>NC_064929.1:36837678-37459285 GCF_023897955.1 Schistocerca gregaria
CAAGCACAGGTGACATAGGTGCGAACACAGGAAGCTAGCAGACCCTCGCTGCCTGCAGACACCGAGCAGCCACACTAGGAGGGCGGCCTAAGCCGTAGGCGAAATGTGCTCATTCGCTTTGGCGCGACGTCGAACTATAAATAATGCTGTCACTAGCGTGAGCGTTGCGTGAGCGTCGTGGAAAGTCGGAAAAGTCGGCTGCGTGGGTAAGTGCCAAGTTTGGGGAGCGTTTTGTAGTATGCGCTGTGCAATGGAGACGCGGAAACTTGTTGTGGCCCAGTGTTTTGCAGTTGGACGACAAGATTGGTACACACTAGTAAAGAGCGAGGCACTGAGTTGGCATGAATAATGGAGTGCACAATGGGGCTCGAGATGTGTTTGTTACCTCAGGTGCTGTATGATTGTCGACAAGGAGTGAAAACGGAGCAATTTGAGACGGCTCTTTCAATTTAAGACGTTAAAAACAGACGGAATTTGCATTTGTAATACCAGAGCATCGAAACTACTTGGAACTTTTGTGTATATGAACGTGTCCGCGCCTTTGTACTCTGCTCCTTTCACCGCTACAATCCAACCAACCATCGTGTCCGTGCGCATCAGAGTCGCAATGAATGGGGAATAGCGCAGTTTGGTCGTGCATGTGGCGTAGCTCAGTTGGTAGAGCGTTCGCTTCGCATGTGAAAGGTGCAGGGTTCAAGCGGCGGCGTCTCCATTTTTTGTGGTCAGTGCATGGTAAGTGTTGGTCGCGGCGAACCTAAAGGCACGCAAGATGTTGCAAAGCCAGCGTCACAGACTGATATGATGTATACTGACGTAAGGAGAGCAAGATGTAAGTGTGGGGACCGGCTGTTATCGAGGTGTCATCGAGTGCAGATCTGTCTTAGGTATCACGGCTTAACCTCATTGAAGTCTAGAGGGTGGACAACACGTTCGTCTTACTCAGAGCGGTGTCCGAACTCTATTTTCAACGTTATACGTGCCACTTTCATTGTGGCCAACTACGATTCGATACAGAATGCACGAAACCTGAAAGACACCCTAACGGATACATAGAGAGTAGTGTTTGTCTGCTGAATAATGGGAGTGCAAGGGTCTGTGTCGTCTATATGGCTGTATGTAGCACCATTAGTCTTAGGGGGGGCGGTCGTAGCTCAGATGATAGAGCGCTCGCTTAGTATGCGAGAGGTACTGGGATCAATACCCAGTGCCTCCAGAATATTTAACACACCTACATGCGCACCTTGATATGCAAGTGGAATAATTCTCAGCCTGCAGATGTGCCTAGGAAGATACAAGCGAATGATTAGCATTCACCATTGACAAGCGTGCTGTTATTAGTGCGCGGGAAGCACCCTCCTCCCAAGCCTACACTTAATTTAGAAACAGTACAAGTGTTCCCGTAAGATTCTCAAGCCTATGTCGGAAAGATCTGCCTTGCGCCGAGTTCACGTAAATCCCACTGCACATTCCTATTCTTTGCGTGCAGTCGGCTGCTACTGGTGTTGCTAGTTGTGACTGCTGATAACAGATGCCGTAGCAATCAATTCATGGAGTGAGTTGTATGTTTTGCGATAGTCTGTCTCTGACAAGCAAGCACAGGTGACATAGGTGCGAACACAGGAAGCTAGCAGACCCTCGCTGCCTGCAGACACCGAGCAGCCACTCTAGGAGGGCGGCCTAAGCCGTAGGCGAAATGTGCTCATTCGCTTTCGCGCGACGTCGAACTATAAATAATGCTGTCGCTAGCGTGAGCGTTGCGTGAGCGTCGTGGAAAGTCGGACAAGTCGGCTGCGTGGGTGAGTGCCAAGTTTGGGGAGCGTTTTGTAGTATGCACAGTGCAATGGAGACGCGGAAACTTGTTGTGGCCCAGTGTTTTGCAGTTGGACGACAAGATTAGTACACAGTAGTAAAGAGCGAGGCACTGAGTTGGCATGAATAATGGAGTGCACAATGGGGCTCGAGATGTGTTTGTTACCTCAGGTGCTGTATGATTGTCGACAAGGAGTGAAAACGGAGCAATTTGTGACGGCTCTTTCAATTTAAGACGTTAAAAACAGACGGAATTTGCATTTGTAATACCAGAGCATCGAAACTACTTGGAACTTTTGTGTATATGAACGTGTCCGCGCCTTTGTACTCTGCTCCCTTCACCGCTACAAACCAACCAACCATCGTGTCCGTGCGCATCAGAGTCGCAATGAATGGGGAATACCGCAGTTCGGTCGTGCATGTGGCGAAGCTCAGTTGGTAGAGCGTTCGCTTCGCATGTGCAGGGTTCAAGCCGCGGCGCCTCCATTTTTTGTGGTCAGTGCATGGTAAGTGTTGGTCGCGGCGAACCTAAAGGCACGCAAGATGGTGCAAAGCCAGCGTCACAGACTGATATGATGTATACTGACGTAAGGAGAGCAAGATGTAAGTGTGGGGACCGGCTGTTATCGAGGTGTCATCGAGTGCAGATCTGTCTTATGTATCACGGCTTAACCTCATTGAAGTCTAGAGGGTGGACAACACGTTCGTCTTACTCAGAGCGGTGTCCGAACTCTATTTTCGAAGTTATGCGTCCCACTTTCATTGTGGCCAACTACGATTCGATTTAGAAAGCACGAAACCTGAAAGACACCCTAACGGATACACAGAGAGTAGTGTTTGTCTGCTGAATAATGGGAGTGCAAGGGTCTGTGTCGTCTATATGGCTGTATGTAGCACCATTAGTCTTTGGGGGGGCTTTCGTAGCTCAGATGGTAGAGCGCTCGCTTAGTATGCGAGAGGTGCTGGGATCAATACCCAGTGCCTCCAGAATTTTTAACACACCTACATGCGCACCTTGCCATGCAAGTGGAATAATTCTCAGCCTGCAGATGTGTCTAGGAAGATACAAGCGAATGATTAGCATTCACCATTGACAAGCGTGCTGTTATTAGTGCGCGGGAAGCACCCTCCTCCCAAGCCTACACTTAATTAAGAAACAGTACAAGTGTTCCCGTAAGATTCTCAAGCCTATGTCGGAAAGATCTGCCTTGCGCCGAGTTCACGTAAATCCCACTGCACATTCCTATTCTTTGCGTGCAGTCGGCTGCTACTGGTGTTGCTAGTTGTGACTGCTGATAACAGATGCCGTAGCAATCAATTCATGGAGTGAGTTGTATGTTTTGCGATAGTCTGTCTCTGACAAGCAAGCACAGGTGACATAGGTGCGAACACAGGAAGCTAGCAGACCCTCGCTGCCTGCAGACACAGAGCAGCCACACTAGGAGGGCGGCCTAAGCCGTAGGCGAAATGTGCTCATTCGCTTTGGCGCGACGTCGAACTATAAATAATACTGTCACTAGCGTGAGCGTTGCGTGAGCGTCGTGGAAAGTCGGAAAAGTCGGCTGCGTGGGTGAGTGCCAAGTTTGGGGAGCGTTTCGTAGTATGCGCTGTGCAATGGAGACGCGGAAACTTGTTGTGGCCCAGTGTTTTGCAGTTGGACGACAAGATAGGTACACAGTAGTAAAGAGCGATTCACTGAGTTGGCATGAATAATTGAGTGCACAATGGGGCTCGAGATGTGTTTGTTACCTCAGGTGCTGTATGATTGTCGACAAGGAGTGAAAACGGAGCAATTTGTGACGGCTCTTTCAATTTAAGACGTTAAAAACAGACGGAATTTGCATTTGTAATACCAGAGCATCGAAACTACTTGGAACTTTTGTGTATATGAACGTGTCCGCGCCTTTGTACTCTGCTCCCTTCACCGCTACAAACCAACCAACCATCGTGTCCGTGCGCATCAGAGTCGCAATGAATGGGGAATACCGCAGTTCGGTCGTGCATGTGGCGAAGCTCAGTTGGTAGAGCGTTCGCTTCGCATGTGCAGGGTTCAAGCCGCGGCGCCTCCATTTTTTGTGGTCAGTGCATGGTAAGTGTTGGTCGCGGCGAACCTAAAGGCACGCAAGATGTTGCAAAGCCAGCGTCACAGACTGATATGATGTATACTGACGTAAGGAGAGCAAGATGTAAGTGTGGGGACCGGCTGTTATCGAGGTGTCATCGAGTGCAGATCTGTCTTATGTATCACGGCTTAACCTCATTGAAGTCTAGAGGGTGGACAACACGTTCGTCTTACTCAGAGCGGTGTCCGAACTCTATTTTAGAAGTTATGCGTCCCACTTTCATTGTGGCCAACTACGATTCGATTTAGAAAGCACGAAACCTGAAAGACACCCTAACGGATACACAGAGAGTAGTGTTTGTCTGCTGAATAATGGGAGTGCAAGGGTCTGTGTCGTCTATATGGCTGTATGTAGCACCATTAGTCTTTGGGGGGGAGGGCGTAGCTCAGATGGTAGAGCGCTCGCTTAGTATGCGAGAGGTGCTGGGATCAATACCCAGTGCCTCCAGAATTTTTAACACACCTACATGCGCACCTTGCCATGCAAGTGGAATAATTCTCAGCCTGCAGATGTGTCTAGGAAGATACAAGCGAATGATTAGCATCCACAATTGGCAAGCGTGCTGTTATTAGTGCGCGGGAAGCACCCTCCTCCCAAGCCTACACTTAATTTAGAAACAGTACAAGTGTTCCCGTAAGATTCTCAAGCCTATGTCGGAAAGATCTGCCTTGCGCCGAGTTCACGTAAATCCCACTGCACATTCCTATTCTTTGCGTGCAGTCGGCTGCTACTGGTGTTGCTAGTTGTGACTGCTGATAACAGATGCCGTAGCAATCAATTCATGGAGTGAGTTGTATGTTTTGCGACAGTCTGTCTCTGACAAGCAAGCACAGGTGACATAGGTGCGAACACAGGAAGCTAGCAGACCCTCGCTGCCTGCAGACACCGAGCAGCCACACTAGGAGGGCGGCCTAAGCCGTAGGCGAAATGTGCTCATTCGCTTTGGCGCGACGTCGAACTATAAATAATACTGTCACTAGCGTGAGCGTTGCGTGAGCGTCGTGGAAAGTCGGAAAAGTCGGCTGCGTGGGTGAGTGCCAAGTTTGGGGAGCGTTTCGTAGTATGCGCTGTGCAATGGAGACGCGGAAACTTGTTGTGGCCCAGTGTTTTGCAGTTGGACGACAAGATAGGTACACAGTAGTAAAGAGCGAGGCACTGGGTTGGCATGAATAATGGAGTGCACAATGGGGCTCGAGATGTGTTTGTTACCTCAGGTGCTGTATGATTGTCGACAAGGAGTGAAAACGGAGCAATTTGTGACGGCTCTTTCAATTTAAGACGTTAAAAACAGACGGAATTTGCATTTGTAATACCAGAGCATCGAAAGTACTTGGAACTTTTGTGTATATGAACGTGTCCGCGCCTTTGTACTCTGCTCCCTTCACCGCTACAAACCAACCAACCATCGTGTCCGTGCGCATCAGAGTCGCAATGAATGGGGAATACCGCAGTTCGGTCGTGCATGTGGCGAAGCTCAGTTGGTAGAGCGTTCGCTTCGCATGTGCAGGGTTCAAGCCGCGGCGCCTCCATTTTTTGTGGTCAGTGCATGGTAAGTGTTGGTCGCGGCGAACCTAAAGGCACGCAAGATGTTGCAAAGCCAGCGTCACAGACTGATATGATGTATACTGACGTAAGGAGAGCAAGATGTAAGTGTGGGGACCGGCTGTTATCGAGGTGTCATCGAGTGCAGATCTGTCTTATGTATCACGGCTTAACCTCATTGAAGTCTAGAGGGTGGACAACACGTTCGTATTACTCAGAGCGGTGTCCGAACTCTATTTTCGAAGTTATGCGTCCCACTTTCATTGTGGCCAACTACGATTCGATTTAGAAAGCACGAAACCTGAAAGACACCCTAACGGATACACAGAGAGTAGTGTTTGTCTGCTGAATAATGGGAGTGCAAGGGTCTGTGTCGTCTATATGGCTGTATGTAGCACCATTAGTCTTTGGGGGGGCGGGCGTAGCTCAGATGGTAGAGCGCTCGCTTAGTATGCGAGAGGTGCTGGGATCAATACCCAGTGCCTCCAGAATTTTTAACACACCTACATGCGCACCTTGCCATGCAAGTGGAATAATTCTCAGCCTGCAGATGTGTCTAGGAAGATACAAGCGAATGATTAGCATCCACAATTGGCAAGCGTGCTGTTATTAGTGCGCGGGAAGCACCCTCCTCCCAAGCCTACACTTAATTTAGAAACAGTACAAGTGTTCCCGTAAGATTCTCAAGCCTATGTCGGAAAGATCTGCCTTGCGCCGAGTTCACGTAAATCCCACTGCACATTCCTATTCTTTGCGTGCAGTCGGCTGCTACTGGTGTTGCTAGTTGTGACTGCTGATAACAGATGCCGTAGCAATCAATTCATGGAGTGAGTTGTATGTTTTGCGATAGTCTGTCTCTGACAAGCAAGCACAGGTGACATAGGTGCGAACACAGGAAGCTAGCAGACCCTCGCTGCCTGCAGACACCGAGCAGCCACACTAGGAGGGCGGCCTAAGCCGTAGGCGAAATGTGCTCATTCGCTTTGGCGCGACGTCGAACTATAAATAATGCTGTCACTAGCGTGAGCGTTGCGTGAGCGTCGTGGAAAGTCGGAAAAGTCGGCTGCGTGGGTGAGTGCCAAGTTTGGGGAGCGTTTTGTAGTATGCACAGTGCAATGGAGACGCGGAAACTTGTTGTGGCCCAGTGTTTTGCAGTTGGACGACAAGATTAGTACACAGTAGTAAAGAGCGAGGCACTGAGTTGGCATGAATAATGGAGTGCACAATGGGGCTCGAGATGTGTTTGTTACCTCAGGTGCTGTATGATTGTCGACAAGGAGTGAAAACGGAGCAATTTGTGACGGCTCTTTCAATTTAAGACGTTAAAAACTGACGGAATTTGCATTTGTAATACCAGAGCATCGAAACTACTTGGAACTTTTGTGTATATGAACGTGTCCGCGCCTTTGTACTCTGCTCCCTTCACCGCTACAAACCAACCAACCATCGTGTCCGTGCGCATCAGAGTCGCAATGAATGGGGAAAAGCGCAGTTTGGTCGTGCATGTGGCGTAGCTCAGTTGGTAGAGCGTTCGCTTCGCATGTGAAAGGTGCAGGGTTCAAGCGGCGGCGTCTCCATTTTTTGTGGTCAGTGCATGGTAAGTGTTGGTCGCGGCGAACCTAAAGGCACGCAAGATGTTGCAAAGCCAGCGTCACAGACTGATATGATGTATACTGACGTAAGGAGAGCAAGATGTAAGTGTGGGGACCGGCTGTTATCGAGGTGTCATCGAGTGTAGATCTGTCTTAGGTATCACGGCTTAACCTCATTGAAGTCTAGAGGGTGGACAACACGTTCGTCTTACTCAGAGCGGTGTCCGAACTCTATTTTCAACGTTATACGTGCCACTTTCATTGTGGCCAACTACGATTCGATACAGAATGCACGAAACCTGAAAGACACCCTAACGGATACATAGAGAGTAGTGTTTGTCTGCTGAATAATGGGAGTGCAAGGGTCTGTGTCGTCTATATGGCTGTATGTAGCACCATTAGTCTTAGGGGGGGCGGTCGTAGCTCAGATGATAGAGCGCTCGCTTAGTATGCGAGAGGTACTGAGATCAATACCCAGTGCCTCCAGAATTTTTAACACACCTACATGCGCACCTTGCCATGCAAGTGGAATAATTCACAGCCTGCAGATGTGCCTAGGAAGATACAAGCGAATGATTAGCATTCACCATTGACAAGCGTGCTGTTATTAGTGCGCGGGAAGCACCCTCCTCCCAAGCCTACACTTAATTTAGAAACAGTACAAGTGTTCCCGTAAGATTCTCAAGCCTATGTCGGAAAGATCTGCCTTGCGCCGAGTTCACGTAAATCCCACTGCACATTCCTATTCTTTGCGTGCAGTCGGCTGCTACTGGTGTTGCTAGTTGTGACTGCTGATAACAGATGCCGTAGCAATCAATTCATGGAGTGAGTTGTATGTTTTGCGATAGTCTGTCTCTGACAAGCAAGCACAGGTGACATAGGTGCGAACACAGGAAGCTAGCAGACCCTCGCTGCCTGCAGACACCGAGCAGCCACACTAGGAGGGCGGCCTAAGCCGTAGGCGAAATGTGCTCATTCGCTTTGGCGCGACGTCGAACTATAAATAATGCTGTCACTAGCGTGAGCGTCGTGGAAAGTCGGCTGCGTTTGTAAGTGCCAAGTTTGGGGAGCGTTTCGTAGTATGCGCTGTGCAATGGAGACGCGGAAACTTGTTGTGGCCCAGTGTTTTGCAGTTGGACGACAAGATAGGTACACAGTAGTAAAGAGCGAGGCACTGAGTTGGCATGAATAATGGAGTGCACAATGGGGCTCGAGATGTGTTTGTTACCTCAGGTGCTGTATGATTGTCGACAAGGAGTGAAAACGGAGCAATTTGTGACGGCTCTTTCAATTTAAGACGTTAAAAACAGACGGAATTTGCATTTGTAATACCAGAGCATCGAAACTACTTGGAACTTTTGTGTATATGAACGTGTCCGCGCCTTTGTACTCTGCTCCCTTCACCGCTACAAACCAACCAACCATCGTGTCCGTGCGCATCAGAGTCGCAATGTATGGGGAATAGCGCAGTTTGGTCGTGCATGTGGCGTAGCTCAGTTGGTAGAGCGTTCGCTTCGCATGTGAAAGGTGCAGGGTTCAAGCGGCGGCGTCTCCATTTTTTGTGGTCAGTGCATGGTAAGTGTTGGTCGCGGCGAACCTAAAGGCACGCAAGATGTTGCAAAGCCAGCGTCACAGACTGATATGATGTATACTGACGTAAGGAGAGCAAGATGTAAGTGTGGGGACCGGCTGTTATCGAGGTGCCATCGAGTGCAGATCTGTCTTAGGTATCACGGCTTAACCTCATTGAAGTCTAGAGGGTGGACAACACGTTCGTCTTACTCAGAGCGGTGTCCGAACTCTATTTTCAACGTTATACGTGCCACTTTCATTGTGGCCAACTACGATTCGATACAGAATGCACGAAACCTGAAAGACACCCTAACGGATACATAGAGAGTAGTGTTTGTCTGCTGAATAATGGGAGTGCAAGGGTCTGTATTGTCTATATGGCTGTATGTAGCACCATTAGTCTTAGGGGAGGCGGTCGTAGCTCAGATGATAGAGCGCTCGCTTAGTATGCGAGAGGTGCTGGGATCAATACCCAGTGCCTCCAGAATTTTTAACACACCTACATGCGCACCTTGCCATGCAAGTGGAATAATTCTCAGCCTGCAGATGTGCCTAGGAAGATACAAGCGAATGATTAGCATTCACCATTGACAAGCGTGCTGTTATTAGTGCGCGGGAAGCACCCTCCTCCCAAGCCTACACTTAATTTAGAAACAGTACAAGTGTTCCCGTAAGATTCTCAAGCCTATGTCGGAAAGATCTGCCTTGCGCCGAGTTCACGTAAATCCCACTGCACATTCCTATTCTTTGCGTGCAGTCGGCTGCTACTGGTGTTGCTAGTTGTGACTGCTGATAACAGATGCCGTAGCAATCAATTCATGGAGTGAGTTGTATGTTTTGCGACAGTCTGTCTCTGACAAGCAAGCACAGGTGACATAGGTGCGAACACAGGAAGCTAGCAGACCCTCGCTGCCTGCAGACACCGAGCAGCCACACTAGGAGGGCGGCCTAAGCCGTAGGCGAAATGTGCTCATTCGCTTTGGCGCGACGTCGAACTATAAATAATACTGTCACTAGCGTGAGCGTTGCGTGAGCGTCGTGGAAAGACGGAAAAGTCGGCTGCGTGGGTGAGTGCCAAGTTTGGGGAGCGTTTCGTAGTATGCGCTGTGCAATGGAGACGCGGAAACTTGTTGTGGCCCAGTGTTTTGCAGTTGGACGACAAGATAGGTACACAGTAGTAAAGAGCGAGGCACTGGGTTGGCATGAATAATGGAGTGCACAATGGGGCTCGAGATGTGTTTGTTACCTCAGGTGCTATATGATTGTCGACAAGGAGTGAAAACGGAGCAATTTGTGACGGCTCTTTCAATTTAAGACGTTAAAAACAGACGGAATTTGCATTTGTAATACCAGAGCATCGAAACTACTTGGAACTTTTGTGTATATGAACGTGTCCGCGCCTTTGTACTCTGCTCCCTTCACCGCTACAAACCAACCAACCATCGTGTCCGTGCGCATCAGAGTCGCAATGAATGGGGAATACCGCAGTTCGGTCGTGCATGTGGCGAAGCTCAGTTGGTAGAGCGTTCGCTTCGCATGTGCAGGGTTCAAGCCGCGGCGCCTCCATTTTTTGTGGTCAGTGCATGGTAAGTGTTGGTCGCGGCGAACCTAAAGGCACGCAAGATGTTGCAAAGCCAGCGTCACAGACTGATATGATGTATACTGACGTAAGGAGAGCAAGATGTAAGTGTGGGGACCGGCTGTTATCGAGGTGTCATCGAGTGCAGATCTGTCTTATGTATCACGGCTTAACCTCATTGAAGTCTAGAGGGTGGACAACACGTTCGTATTACTCAGAGCGGTGTCCGAACTCTATTTTCGAAGTTATGCGTCCCACTTTCATTGTGGCCAACTACGATTCGATTTAGAAAGCACGAAACCTGAAAGACACCCTAACGGATACACAGAGAGTAGTGTTTGTCTGCTGAATAATGGGAGTGCAAGGGTCTGTGTCGTCTATATGGCTGTATGTAGCACCATTAGTCTTTGGGGGGGCGGGCGTAGCTCAGATGGTAGAGCGCTCGCTTAGTATGCGAGAGGTGCTGGGATCAATACCCAGTGCCTCCAGAATTTTTAACACACCTACATGCGCACCTTGCCATGCAAGTGGAATAATTCTCAGCCTGCAGATGTGTCTAGGAAGATACAAGCGAATGATTAGCATCCACAATTGGCAAGCGTGCTGTTATTAGTGCGCGGGAAGCACCCTCCTCCCAAGCCTACACTTAATTTAGAAACAGTACAAGTGTTCCCGTAAGATTCTCAAGCCTATGTCGGAAAGATCTGCCTTGCGCCGAGTTCACGTAAATCCCACTGCACATTCCTATTCTTTGCGTGCAGTCGGCTGCTACTGGTGTTGCTAGTTGTGACTGCTGATAACAGATGCCGTAGCAATCAATTCATGGAGTGACTTGTATGTTTTGCGATAGTCTGTCTCTGACAAGCAAGCACAGGTGACATAGGTGCGAACACAGGAAGCTAGCAGACCCTCGCTGCCTGCAGACACCGAGCAGCCACACTAGGAGGGCGGCCTAAGCCGTAGGCGAAATGTGCTCATTCGCTTTGGCGCGACGTCGAACTATAAATAATGCTGTCACTAGCGTGAGCGTTGCGTGAGCGTCGTGGAAAGTCGGAAAAGTCGGCTGCGTGGGTGAGTGCCAAGTTTGGGGAGCGTTTTGTAGTATGCACAGTGCAATGGAGACGCGGAAACTTGTTGTGGCCCAGTGTTTTGCAGTTGGACGACAAGATTAGTACACAGTAGTAAAGAGCGAGGCACTGAGTTGGCATGAATAATGGAGTGCACAATGGGGCTCGAGATGTGTTTGTTACCTCAGGTGCTGTATGATTGTCGACAAGGAGTGAAAACGGAGCAATTTGTGACGGCTCTTTCAATTTAAGACGTTAAAAACTGACGGAATTTGCATTTGTAATACCAGAGCATCGAAACTACTTGGAACTTTTGTGTATATGAACGTGTCCGCGCCTTTGTACTCTGCTCCCTTCACCGCTACAAACCAACCAACCATCGTGTCCGTGCGCATCAGAGTCGCAATGAATGGGGAAAAGCGCAGTTTGGTCGTGCATGTGGCGTAGCTCAGTTGGTAGAGCGTTCGCTTCGCATGTGAAAGGTGCAGGGTTCAAGCGGCGGCGTTTCCATTTTTTGTGGTCAGTGCATGGTAAGTGTTGGTCGCGGCGAACCTAAAGGCACGCAAGATGTTGCAAAGCCAGCGTCACAGACTGATATGATGTATACTGACGTAAGGAGAGCAAGATGTAAGTGTGGGGACCGGCTGTTATCGAGGTGTCATCGAGTGTAGATCTGTCTTAGGTATCACGGCTTAACCTCATTGAAGTCTAGAGGGTGGACAACACGTTCGTCTTACTCAGAGCGGTGTCCGAACTCTATTTTCAACGTTATACGTGCCACTTTCATTGTGGCCAACTACGATTCGATACAGAATGCACGAAACCTGAAAGACACCCTAACGGATACATAGAGAGTAGTGTTTGTCTGCTGAATAATGGGAGTGCAAGGGTCTGTGTCGTCTATATGGCTGTATGTAGCACCATTAGTCTTAGGGGGGGCGGTCGTAGCTCAGATGATAGAGCGCTCGCTTAGTATGCGAGAGGTACTGGGATCAATACCCAGTGCCTCCAGAATTTTTAACACACCTACATGCGCACCTTGCCATGCAAGTGGAATAATTCACAGCCTGCAGATGTGCCTAGGAAGATACAAGCGAATGATTAGCATTCACCATTGACAAGCGTGCTGTTATTAGTGCGCGGGAAGCACCCTCCTCCCAAGCCTACACTTAATTTAGAAACAGTACAAGTGTTCCCGTAAGATTCTCAAGCCTATGTCGGAAAGATCTGCCTTGCGCCGAGTTCACGTAAATCCCACTGCACATTCCTATTCTTTGCGTGCAGTCGGCTGCTACTGGTGTTGCTAGTTGTGACTGCTGATAACAGATGCCGTAGCAATCAATTCATGGAGTGAGTTGTATGTTTTGCGATAGTCTGTCTCTGACAAGCAAGCACAGGTGACATAGGTGCGAACACAGGAAGCTAGCAGACCCTCGCTGCCTGCAGACACCGAGCAGCCACACTAGGAGGGCGGCCTAAGCCGTAGGCGAAATGTGCTCATTCGCTTTGGCGCGACGTCGAACTATAAATAATGCTGTCACTAGCGTGAGCGTCGTGGAAAGTCGGCTGCGTTTGTAAGTGCCAAGTTTGGGGAGCGTTTCGTAGTATGCGCTGTGCAATGGAGACGCGGAAACTTGTTGTGGCCCAGTGTTTTGCAGTTGGACGACAAGATAGGTACACAGTAGTAAAGAGCGAGGCACTGAGTTGGCATGAATAATGGAGTGCACAATGGGGCTCGAGATGTGTTTGTTACCTCAGGTGCTGTATGATTGTCGACAAGGAGTGAAAACGGAGCAATTTGTGACGGCTCTTTCAATTTAAGACGTTAAAAACAGACGGAATTTGCATTTGTAATACCAGAGCATCGAAACTACTTGGAACTTTTGTGTATATGAACGTGTCCGCGCCTTTGTACTCTGCTCCCTTCACCGCTACAAACCAACCAACCATCGTGTCCGTGCGCATCAGAGTCGCAATGTATGGGGAATAGCGCAGTTTGGTCGTGCATGTGGCGTAGCTCAGTTGGTAGAGCGTTCGCTTCGCATGTGAAAGGTGCAGGGTTCAAGCGGCGGCGTCTCCATTTTTTGTGGTCAGTGCATGGTAAGTGTTGGTCGCGGCGAACCTAAAGGCACGCAAGATGTTGCAAAGCCAGCGTCACAGACTGATATGATGTATACTGACGTAAGGAGAGCAAGATGTAAGTGTGGGGACCGGCTGTTATCGAGGTGCCATCGAGTGCAGATCTGTCTTAGGTATCACGGCTTAACCTCATTGAAGTCTAGAGGGTGGACAACACGTTCGTCTTACTCAGAGCGGTGTCCGAACTCTATTTTCAACGTTATACGTGCCACTTTCATTGTGGCCAACTACGATTCGATACAGAATGCACGAAACCTGAAAGACACCCTAACGGATACATAGAGAGTAGTGTTTGTCTGCTGAATAATGGGAGTGCAAGGGTCTGTATTGTCTATATGGCTGTATGTAGCACCATTAGTCTTAGGGGAGGCGGTCGTAGCTCAGATGATAGAGCGCTCGCTTAGTATTCGAGAGGTACTGGGATCAATACCCAGTGCCTCCAGAATTTTTAACACACCTACATGCGCACCTTGTCATGCAAGTGGAATAATTCTCAGCCTGCAGATGTGCCTAGGAAGATACAAGCGAATGATTAGCATTCACCATTGACAAGCGTGCTGTTATTAGTGCGCGGGAAGCACCCTCCTCCCAAGCCTACACTTAATTTAGAAACAGTACAAGTGTTCCCGTAAGATTCTCAAGCCTATGTCGGAAAGATCTGCCTTGCGCCGAGTTCACGTAAATCCCACTGCACATTCCTATTCTTTGCGTGCAGTCGGCTGCTACTGGTGTTGCTAGTTGTGACTGCTGATAACAGATGCCGTAGCAATCAATTCATGGAGTGAGTTGTATGTTTTGCGATAGTCTGTCTCTGACAAGCAAGCACAGGTGACATAGGTGCGAACACAGGAAGCTAGCAGACCCTCGCTGCCTGCAGACACCGAGCAGCCACACTAGGAGGGCGGCCTAAGCCGTAGGCGAAATGTGCTCATTCGCTTTGGCGCGACGTCGAACTATAAATAATGCTGTCACTAGCGTGAGCGTCGTGGAAAGTCGGAAAAGTCGGCTGCGTGGGTAAGTGCCAAGTTTGGGGAGCGTTTCGTAGTATGCGCTGTGCAATGGAGACGCGGAAACTTGTTGTGGCCCAGTGTTTTGCAGTTGGACGACAAGATAGGTACACAGTAGTAAAGAGCGAGGCACTGACTTGGCATGAATAATGGAGTGCACAATGGGGCTCGAGATGTGTTTGTTACCTCAGGTGCTGTATGATTGTCGACAAGGAGTGAAAACGGAGCAATTTGTGACGGCTCTTTCAATGTAAGACGTTAAAAACAGACGGAATTTGCATTTGTAATACCAGAGCATCGAAACTACTTGGAACTTTTGTGTATATGAACGTGTCCGCGCCTTTGTACTCTGCTCCCTTCACCGCTACAAACCAACCAACCATCGTGTCCGTGCGCATCAGAGTCGCAATGAATGGGGAATAGCGCAGTTTGGTCGTGCATGTGGCGTAGCTCAGTTGGTAGAGCGTTCGCTTCGCATGTGAAAGGTGCAGGGTTCAAGCGGCGGCGTCTCCATTTTTTGTGGTCAGTGCATGGTAAGTGTTGGTCGCGGCGAACCTAAAGGCACGCAAGATGTTGCAAAGCCAGCGTCACAGACTGATATGATGTATACTGACGTAAGGAGAGCAAGATGTAAGTGTGGGGACCGGCTGTTATCGAGGTGTCATCGAGTGCAGATCTGTCTTAGGTATCACGGCTTAACCTCATTGAAGTCTAGAGGGTGGACAACACGTTCGTCTTACTCAGAGCGGTGTCCGAACTCTATTTTCAACGTTATACGTGCCACTTTCATTGTGGCCAACTACGATTCGATACAGAATGCACGAAACCTGAAAGACATCCTAACGGATACAAAGAGAGTAGTGTTTGTCTGCTGAATAATGGGAGTGCAAGGGTCTGTGTCGTCTATATGGCTGTATGTAGCACCATTAGTCTTCGGGGGGGCGGTCGTAGCTCAGATGATAGAGCGCTCGCTTAGTATGCGAGAGGTACTGGGATCAATAACCAGTGCCTCCAGAATTTTTAACACACCTACATGCGCACCTTGCCATGCAAGTGGAATAATTCTCAGCCTGCAGATGTGCCTAGGAAGATACAAGCGAATGATTAGCATTCACCATTGACAAGCGTGCTGTTATTAGTGCGCGGGAAGCACCCTCCTCCCAAGCCTACACTTAATTTAGAAACAGTACAAGTGTTCCCGTAAGATTCTCAAGCCTATGTCGGAAAGATCTGCCTTGCGCCGAGTTCACGTAAATCCCACTGCACATTCCTATTCTTTGCGTGCAGTCGGCTGCTACTGGTGTTGCTAGTTGTGACTGCTGATAACTGATGCCGTAGCAATCAATTCATGGAGTGAGTTGTATGTTTTGCGATAGTCTGTCTCTGACAAGCAAGCACAGGTGACATTGGTGCGAACACAGGAAGCTAGCAGACCCTCGCTGCCTGCAGACACCGAGCAGCCACACTAGGAGGGCGGCCTAAGCCGTAGGCGAAATGTGCTCATTCGCTTTGGCGCGACGTCGAACTATAAATAATGCTGTCACTAGCGTGAGCGTTGCGTGAGCGTCGTGGAAAGTCGGCTGCGTGGGTAAGTGCCAAGTTTGGGGAGCGTTTTGTAGTATGCGCTGTGCAATGGAGACGCGGAAACTTGTTGTGGCCCAGTGTTTTGCAGTTGGACGACAAGATTGGTACACAGTAGTAAAGAGCGAGGCACTGAGTTGGCATGCATAATGGAGTGCACAATGGGGCTCGAGATGTGTTTGTTACCTAAGGTGCTGTATGATTGTCGACAAGGAGTGAAAACGGAGCAATTTGTGACGGCTCTTTCAATTTAAGACGTTAAAAACTGACGGAATTTGCATTTGTAATACCAGAGCATCGAAACTACTTGGAACTTTTGTGTATATGAACGTGTCCGCGCCTTTGTACTCTGCTCCCTTCACCGCTACAAACCAACCAACCATCGTGTCCGTGCGCATCAGAGTCGCAATGAATGGGGAATAGCGGTAGTTTGGTCGTGCATGTGGCGTAGCTCAGTTGGTAGAGCGTTCGCTTCGCATGTGAAAGGTGCAGGGTTCAAGCGGCGGCGTCTCCATTTTTTGTGGTCAGTGCATGGTAAGTGTTGGTCGCGGCGAACCTAAAGGCACGCAAGATGTTGCAAAGCCAGCGTCACAGACTGATATGATGTATACTGACGTAAGGAGAGCAAGATGTAAGTGAGGGGACCGGCTGTTATCGAGGTGTCATCGAGTGCAGATCTGTCTTAGGTATCACGGCTTAACCTCATTGAAGTCTAGAGGGTGGACAACACGTTCGTCTTACTCAGAGCGGTGTCCGAACTCTATTTTCAACGTTATACGTGCCACTTTCATTGTGGCCAACTACGATTCGATACAGAATGCACGAAACCTGAAAGACACCCTAACGGACACATAGAGAGTAGTGTTTGTCTGCTGAATAATGGGAGTGCAAGGGTCTGTGTCGTCTATATGGCTGTATGTAGCACCATTAGTCTTAGGGGGGGCGGTCGTAGCTCAGATGATAGAGCGCTCGCTTAGTTTGCGAGAGGTACTGGGATCAATACCCAGTGCCTCCAGAATTTTTAACACACCTACATGCGCACCTTGCCATGCAAGTGGAATAATTCTCAGCCTGCAGATGTGCCTAGGAAGATACAAGCGAATGATTAGCATTCACCATTGACAAGCGTGCTGTTATTAGTGCGCGGGAAGCACCCTCCTCCCAAGCCTACACTTAATTTAGAAACAGTACAAGTGTTCCCGTAAGATTCTCAAGCCTATGTCGGAAAGATCTGCATTGCGCCGAGTTCACGTAAATCCCACTGCACATTCCTATTCTTTGCGTGCAGTCGGCTGCTACTGGTGTTGCTAGTTGTGACTGCTGATAACAGATGCCGTAGCAATCAATTCATGGAGTGAGTTGTATGTTTTGCGATAGTCTGTCTCTGACAAGCAAGCACAGGTGACATAGGTGCGAACACAGGAAGCTAGCAGACCCTCGCTGCCTGCAGACACCGAGCAGCCACACTAGGAGGGCGGCCTAAGCCGTAGGCGAAATGTGCTCATTCGCTTTGGCGCGACGTCGAACTATAAATAATGCTGTCACTAGCGTGAGCGTTGCGTGAGCGTCGTGGAAAGTCGGCTGCGTGGGTAAGTGCCAAGTTTGGGGAGCGTTTTGTAGTATGCGCTGTGCAATGGAGACGCGGAAACTTGTTGTGGCCCAGTGTTTTGCAGTTGGACGACAAGATTGGTACACAGTAGTAAAGAGCGAGGCACTGAGTTGGCATGCATAATGGAGTGCACAATGGGGCTCGAGATGTGTTTGTTACCTAAGGTGCTGTATGATTGTCGACAAGGAGTGAAAACGGAGCAATTTGTGACGGCTCTTTCAATTTAAGACGTTAAAAACTGACGGAATTTGCATTTGTAATACCAGAGCATCGAAACTACTTGGAACTTTTGTGTATATGAACGTGTCCGCGCCTTTGTACTCTGCTCCCTTCACCGCTACAAACCAACCAACCATCGTGTCCGTGCGCATCAGAGTCGCAATGAATGGGGAATAGCGGTAGTTTGGTCGTGCATGTGGCGTAGCTCAGTTGGTAGAGCGTTCGCTTCGCATGTGAAAGGTGCAGGGTTCAAGCGGCGGCGTCCCCATTTTTTGTGGTCAGTGCATGGTAAGTGTTGGTCGCGGCGAACCTAAAGGCACGCAAGATGTTGCAAAGCCAGCGTCACAGACTGATATGATGTAAACTGACGTAAGGAGAGCAAGATGTAAGTGAGGGGACCGGCTGTTATCGAGGTGTCATCGAGTGCAGATCTGTCTTAGGTATCACGGCTTAACCTCATTGAAGTCTAGAGGGTGGACAACACGTTCGTCTTACTCAGAGCGGTGTCCGAACTCTATTTTCAACGTTATACGTGCCACTTTCATTGTGGCCAACTACGATTCGATACAGAATGCACGAAACCTGAAAGACACCCTAACGGACACATAGAGAGTAGTGTTTGTCTGCTGAATAATGGGAGTGCAAGGGTCTGTGTCGTCTATATGGCTGTATGTAGCACCATTAGTCTTAGGGGGGGCGGTCGTAGCTCAGATGATAGAGCGCTCGCTTAGTATGCGAGAGGTACTGGGATCAATACCCAGTGCCTCCAGAATTTTTAACACACCTACATGCGCACCTTGCCATGCAAGTGGAATAATTCTCAGCCTGCAGATGTGCCTAGGAAGATACAAGCGAATGATTAGCATTCACCATTGACAAGCGTGCTGTTATTAGTGCGCGGGAAGCACCCTCCTCCCAAGCCTACACTTAATTTAGAAACAGTACAAGTGTTCCCGTAAGATTCTCAAGCCTATGTCGGAAAGATCTGCCTTGCGCCGAGTTCACGTAAATCCCACTGCACATTCCTATTCTTTGCGTGCAGTCGGCTGCTACTGGTGTTGCTAGTTGTGACTGCTGATAACAGATGCCGTAGCAATCAATTCATGGAGTGAGTTGTATGTTTTGCGATAGTCTGTCTCTGACAAGCAAGCACAGGTGACATAGGTGCGAACACAGGAAGCTAGCAGACCCTCGCTGCCTGCAGACACCGAGCAGCCACACTAGGAGGGCGGCCTAAGCCGTAGGCGAAATGTGCTCATTCGCTTTGGCGCGACGTCGAACTATAAATAATGCTGTCACTAGCGTGAGCGTTGCGTGAGCGTCGTGGAAAGTCGGCTGCGTGGGTAAGTGCCAAGTTTGGGGAGCGTTTTGTAGTATGCGCTGTGCAATGGAGACGCGGAAACTTGTTGTGGCCCAGTGTTTTGCAGTTGGACGACAAGATTGGTACACAGTAGTAAAGAGCGAGGCACTGAGTTGGCATGCATAATGGAGTGCACAATGGGGCTCGAGATGTGTTTGTTACCTAAGGTGCTGTATGATTGTCGACAAGGAGTGAAAACGGAGCAATTTGTGACGGCTCTTTCAATTTAAGACGTTAAAAACTGACGGAATTTGCATTTGTAATACCAGAGCATCGAAACTACTTGGAACTTTTGTGTATATGAACGTGTCCGCGCCTTTGTACTCTGCTCCCTTCACCGCTACAAACCAACCAACCATCGTGTCCGTGCGCATCAGAGTCGCAATGAATGGGGAATAGCGCAGTTTGGTCGTGCATGTGGCGTAGCTCAGTTGGTAGAGCGTTCGCTTCGCATGTGAAAGGTGCAGGGTTCAAGCGGCGGCGTCTCCATTTTTTGTGGTCAGTGCATGGTAAGTGTTGGTCGCGGCGAACCTAAAGGCACGCAAGATGTTGCAAAGCCAGCGTCACAGACTGATATGATGTATACTGACGTAAGGAGAGCAAGATGTAAGTGAGGGGACCGGCTGTTATCGATGTGTCATCGAGTGCAGATCTGTCTTAGGTATCACGGCTTAACCTCATTGAAGTCTAGAGGGTGGACAACACGTTCGTCTTACTCAGAGCGGTGTCCGAACTCTATTTTCAACGTTATACGTGCCACTTTCATTGTGGCCAACTACGATTCGATACAGAATGCACGAAACCTGAAAGACACCCTAACGGACACATAGAGAGTAGTGTTTGTCTGCTGAATAATGGGAGTGCAAGGGTCTGTGTCGTCTATATGGCTGTATGTAGCACCATTAGTCTTAGGGGGGGCGGTCGTAGCTCAGATGATAGAGCGCTCGCTTAGTATGCGAGAGGTACTGGGATCAATACCCAGTGCCTCCAGAATTTTTAACACACCTACATGCGCACCTTGCCATGCAAGTGGAATAATTCTCAGCCTGCAGATGCGCCTAGGAAGATACAAGCGAATGATTAGCATTCACCATTGACAAGCGTGCTGTTATTAGTGCGCGGGAAGCACCCTCCTCCCAAGCCTACACTTAATTTAGAAACAGTACAAGTGTTCCCGTAAGATTCTCAAGCCTATGTCGGAAAGATCTGCCTTGCGCCGAGTTCACGTAAATCCCACTGCACATTCCTATTCTTTGCGTGCAGTCGGCTGCTACTGGTGTTGCTAGTTGTGACTGCTGATAACAGATGCCGTAGCAATCAATTCATGGAGTGAGTTGTATGTTTTGCGATAGTCTGTCTCTGACAAGCAAGCACAGGTGACATTGGTGCGAACACAGGAAGCTAGCAGACCCTCGCTGCCTGCAGACACCGAGCAGCCACACTAGGAGGGCGGCCTAAGCCGTAGGCGAAATGTGCTCATTCGCTTTGGCGCGACGTCGAACTATAAATAATGCTGTCACTAGCGTGAGCGTTGCGTGAGCGTCGTGGAAAGTCGGCTGCGTGGGTAAGTGCCAAGTTTGGGGAGCGTTTTGTAGTATGCGCTGTGCAATGGAGACGCGGAAACTTGTTGTGGCCCAGTGTTTTGCAGTTGGACGACAAGATTGGTACACAGTAGTAAAGAGCGAGGCACTGAGTTGGCATGCATAATGGAGTGCACAATGGGGCTCGAGATGTGTTTGTTACCTAAGGTGCTGTATGATTGTCGACAAGGAGTGAAAACGGAGCAATTTGTGACGGCTCTTAAAATTTAAGACGTTAAAAACTGACGGAATTTGCATTTGTAATACCAGAGCATCGAAACTACTTGGAACTTTTGTGTATATGAACGTGTCCGCGCCTTTGTACTCTGCTCCCTTCACCGCTACAAACCAACCAACCATCGTGTCCGTGCGCATCAGAGTCGCAATGAATGGGGAATAGCGCTGTTTGGTCGTGCATGTGGCGAAGCTCAGTTGGTAGAGCGTTCGCTTCGCATGTGCAGGGTTCAAGCCGCGGCGCCTCCATTTTTTGTGGTCAGTGCATGGTAAGTGTTGGTCGCGGCGAACCTAAAGGCACGCAAGATGTTGCAAAGCCAGCGTCACAGACTGATATGATGTATACTGACGTAAGGAGAGCAAGATGTAAGTGTGGGGACCGGCTGTTATCGAGGTGTCATCGAGTGCAGATCTGTCTTAGGTATCACGGCTTAACCTCATTGAAGTCTAGAGGGTGGACAACACGTTCGTCTTACTCAGAGCGGTGTCCGAACTCTATTTTCAACGTTATACGTGCCACTTTCATTGTGGCCAACTACGATTCGATACAGAATGCACGAAACCTGAAAGACACCCTAACGGATACAAAGAGAGTAGTGTTTGTCTGCTGAATAATGGGAGTGCAAGGGTCTGTGTCGTCTATATGGCTGTATGTAGCACCATTAGTCTTCGGGGGGGCGGTCGTAGCTCAGATGATAGAGCGCTCGCTTAGTATGCGAGAGGTACTGGGATCAATACCCAGTGTCTCCAGAATTTTTAACACACCTACATGCGCACCTTGCCACGCAAGTGGAATAATTCTCAGCCTGCAGATGTGCCTAGGAAGATACAAGCGAATGATTAGCATTCACCATTGACAAGCGTGCTGTTATTAGTGCGCGGGAAGCACCCTCCTCCCAAGCCTACACTTAATTTAGAAACAGTACAAGTGTTCCCGTAAGATTCTCAAGCCTATGTCGGAAAGATCTGCCTTGCGCCGAGTTCACGTAAATCCCACTGCACATTCCTATTCTTTGCGTGCAGTCGGCTGCTACTGGTGTTGCTAGTTGTGACTGCTGATAACAGATGCCGTAGCAATCAATTCATGGAGTGAGTTGTATGTTTTGCGATAGTCTGTCTCTGACAAGCAAGCACAGGTGACATTGGTGCGAACACAGGAAGCTAGCAGACCCTCGCTGCCTGCAGACACCGAGCAGCTACACTAGGAGGGCGGCCTAAGCCGTAGGCGAAATGTGCTCATTCGCTTTGGCGCGACGTCAAACTATAAATAATGCTGTCACTAGCGTGAGCGTTGCGTGAGCGTCGTGGAAAGTCGGAAAAGTCGGCTGCGTGGGTAAGTGCCAAGTTTGGGGAGCGTTTTGTAGTATGCGCTGTGCAATGGAGACGCGGAAACTTGTTGTGGCCCAGTGTTTTGCAGTTGGACGACAAGATTGGTACACAGTAGTAAAGAGCGAGGCACTGAGTTGGCATGCATAATGGAGTGCACAATGGGGCTCGAGATGTGTTTGTTACCTAAGGTGCTGTATGATTGTCGACAAGGAGTGAAAACGGAGCAATTTGTGACGGCTCTTTCAATTTAAGACGTTAAAAACTGACGGAATTTGCATTTGTAATACCAGAGCATCGAAACTACTTGGAACTTTTGCGTATATGAACGTGTCCGCGCCTTTGTACTCTGCTCCCTTCACCGCTACAAACCAACCAACCATCGTGTCCGTGCGCATCAGAGTCGCAATGAATGGGGAATAGCGCAGTTTGGTCGTGCATGTGGCGAAGCTCAGTTGGTAGAGCGTTCGCTTCGCATGTGCAGGGTTCAAGCCGCGGCGCCTCCATTTTTTGTGGTCAGTGCATGGTAAGTGTTGGTCGCGGCGAACCTAAAGGCACGCAAGATGTTGCAAAGCCAGCGTCACAGACTGATATGATGTATACTGACGTAAGGAGAGCAAGATGTAAGTGTGGGGACCGGCTGTTATCGAGGTGTCATCGAGTGCAGATCTGTCTTAGGTATCACGGCTTAACCTCATTGAAGTCTAGAGGGTGGACAACACGTTCGTCTTACTCAGAGCGGTGTCCGATCTCTATTTTCAACGTTATACGTGCCACTTTCATTGTGGCCAACTACGATTCGATACAGAATGCACGAAACCTGAAAGACACCCTAACGGATACATAGAGAGTAGTGTTTGTCTGCTGAATAATGGGAGTGCAAGGGTCTGTGTCGTCTATATGGCTGTATGTAGCACCATTAGTCTTCGGGGGGGCGGGCGTAGCTCAGACGATAGAGCGCTCGCTTAGTATGCGAGAGGTACTGTGATCAATACCCAGTGCCTCCAGAATTTTTAACACACCTACAAGCGCACCTTGCCATGCAAGTGGAATAATTCTCAGCCTGCAGATGTGTCTAGGAAGACACAAGCGAATGATTAGCATTCACCATTGACAAGCGTGCTGTTGTTAGTGCGCGGGACGTACCCTCCTCCCAAGCCTACACTTAATTTAGAAACAGTACAAGTGTTCCCGTAAGATTCTCAAGCCTATGTCGGAAAGATCTGCCTTGCGCCGAGTTCACGTAAATCCCACTGCACATTACTATTCTTTGCGTGCAGTCGGCTGCTACTGGTGTTGCTAGTTGTGACTGCTGATAACAGATGCTGTAGCAATCAATTCATGGAGTGAGTTGTATGTTTTGCGATAGTCTGTCTCTGACAAGCAAGCACAGGTGACATAGGTGCGAACACAGGAAGCTAGCAGACCCTCGCTGCCTGCAGACACCGAGCAGCCACACTAGGAGGGCGGCCTAAGCCGTAGGCGAAATGTGCTCATTCGCTTTGGCGCGACGTCGAACTATAAATAATGCTGTCACTAGCGTGAGCGTTGCGTGAGCGTCGTGGAAAGTCGGAAAAGTCGGCTGCGTGGGTAAGTGCCAAGTTTGGGGAGCGTTTCGTAGTATGCGCTGTGCAATGGAGACGCGGAAACTTGTTGTGGCCCAGTGTTTTGCAGTTGGACGACAAGATAGGTACACAGTAGTAAAGAGCGAGGCACTGAGTTGGCATGAATAATGGAGTGCACAATGGGGCTCGAGATGTGTTTGTTACCTCAGGTGCTGTATGATTGTCGACAAGGAGTGAAAACGGAGCAATTTGTGACGGCTCTTTCAATTTAAGACGTTAAAAACAGACGGAATTTGCATTTGTAATACCAGAGCATCGAAACTACTTGGAACTTTTGTGTATATGAACGTGTCCGCGCCTTTGTACTCTGCTCCCTTCACCGCTACAAACCAACCAACCATCGTGTCCGTGCGCATCAGAGTCGCAATGAATGGGGAATAGCGCAGTTTGGTCGTGCATGTGGCGTAGCTCAGTTGGTAGAGCGTTCGCTTCGCATGTGAAAGGTGCAGTGTTCAAGCGGCGGCGTCTCCATTTTTTGTGGTCAGTGCATGGTAAGTGTTGGTCGCGGCGAACCTAAAGGCACCCAAGATGTTGCAAAGCCAGCGTCACAGACTGATATGATGTATACTGACGTAAGGAGAGCAAGATGTAAGTGTGGGGACCGGCTGTTATCGAGGTGTCATCGAGTGCAGATCTGTCTTAGGTATCACGGCTTAACCTCATTGAAGTCTAGAGGGTGGACAACACGTTCGTCTTACTCAGAGCGGTGTCCGAACTCTATTTTCAACGTTATACGTGCCACTTTCATTGTGGCCAACTACGATTCGATACAGAATGCACGAAACCTGAAAGACACCCTAACGGATACATAGAGAGTAGTGTTTGTCTGCTGAATAATGGGAGTGCAAGGGTCTGTGTCGTCTATATGGCTGTATGTAGCACCATTAATCTTACGGGGGGCGGTCGTAGCTCAGATGATTGAGCGCTCGCTTAGTATGCGAGAGGTACTGGGATCAATACACAGTGCCTCCAGAATTTTTAACACACCTACATGCGCACCTTGCCATGCAAGTGGAATAATTCTCAGCCTGCACATGTGCCTAGGAAGATACAAGCGAATGATTAGCATTCACCATTGACAAGCGTGCTGTTATTAGTGCGCGGGAAGCACCCTCCTCCCAACCCTACACTTAATTTAGAAACAGTACAAGTGTTCCCGTAAGATTCTCAAGCCTATGTCGGAAAGATCTGCCTTGCGCCGAGTTCACGTAAATCCCACTGCACATTCCTATTCTTTGCGTGCAGTCGGCTGCTACTGGTGTTGCTAGTTGTGACTGCTGATAACAGATGCCGTAGCAATCAATTCATGGAGTGAGTTGTATGTTTTGCGATAGTCTGTCTCTGACAAGCAAGCACAGGTGACATAGGTGCGAACACAGGAAGCTAGCAGACCCTCGCTGCCTGCAGACACCGAGCAGCCACACTAGGAGGGCGGCGTAAGCCGTAGGCGAAATGTGCTCATTCGCTTTGGCGCGACGTCGAACTATAAATAATGCTGTCACTAGCGTGAGCGTCGTGGAAAGTCGGAAAAGTCGGCTGCGTGGGTAAGTGCCAAGTTTGGGGAGCGTTTTGTAGTATGCGCTGTGCAATGGAGACGCGGAAACTTGTTGTGGCCCAGTGATTTGCAGTTGGACGACAAGATTGGTACACAGTAGTAAAGAGCGAGGCACTGAGTTGGCATGCATAATGGAGTGCACAATGGGGCTCGAGATGTGTTTGTTACCAAAGGTGCTGTATGATTGTCGACAAGGAGTGAAAACGGAGCAATTTGTGACGGCTCTTTCAATTTAAGACGTTTAAAACAGACGGAATTTGCATTTGTAATACCAGAGCATCGAAACTACTTGGAACTTTTGTGTATATGAACGTGTCCGCGCCTTTGTACTCTGCTCCCTTCACCGCTACAAACCAACCAACCATCGTGTCCGTGCGCATCAGAGTCGCAATGAATGGGGAATAGCGAAGTTTGGTCGTGCATGTGGCGAAGCTCAGTTGGTAGAGCGTTCGCTTCGCATGTGCAGGGTTCAAGCCGCGGCGCCTCCATTTTTTGTGGTCAGTGCATGGTAAGTGTTGGTCGCGGCGAACCTAAAGGCACGCAAGATGTTGCAAAGCCAGCGTCACAGACTGATATGATGTATACTGACGTAAGGAGAGCAAGATGTAAGTGTGGGGACCGGCTGTTATCGAGGTGTCATCGAGTGCAGATCTGTCTTAGGTATCACGGCTTAACCTCATTGAAGTCTAGAGGGTGGACAACACGTTCGTCTTACTCAGAGCGGTGTCCGAACTCTATTTTCAACGTTATACGTGCCACTTTCATTGTGGCCAACTACGATTCGATACAGAATGCACGAAACCTGAAAGACACCCTAACGGATACATAGAGAGTAGTGTTTGTCTGCTGAATAATGGGAGTGCAAGGGTCTGTGTCGTCTATATAGCTGTATGTAGCACCATTAGTCTTAGGGGGGGCGGTCGTAGCTCAGATGATAGAGCGCTCGCTTAGTATGCGAGAGGTACTGGGATCAATACCCAGTGCCTCCAGAATTTTTAACACACCTGCATGCGCACCTTGCCATGCAAGTGGAATAATTCTCAGCCTGCAGATGTGCCTAGGAAGATACAAGCGAATGATTAGCATTCACCATTGAGAAGCGTGCTGTTATTAGTGCGCGGGAAGCACCCTCCTCCCAAGCCTACACTTAATTTAGAAACAGTACAAGTGTTCCCGTAAGATTCTCAAGCCTATGTCGGAAAGATCTGCCTTGCGCCGAGTTCACGTAAATCCCACTGCACATTCTTATTCTTTGCGTGCAGTCGGCTGCTACTGGTGTTGCTAGTTGTGACTGCTGATAACAGATGCCGTAGCAATCAATTCATGGAGTGAGTTGTATGTTTTGCGATAGTCTGTCTCTGACAAGCAAGCACAGGTGACATAGGTGCGAACACAGGAAACTAGCAGTCCCTCGCTGCCTGCAGACACCGAGCAGCCACACTAGGAGGGCGGCCTAAGCCGTAGGCGAAATGTGCTCATTCGCTTTGGCGCGACGGCGAACTATAAATAATGCTGTAACTAGCGTGAGCGTCGTGGAAAGTCGGAAAAGTCGGCTGTGTGGGTGAGTGCCAAGTTTGGGGAGCGTTTTGTAGTATGCGCAGTGCAATGGAGACGCGGAAACTTGTTGTGGCCCAGTGTTTTGCAGTTGGACGACAAGATTGGTACACAGTAGTAAAGAGCGAGGCACTGAGTTGGCATGAATAATGGAGTGCACAATGGGGCTTGAGATGTGTTTGTTACCTCAGGTGCTGTATGATTGTCGACAAGGAGTGAAAACGGAGCAATTTGTGACGGCTCTTTCAATTTAAGACGTTAAAAACAGACGGAATTTGCATTTGTAATACCAGAGCATCGAAACTACTTGGAACTTTTGTGTATATGAACGTGTCCGCGCCTTTGTACTCTGCTCCCTTCACCGCTACAAACCAACCAACCATCGTGTCCGTGCGCATCAGAGTCGCAATGAATGGGGAATAGCGCAGTTTGGTCGTGCATGTGGCGAAGCTCAGTTGGTAGAGCGTTCGCTTCGCATGTGCAGGGTTCAAGCCGCGGCGCCTCCATTTCTTGTGGTCAGTGCATGGTAAGTGTTGGTCGCGGCGAACCTAAAGGCACGCAAGATGTTGCAAAGCCAGCGTCACAGACTGATATGATGTATACTGACGTAAGGAGAGCAAGATGTAAGTGTGGGGACCGGCTGTTATCGAGGTGTCATCGGGTGCAGATCTGTCTTAGGTATCACGGCTTAACCTCATTGAAGTCTAGAGGGTGGACAACACGTTCGTCTTACTCAGAGCGGTGTCCGAACTCTATTTTCAACGTTATACGTGCCACTTTCATTGTGGCCAACTACGAATCAATACAGAATGCACTAAACCTGAAAGACACCCTAACGGATACATAGAGAGTAGTGTTTGTCTGCTGAATAATGGGAGTGCAAGGGTCTGTGACGTCTATATGGCTGTATGTAGCACTATTAGTCTTCGGGGGGGTGGGCGTAGCTCAGATGGTAGAGCGCTCGCTTAGTATGCGAGAGGTACTGGGATCAATACCCAGTGCCTCCAGAATTTTTAACACACCTACATGCGCACCTTGCCATGCAAGTGGAATAATTCTCTGCCTGCAGATGTGTCTAGGAAGATACAAGCGAATGATTAGCATTCACAATTGGCAAGCGTGCTGTTATCAGTGCGCGGGAAGCACCCTCCTCCCAACCCTACACTTAATTTAGAAACAGTACAAGTGTTCCCGTAAGATTCTCAAGCCTATGTCGGAAAGATCTGCCTTGCGCCGAGTTCACGTAAATCCCACTGCACATTCCTATTCTTTGCGTGCAGTCGGCTGCTACTGGTGTTGCTAGTTGTGACTGCTGATAACAGATGCCGTAGCAATCAATTCATGGAGTGAGTTGTATGTTTTGCGATAGTCTGTCTCTGACAAGCAAGCACAGGTGACATAGGTGCGAACACAGGAAGCTAGCAGACCCTCGCTGCCTGCAGACACCGAGCAGCCACACTAGGAGGGCGGCGTAAGCCGTAGGCGAAATGTGCTCATTCGCTTTGGCGCGACGTCGAACTATAAATAATGCTGTCACTAGCGTGAGCGTCGTGGAAAGTCGGAAAAGTCGGCTGCGTGGGTGAGTGCCAAGTTTGGGAAGCGTTTTGTAGTATGCGCAGTGCAATGGAGACGCGGAAACTTGTTGTGGCCCAGTGTTTTGCAGTTGGACGACAAGATTGGTACACAGTAGTAAAGAGCGAGGCACTGAGTTGGCATGAATAATGGAGTGCACAATGGGCTCGAGATGTGTTTGTTACCTCAGGTGCTGTATGATTGTCGACAAGGAGTGAAAACGGAGCAATTTGTGACGGCTCTTTCAATTTAAGACGTTAAAAACAGACGGAATTTGCATTTGTAATACCAGAGCATCGAAACTACTTGGAACTTTTGTGTATATGAACGTGTCCGCGCCTTTGTACTCTGCTCCCTTCACCGCTACAAACCAACCAACCATCGTGTCCGTGCGCATCAGAGTCGCAATGAATGGGGAATAGCGCAGTTTGGTCGTGCATGTGGCGAAGCTCAGTTGGTAGAGCGTTCGCTTCGCATGTGCAGGGTTCAAGCCGCGGCGCCTCCATTTTTTGTGGTCAGTGCATGGTAAGTGTTGGTCGCGGCGAACCTAAAGGCACGCAAGATGTTGCAAAGCCAGCGTCACAGACTGATATGATGTATACTGACGTAAGGAGAGCAAGATGTAAGTGTGGGGACCGGCTGTTATCGAGGTGTCATCGAGTGCAGATCTGTCTTAGGTATCACGGCTTAACCTCATTGAAGTCTAGAGGGTGGACAACACGTTCGTCTTACTCAGAGCGGTGTCCGAACTCTATTTTCAACGTTATACGTGCCACTTTCATTGTGGCCAACTACGATTCGATACAGAATGCACGAAACCTGAAAGACACCCTAACGGATACATAGAGAGTAGTGTTTGTCTGCTGAATAATGGGAGTGCAAGGGTCTGTGTCGTCTATATAGCTGTATGTAGCACCATTAGTCTTAGGGGGGGCGGTCGTAGCTCAGATGATAGAGCGCTCGCTTAGTATGCGAGAGGTACTGGGATCAATACCCAGTGCCTCCAGAATTTTTAACACACCTGCATGCGCACCTTGCCATGCAAGTGGAATAATTCTCAGCCTGCAGATGTGCCTAGGAAGATACAAGCGAATGATTAGCATTCACCATTGAGAAGCGTGCTGTTATTAGTGCGCGGGAAGCACCCTCCTCCCAAGCCTACACTTAATTTAGAAACAGTACAAGTGTTCCCGTAAGATTCTCAAGCCTATGTCGGAAAGATCTGCCTTGCGCCGAGTTCACGTAAATCCCACTGCACATTCTTATTCTTTGCGTGCAGTCGGCTGCTACTGGTGTTGCTAGTTGTGACTGCTGATAACAGATGCCGTAGCAATCAATTCATGGAGTGAGTTGTATGTTTTGCGATAGTCTGTCTCTGACAAGCAAGCACAGGTGACATAGGTGCGAACACAGGAAGCTAGCAGACCCTCGCTGCCTGCAGACACCGAGCAGCCACACTAGGAGGGCGGCCTAAGCCGTAGGCGAAATGTGCTCATTCGCTTTGGCGCGACGTCCAACTATAAATAATGCTGTCACTAGCGTGAGCGTCGTGGAAAGTCGGAAAAGTCGGCTGCGTGGGTGAGTGCCAAGTTTGGGGAGCGTTTTGTAGTATGCGCAGTGCAATGGAGACGCGGAAACTTGTTGTGGCCCAGTGTTTTGCAGTTGGACGACAAGATTGGTACACAGTAGTAAAGAGCGAGGCACTGAGTTGGCATGAATAATGGAGTGCACAATGGGGCTCGAGATGTGTTTGTTACCTCAGGTGCTGTATGATTGTCGACAAGGAGTGAAAACGGAGCAATTTGTGACGGCTCTTTCAATTTAAGACGTTAAAAACAGACGGAATTTGCATTTGTAATACCAGAGCATCGAAACTACTTGGAACTTTTGTGTATATGAACGTGTCCGCGCCTTTGTACTCTGCTCCCTTCACCGCAACAAACCAACCAACCATCGTGTCCGTGCGCATCAGAGTCGCAATGAATGGGGAATAGCGCAGTTTGGTCGTGCATGTGGCGAAGCTCAGTTGGTAGAGCGTTCGCTTCGCATGAGAAAGGTGCAGGGTTCAAGCCGCGGCGCCTCCATTTTTTGTGGTCAGTGCATGGTAAGTGTTGGTCGCGGCGAACCTAAAGGCACGCAAGATGTTGCAAAGCCAGCGTCACAGACTGATATGATGTATACTGACGTAAGGAGAGCAAGATGTAAGTGTGGGGACCGGCTGTTATCGAGGTGTCATCGGGTGCAGATCTGTCTTAGGTATCACGGCTTAACCTCATTGAAGTCTAGAGGGTGGACAACACGTTCGTCTTACTCAGAGCGGTGTCCGAACTCTATTTTCAACGTTATACGTGCCACTTTCATTGTGGCCAACTACGAATCGATACAGAATGCACTAAACCTGAAAGACACCCTAACGGATACATAGAGAGTAGTGTTTGTCTGCTGAATAATGGGAGTGCAAGGGTCTGTGTCGTCTATATGGCTGTATGTAGCACCATTAGTCTTAGGGGGGGCGGGTGTAGCTCAGATGGTAGAGCGCTCGCTTAGTATGCGAGAGGTACTGGGATCAATACCCAGTGCCTCCAGAATTTTTAACACACCTACATGCGCACCTTGCCATGCAAGTGGAATAATTCTCTGCCTGCAGATGTGTCTAGGAAGATACAAGCGAATGATTAGCATTCACAATTGGCAAGCGTGCTGTTATCAGTGCGCGGGAAGCACCCTCCTCCCACGCCTACACTTAATTTAGAAACAGTACAAGTGTTCCCGTAAGATTCTCAAGCCTATGTCGGAAAGATATGTCTTGCGCCGAGTTCACGTAAATCCCACTGCACATTCCTATTCTTTGCGTGCAGTCGGCTGCTACTGGTGTTGCTAGTTGTGACTGCTGATAACAGATGCCGTAGCAATCAATTCATGGAGTGAGTTGTATGTTTTGCGATAGTCTGTCTCTGACAAGCAAGCACAGGTGACATAGGTGCGAACACAGGAAACTAGCAGTCCCTCGCTGCCTGCAGACACCGAGCAGCCACACTAGGAGGGCGGCCTAAGCCGTAGGCGAAATGTGCTCATTCGCTTTGGCGCGACGGCGAACTATAAATAATGCTGTAACTAGCGTGAGCGTCGTGGAAAGTCGGAAAAGTCGGCTGTGTGGGTGAGTGCCAAGTTTGGGGAGCGTTTTGTAGTATGCGCAGTGCAATGGAGACGCGGAAACTTGTGGCCCAGTGTTTTGCAGTTGGACGACAACATTGGTACACAGTAGTAAAGAGCGAGGCACTGAGTTGGCATGAATAATGGAGTGCACAATGGGGCTTGAGATGTGTTTGTTACCTCAGGTGCTGTATGATTGTCGACAAGGAGTGAAAACGGAGCAATTTGTGACGGCTCTTTCAATTTAAGACGTTAAAAACAGACGGAATTTGCATTTGTAATACCAGAGCATCGAAACTACTTGGAACTTTTGTGTATATGAACGTGTCCGCGCCTTTGTACTCTGCTCCCTTCACCGCTACAAACCAACCAACCATCGTGTCCGTGCGCATCAGAGTCGCAATGAATGGGGAATAGCGCAGTTTGGTCGTGCATGTGGCGAAGCTCAGTTGGTAGAGCGTTCGCTTCGCATGTGCAGGGTTCAAGCCGCGGCGCCTCCATTTCTTGTGGTCAGTGCATGGTAAGTGTTGGTCGCGGCGAACCTAAAGGCACGCAAGATGTTGCAAAGCCAGCGTCACAGACTGATATGATGTATACTGACGTAAGGAGAGCAAGATGTAAGTGTGGGGACCGGCTGTTATCGAGGTGTCATCGGGTGCAGATCTGTCTTAGGTATCACGGCTTAACCTCATTGAAGTCTAGAGGGTGGACAACACGTTCGTCTTACTCAGAGCGGTGTCCGAACTCTATTTTCAACGTTATACGTGCCACTTTCATTGTGGCCAACTACGAATCAATACAGAATGCACTAAACCTGAAAGACACCCTAACGGATACATAGAGAGTAGTGTTTGTCTGCTGAATAATGGGAGTGCAAGGGTCTGTGACGTCTATATGGCTGTATGTAGCACCATTAGTCTTCGGGGTGGTGGGCGTAGCTCAGATGGTAGAGCGCTCGCTTAGTATGCGAGAGGTACTGGGATCAATACCCAGTGCCTCCAGAATTTTTAACACACCTACATGCGCACCTTGCCATGCAAGTGGAATAATTCTCTGCCTGCAGATGTGTCTAGGAAGATACAAGCGAATGATTAGCATTCACAATTGGCAAGCGTGCTGTTATCAGTGCGCGGGAAGCACCCTCCTCCCACGCCTACACTTAATTTAGAAACAGTACAAGTGTTCCCGTAAGATTCTCAAGCCTATGTCGGAAAGATCTGCCTTGCGCCGAGTTCACGTAAATCCCACTGCACATTCCTATTCTTTGCGTGCAGTCGGCTGCTACTGGTGTTGCTAGTTGTGACTGCTGATAACAGATGCCGTAGCAATCAATTCATGGAGTGAGTTGTATGTTTTGCGATAGTCTGTCTTTGACAAGCAAGCACAGGTGACATAGGTGCGAACACAGGAAGCTAGCAGACCCTCGCTGCCTGCAGACACCGAGCAGCCACACTAGGAGGGCGGCCTAAGCCGTAGACCAAATCTGCTCATTCGCTTTGGCGCGACGTCGAACTATAAATAATGCTGTCACTAGCGTGAGCGTCGTGGAAAGTCGGAAAAGTCGGCTGCGTGGGTGAGTGCCAAGTTTGGGAAGCGTTTTGTAGTATGCGCAGTGCAATGGAGACGCGGAAACTTGTTGTGGCCCAGTGTTTTGCAGTTGGACGACAAGATTGGTACACAGTAGTAAAGAGCGAGGCACTGAGTTGGCATGAATAATGGAGTGCACAATGGGCTCGAGATGTGTTTGTTACCTCAGGTGCAGTATGATTGTCGACAAGGAGTGAAAACGGAGCAATTTGTGACGGCTCTTTCAATTTAAGACGTTAAAAACAGACGGAATTTGCATTTGTAATACCAGAGCATCGAAACTACTTGGAACTTTTGTGTATATGAACGTGTCCGCGCCTTTGTACTCTGCTCCCTTCACCGCTACAAACCAACCAACCATCGTGTCCGTGCGCATCAGAGTCGCAATGAATGGGGAATAGCGCAGTTTGGTCGTGCATGTGGCGAAGCTCAGTTGGTAGAGCGTTCGCTTCGCATGTGCAGGGTTCAAGCCGCGGCGCCTCCATTTTTTGTGGTCAGTGCATGGTAAGTGTTGGTCGCGGCGAACCTAAAGGCACGCAAGATGTTGCAAAGCCAGCGTCACAGACTGATATGATGTATACTGACGTAAGGAGAGCAAGATGTAAGTGTGGGGACCGGCTGTTATCGAGGTGTCATCGAGTGCAGATCTGTCTTAGGTATCACGGCTTAACCTCATTGAAGTCTAGAGGGTGGACAACACGTTCGTCTTACTCAGAGCGGTGTCCGAACTCTATTTTCAACGTTATACGTGCCACTTTCATTGTGGCCAACTACGATTCGATACAGAATGCACGAAACCTGAAAGACACCCTAACGGATACATAGAGAGTAGTGTTTGTCTGCTGAATAATGGGAGTGCAAGGGTCTGTGTCGTCTATATAGCTGTATGTAGCACCATTAGTCTTAGGGGGGGCGGTCGTAGCTCAGATGATAGAGCGCTCGCTTAGTATGCGAGAGGTACTGGGATCAATACCCAGTGCCTCCAGAATTTTTAACACACCTGCATGCGCACCTTGCCATGCAAGTGGAATAATTCTCAGCCTGCAGATGTGCCTAGGAAGATACAAGCGAATGATTAGCATTCACCATTGACAAGCGTGCTGTTATTAGTGCGCGGGAAGCACCCTCCTCCCAAGCCTACACTTAATTTAGAAACAGTACAAGTGTTCCCGTAAGATTCTCAAGCCTATGTCGGAAAGATCTGCCTTGCGCCGAGTTCACGTAAATCCCACTGCACATTCTTATTCTTTGCGTGCAGTCGGCTGCTACTGGTGTTGCTAGTTGTGACTGCTGATAACAGATGCCGTAGCAATCAATTCATGGAGTGAGTTGTATGTTTTGCGATAGTCTGTCTCTGACAAGCAAGCACAGGTGACATAGGTGCGAACACAGGAAGCTAGCAGACCCTCGCTGCCTGCAGACACCGAGCAGCCACACTAGGAGGGCGGCCTAAGCCGTAGGCGAAATGTGCTCATTCGCTTTGGCGCGACGTCCAACTATAAATAATGCTGTCACTAGCGTGAGCGTCGTGGAAAGTCGGAAAAGTCGGCTGCGTGGGTGAGTGCCAAGTTTGGGGAGCGTTTTGTAGTATGCGCAGTGCAATGGAGACGCGGAAACTTGTTGTGGCCCAGTGTTTTGCAGTTGGACGACAAGATTGGTACACAGTAGTAAAGAGCGAGGCACTGAGTTGGCATGAATAATGGAGTGCACAATGGGGCTCGAGATGTGTTTGTTACCTCAGGTGCTGTATGATTGTCGACAAGGAGTGAAAACGGAGCAATTTGTGACGGCTCTTTCAATTTAAGACGTTAAAAACAGACGGAATTTGCATTTGTAATACCAGAGCATCGAAACTACTTGGAACTTTTGTGTATATGAACGTGTCCGCGCCTTTGTACTCTGCTCCCTTCACCGCAACAAACCAACCAACCATCGTGTCCGTGCGCATCAGAGTCGCAATGAATGGGGAATAGCGCAGTTTGGTCGTGCATGTGGCGAAGCTCAGTTGGTAGAGCGTTCGCTTCGCATGAGAAAGGTGCAGGGTTCAAGCCGCGGCGCCTCCATTTTTTGTGGTCAGTGCATGGTAAGTGTTGGTCGCGGCGAACCTAAAGGCACGCAAGATGTTGCAAAGCCAGCGTCACAGACTGATATGATGTATACTGACGTAAGGAGAGCAAGATGTAAGTGTGGGGACCGGCTGTTATCGAGGTGTCATCGGGTGCAGATCTGTCTTAGGTATCACGGCTTAACCTCATTGAAGTCTAGAGGGTGGACAACACGTTCGTCTTACTCAGAGCGGTGTCCGAACTCTATTTTCAACGTTATACGTGCCACTTTCATTGTGGCCAACTACGAATCGATACAGAATGCACTAAACCTGAAAGACACCCTAACGGATACATAGAGAGTAGTGTTTGTCTGCTGAATAATGGGAGTGCAAGGGTCTGTGTCGTCTATATGGCTGTATGTAGCACCATTAGTCTTAGGGGGGGCGGGTGTAGCTCAGATGGTAGAGCGCTCGCTTAGTATGCGAGAGGTACTGGGATCAATACCCAGTGCCTCCAGAATTTTTAACACACCTACATGCGCACCTTGCCATGCAAGTGGAATAATTCTCTGCCTGCAGATGTGTCTAGGAAGATACAAGCGAATGATTAGCATTCACAATTGGCAAGCGTGCTGTTATCAGTGCGCGGGAAGCACCCTCCTCCCACGCCTACACTTAATTTAGAAACAGTACAAGTGTTCCCGTAAGATTCTCAAGCCTATGTCGGAAAGATCTGCCTTGCGCCGAGTTCACGTAAATCCCACTGCACATTCTTATTCTTTGCGTGCAGTCGGCTGCTACTGGTGTTGCTAGTTGTGACTGCTGATAACAGATGCCGTAGCAATCAATTCATGGAGTGAGTTGTATGTTTTGCGATAGTCTGTCTCTGACAAGCAAGCACAGGTGACATAGGTGCGAACACAGGAAACTAGCAGTCCCTCGCTGCCTGCAGACACCGAGCAGCCACACTAGGAGGGCGGCCTAAGCCGTAGGCGAAATGTGCTCATTCGCTTTGGCGCGACGGCGAACTATAAATAATGCTGTAACTAGCGTGAGCGTCGTGGAAAGTCGGAAAAGTCGGCTGTGTGGGTGAGTGCCAAGTTTGGGGAGCGTTTTGTAGTATGCGCAGTGCAATGGAGACGCGGAAACTTGTTGTGGCCCAGTGTTTTGCAGTTGGACGACAAGATTGGTACACAGTAGTAAAGAGCGAGGCACTGAGTTGGCATGAATAATGGAGTGCACAATGGGGCTTGAGATGTGTTTGTTACCTCAGGTGCTGTATGATTGTCGACAAGGAGTGAAAACGGAGCAATTTGTGACGGCTCTTTCAATTTAAGACGTTAAAAACAGACGGAATTTGCATTTGTAATACCAGAGCATCGAAACTACTTGGAACTTTTGTGTATATGAACGTGTCCGCGCCTTTGTACTCTGCTCCCTTCACCGCTACAAACCAACCAACCATCGTGTCCGTGCGCATCAGAGTCGCAATGAATGGGGAATAGCGCAGTTTGGTCGTGCATGTGGCGAAGCTCAGTTGGTAGAGCGTTCGCTTCGCATGTGCAGGGTTCAAGCCGCGGCGCCTCCATTTCTTGTGGGCAGTGCATGGTAAGTGTTGGTCGCGGCGAACCTAAAGGCACGCAAGATGTTGCAAAGCCAGCGTCACAGACTGATATGATGTATACTGACGTAAGGAGAGCAAGATGTAAGTGTGGGGACCGGCTGTTATCGAGGTGTCATCGGGTGCAGATCTGTCTTAGGTATCACGGCTTAACCTCATTGAAGTCTAGAGGGTGGACAACACGTTCGTCTTACTCAGAGCGGTGTCCGAACTCTATTTTCAACGTTATACGTGCCACTTTCATTGTGGCCAACTACGAATCAATACAGAATGCACTAAACCTGAAAGACACCCTAACGGATACATAGAGAGTAGTGTTTGTCTGCTGAATAATGGGAGTGCAAGGGTCTGTGACGTCTATATGGCTGTATGTAGCACCATTAGTCTTCGGGGGGGTGGGCGTAGCTCAGATGGTAGAGCGCTCGCTTAGTATGCGAGAGGTACTGGGATCAATACCCAGTGCCTCCAGAATTTTTAACACACCTACATGCGCACCTTGCCATGCAAGTGGAATAATTCTCAGCCTGCAGATGTGTCTAGGAAGATACAAGCGAATGATTAGCATTCACCATTGAGAAGCGTGCTGTTATTAGTGCGCGGGAAGCACCCTCCTCCCAAGCCTACACTTAATTTAGAAACAGTACAAGTGTTCCCGTAAGATTCTCAAGCCTATGTCGGAAAGATCTGCCTTGCGCCGAGTTCACGTAAATCCCACTGCACATTCTTATTCTTTGCGTGCAGTCGGCTGCTACTGGTGTTGCTAGTTGTGACTGCTGATAACAGATGCCGTAGCAATCAATTCATGGAGTGAGTTGTATGTTTTGCGATAGTCTGTCTCTGACAAGCAAGCACAGGTGACATAGGTGCGAACACAGGAAGCTAGCAGACCCTCGCTGCCTGCAGACACCGAGCAGCCACACTAGGAGGGCGGCGTAAGCCGTAGGCGAAATGTGCTCATTCGCTTTGGCGCGACGTCGAACTATAAATAATGCTGTCACTAGCGTGAGCGTTGCGTGAGCGTCGTGGAAAGTCGGCTGCGTGGGTAAGTGCCAAGTTTGGGGAGCGTTTTGTAGTATGCGCTGTGCAATGGAGACGCGGAAACTTGTTGTGGCCCAGTGATTTGCAGTTGGACGACAAGATTGGTACACAGTAGTAAAGAGCTAGGCACTGAGTTGGCATGCATAATGGAGTGCACAATGGGGCTCGAGATGTGTTTGTTACCAAAGGTGCTGTATGATTGTCGACAAGGAGTGAAAACGGAGCAATTTGTGACGGCTCTTTCAATTTAAGACGTTAGAAACTGACGGAATTTGCATTTGTAATACCAGAGCATCGAAACTACTTGGAACTTTTGTGTATATGAACGTGTCCGCGCCTTTGTACTCTGCTCCCTTCACCGCTACAAACCAACCAACCATCGTGTCCGTGCGCATCAGAGTCGCAATGAATGGGGAATAGCGCAGTTTGGTCGTGCATGTGGCGAAGCTCAGTTGGTAGAGCGTTCGCTTCGCTTGTGAAAGGTGCAGGGTTCAAGCCTCGGCGCCTCCATTTTTTGTGGTCAGTGCATGGTAAGTGTTGGTCGCGGCGAACCTAAAGGCACGCAAGATGTTGCAAAGCCAGCGTCACAGACTGATATGATGTATACTGACGTAAGGAGAGCAAGATGTAAGTGTGGGGACCGGCTGTTATCGAGGTGTCATCGAGTGCAGATCTGCCTTAGGTATCACGGCTTAACCTCATTGAAGTCTAGAGGGTGGACAACACGTTCGTCTTACTCAGAGCGGTGTCCGAACTCTATTTTCAACGTTATACGTGCCACTTTCATTGTGGCCAACTACGATTCGATACAGAATGCACGAAACCTGAAAGACACCCTAACGGATACATAGAGAGTAGTGTTTGTCTGCTGAATAATGGGAGTGCAAGGGTCTGTGTCGTCTATATGGCTGTATGTAGCACCATTAGTCTTCGGGAGGTCGGGCGTAGCTCAGATGCTAGAGCGCTCGCTTAGTATGCGAGAGGTACTGGGATCAATACCCAGTGCCTCCAGAATTTTTAACACACCTACATGCGCACCTTGCCATGCAAGTGGAATAATTCTCAGCCTGCAGATGTGTCTAGGAAGATACAAGCGAATGATTAGCATCCACAATTGGCAAGCGTGCTGTTATTAGTGCGTGGGAAGCACCCTCCTCCCACGCCTACACTTAATTTAGAAACAGTACAAGTGTTCCCGTAAGATTCTCAAGCCTATGTCGGAAAGATCTGCCTTGCGCCGAGTTCACGTAAATCCCACTGCACATTCCTATTCTTTGCGTGCAGTCAGCTGCTACTGGTGTTGCTAGTTGTGACTGCTGATAACAGATGCCGTAGCAATCAATTCATGGAGTGAGTTGTATGTTTTGCGATAGTCTGCCTCTGACAAGCAAGCACAGGTGACATAGGTGCGAACACAGGAAGCTTGCAGACCCTCGCTGCCTGCAGACACCGAGCAGCCACACTAGGAGGGCGGCCTAAGCCGTAGGCGAATTGTGCTCATTCGCTTTGGCGCGACGTCGAACTATAAATAATGCTGTCACTAGCGTGAGCGTCGTGGAAAGTCGGAAAAGTCGGCTGCGAGGGTGAGTGCCAAGTTTGGGGAGCGTTTCGTAGTATGCGCAGTGCAATGGAGACGCGGAAACTTGTTGTGGCCCAGTGTTTTGCAGTTGGACGACAAGATTGGTACACAGTAGTAAAGAGCGAGGCACTGAGTTGGCATAAATAATGTAGTGCACAATGGTTCTCGAGATGTGTTTGTTACCTCAGGTGCTGTATAATTGTCTACAATGAGTGAAAACGGAGCAATTTGTGACGGCTCTTTCAATTTAAGACGTTAAAAACAGACGGAATTTGCATTTGTAATACCAGAGCATCGAAACTACTTGGAACTTTTGTGTATATGAACGGGTCCGCGCCTTTGTACTCTGCTCCCTTCACCGCTACAAACCAACCAACCATCGTGTCCGTGCGCATCTGAGTCGCAAACAATGGGGAATAGCGCAGTTTGCTCGTGCATGGGGCTTAGCTCAGTTGGTAGAGCGTTCGCTTGGCATGTGAAAGGTCCAGGGTTCAAGCTGCGGCGCCTCCATTTTTTGTGGTCAGTGCATGGTAAGTGTTGGTCGCGGCGAACCTAAAGGCACGCAAGATGTTGCAAAGCCAGCGTCACAGACTGTTATGATGTATACTGACGTAAGGAGAGCAAGATGTAAGTGTGGGGACCGGCTGTTATCGAGGTGTCATCGAGTGCAGATCTGTCTTAGGTATCGCGGCTTAACCTCATTGAAGTCTAGAGGGTGGACAACACGTTGGTCTTACTCAGAGCGGTGTCCGAATTCTATTTTCGACGTTATACGTGCCACTTTCATTTTGGAAACTACGATTCGATACAGAATGCACGAAACCTGAAAGACACCCTAACGGATACATAGAGAGTAGTGTTTGTCTGCTGAATAATGGGAGTGCAAGGGTCTGTGTCGTCTCTGTGGCTGTATGTAGAACCATTAGTCTTCGGGGGGGCGGGCGTAGCTCAGATGGTAGAGCGCTCGCTTAGTATGCGAGTGGTACTGGGATCAATACCCAGTGCCTCCAGAATTTTTAACACACCTACATGCGCACCTTGATATGCAAGTGGAATACTTCACAACCAGCAGATGTGTCTAGGAAGATAGAAGCGAATGATTAGCATCCACAATTGACAAGCGTGCTGTTATTAGTGCGCAGGAAGCACCCTCCTCCCACGCCTACACTTAATTTAGAAACAGTACAAGTGTTCCCGTAAGATTCTCAAGCCTATGTCGGAAAGATCTGACTTGCGCCGAGTTCACGTAAATCCCACTGCACATTCCTATTCTTTGCGTGCAGTCAGCTGCTACTGGTGTTGCTAGTTGTGACTGCTGATAACAGATGCCGTAGCAATCAATTCATGGAGTGAGTTGTATGTTTTGCGATAGTCTGTCTCTGACAAGCAAGCACAGGTGACATAGGTGCGAACACAGGAAGCTTGCAGACCCTCGCTGCCTGCAGACACCGAGCAGCCACACTAGGAGGGCGGCCTAAGCCGTAGGCGAAATGTACTCATTCGCTTTGGCGCGACGTCGAACTATAAATAATGCTGTCACTAGCGTGAGCGTCGTGGAAAGTCGGAAAAGTCGGCAGCGAGGGTGAGTGCCAAGTTTGGGGAGCGTTTCGTAGTATGCGCAGTGCAATGGAGACGCGGAAACTTGTTGTGGCCCAGTGTTTTGCAGTTGGACGACAAGATTGGTACACAGTAGTAAAGAGCGAGGCACTGAGTTGGCATAAATAATGTAGTGCACAATGGTTCTCGAGATGTGTTTGTTACCTCAGGTGCTGTATAATTGTCTACAATGAGTGAAAACGGAGCAATTTGTGACGGCTCTTTCAATTTAAGACGTTAAAAACAGACGGAATTTGCATTTGTAATACCAGAGCATCGAAACTACTTGGAACTTTTGTGTATATGAAAGGGTCCGCGCCTTTGTACTCTGCTCCCTTCACCGCTACAAACCAACCAACCATCGTGTCCGTGCGCATCTGAGTCGCAAAGAATGGGGAATAGCGCAGTTTGCTCGTGCATGGGGCGTAGCTCAGTTGGTAGAGCGTTCGCTTGGCATGTGACAGGGCCAGGGTTCAAGCCGCGGCGCCTCCATTTTTTGTGGTCAGTGCATGGTAAGTGTTGGTCGCGGCGAACCTAAAGGCACGCAAGATGTTGCAAAGCCAGCGTCACAGACTGATATGATGTATACTGACGTAAGGAGAGCAAGATGTAAGTGTGGGGACCGGCTGTTATCGAGGTGTCATCGAGTGCAGATCTGTCTTAGGTATCGCGGCTTAACCTCATTGAAGTCTAGAGGGTGGACAACACGTTGGTCTTACTCAGAGCCGTGTCCGAATTCTATTTTCGACGTTATACGTGCCACTTTCATTTTGGCCAACTACGATTCGATACAGAATGCACGAAACCTGAAAGACACCCTAACGGATACATAGAGAGTAGTGTTTGTCTGCTGAATAATGGGAGTGCAAGGGTCTGTGTCGTCTCTGTGGCTGTATGTAGCACCATTAGTCTTCGGGGGGGCGGGCGTAGCTCAGATGGTAGTGCGCTCGCCTAGTATGCGAGAGGTACTGGGATCAATACCCAGTGCCTCCAGAATTTTTAACACACCTACATGCGCACCTTGATATGCAAGTGGAATACTTCACAACCAGCAGATGTGTCTAGGAAGATAGAAGCGAATGATTAGCATCCACAATTGACAAGCGTGCTGTTATTAGTGCGCAGGAAGCACCCTCCTCCCACGCCTACACTTAATTTAGAAACAGTACAAGTGTTCCCGTAAGATTCTCAAGCCTATGTCGGAAAGATCTGACTTGCGCCGAGTTCACGTAAATCCCACTGCACATTCCTATTCTTTGCGTGCACTCAGCTGCTACTGGTGTTGCTAGTTGTGACTGCTGATAACAGATGCCGTCGCAATCAATTCATGGAGTGAGTTGTATGTTTTGCGATAGTCTGTCTCTGACAAGCAAGCACAGGTGACATAGGTGCGAACACAGGAAGCTTGCAGACCCTCGCTGCCTGCAGACACCGAGCAGCCACACTAGGAGGGCGGCCTAAGCCGTAGGCGAATTGTGCTCATTCGCTTTGGCGCGACGTCGAACTATAAATAATGCTGTCACTAGCGTGAGCGTCGTGGAAAGTCGGAAAAGTCGGCTGCGAGGGTTAGTGCGAAGTTTGGGGAGCGTTTCGTAGTATGCGCAGTGCAATGGAGACGCGGAAACTTGTTGTGGCCCAGTGTTTTGCAGTTGGACGACAAGATTGGTACACAGTAGTAAAGAGCGAGGCACTGAGTTGGCATGAATAATGGAGTGCACAATGGGGCTCGAGATGTGTTTGTTACCTCAGGTGCTGTATGATTGTCGACAAGGAGTGAAAACGGAGCAATTTGTGACGGCTCTTTCAATTTAAGACGTTAAAAACAGACGGAATTTGCATTTGTAATACCAGAGCATCGAAACTACTTGGAACTTTTGTGTATATGAACGTGTCCGCGCCTTTGTACTCTGCTCCCTTCACCGCTACAAACCAACCAACCATCGTGTCCGTGCGCATCAGAGTCGCAATGAATGGGGAATAGCGCAGTTTGGTCGTGCATGTGGCGAAGCTCAGTTGGTAGAGCGTTCGCTTCGCATGTGCAGGGTTCAAGCCGCGGCGCCTCCATTTTTTGTGGTCAGTGCATGGTAAGTGTTGGTCGCGGCGAACCTAAAGGCACGCAAGATGTTGCAAAGCCAGCGTCACAGACTGATATGATGTATACTGACGTAAGGAGAGCAAGATGTAAGTGTGGGGACCGGCTGTTATCGAGGTGTCATCGGGTGCAGATCTGTCTTAGGTATCACAGCTTAACCTCATTGAAGTCTAGAGGGTGGACAACACGTTCGTCTTACTCAGAGCGGTGTCCGAACTCTATTTTCAACGTTATACGTGCCACTTTCATTGTGGCCAACTACGAATCGATACAGAATGCACTAAACCTGAAAGACACCCTAACGGATACATAGAGAGTAGTGTTTGTCTGCTGAATAATGGGAGTGCAAGGGTCTGTGTCGTCTATATGGCTGTATGTAGCACCATTAGTCTTAGGGGGGGCGGGTGTAGCTCAGATGGTAGAGCGCTCGCTTAGTATGCGAGAGGTAGTGGGATCAATACCCAGTGCCTCCAGAATTTTTAACACACCTACATGCGCAACTTGCCATGCAAGTGGGATAATTCTCTGCCTGCAGATGTGTCTAGGAAGATAGAAGCGAATGATTAGCATTCACAATTGGCAAGCGTGCTGTTATCAGTGCGCGGGAAGCACCCTCCTCCCACGCCTACACTTAATTTAGAAACAGTACAAGTGTTCCCGTAAGATTCTCAAGCCTATGTCGGAAAGATCTGCCTTGCGCCGAGTTCACGTAAATCCCACTGCACATTCCTATTCTTTGCGTGCAGTCGGCTGCTACTGGTGTTGCTAGTTGTGACTGCTGATAACAGATGCCGTAGCAATCAATTCATGGAGTGAGTTGTATGTTTTGCGATAGTCTGTCTCTGACAAGCAAGCACAGGTGACATAGGTGCGAACACAGGAAACTAGCAGTCCCTCGCTGCCTGCAGACACCGAGCAGCCACACTAGGAGGGCGGCCTAAGCCGTAGGCGAAATGTGCTCATTCGCTTTGGCGCGAAGGCGAACTATAAATAATGCTGTCACTAGCGTGAGCGTCGTGGAAAGTCGGAAAAGTCGGCTGTGTGGGTAAGTGCCAAGTTTGGGGAGCGTTTTGTAGTATGCGCAGTGCAATGGAGACGCGGAAACTTGTTGTGGCCCAGTGTTTTGCAGTTGGACGACAAGATTGGTACACAGTAGTAAAGAGCGAGGCACTGAGTTGGCATGAATAATGGAGTGCACAATGGGGCTTGAGATGTGTTTGTTACCTCAGGTGCTGTATGATTGTCGACAAGGAGTGAAAACGGAGCAATTTGTGACGGCTCTTTCAATTTAAGACGTTAAAAACAGACGGAATTGGCATTTGTAATACCAGAGCATCGAAACTACTTGGAACTTTTGTGTATATGAACGTGTCCGCGCCTTTGTACTCTGCTCCCTTCACCGCTACAAACCAACCAACCATCGTGTCCGTGCGCATCAGAGTCGCAATGAATGGGGAATAGCGCAGTTTGGTCGTGCATGTGGCGAAGCTCAGTTGGTAGAGCGTTCGCTTCGCATGTGCAGGGTTCAAGCCGCGGCGCCTCCATTTTTTGTGGTCAGTGCATGGTAAGTGTTGGTCGCGGCGAACCTAAAGGCACGCAAGATGTTGCAAAGCCAGCGTCACAGACTGATATGATGTATACTGACGTAAGGAGAGCAAGATGTAAGTGTGGGGACCGGCTGTTATCGAGGTGTCATCGGGTGCAGATCTGTCTTAGGTATCACGGCTTAACCTCATTGAAGTCTAGAGGGTGGACAACACGTTCGTCTTACTCAGAGCTGTGTCCGAACTCTATTTTCAATGTTATACGTGCCACTTTCATTGTGGCCAACTACGAATCGATACACAATGCACTAAACCTGAAAGACACCCTAACGGATACATAGAGAGTAGTGTTTGTCTGCTGAATAATGGGAGTGCAAGGGTCTGTGACGTCTATATGGCTGTATGTAGCACCATTAGTCTTAGGAGGGTGGGCGTAGCTCAGATGGTAGAGCGCTCGCTTAGTATGCGAGAGGTACTGGGATCAATACCCAGTGCCTCCAGAATTTTTAACACACCTACATGCGCACCTTGCCATGCAAGTGGAATAATTCTCTGCCTGCAGATGTGTCTAGGAAGATACAAGCGAATGATTAGCATTCACAATTGGCAAGCGTGCTGTTATCAGTGCGCGGGAAGCACCCTCCTCCCACGCCTACACTTAATTTAGAAACAGTACAAGTATTCCCGTAAGATTCTCAAGCCTATGTCGGAAAGATCTGCCTTGCGCCGAGTTCACGTAAATCCCACTGCACATTCCTATTCTTTGCGTGCAGTCGGCTGCTACTGGTGTTGCTAGTTGTGACTGCTGATAACAGATGCCGTAGCAATCAATTCATGGAGTGAGTTGTATGTTTTGCGATAGTCTGTCTTTGACAAGCAAGCACAGGTGACATAGGTGCGAACACAGGAAGCTAGCAGACCCTCGCTGCCTGCAGACACCGAGCAGCCACACTAGGAGGGCGGCCTAAGCCGTAGGCGAAATGTGCTCATTCGCTTTGGCGCGACGGCGAACTATAAATAATGCTGTAACTAGCGTGAGCGTCGTGGAAAGTCGGAAAAGTCGGCTGTGTGGGTGAGTGCCAAGTTTGGGGAGCGTTTTGTAGTATGCGCAGTGCAATGGAGACGCGGAAACTTGTTGTGGCCCAGTGTTTTGCAGTTGGACGACAAGATTGGTACACAGTAGTAAAGAGCGAGGCACTGAGTTGGCATGAATAATGGAGTGCACAATGGGCTCGAGATGTGTTTGTTACCTCAGGTGCTGTATGATTGTCGACAAGGAGTGAAAACGGAGCAATTTGTGACGGCTCTTTCAATTTAAGACGTTAAAAACAGACGGAATTTGCATTTGTAATACCAGAGCATCGAAACTACTTGGAACTTTTGTGTATATGAACGTGTCCGCGCCTTTGTACTCTGCTCCCTTCACCGCTACAAACCAACCAACCATCGTGTCCGTGCGCATCAGAGTCGCAATGAATGGGGAATAGCGCAGTTTGGTCGTGCATGTGGCGAAGCTCAGTTGGTAGAGCGTTCGCTTCGCATGTGCAGGGTTCAAGCCGCGGCGCCTCCATTTTTTGTGGTCAGTGCATGGTAAGTGTTGGTCGCGGCGAACCTAAAGGCACGCAAGATGTTGCAAAGCCAGCGTCACAGACTGATATGATGTATACTGACGTAAGGAGAGCAAGATGTAAGTGTGGGGACCGGCTGTTATCAAGGTGTCATCGGGTGCAGATCTGTCTTAGGTATCACGGCTTAACCTCATTGAAGTCTAGAGGGTGGACAACACGTTCGTCGTACTCAGAGCGGTGTCCGAACTCTATTTTCAACGTTATACGTGCCACTTTCATTGTGGCCAACTACGAATCGATACTGAATGCACTAAACCTGAAAGACACCCTAACGGATACATAGAGAGTAGTGTTTGTCTGCTGAATAATGGGAGTGCAAGGGTCTGTGTCGTCTATATGGCTGTATTTAGCACCATTAGTCTTAGGGGGGGCGGGTGTAGCTCAGATGGTAGAGCGCTCGCTTAGTATGCGAGAGGTACTGGGATCAATACCCAGTGCCTCCAGAATTTTTAACACACCTACATGCGCACCTTGCCATGCAAGTGGAATAATTCTCTGCCTGCAGATGTGTCTAGGAAGATACAAGCGAATGATTAGCATTCACAATTGGCAAGCGTGCTGTTATCAGTGCGCGGGAAGCACCCTCCTCCCACGCCTACACTTAATTTAGAAACAGTACAAGTGTTCCCGTAAGATTCTCAAGCCTATGTCGGAAAGATCTGCCTTGCGCCGAGTTCACGTAAATCCCACTGCACATTCCTATTCTTTGCGTGCAGTCGGCTGCTACTGGTGTTGCTAGTTGTGACTGCTGATAACAGATGCCGTAGCAATCAATTCATGGAGTGAGTTGTATGTTTTGCGATAGTCTGTCTCTGACAAGCAAGCACAGGTGACATAGGTGCGAACACAGGAAACTAGCAGTCCCTCGCTGCCTGCAGACACCGAGCAGCCACACTAGGAGGGCGGCCTAAGCCGTAGGCGAAATGTGCTCATTCGCTTTGGCGCGAAGGCGAACTATAAATAATGCTGTCACTAGCGTGAGCGTCGTGGAAAGTCGGAAAAGTCGGCTGTGTGGGTAAGTGCCAAGTTTGGGGAGCGTTTTGTAGTATGCGCAGTGCAATGGAGACGCGGAAACTTGTTGTGGCCCAGTGTTTTGCAGTTGGACGACAAGATTGGTACACAGTAGTAAAGAGCGAGGCACTGAGTTGGCATGAATAATGGAGTGCACAATGGGGCTTGAGATGTGTTTGTTACCTCAGGTGCTGTATGATTGTCGACAAGGAGTGAAAACGGAGCAATTTGTGACGGCTCTTTCAATTTAAGACGTTAAAAACAGACGGAATTGGCATTTGTAATACCAGAGCATCGAAACTACTTGGAACTTTTGTGTATATGAACGTGTCCGCGCCTTTGTACTCTGCTCCCTTCACCGCTACATACCAACCAACCATCGTGTCCGTGCGCATCAGAGTCGCAATGAATGGGGAATAGCGCAGTTTGGTCGTGCATGTGGCGAAGCTCAGTTGGTAGAGCGTTCGCTTCGCATGTGCAGGGTTCAAGCCGCGGCGCCTCCATTTTTTGTGGTCAGTGCATGGTAAGTGTTGGTCGCGGCGAACCTAAAGGCACGCAAGATGTTGCAAAGCCAGCGTCACAGACTGATATGATGTATACTGACGTAAGGAGAGCAAGATGTAAGTGTGGGGACCGGCTGTTATCGAGGTGTCATCGGGTGCAGATCTGTCTTAGGTATCACGGCTTAACCTCATTGAAGTCTAGAGGGTGGACAACACGTTCGTCTTACTCAGAGCTGTGTCCGAACTCTATTTTCAATGTTATACGTGCCACTTTCATTGTGGCCAACTACGAATCGATACAGAATGCACTAAACCTGAAAGACACCCTAACGGATACATAGAGAGTAGTGTTTGTCTGCTGAATAATGGGAGTGCAAGGGTCTGTGACGTCTATATGGCTGTATGTAGCACCATTAGTCTTAGGGGGGTGGGCGTAGCTCAGATGGTAGAGCGCTCGCTTAGTATGCGAGAGGTACTGGGATCAATACCCAGTGCCTCCAGAATTTTTAACACACCTACATGCGCACCTTGCCATGCAAGTGGAATAATTCTCTGCCTGCAGATGTGTCTAGGAAGATACAAGCGAATGATTAGCATTCACAATTGGCAAGCGTGCTGTTATCAGTGCGCGGGAAGCACCCTCCTCCCACGCCTACACTTAATTTAGAAACAGTACAAGTGTTCCCGTAAGATTCTCAAGCCTATGTCGGAAAGATCTGCCTTGCGCCGAGTTCACGTAAATCCCACTGCACATTCCTATTCTTTGCGTGCAGTCGGCTGCTACTGGTGTTGCTAGTTGTGACTGCTGATAACAGATGCCGTAGCAATCAATTCATGGAGTGAGTTGTATGTTTTGCGATAGTCTGTCTTTGACAAGCAAGCACAGGTGACATAGGTGCGAACACAGGAAGCTAGCAGACCCTCGCTGCCTGCAGACACCGAGCAGCCACACTAGGAGGGCGGCCTAAGCCGTAGGCGAAATGTGCTCATTCGCTTTGGCGCGACGTCGAACTATAAATAATGCTGTCACTAGCGTGAGCGTCGTGGAAAGTCGGAAAAGTCGGCTGCGTGGGTGAGTGCCAAGTTTGGGGAGCGTTTTGTAGTATGCGCAGTGCAATGGAGACGCGGAAACTTGTTGTGGCCCAGTGTTTTGCAGTTGGACGACAAGATTGGTACACAGTAGTAAAGAGCGAGGCACTGAGTTGGCATGAATAATGGAGTGCACAATGGGCTCGAGATGTGTTTGTTACCTCAGGTGCTGTATGATTGTCGACAAGGAGTGAAAACGGAGCAATTTGTGACGGCTCTTTCAATTTAAGACGTTAAAAACAGACGGAATTTGCATTTGTAATACCAGAGCATCGAAACTACTTGGAACTTTTGTGTATATGAACGTGTCCGCGCCTTTGTACTCTGCTCCCTTCACCGCTACAAACCAACCAACCATCGTGTCCGTGCGCATCAGAGTCGCAATGAATGGGGAATAGCGCAGTTTGGTCGTGCATGTGGCGAAGCTCAGTTGGTAGAGCGTTCGCTTCGCATGTGCAGGGTTCAAGCCGCGGCGCCTCCATTTTTTGTGGTCAGTGCATGGTAAGTGTTGGTCGCGGCGAACCTAAAGGCACGCAAGATGTTGCAAAGCCAGCGTCACAGACTGATATGATGTATACTGACGTAAGGAGAGCAAGATGTAAGTGTGGGGACCGGCTGTTATCGAGGTGTCATCGGGTGCAGATCTGTCTTAGGTATCACGGCTTAACCTCATTGAAGTCTAGAGGGTGGACAACACGTTCGTCTTACTCAGAGCGGTGTCCGAACTCTATTTTCAACGTTATACGTGCCACTTTCATTGTGGCCAACTACGAATCGATACAGAATGCACTAAACCTGAAAGACACCCTAACGGATACATAGAGAGTAGTGTTTGTCTGCTGAATAATGGGAGTGCAAGGGTCTGTGTCGTCTATATGGCTGTATGTAGCACCATTAGTCTTCGGGGTGGCGGGCGTAGCTCAGATGGTAGAGCGCTCGCTTAGTATGCGAGAGGTACTGGGATCAATACCCAGTGCCTCCAGAATTTTTAACACACCTACATGCGCACCTTGCCATGCAAGTGGAATAATTCTCTGCCTGCAGATGTGTCTAGGAAGATACAAGCGAATGATTAGCATTCACAATTGGCAAGCGTGCTGTTATCAGTGCGCGGGAAGCACCCTCCTCCCACGCCTACACTTAATTTAGAAACAGTACAAGTGTTCCCGTAAGATTCTCAAGCCTATGTCGGAAAGATCTGCCTTGCGCCGAGTTCACGTAAATCCCACTGCACATTCCTATTCCTTGCGTGCAGTCGGCTGCTACTGGTGTTGCTAGTTGTGACTGCTGATAACAGATGCCGTAGCAATCAATTCATGGAGTGAGTTGTATGTTTTGCGATAGTCTGTCTCTGACAAGCAAGCACAGGTGACATAGGTGCGAACACAGGAAACTAGCAGTCCCTCGCTGCCTGCAGACACCGAGCAACCACACTAGGAGGGCGGCCTAAGCCGTAGGCGAAATGTGCTCATTCGCTTTGGCGCGACGGCGAACTATAAATAATGCTGTCACTAGCGTGAGCGTCGTGGAAAGTCGGAAAAGTCGGCTGCGTGGGTGAGTGCCAAGTTTGGGGAGCGTTTTGTAGTATGCGCAGTGCAATGGAGACGCGGAAACTTGTTGTGGCCCAGTGTTTTGCAGTTGGACGACAAGATTGGTACACAGTAGTAAAGAGCGAGGCACTGAGTTGGCATGAATAATGGAGTGCACAATGGGGCTCGAGATGTGTTTGTTGCCTCAGGTGCTGTATGATTGTCGACAAGGAGTGAAAACGGAGCAATTTGTGACGGCTCTTTCAATTTAAGACGTTAAAAACAGACGGAATTTGCATTTGTAATACCAGAGCATCGAAACTACTTGGAACTTTTGTGTATATGAACGTGTCCGCGCCTTTGTACTCTGCTCCCTTCACCGCTACAAACCAACCAACCATCGTGTCCGTGCGCATCAGAGTCGCAATGAATGGGGAATAGCGCAGTTTGGTCGTGCATGTGGCGAAGCTCAGTTGGTAGAGCGTTCGCTTCGCATGTGCAGGGTTCAAGCCGCGGCGCCTCCATTTTTTATGGTAAGTGTTGGTCGCGGCGAACCTAAAGGCACGCAAGATGTTGCAAAGCCAGCGTCACAGACTGATATGATGTATACTGACGTAAGGAGAGCAAGATGTAAGTGTGGGGACCGGCTGTTATCGAGGTGTCATCGGGTGCAGATCTGTCTTAGGTATCACGGCTTAACCTCATTGAAGTCTAGAGGGTGGACAACACGTTCGTCTTACTCAGAGCGGTGTCCGAACTCTATTTTCAACGTTATACGTGCCACTTTCATTGTGGCCAACTACGAATCGATACAGAATGCACTAAACCTGAAAGACACCCTAACGGATACATAGAGAGTAGTGTTTGTCTGCTGAATAATGGGAGTGCAAGGGTCTGTGTCGTCTATATGGCTGTATGTAGCACCATTAGTCTTCGGGGTGGCGGGCGTAGCTCAGATGGTAGAGCGCTCGCTTAGTATGCGAGAGGTACTGGGATCAATACCCAGTGCCTCCAGAATTTTTAACACACCTACATGCGCACCTTGCCATGCAAGTGGAATAATTCTCTGCCTGCAGATGTGTCTAGGAAGATACAAGCGAATGATTAGCATTCACAATTGGCAAGCGTGCTGTTATCAGTGCGCGGGAAGCACCCTCCTCCCACGCCTACACTTAATTTAGAAACAGTACAAGTGTTCCCGTAAGATTCTCAAGCCTATGTCGGAAAGATCTGCCTTGCGCCGAGTTCACGTAAATCCCACTGCACATTCCTATTCCCTGCGTGCAGTCGGCTGCTACTGGTGTTGCTAGTTGTGACTGCTGATAACAGATGCCGTAGCAATCAATTCATGGAGTGAGTTGTATGTTTTGCGATAGTCTGTCTCTGACAAGCAAGCACAGGTGACATAGGTGCGAACACAGGAGACTAGCAGTCCGTCGCTGCCTGCAGACACCGAGCAGCCACACTAGGAGGGCGGCCTAAGCCGTAGGCGAAATGTGCTCATTCGCTTTGGCGCGACGGCGAACTATAAATAATGCTGTCACTAGCGTGAGCGTCGTGGAAAGTCGGAAAAGTCGGCTGCGTGGGTGAGTGCCAAGTTTGGGGAGCGTTTTGTAGTATGCGCAGTGCAATGGAGACGCGGAAACTTGTTGTGGCCCAGTGTTTTGCAGTTGGACGACAAGATTGGTACACAGTAGTAAAGAGCGAGGCACTGAGTTGGCATAAATATTGGAGTGCACAATGGGCTCGAGATGTGTTTGTTACCTCAGGTGCTGTATGATTGTCGACAAGGAGTGAAAACGGAGCAATTTGTGACGGCTCTTTCAATTTAAGACGTTAAAAACTGACGGAATTTGCATTTGTAATACCAGAGCATCGAAACTACTTGGAACTTTTGTGTATATGAACGTGTCCGCGCCTTTGTACTCTGCTCCCTTCACCGCTACAAACCAACCAACCATCGTGTCCGTGCGCATCAGAAACGCAATGAATGGGGAATAGCGCAGTTTGGTCGTGCATGTGGCGAAGCTCAGTTGGTAGAGCGTTCGCTTCGCATGTGCAGGGTTCAAGCCGCGGCGCCTCCATTTTTTGTGGTCAGTGCATGGTAAGTGTTGGTCGCGGCGAACCTAAAGGCACGCAAGATGTTGCAAAGCCAGCGTCACAGACTGATATGATGTATACTGACGTAAGGAGAGCAAGATGTAAGTGTGGGGACCGGCTGTTATCGAGGTGTCATCGAGTGCAGATCTGTCTTAGGTATCACGGCTTAACCTCATTGAAGTCTAGAGGGTAGACAACACGTTCGTCTTACTCAGAGCGGTGTCCGAACTATATTTTCAACGTTATACGTGCCACTTTAATTGTGGCAAACTACGATTCGATACAGAATGCACTAAACCTGAAAGACACCCTAACGGATACATAGAGAGTAGTGTTTGTCTGCTGAATAATGGGAGTGCAAGGGTCTGTGTCGTCTATATGGCTGTATGAGGCACCATTAGTCTCCGGGGGGGCGGGCGTAGCTCAGGTGGTAGAGCGCTCGCTTAGTATGCGAGAGGTACTGGGATCAATACCCAGTGCCTCCAGAATTTTTAACACACCTACATGCGCACCTTGCCATGCAAGTGGAATAATTCTCAGCCTGCAGATGTGTCTAGGAAGATACAAGCGAATGATTAGCATCCACAATTGGCAAGCGTGCTGTTATTAGTGCGCGGGAAGCACCCTCCTCCCACGCCTACACTTTATTTAGAAACAGTACAAGTGTTCCCGTAAGATTCTCAAGCCTATGTCGGAAAGATCTGTCTTGCGCCGAGTTCACGTAAATCCCACTGCACATTCCTATTCTTTGCGTGCAGTCGGCTGCTACTGGTGTTGCTAGTTGTGACTGCTGATAACAGATGCCGTAGCAATCAATTCATGGAGTGAGTTGTAAGTTTTGCGATAGTCTGTCTCTGACCAGCAAGCACAGGTGACATAGGTGCGAACACAGGAAACTAGCAGTCCCTCGCTGCCTGCAGACACCGAGCAGCCACACTAGGAGGGCGGCCTAAGCCGTAGACCAAATCTGCTCATTCGCTTTGGCGCGACGGCGAACTATAAATAATGCTGTCACTAGCGTGAGCGTCGTGGAAAGTCGGAAAAGTCGGCTGCGTGGGTGAGTGCCAAGTTTGGGGAGCGTTTTGTAGTATGCGCAGTGCAATGGAGACGCGGAAACTTGTTGTGGCCCAGTGTTTTGCAGTTGGACGACAAGATTGGTACACAGTAGTAAAGAGCGAGGCACTGAGTTGGCATGAAAAATGGAGTGCACAATGGGGCTTGAGATGTGTTTGTTACCTCAGGTGCTGTATGATTGTCGACAAGGAGTGAAAACGGAGCAATTTGTGACGGCTCTTTCAATTTAAGACGTTAAAAACAGACGGAATTGGCATTTGTAATACCAGAGCATCGAAACTACTTGGAACTTTTGTGTATATGAACGTGTCCGCGCCTTTGTACTCTGCTCCCTTCACCGCTACATACCAACCAACCATCGTGTCCGTGCGCATCAGAGTCGCAATGAATGGGGAATAGCGCAGTTTGGTCGTGCATGTGGCGAAGCTCAGTTGGTAGAGCGTTCGCTTCGCATGTGCAGGGTTCAAGCCGCGGCGCCTCCATTTTTTGTGGTCAGTGCATGGTAAGTGTTGGTCGCGGCGAACCTAAAGACACGCAAGATGTTGCAAAGCCAGCGTCACAGACTGATATGATGTATACTGACGTAAGGAGAGCAAGATGTAAGTGTGGGGACCGGCTGTTATCGAGGTGTCATCGGGTGCAGATCTGTCTTAGGTATCACGGCTTAACCTCATTGAAGTCTAGAGGGTGGACAACACGTTCGTCTTACTCAGAGCTGTGTCCGAACTCTATTTTCAATGTTATACGTGCCACTTTCATTGTGGCCAACTACGAATCGATACAGAATGCACTAAACCTGAAAGACACCCTAACGGATACATAGAGAGTAGTGTTTGTCTGCTGAATAATGGGAGTGCAAGGGTCTGTGACGTCTATATGGCTGTATGTAGCACCATTAGTCTTAGGGGGGTGGGCGTAGCTCAGATGGTAGAGCGCTCGCTTAGTATGCGAGAGGTACTGGGATCAATACCCAGTGCCTCCAGAATTTTTAACACACCTACATGCGCACCTTGCCATGCAAGTGGAATAATTCTCTGCCTGCAGATGTGTCTAGGAAGATACAAGCGAATGATTAGCATTCACAATTGGCAAGCGTGCTGTTATCAGTGCGCGGGAAGCACCCTCCTCCCACGCCTACACTTAATTTAGAAACAGTACAAGTGTTCCCGTAAGATTCTCAAGCCTATGTCGGAAAGATCTGCCTTGCGCCGAGTTCACGTAAATCCCACTGCACATTCCTATTCTTTGCGTGCAGTCGGCTGCTACTGGTGTTGCTAGTTGTGACTGCTGATAACAGATGCCGTAGCAATCAATTCATGGAGTGAGTTGTATGTTTTGCGATAGTCTGTCTTTGACAAGCAAGCACAGGTGACATAGGTGCGAACACAGGAAGCTAGCAGACCCTCGCTGCCTGCAGACACCGAGCAGCCACACTAGGAGGGCGGCCTAAGCCGTAGGCGAAATGTGCTCATTCGCTTTGGCGCGACGTCGAACTATAAATAATGCTGTCACTAGCGTGAGCGTCGTGGAAAGTCGGAAAAGTCGGCTGCGTGGGTGAGTGCCAAGTTTGGGGAGCGTTTTGTAGTATGCGCAGTGCAATGGAGACGCGGAAACTTGTTGTGGCCCAGTGTTTTGCAGTTGGACGACAAGATTGGTACACAGTAGTAAAGAGCGAGGCACTGAGTTGGCATGAATAATGGAGTGCACAATGGGCTCGAGATGTGTTTGTTACCTCAGGTGCTGTATGATTGTCGACAAGGAGTGAAAACGGAGCAATTTGTGACGGCTCTTTCAATTTAAGACGTTAAAAACAGACGGAATTTGCATTTGTAATACCAGAGCATCGAAACTACTTGGAACTTTTGTGTATATGAACGTGTCCGCGCCTTTGTACTCTGCTCCCTTCACCGCTACAAACCAACCAACCATCGTGTCCGTGCGCATCAGAGTCGCAATGAATGGGGAATAGCGCAGTTTGGTCGTGCATGTGACGAAGCTCAGTTGGTAGAGCGTTCGCTTCGCATGTGCAGGGTTCAAGCCGCGGCGCCTCCATTTTTTGTGGTCAGTGCATGGTAAGTGTTGGTCGCGGCGAACCTAAAGGCACGCAAGATGTTGCAAAGCCAGCGTCACAGACTGATATGATGTATACTGACGTAAGGAGAGCAAGATGTAAGTGTGGGGACCGGCTGTTATCGAGGTGTCATCGGGTGCAGATCTGTCTTAGGTATCACGGCTTAACCTCATTGAAGTCTAGAGGGTGGACAACACGTTCGTCTTACTCAGAGCGGTGTCCGAACTCTATTTTCAACGTTATACGTGCCACTTTCATTGTGGCCAACTACGAATCGATACAGAATGCACTAAACCTGAAAGACACCCTAACGGATACATAGAGAGTAGTGTTTGTCTGCTGAATAATGGGAGTGCAAGGGTCTGTGTCGTCTATATGGCTGTATGTAGCACCATTAGTCTTCGGGGTGGCGGGCGTAGCTCAGATGGTAGAGCGCTCGCTTAGTATGCGAGAGGTACTGGGATCAATACCCAGTGCCTCCAGAATTTTTAACACACCTACATGCGCACCTTGCCATGCAAGTGGAATAATTCTCTGCCTGCAGATGTGTCTAGGAAGATACAAGCGAATGATTAGCATTCACAATTGGCAAGCGTGCTGTTATCAGTGCGCGGGAAGCACCCTCCTCCCACGCCTACACTTAATTTAGAAACAGTACAAGTGTTCCCGTAAGATTCTCAAGCCTATGTCGGAAAGATCTGCCTTGCGCCGAGTTCACGTAAATCCCACTGCACATTCCTATTCCTTGCGTGCAGTCGGCTGCTACTGGTGTTGCTAGTTGTGACTGCTGATAACAGATGCCGTAGCAATCAATTCATGGAGTGAGTTGTATGTTTTGCGATAGTCTGTCTCTGACAAGCAAGCACAGGTGACATAGGTGCGAACACAGGAAACTAGCAGTCCCTCGCTGCCTGCAGACACCGAGCAACCACACTAGGAGGGCGGCCTAAGCCGTAGGCGAAATGTGCTCATTCGCTTTGGCGCGACGGCGAACTATAAATAATGCTGTCACTAGCGTGAGCGTCGTGGAAAGTCGGAAAAGTCGGCTGCGTGGGTGAGTGCCAAGTTTGGGGAGCGTTTTGTAGTATGCGCAGTGCAATGGAGACGCGGAAACTTGTTGTGGCCCAGTGTTTTGCAGTTGGACGACAAGATTGGTACACAGTAGTAAAGAGCGAGGCACTGAGTTGGCATGAATAATGGAGTGCACAATGGGGCTCGAGATGTGTTTGTTGCCTCAGGTGCTGTATGATTGTCGACAAGGAGTGAAAACGGAGCAATTTGTGACGGCTCTTTCAATTTAAGACGTTAAAAACAGACGGAATTTGCATTTGTAATACCAGAGCATCGAAACTACTTGGAACTTTTGTGTATATGAACGTGTCCGCGCCTTTGTACTCTGCTCCCTTCACCGCTACAAACCAACCAACCATCGTGTCCGTGCGCATCAGAGTCGCAATGAATGGGGAATAGCGCAGTTTGGTCGTGCATGTGGCGAAGCTCAGTTGGTAGAGCGTTCGCTTCGCATGTGCAGGGTTCAAGCCGCGGCGCCTCCATTTTTTATGGTAAGTGTTGGTCGCGGCGAACCTAAAGGCACGCAAGATGTTGCAAAGCCAGCGTCACAGACTGATATGATGTATACTGACGTAAGGAGAGCAAGATGTAAGTGTGGGGACCGGCTGTTATCGAGGTGTCATCGGGTGCAGATCTGTCTTAGGTATCACGGCTTAACCTCATTGAAGTCTAGAGGGTGGACAACACGTTCGTCTTACTCAGAGCGGTGTCCGAACTCTATTTTCAACGTTATACGTGCCACTTTCATTGTGGCCAACTACGAATCGATACAGAATGCACTAAACCTGAAAGACACCCTAACGGATACATAGAGAGTAGTGTTTGTCTGCTGAATAATGGGAGTGCAAGGGTCTGTGTCGTCTATATGGCTGTATGTAGCACCATTAGTCTTCGGGGTGGCGGGCGTAGCTCAGATGGTAGAGCGCTCGCTTAGTATGCGAGAGGTACTGGGATCAATACCCAGTGCCTCCAGAATTTTTAACACACCTACATGCGCACCTTGCCATGCAAGTGGAATAATTCTCTGCCTGCAGATGTGTCTAGGAAGATACAAGCGAATGATTAGCATTCACAATTGGCAAGCGTGCTGTTATCAGTGCGCGGGAAGCACCCTCCTCCCACGCCTACACTTAATTTAGAAACAGTACAAGTGTTCCCGTAAGATTCTCAAGCCTATGTCGGAAAGATCTGCCTTGCGCCGAGTTCACGTAAATCCCACTGCACATTCCTATTCCCTGCGTGCAGTCGGCTGCTACTGGTGTTGCTAGTTGTGACTGCTGATAACAGATGCCGTAGCAATCAATTCATGGAGTGAGTTGTATGTTTTGCGATAGTCTGTCTCTGACAAGCAAGCACAGGTGACATAGGTGCGAACACAGGAGACTAGCAGTCCGTCGCTGCCTGCAGACACCGAGCAGCCACACTAGGAGGGCGGCCTAAGCCGTAGGCGAAATGTGCTCATTCGCTTTGGCGCGACGGCGAACTATAAATAATGCTGTCACTAGCGTGAGCGTCGTGGAAAGTCGGAAAAGTCGGCTGCGTGGGTGAGTGCCAAGTTTGGGGAGCGTTTTGTAGTATGCGCAGTGCAATGGAGACGCGGAAACTTGTTGTGGCCCAGTGTTTTGCAGTTGGACGACAAGATTGGTACACAGTAGTAAAGAGCGAGGCACTGAGTTGGCATGAATAATGGAGTGCACAATGGGGCTCGAGATGTGTTTGTTGCCTCAGGTGCTGTATGATTGTCGACAAGGAGTGAAAACGGAGCAATTTGTGACGGCTCTTTCAATTTAAGACGTTAAAAACAGACGGAATTTGCATTTGTAATACCAGAGCAGCGAAACTACTTGGAACTTTTGTGTATATGAACGTGTCCGCGCCTTTGTACTCTGCTCCCTTCACCGCTACAAACCAACCAACCATCGTGTCCGTGCGCATCAGAGTCGCAATGAATGGGGAATAGCGCAGTTTGGTCGTGCATATGGCGAAGCTCAGTTGGTAGAGCGTTCGCTTCGCATGTGCAGGGTTCAAACCGCGGCGCCTCCATTTTTTGTGGTCAGTGCATGGTAAGTGTTGGTCGCGGCGAACCTAAAGGCACGCAAGATGTTGCAAAGCCAGCGTCACAGACTGATATGATGTATACTGACGTAAGGAGAGCAAGATGTAAGTGTGGGGACCGGCTGTTATCGAGGTGTCATCGGGTGCAGATCTGTCTTAGGTATCACGGCTTAACCTCATTGAAGTCTAGAGGGTGGACAACACGTTCGTCTTACTCAGAGCGGTGTCCGAACTCTATTTTCAACGTTATACGTGCCACTTTCATTGTGGCCAACTACGAATCGATACAGAATGCACTAAACCTGAAAGACACCCTAACGGAAACATAGAGAGTAGTGTTTGTCTGCTGAATAATGGGAGTGCAAGGGTCTGTGACGTCTACATGGCTGTATGTTGCACCATTACTCTTCGGGGGGGTGGGCGTAGCTCAGATGGTAGAGCGCTCGCTTAGTATGCGAGAGGAACTGGGATCAATACCCAGTGCCTCCAGAAATTTTAACACACCTACATGCGCACCTTGCCATGCAAGTGGAATAATTCTCTGCCTGCAGATGTGTCTAGGAAGATACAAGCGAGTGATTAGCATTCACAATTGGCAAGCGTGCTGTTATCAGTGCGCGGGAAGCACCCTCCTCCCACGCCTACACTTAATTTAGAAACAGTACAAGTGTTCCCGTAAGATTCTCAAGCCTATGTCGGAAAGATCTGCCTTGCGCCGAGTTCACGTAAATCCCACTGCACATTCCTATTCTTTGCGTGCAGTCGGCTGCTACTGGTGTTGCTAGTTGTGACTGCTGATAACAGATGCTGTAGCAATCAATTCATGGAGTGAGTTGTATGTTTTGCGATAGTCTGTCTTTGACAAGCAAGCACAGGTGACATAGGTGCGAACACAGGAAGCTAGCAGACCCTCGCTGCCTGCAGACACCGAGCAGCCACACTAGGAGGGCGGCCTAAGCCGTAGGCCAAATCTGCTCATTCGCTTTGGCGCGACGTCGAACTATAAATAATGCTGTCACTAGCGTGAGCGTCGTGGAAAGTCGGAAAAGTCGGCTGCGTGGGTGAGTGCCAAGTTTGGGGAGCGTTTTGTAGTATGCGCAGTGCAATGGAGACGCGGAAACTTGTTGTGGCCCAGTGTTTTGCAGTTGGACGACAAGATTGGTACACAGTAGTAAAGAGCGAGGCACTGAGTTGGCATAAATATTGGAGTGCACAATGGGCTCGAGATGTGTTTGTTACCTCAGGTGCTGTATGATTGTCGACAAGGAGTGAAAACGGAGCAATTTGTGACGGCTCTTTCAATTTAAGACGTTAAAAACAGACGGAATTTGCATTTGTAATACCAGAGCATCGAAACTACTTGGAACTTTTGTGTATATGAACGTGTCCGCGCCTTTGTACTCTGCTCCCTTCACCGCTACAAACCAACCAACCATCGTGTCCGTGCGCATCAGAAACGCAATGAATGGGGAATAGCGCAGTTTGGTCGTGCATGTGGCGAAGCTCAGTTGGTAGAGCGTTCGCTTCGCATGTGCAGGGTTCAAGCCGCGGCGCCTCCATTTTTTGTGGTCAGTGCATGGTAAGTGTTGGTCGCGGCGAACCTAAAGGCACGCAAGATGTTGCAAAGCCAGCGTCACAGACTGATATGATGTATACTGACGTAAGGAGAGCAAGATGTAAGTGTGGGGACCGGCTGTTATCGAGGTGTCATCGAGTGCAGATCTGTCTTAGGTATCACGGCTTAACCTCATTGAAGTCTAGAGGGTAGACAACACGTTCGTCTTACTCAGAGCGGTGTCCGAACTATATTTTCAACGTTATACGTGCCACTTTAATTGTGGCAAACTACGATTCGATACAGAATGCACTAAACCTGAAAGACACCCTAACGGATACATAGAGAGTAGTGTTTGTCTGCTGAATAATGGGAGTGCAAGGGTCTGTGTCGTCTATATGGCTGTATGTAGCACCATTAGTCTCCGGGGGGGCGGGCGTAGCTCAGGTGGTAGAGCGCTCGCTTAGTATGCGAGAGGTACTGGGATCAATACCCAGTGCCTCCAGAATTTTTAACACACCTACATGCGCACCTTGCCATGCAAGTGGAATAATTCTCAGCCTGCAGATGTGTCTAGGAAGATACAAGCGAATGATTAGCATCCACAATTGGCAAGCGTGCTGTTATTAGTGCGCGGGAAGCACCCTCCTCCCACGCCTACACTTTATTTAGAAACAGTACAAGTGTTCCCGTAAGATTCTCAAGCCTATGTCGGAAAGATCTGTCTTGCGCCGAGTTCACGTAAATCCCACTGCACATTCCTATTCTTTGCGTGCAGTCGGCTGCTACTGGTGTTGCTAGTTGTGACTGCTGATAACAGATGCCGTAGCAATCAATTCATGGAGTGAGTTGTAAGTTTTGCGATAGTCTGTCTCTGACCAGCAAGCACAGGTGACATAGGTGCGAACACAGGAAACTAGCAGTCCCTCGCTGCCTGCAGACACCGAGCAGCCACACTAGGAGGGCGGCCTAAGCCGTAGGCGAAATGTGCTCATTCGCTTTGGCGCGACGGCGAACTATAAATAATGCTGTCACTAGCGTGAGCGTCGTGGAAAGTCGGAAAAGTCGGCTGCGTGGGTGAGTGCCAAGTTTGGGGAGCGTTTTGTAGTATGCGCAGTGCAATGGAGACGCGGAAACTTGTTGTGGCCCAGTGTTTTGCAGTTGGACGACAAGATTGGTACACAGTAGTAAAGAGCGAGGCACTGAGTTGGCATGAATAATGGAGTGCACAATGGGCTCGAGATGTGTTTGTTACCTCAGGTGCTGTATGATTGTCGACAAGGAGTGAAAACGGAGCAATTTGTGACAGCTCTTTCAATTTAAGACGTTAAAAACAGACGGAATTTGCATTTGTAATACCAGAGCATCGAAACTACTTGGAACTTTTGTGTATATGAACGTGTCCGCGCCTTTGTACTCTGCTCCCTTCACCGCTACAAACCAACCAACCATCGTGCCCGTGCGCATCAGAGTCGCAATGAATGGGGAATAGCGCAGTTTGGTCGTGCATGTGGCGAAGCTCAGTTGATAGAGCGTTCGCTTCGCATGTGCAGGGTTCAAGCCGCGGCGCCTCCATTTTTTGTGGTCAGTGCATGGTAAGTGTTGGTCGCGGCGAACCTAAAGGCACGCAAGATGTTGCAAAGCCAGCGTCACAGACTGATATGATGTATACTGACGTAAGGAGAGCAAGATGTAAGTGTGGGGACCGGCTGTTATCGAGGTGTCATCGGGTGCAGATCTGTCTTAGGTATCACGGCTTAACCTCATTGAAGTCTAGAGGGTGGACAACACGTTCGTCTTACTCAGAGCGGTGTCCGAACTCTGTTTTCAACGTTATACGTGCCACTTTCATTGTGGCCAACTACGAATCGATACAGAATGCACTAAACCTGAAAGACACCCTAACGGATACATAGAGAGTAGTGTTTGTCTGCTGAATAATGGGAGTGCAAGGGTCTGTGACGTCTATATGGCTGTATGTAGCACCATTAGTCTTCGGGGGGATGGGCGTAGCTCAGATGGTAGAGCGCTCGCTTAGTATGCGAGAGGTACTGGGATCAATAACCAGTGCCTCCAGAATTTTTAACACACCTACATGCGCACCTTGCCATGCAAGTGGAATAATTCTCTGCCTGCAGATGTGTCTAGGAAGATACAAGCGAATGATTAGCATTCACAATTGGCAAGCGTGCTGTTATCAGTGCGCGGGAAGCACCCTCCTCCCACGCCTACACTTAATTTAGAAACAGTACAAGTGTTCCCGTAAGATTCTCAAGCCTATGTCGGAAAGATCTGCCTTGCGCCGAGTTCACGTAAATCCCACTGCACATTCCTATTCTTTGCGTGCAGTCGGCTGCTACTGGTGTTGCTAGTTGTGACTGCTGATAACAGATGCCGTAGCAATCAATTCATGGAGTGAGTTGTATGTTTTGCGATAGTCTGTCTTTGACAAGCAAGCACAGGTGACATAGGTGCGAACACAGGAAGCTAGCAGACCCTCGCTGCCTGCAGACACCGAGCAGCCACACTAGGAGGGCGGCCTAAGCCGTAGGCGAAATGTGCTCATTCGCTTTGGCGCGACGTCGAACTATAAATAATGCTGTCACTAGCGTGAGCGTCGTGGAAAGTCGGAAAAGTCGGCTGCGTGGGTGAGTGCCAAGTTTGGGGAGCGTTTTGTAGTATGCGCAGTGCAATGGAGACGCGGAAACTTGTTGTGGCCCAGTGTTTTGCAGTTGGACGACAAGATTGGTACACAGTAGTAAAGAGCGAGGCACTGAGTTGGCATGAATAATGGAGTGCACAATGGGCTCGAGATGTGTTTGTTACCTCAGGTGCTGTATGATTGTCGACAAGGAGTGAAAACGGAGCAATTTGTGACGGCTCTTTCAATTTAAGACGTTAAAAACAGACGGAATTTGCATTTGTAATACCAGAGCATCGAAACTACTTGGAACTTTTGTGTATATGAACGTGTCCGCGCCTTTGTACTCTGCTCCCTTCACCGCTACAAACCAACCAACCATCGTGTCCGTGCGCATCAGAGTCGCAATGAATGGGGAATAGCGCAGTTTGGTCGTGCATGTGGCGTAACTCAGTTGGTAGAGCGTTCGCTTCGCATTTGAAAGGTGCAGGTTTGAAGCCGCGGCGCCTCCATTTTTTGTGGTCAGTGCATGGTAAGTGTTGGTCGCGGCGAACGTAAAGGCACGCAAGATGTTGCAAAGCCAGCGTCACAGACTGATATGATGTATACTGACGTAAGGAGAGCAAGATGTAAGTGTGGGGACCGGCTGTTATCGAGGTGTCATCGAGTGCAGATCTGTCTTAGGTATCACGGCTTAACCTCATTGAAGTCTAGAGGGTAGACAACACGTTCGTCTTACTCAGAGCGGTGTCCGAACTCTATTTTCAACGTTATACGTGCCACTTTCATTGTGGCCAACTACGATTCGATACAGAATGCACGAAACCTGAAAGACACCCTAACGGATACATAGAGAGTAGTGTTTGTCTGCTGAATAATGGGAGTGCAAGGGTCTGTGTCGTCTATATGGCTGTATGTAGCACCATTAGGCTTCGGGGGGGCGGGCGTAGCTCAGGTGGTAGAGCGCTCGCTTAGTATGCGAGAGGTACTGGGATCAATACCCAGTGCCTCCAGAATTTTTAACACACCTACATGCGCACCTTGCCATGCAAGTGGAATAATTCTCAGCCTGCAGATGTGTCTAGGAAGATACAAGCGAATGATTAGCATCCACAATTGGCAAGCGTGCTGTTATTAGTGCGCGGGAAGCACCCTCCTCCCACGCCTACACTTTATTTAGAAACAGTACAAGTGTTCCCGTAAGATTCTCAAGCCTATGTCGGAAAGATCTGTCTTGCGCCGAGTTCACGTAAATCCCACTGCACATTCCTATTCTTTGCGTGCAGTCGGCTGCTACTGGTGTTGCTAGTTGTGACTGCTGATAACAGATGCCGTAGCAATCAATTCATGGAGTGAGTTGTAAGTTTTGCGATAGTCTGTCTCTGACCAGCAAGCACAGGTGACATAGGTGCGAACACAGGAAGCTAGCAGACCCTCGCTGCCTGCAGACACCGAGCAGCCACACTAGGATGGCGGCCTAAGCCGTAGGCGAAATGTGCTCATTCGCTTTGGCGCGACGTCAAACTATAAATAATGCTGTCACCAGCGTGAGCGTCGTGGAAAGTCGGAAATGTCGGCTGCGTGGGTGAGTGCCAAGTTTGGGGAGCGTTTTGTAGTATGCGCAGTGCAATGGAGACGCGGAAACTTGTTGTGGCCCAGTGTTTTGCAGTTGGACGACAAGATTGGTACACAGTAGTAAAGAGCGAGGCACTGAGTTGGCATGAATAATGGAGTGCACAATGGGGCTCGAGATGTGTTTGTTACCTCAGGTGCTGTATGATTGTCGACAAGGAGTGAAAACGGAGCAATTTGTGACGGCTCTTTCAATTTAAGACGTTAAAAGCAGACGGAATTTGCATTTGTAATACCAGAGCATCGAAACTACTTGGAACTTTTGTGTATATGAACGTGTCCGCACCTTTGTACTCTGCTCCCTTCACCGCTACAAACCAACCAACCATCGTGTCCGTGCGCATCAGAGTGGCAAAGAATGGGGAATAGCGCAGTTTGGTTGTGCATGTGGCGTATCTCAGTTGGTAGAGCGTTCGCGTCGCATGTGGAAAGTGCAGGGTTCAAGCCGCGGCGCCTCCATTTTTTGTGGTCAGTGCATGGTAAGTGTTGGTCGCGGCGAACCTAAAGGCACGCAAGATGTTGCAAATCCAGCGTCACAGACTGATATGATGTATACTGACGTAAGGAGAGCAAGATGTAAGTGTGGGGACCGGCTGTTATCGAGGTGTCATCGAGTGCAGATCTGTCTTAGGTATCACGGCTTAACCTCATTGAAGTCTAGAGGGTGGACAACACGTTCGTCTTACTCAGAGCGGTGTCCGAACTCTATTTTCAACGTTATACGTGCCACTTTCATTGTGGCAAACTACGATTCGATAAAGAATGCACGAAACCTGAAAGACACCCTAACGGATACTTAGAGAGTAGTGTTTGTCTGCTGAATAATGGGAGTGCAAGGGTCTGTGTCGTCTATATGGCTGTATGTAGCACCATTAGTCTTCGGAGGGGCTGTCGTAGCTCAGATGGTAGAGCGCTGGCTTAGTTGCGAGAGGTACTGGGATCAATACCCAGTGCCTCCAGAACTTTTAACACACCTACATGCGCACCTTGCCATGCAAGTATAACAATTCACAGCCAGCAGATGTGTCTAGGAAGATACAAGCGAATGATTAGCATCCACAATTGGCAAGCGTGCTTTTATTAGTGCGCGGGAAGCACCCTCCTCCCACGCCTACACTTAATTTAGAAACAGTACAATTGTTCCCGTAAGATTCTCAAGCCTATGTCGGAAAGATCTGCCTTGCGACGAGTTCACGTGAATCCCACTGCACATTCCTATTCTTTGCGTGCAGTCGGCTGCTACTGGTGTTGCTAGTTGTGACTGCTGATAACGGATGCCGTAGCAATCAATTCATGGAGTGAGTTGTATGTTTTGCGATAGTCTGTCTCTGACAAGCAAGCACAGGTGACATAGGTGCGAACACAGGAAGCTAGCAGACCCTCGCTGCCTGCAGACACCGAGCAGCCACACTAGGAGGGCGGCCTAAGCTGTAGGCGAAATGTGCTCATTCGCTTTGGCGCGACGTCGAACTATAAATAATGCTGTCACTAGAGTGAGCGTCGTGGAAAGTCGGAAAAGTCGGCTGCGTGGGTGAGTGCCAGGTTTGGGGAGCGTTTTCTAGTATGCGCAGTGCAATGGAGACGCGGAAACTCGTTGTGGCCCAGTGTTTTGCAGTTGGACGACAAGATTGGTACACAGTAGTAAAGAGCGAGGCACTGAGTTGGCATGAATAATGGAGTGCACAATGGGGCTCGAGATGTGTTTGTTACCTCAGGTGCTGTATGATTGTCGACAAGGAGTGAAAACGGAGCAATTTGTGACGGCTCTTTCAATTTAAGACGTTAAAAACAGACAGAATTTTCATTTGTAATACCAGAGCATCGAAACTACTTGGAACTTTTGTGTATATGAACGTGTCCGCGCCTTTGTACTCTGCTCCCTTCACCGCTACAAAACAACCAACCATCGTGCCCGTGCGCATCAGAGTAGCAAAGAATGGGGAACAGCACAGTTTGGTCGTGCATGTGGCGTAGCTCAGTTGGTAGAGCGTTCGCTTCGCATGTGAAAGGTGCAGGGTTCAAGCCGCGGCGCCTCCATTTTTTGTGGTCAGTGCATGGTAAGTGTTGGTCGCGGCGAACCTAAAGGCACGCAAGATGTTGCAAAGCCAGCGTCACAGACTGATATGATGTATACTGACGTAAGGAGAGCAAGATGTAAGTGTGGGGACCAGCTGTTATCGAGGTGTCATCGAGTGCAGATCTGTCTTAGGTATCACGGCTTAACCTCATTGAAGTCTAGAGGGTGGACAACACGTTCGTCTTACTCAGAGCGGTGTCCGAACTCTATTTTCAACGTTATACGTGCCACTTTCATTGTGGCCAACTACGATTCGATACAGAATGCACGAAACCTGAAAGACCCTAACGGATACATAGAGAGTAGTGTTTGTCTGCTGAATAATGGGAGTGCAATGTTCTGTGTCGTCTATATGGCTGTATGTAGCACCATTAGTCTTCAGGAGGGCGGGCGTAGCTCAGATGGTAGAGCGCTCGCTTAGTATGCGAAAGGTACTGGAATCAATACCCAGTGCCTCCAGAATTTTTAACACACCTACATGCGCACCTTGCCATGCAAGTGGAATAATTCACAGCCAGCAGATGTGTCTAGGTAGATACAAGCGAATGATTAGCATCCACAATTGGCAAGCGTGCTGTTATTAGTGCCCGGGAAGCACCCTCCTCCCACGCCTACACTTAATTTAGAAACAGTACAAGTGTTCCCGTAAGATTCTCAAGCCTATGTCGGAAAGATCTGCCTTGCGCCGAGTTCACGTAAATCCCACTGCACATTTGTATTCTTTGCGTGCAGTCGGCTGCTACTGGTGTTGCTAGTTGTGACTGCTGATAACAGATGCCGTAGCAATCAATTCATGGAGTGAGTTGTATGTTTTGCGATAGTCTGTCTCTGACAAGCAAGCACAGGTGACATAGGTGCGAACACAGGAAGCTAGCAGACCCTCGCTGCCTGCAGACACCGAGCAGCCACACTAGGAGGGCGGCCTAAGCCGTAGGCGAAATGTGCTCATTCGCTTTGGCGCGACGTCGAACTATAAATAATGCTGTCACTAGCGTGAGCGTCGTGGAGAGTCGGAAAAGTCGGCTGCGTGGGTGAGTGGCATGTTTGGTGAGCGTTTTGTAGTATGCGCAGTGCAATGGAGACGCGGAAACTTGTTGTGGCCCAGTGTTTTGCAGTTGGACGACAAGATTGGTACACAGTAGTAAAGAGCGAGGCACTGAGTTGGCATGAATAATGGAGTGCACAATGGGGCTCGAGATGTGTTTGTTACCTCAGGTGCTGTATGATTGTCGACAAGGAGTGAAAACGGAGCAATTTGTGACGGCTCTATCAATTTAAGACGTTAAAAACAGACGGAATTTGCATTTGTAATACCAGAGCATCGAAACTACTTGGAACTTTTGTGTATATGAACGTGTCCGCGCCTTTGTACTCTGCTCCCTTCACCGCTACAAACCAACCAACCATCGTGTCCGTGCGCATCAGAGTCGCAAAGAATTGGTAATAGCGCAGTTTGGTCGTTCATGTGGCGTAGCTCAGTTGGTAGAGCGATTGCTTCGCATGTGAAAGGTGCAGCGTTCAAGCCGCGGCGCCTCCATTTTTTGTGGTCAGTGCATGGTAAGTGTGGTCGCGGCGAACCTAAAGGCACGCAAGATGTTGCAAAGCCAGCGTCACAGACTGATATGATGTATACTGACGTAAGGAGAGCAAGATGTAAGTGTGGGGACCGGCTGTTATCGAGGTGTCATCGAGTGCAGATCTGTCTTAGGTATCACGGCTTAACCTCATTGAAGTCTAGAGGGTGGACAACACGTTCGTCTTACTCAGAGCGGTGTCCGAACTCTATTTTCAACGTTATACGTGCCACTTTCATTGTGGCCAACTACGATTCGATACAGAATGCACGAAACCTGAAAGACACGCTAACGGATACATAGAGAGTAGTGTTTGTCTGCTGAATAATGGGAGTGCAAGGGTCTGTGTCGTCTATATGGCTGTATGTAGCACCATTAGTCTCCGGGGTGGTGGGCGTAGCTCAGATGGTAGAGCGCTCGCTTAGTATGCGAAAGGTACTGGGATCAATACCCAGTGCCTCCAGAATTTTTAACACACCTACATGCGCACCTTGCCATGCAAGTGGAATAATTCACAGCCAGCAGATGTGTCTAGGAAGATACAAGCGAATGATTAGCATCCACAATTGGCAAGCGTGCTGTTATTAGAGCGCGGGAAGCACCCTCCTCCCACGCCTACACCTCAGTTAGAAACAGTACAAGTGATCCCGTAAGATTCTCAAGCCTATGTCGGAAAGATCTGCCTTGCGCCGAGTTCACGTAAATCCCACTGCACATTCCTATTCTTTGCGTGCAGTCGGCTGCTACTGGTGTTGCTAGTTGTGACTGCTGATAACAGATGCCGTAGCAATCAATTCATGGAGTGAGTTGTATGTTTTGCGATAGTCTGTCTCTGACAAGCAAGCACAGGTGACATAGGTGCGAACACAGGAAGCTTGCAGACCCTCGCTGCCTGCAGACACCGAGCAACCACACTAGGAGGGCGGCCTAAGCCGTAGGCGAAATGTGCTCATTCGCTTTGGCGCGATGTCGAACTATAAATAATGCTGTCACTAGCGTGAGCGTCGTGGAAAGTCGGAAAAGTCGGCAGCGTGGGTGAGTGCCAAGTTTGGGGAGCGTTTTGTAGTATGCGCAGTGCAATGGAGACGCGGAAACTTGTTGTGTCCCAGTGTTTTGCAGTTGGACGACAAGATTGGTACACAGTAGTAAAGAGCGAGGCACTGAGTTGGCATGAATAATGGAGTGCACAATGGGGCTCGAGATGTGTTTGTTACCTCAGGTGCTGTATGATTGTCGACAAGGAGTGAAAACGGAGCAATTTGTGACGGCTCTTTCAATTTAAGACGTTAAAAACAGACGGAATTTGCATTTGTAATACCAGAGCATCGAAACTACTTGTAACTTTTGTGTATATGACCGTGTCCGCGCCTTTGTACTCTGCTCCCTTCACCGCTACAAACCAACCAACCATCGTGTCCGTGGGCATCAGAGTCGCAAAGAATGGGGAATAGCGCAGTTTGGTCGTGCATGTGACGTAGCTCAGTTGGTAGAGCGTTTGCTTCGCATGTGAAAGGTGCAGCGTTCAAGCCGCGGCGCCTCCATTTTTTGTGGTCAGTGCATGGTAAGTGTTGGTCGCAGCGAACCTAAAGGCACGCAAGATGTTGCAAAGCCAGCGTCACAGACTGATATGATGTATACTGACGTAAGGAGAGCAAGATGTAAGTGTGGGGACCGGCTGTTATCGAGGCGTCATCGAGTGCAGATCTGTCTTAGGTATCACGGCTTAACCTCATTGAAGTCTAGAGGGTGGACAACACGTTCGTCTTACTCAGAGCGGTGTCCGAACTCTATTTTCAACGTTATACGTGCCACTTTCATTGTGGCCAACTACGATTCGATACAGAATGCACGAAACCTGAAAGACACCCTAACGGATACATAGAGAGTAGTGTTTGTCTGCTGAATAATGGGAGTGCAAGGGTCTGTGTCGTCTATATGGCTGTATGTAGCACGATTAGTCTTCGGGGGGCGGGCGTAGCTCAGATGGTAGAGCGCTCGCTTAGTATGCGAGAGGTACTGGGATCAATACCCAGTGCCTCCAGAATTTTTAACACACCTACATGCGCACCTTGCCATGCAAGTGGAATAATTCACAGCCAGCAGATGTGTCTAGGAAGATACAAGCGAATGATTAGCATCCACAATTGGCAAGCGTGCTGTTATTAGTGCGCGGGAAGCACCCTCCTCCCACGCCTACACTTAATTTAGAAACAGTACAAGTGTTCCCGTAAGATTCTCAAGCCTATGTCGGAAAGATCTGTCTTGCGCCGAGTTCACGTAAATCCCACTGCACATTCCTATTCTTTGCGTGCAGTCGGCTGCTACTGGTGTTGCTAGTTGTGACTGCTGATAACAGATGCCGTAGCAATCAATTCATGGAGTGAGTTGTATGTTTTGCGATAGTCTGTCTCTGACAAGCAAGCACAGGTGACATAGGTGCGAACACATGAAGCTTGCAGACCCTCGCTGCCTGCAGACACCGAGCAGCCACACTAGGAGGGCGGCCTAAGCCGTAGGCGAAATGTGCTCATTCGCTTTGGCGCGATGTCGAACTATAAATAATGCTGTCACTAGCGTGAGCGTCGTGGAAAGTCGGAAAAGTCGGCTGCGTGGGTGAGTGCCAAGTTTGGGGAGCGTTTTGTAGTATGCGCAGTGCAATGGAGACGCGGAAACTTGTTGTGGCCCAGTGTTTTGCAGTTGGACGACAAGATTGGTACACAGTAGTAAACAGCGAGGCACTGAGTTGGCATGAATAATGGAGTGCACAATGGGGCTCGAGATGTGTTTGTTACCTCAGGTGCTGTATGATTGTCGACAAGGAGTGAAAACGGAGCAATTTGTGACGGCTCTTTCAATTTAAGACTTTAAAAACAGACGGAATTTGCATTTGTAATACCAGAGCATCGAAACTACTTGGAACTTTTGTGTATATGAACGTGTCCGCGCCTTTGTACTCTGCTCCCTTCACCGCTACAAACCAACCAACCATCGTGTCCGTGCGCATCAGAGTCGCAAAGAATGGGGAATAGCGCAGTTTGGTCGTGCATGTGGCGTAGCTCAGTTGGTAGAGCGTACGCTTCGCATGTGAAAGGTGCAGGGTTCAAGCCGCGGCGCCTCCATTTTTTGTGGTCAGTGCATGGTAAGTGTTGGTCGCGGCGAACCTAAAGGCACGCAAGATGTTGCAAAGCCAGCGTCACAGACTGATATGATGTATACTGACGTAAGGAGAGCAAGATGTAAGTGTGGGGTCCGGCTGTTATCGAGGTGTCATCGAGTGCAGATCTGTCTTAGGTATCACGGCTTAACCTAATTGAAGTCTAGAGGGTGGACAACACGTTCGTCTTACTCAGAGCGATGTCCGAACTCTATTTTCAACGTTATACGTGCCACTTTCATTATGGCCAACTACGATTCGATACAGAATGCACGAAACCCGAAAGACACGCTAACGGATACATAGAGAGTAGTGTTTGTCTGCTGAATAATGGGAGTGCAAGGGTCTGTGTCGTCCATATGGCTGTATGTAGCACGATTAGTCTTCGGGGGGGCGGGCGTAGCTCAGATGGTAGAGCGCTCGCTTAGTATGCGAGAGGTACTGGGATCAATACCCAGTGCCTCCAGAATTTTTAACACACCTACATGCGCACCTTGCCATGCAAGTGGAATAATTCACAGCCAGCAGATGTGTCTAGGAAGATACAAGCGAATGATTAGCATCCACAATTGGCAAACGTGCTGTTATTAGTGCGCGGGAAGCACCCTCCTCGATCGCCTACACTTAATTTAGGAACAGTACAAGTGTTCCCGTAAGATTCTCAAGCCTATGTCGGAAAGATCTGCCTTGCGCCGAGTTCACATAAATCCCACTGCACATTCCTATTCTTTGCGTGCAGTCGGCTGCTACTGGTGTTGCTAGTTTTGACTGCTGATAACAGATGCCGTAGCAATCAATTCATGGAATGAGTTGTATGTTTTGCGATAGTCTGTCTCTGACAAGCAAGCACAGGTGACATAGGTGCGACCACAGGAAGCTTGCAGACCCTCGCTGCCTGCAGACACCGAGCAGCCACACTAGGAGGGCGGCCTAAGCCATAGGCGAAATGTGCTCATTCTCTTTGGCGCGATGTCGAACTATAAATAATGCCGTCACTAGCGTGAGCGTCGTGGAAAGTCGGAAAAGTCGGCTGCGTGTGTGAGTGGCATGTTTGGGGAGCGTTTTGTAGTATGCGCAGTGCAATGGAGACGCGGAAACTTGTTGTGGCCCAGTGTTTTGCAGTTGGACGACAAGATTGGTACACAGTAGTAAAGAGCGAGGCACTGAGTTGGCATGAATAATGGAGTGCACAATGGGGCTCGAGATGTGTTTGTTACCTCAGGTGCTGTATGATTGTCGACAAGGAGTGAAAACGGAGCAATTTGTGACGGCTCTTTCAATTTAAGACGTTAAAAACAGACGGAATTTGCATTTGTAATACCAGAGCATCGAAACTACTTGGAACTTTTGCGTATATGAACGTGTCCGCGCCTTTGTACTCTGCTCCCTTCACCGCTACAAACCAACCAACCATCGTGTCCGTGCGCATCAGAGTCGCAAAGAATGGGGAATAGCGCAGTTAGGTCGTGCATGTGGCGTAGCTCAGTTGGTAGAGCGTTTGCTTCGCATGTGAAAGGTGCAGCGCTCAAGCCGCGGCGCCTCCATTTTTTGTGGTCAGTGCATGTTAAGTGTTGTTCGCAGCGAACCTAAAGGCACGCAAGATGTTGCAAACCCAGCGTCACAGACTTATATGATGTATACTGACGTAAGGAGAGCAAGATGTAAGTGTGGGGACCGGCTGTTATCGAGGTGTCATCGAGTGCAGATCTGTCTTAGGTATTACGGCTTAACCTCATTGAAGTCTAGAGGGTGGACAACACGTTCGTCTTACTCAGAGCGGTGTCCGAACACTATTTTCAACGTTATACGTGCCACTTTCATTGTGGCCAACTACGATTCGATACAGAATGCACGAAACCTGAAAGACACCCTAACGGATACATAGAGAGTAGTGTTTGTCTGCTGAATAATGGGAGTGCAAGGGTCTGTGTCGTCTATATGCCTGTATGTAGCACGATTACTCCTCGGGTGGGCGGGCGTACCTCAGATGGTAGAGCGCTCGCTTAGTATGCGAGAGGTACTGAGATCAATACCCAGTGCCTCCAGAATTTTTAACACACCTACATGCGCACCTTGCCATGCAAGTGGAATAATTCACAGCCAGCAAATGTGTCTAGGAAGATACAAGCGAATGATTAGCATCCACAATTAGCAAGCGTGCTGTTATTAGTGCGCGGGAAGCACCCTCCTCCCACGCCTACACTTAATTTAGAAACAGTACAAGTGTTCCCGTAAGTTTCTCAAGCCTATGTCGGAAAGATCTGCCTTGCGCCGAGTTCACGTAAATCCCACTCCACATTCCTATTCTTTGCGTGCAGTTGGCTGCTACAGGTGTTGCTAGTTGTGACTGCTGATAACAGATGCCGTAGCAATCAATTCATGGAGTGAGTTGTATGTTTTGCGATAATCTGTCTCTGACAAGCAAGCACAGGTGACATAGGTGCGAACACAGGAAGCTTGCAGACCCTCGCTGCCTGCAGACACCGAGCAGCCACACTAGGAGGGCGGCCTAAGCCGTAGGCGAAATGTGCTCATTCGCTTTCGCGCGACGTCGAACTATAAATAATGCTGTCACTAGCGTGAGCGTCGTGGAAAGTCGGAAAAGTCGGCTGCGTGGGTGAGTGCCAAGTTTGGGGAGCGTTTTGTAGTATGCACAGTGCAATGGAGACGCGGAAACTTGTTGTGGCCCAGTGTTTTGCAGTTGGACGACAAGATTGGTACACAGTAGTAAAGAGCGAGGCACTGAGTTGGCATGAATAATGGAGTGCACAATGGGGCTCGAGATGTGTTTGTTACCTCAGGTGCTGTATGATTGTCGACAAGGAGTGAAAACGGAGCAATTTGTGACGGCTCTTTCAATTTAAGACGTTAAAAAGAGACGGAATTTGCATTTGTAATACCAGAGCATCGAAACTACTTGGAACTTTTGTGTATATGAACGTGTCCGCGCCTTTGTACTCTGCTCCCTTTACTGCTACAAACCAACCAACCATCGTGTCCGTGCGCATCAGAGTCGCGAAGAATGGGGAATAGCGCAGTTAGGTCGTGCATGTGGCGTAGCTCAGTTGGTGGAGCGTTTGCTTCGCATGTGAAAGGTGCAGCGTTCAAGCCGCGGCGCCTCCATTTTTTGTGGTCAGTGCATGGTAAGTGTTGGTCGCAGCGAACCTAAAGGCACGCAAGATGTTGCAAAGCCAGCGTCACAGACTGATATGATGTATACTGACGTAAGGAGAGCAAGATGTAAGTGTGGGGACCGGCTGTTATCGAGGTGTCAAAGAGTGCAGATCTGTCTTAGGTATCACGGCTTAACCTCATTGAAGTCTAGAGGGTGGACAACACGTTCGTCTTACTCAGAGCGGTGTCCGAACTCTATTTTCAACGTTATACGTGCCACTTTCATTGTGGCCAACTACGATTCGATACAGAATGCACGAAACCTGAAAGACACCCTTACGGATACATAGAGAGTAGTGTTTGTCTGCTGAATAATGGGAGTGCAAGGGTCTGTGTCGTCTATATGCCTGTATGTAGCACGATTACTCTTCGGGTGGGCGGGCGTACCTCAGATGGTAGAGCGCTCGCTTAGTATGCGAGAGGTACTGAGATCAATACCCAGTGCCTCCAGAATTTTTAACACACCTACATGCGCACCTTGCCATGCAAGTGGAATAATTCACAGCCAGCAAATGTGTCTAGGAAGATACAAGCGAATGATTAGCATCCACAATTAGCAAGCGTGCTGTTATTAGTGCGCGGGAAGCACCCTCCTCCCACGCCTACACTTAATTTAGAAACAGTACAAGTGTTCCCGTAAGTTTCTCAAGCCTATGTCGGAAATATCTGCCTTGCGCCGAGTTCACGTAAATCCCACTCCACATTCCTATTCTTTGCGTGCAGTTGGCTGCTACAGGTGTTGCTAGTTGTGACTGCTGATAACAGATGCCGTAGCAATCAATTCATGGAGTGAGTTGTATGTTTTGCGATAATCTGTCTCTGACAAGCAAGCACAGGTGACATAGGTGCGAACACAGGAAGCTTGCAGACCCTCGCTGCCTGCAGACACCGAGCAGCCACACTAGGAGGGCGGCCTAAGCCGTAGGCGAAATGTGCTCATTCGCTTTCGCGCGACGTCGAACTATAAATAATGCTGTCACTAGCGTGAGCGTCGTGGAAAGTCGGAAAAGTCGGCTGCGTGGGTGAGTGCCAAGTTTGGGGAGCGTTTTGTAGTATGCACAGTGCAATGGAGACGCGGAAACTTGTTGTGGCCCAGTGTTTTGCAGTTGGACGACAAGATTGGTACACAGTAGTAAAGAGCGAGGCACTGAGTTGGCATGAATAATGGAGTGCACAATGGGGCTCGAGATGTGTTTGTTACCTCAGGTGCTGTATGATTGTCGACAAGGAGTGAAAACGGAGCAATTTGTGACGGCTCTTTCAATTTAAGACGTTAAAAAGAGACGGAATTTGCATTTGTAATACCAGAGCATCGAAACTACTTGGAACTTTTGTGTATATGAACGTGTCCGCGCCTTTGTACTCTGCTCCCTTTACTGCTACAAACCAACCAACCATCGTGTCCGTGCGCATCAGAGTCGCGAAGAATGGGGAATAGCGCAGTTAGGTCGTGCATGTGGCGTAGCTCAGTTGGTGGAGCGTTTGCTTCGCATGTGAAAGGTGCAGCGTTCAAGCCGCGGCGCCTCCATTTTTTGTGGTCAGTGCATGGTAAGTGTTGGTCGCAGCGAACCTAAAGGCACGCAAGATGTTGCAAAGCCAGCGTCACAGACTGATATGATGTATACTGACGTAAGGAGAGCAAGATGTAAGTGTGGGGACCGGCTGTTATCGAGGTGTCAAAGAGTGCAGATCTGTCTTAGGTATCACGGCTTAACCTCATTGAAGTCTAGAGGGTGGACAACACGTTCGTCTTACTCAGAGCGGTGTCCGAACTCTATTTTCAACGTTATACGTGCCACTTTCATTGTGGCCAACTACGATTCGATACAGAATGCACGAAACCTGAAAGACACCCTTACGGATACATAGAGAGTAGTGTTTGTCTGCTGAATAATGGGAGTGCAAGGGTCTGTGTCATCTATATGGCTGTATGTAGCACGATTAGTCTTCGGGGGGGGGGGGGGGGGGGGGGGCGTGCGTGCCTCAGATGGTAGAGCGCTCGCTTAGTATGCGAGAGGTACTGGGATCAATACCCAGTGCCTCCAGAATTTTTAACACAGCTACATGCGCACCTTGCCATGCAAGTGGAATAATTCACGGCCAGCAAATGTGTCTAGGAAGATACAAGCGAATGATTAGCATCCACAATTAGCAAGCGTGCTGTTATTAGTGCGCGGGAAGCACCCTCCTCCCACGCCTACACTTAATTTAGAAACAGTACAAGTGTTCCCGTAAGTTTCTCAAGCCTATGTCGGAAAGATCTGCCTTGCGCCGAGTTCACGTAAATCCCACTGCACATTCCTATTCTTTGCGTGCAGTCGGCTGCTACTGGTGTTGCTAGTTGTGACTGCTGATAACAGATGCCGTAGCAATCAATTCATGGAGTGAGTTGTATGTTTTGCGATAATCTGTCTCTGACAAGCAAGCACAGGTGACATAGGTGCGAACACAGGAAGCTTGCAGACCCTCGCTGCCTGCAGACACCGAGCAGCCACACTAGGAGGGCGGCCTAAGCCGTAGGCGAAATGTGCTCATTCTCATTGGCGCGACGTCGAACTATAAATAATGCTGTCGCTAGCGTGAGCGTCGTGGAAAGTCGGAAAAGTAGGCTGCGTGGGTGAGTGCCAAGTTTGGGGAGCGTTTCGTAGTATGCGCAGTGCAATGGAGACGCGGAAACTTGTTGTGGCCCAGTGTTTTGCAGTTGGACGACAAGATTGGTACACAGTAGTAAAGAGCGAGGAGCTGAGTTGGCATGAATAATGGAGTGCACAATGGGGCTCGAGATGTGTTTGTTACCTCAGGTGCTGTATGATTGTCGACAAGGAGTGAAAACGGAGCAATTTGTGACGGCTCTTTCAATTTAAGACGTTAAAAACAGACGGAATTTGCATTTGTGATACCAGAGCATCGAAACTACTTGGAAATTTTGTGTATATGAACGTGTCCGCGCCTTTGTACTCTGCTCCCTTCACCGCTACAAACCAACCAACCATCGTGTCCGTGCGCATCAGAGTCGCAAATAATGGGGAATAGCGCAGTTTGGTTCTGCATGTGGCGCAGCTCAGTTGGTAGAGCGTTTGCTTCGCATGTGAAAGGTGCAGGGTTCAAGCCGCGACGAAAACCATTTTTTGTGGTCATTGTATGGTAAGTGTTGGTCGCGGCGAACCTAAAGGCACGCAAGATGTTGCAAAGCCAGCGTCACAGACTGATATGATGTATACTGACGTAAGGAGAGCAAGATGTAAGTGTGGGGACCGGCTGTTATCGAGGTGTCATCGAGTGCAGATCTGTCTTAGGTATCACGGCTTAACCTCATTGAAGTCTAGAGGGTGGACAACACGTTCGTCTTACTCAGAGCGGTGTGCGAACTCTATTTTCAACGTTATACGTGCCACTTTCATTGTGGCCAACTACGATTCGATACAGAATGCACGAAACCTGACAGACACCCTAACGGATACATAGAGAGTAGTGTTTGTCTGCTGAATAATGGGAGTGCAAGGGTCTGTGTCGTCAATATGCCTGTATGTAGCACCATTAGTCTTCAGGGGGGCGGGCGTAGCTCAGATGGTAGAGCGCTCGCTTAGTATGCGAGAGGTACTGGGATCAATGCCCAGTGCCTCAAGAATTTTTAACACACCTACATGCGCACCTTGCCATGCAAGTGGAATAATTCACAGCCAGCTGATGTGTCTAGGAAGATACAAGCGAATGATTAGCATCCACAATTGGCAAACGTGCTGTTATTAGTGCGCGGGAAGCACCCTCCTCCCACGCCTACATTTAATTTAGAAACAGTACAAGTGTTCCCGTAAGATTCTCAAGCCTATGTCGGAAAGATCTGCCTTGCGCCGAGTTCACATAAATCCCACTGCACATTCCTATTCTTTGCGTGCAGTCGGCTGCTACTGGTGTTGCTAGTTGTGACTGCTGATAACAGATGCCGTAGCAAACAATTCATGGAGTGAGTTGTATGTTTTGCGATAATCTGTCTCTGACAAGCAAGCACAGGTGACATAGGTGCGAACACAGGAAGCTTGCAGACCCCCGCTGCCTGCAGACACCGAGCAGCCACACTAGGAGGGCGGCCTAAGCCGTAGGCGAAATGTGCTCATTCTCATTGGCGCGACGTCGAACTATAAATAATGCTGTCGCTAGCGTGAGCGTTGCGTGAGCGTCGTGGAAAGTCGGAAAAGTAGGCTGCGTGGGTGAGTGCCAAGTTTGGGGAGCGTTTTGTAGTATGCGCAGTGCAATGGAGACGCGGAAACTTGTTGTGGCCCAGTGTTTTGCAGTTGGACGACAAGATTGGTACACAGTAGTAAAGAGCGAGGCACTGAGTTGGCATGAATAATGGAGTGCACAATGGGGCTCGAGATGTGTTTCTTACCTCAGGTGCTGTATGATTGTCGACAAGGAGTGAAAACGTAGCAATTTGTGATGGCTCTTTCAATTTAAGACGTTAAAAACAGACGGAATTTGCATTTGTAATACCAGAGCATCGAAACTACTTGGAACTTTTGTGTATATGAACGTGTCCGCGCCTTTGTACTCTGCTCCCTTCACCGCTACAAACCAACCATCGTGTCCGTGCGCATCAGAGTCGCAAAGAATGGGGAATAGCGCAGTTTGGTCGTGCATGTGGCGTAGCTCAGTTGGTAGAGCGTTCGCGTCGCATGTGAGAGGTGCAGGGTTCAAGCCGCGGCGCCTCAATTTTTTGTGGTCAGTGCATGGTAAGTGTTGGTCGCGGCGAACCTAAAGGCACGCAAGATGTTGCAAAGCCAGCGTCACAGACTGATATGATGTATACTGACGTAAGGAGAGCAATATGTAAGTGTGGGGACCGGCTGTTATCGAGGTGTCATCGAGTGCAGATCTGTCTTAGGTATCACGGCTTAACCTCATTGAAGTCTAGAGGGTGGACAACACGTTCGTCTTACTCAGAGCGGTGTCCGAACTCTATTTTCAACGATATACGTGCCACTTTCATTGTGGCCAACTACGATTCGATACAGAACGCACGAAACCTGAAAGACACCCTAACGGATACATAGAGAGTAGTGTTTGTCTGCTGAATAATGGGAGTGCAAGGGTCTGTGTCGTCTATATGGCTGTACGTAGCACCATTAGTCTTCGGGGGGGCGGGCGTATTTCAGATGGTAAAGCGCTCGCTTAGTATGCGAGAGGTACAGGGATCAATACCCAGTGCCTCCAGAATTTTCAACACACCTACATGCGCACCTTGCCATGCAAGTGGAATAATTCTCAGCCTGCAGATGTGTCTAGGAAGATACAAGCGAATGATTAGCATCCACAATTGGCAAGCGTGCTGTTATTAGTGCGCGGGAAGCACCCTCCTCCCACGCCTACACTTACTTTAGAAACAGTACAAGTGTTCCCGTAAGATTCTCAAGCCTATGTCGGAAAGATCTGCCTTGCGCAGGGTTCGCGTAAATCCCACTGCACATTCCTATTCTTTGCGTGCAGTCGGCTGCTACTGGTGTTGCTAGTTGTGACTGCTGATAACAGATGCCGTAGCAATCAATTCATGGAGTGAGTTGTATGTTTTGCGATAGTCTGTCTCTGACAAGCAAGCACAGGTGACATAGGTGCGAACACAGGAAGCTAGCAGACCCTCGCTGCCTGCAGACACCGAGCAGCCACACTAGGAGGGCGGCGTAAGCCGTAGGCGAAATGTGCTCATTCGCTTTGGCGCGACGTCGAACTATAAATAATGCTGTCACTAGCGTGAGCGTTGCGTGAGCGTCGTGGAAAGTCGAAAAAGTCGGCTGCGTGGGTGAGTGCCAAGTTTGGGGAGCATTTTGTAGTATGCGCAGTGCAATGGAGACGCGGAAACTTGTTGTGGCCCAGTGTTTTGCAGTTGGACGACAAGATTGGTACACAGTAGTAAAGAGCGAGGCACTGAGTTGGCATGAATAATGGAGTGCACAATGGGGCTCGAGATGTGTTTGTTACCTCAGGTGCTGTATGATTGTCGACAAGGAGTGAAAACGGAGCAATTTGTGATGGCTCTTTCAATTTAAGACGTTAAAAACAGACGGAATTTGCATTTGTAATACCAGAGCATCGAAACTACTTGGAACTTTTGTGTATATGAACGTGTCCGCGCCTTTGTACTCTGCTCCCTTCACCGCTACAAACCAACCAACCATCGTGTCCGTGCGCATCAGAGTCGCAAAGAATGGGGAATAGCGCAGTTTGGTCGTGCATGTGGCGTAGCTCAGTAGGTAGAGCGTTCGCTTCGCATGTGAAAGGTGCAGGGTTCAAGCCGCGGCGCCTCCATTTTTTGTGGTCAGTGCATGGTAAGTGTTGGTCGCGGCGAACCTAAAGGCACGCAAGATGTTGCAAAGCCAGCGTCACAGACTGATATGATGTATACTGACATAAGGAGAGCAAGATGTAAGTGTGGGGACCGGCTGTTATCGAGGTGTCATCGAGTGCAGTTCTGTCTTAGGTATCACGGCTTAACCTCATTGAAGTCTAGAGGGTGGACAACACGTTCGTCTTACTCAGAGCGGTGTCCGAACTCTATTTTCAACGATATACGTGCCACTTTCATTGAGGCCAACTACGATTCGATACAGAATGCACGAAACCTGAAAGACACCCTAACGGATACATAGAGAGTAGTGTTTGTCTGCTGAATAATGGGAGTGCAAGGGTCTGTGTCGTCTATATGGCTGTATGTACCACCATTAGTCTTCTGGGGGGCGGGCGTAGCTCAGATGGTAGAGCGCTCGCTTAGTATGCGATAGGTACTGGGATCAATACCCAGTGCCTCCAGAATTTTTAACACACCTACATGCGCACCTTGCCATGCAAGTGGAATAATTCTCAGCCTGCAGATGTGTCTAGGAAGATACAAGCGAATGATTAGCATCCACAATTGGCAAGCGTGCTGTTATTAGTGCGCGGGAAGCACCCTCCTCCCACGCCTACACTTAATTTAGGAACAGTACAAGTGTTCCCGTAAGATTCTCAAGCCTATGTCGGAAAGATCTGCCTTGCGCCGAGTTCACGTAAATCCCACTGCACATTCCTATTCTTTGCGTGCAGTCGGCTGCTACTGGTGTTGCTAGTTGTGACTGCTGATAACAGATGCCGTAGCAATCAATTCATGGAGTGAGTTGTATGTTTTGCGATAGTCTGTCTCTGACAAGCAAGCACAGGTGACATAGGTGCGAACACAGGAAGCTAGCAGACCCTCGCTGCCTGCAGACACCGAGCAGCCACACTAGGAGGGCGGCGTAAGCCGTAGGCGAAATGTGCTCATTCGCTTTGGCGCGACGTCGAACTATAAATAATGCTGTCACTAGCGTGAGCGTCGTGGAAAGTCGGAAAAGTCGGCTGCGTGGGTGAGTGCCAAGTTTGGGGAGCATTTTGTAGTATGCGCAGTGCAATGGAGACGCGGAAACTTGTTGTGGCCCAGTGTTTTGCAGTTGGACGACAAGATTGGTACACAGTAGTAAAGAGCGAGGCACTGAGTTGGCATGAATAATGGAGTGCACAATGGGGCTCGAGATGTGTTTCTTACCTCAGGTGCTGTATGATTGTCGACAAGGAGTGAAAACGGAGCAATTTGTGATGGCTCTTTCAATTTAAGACGTTAAAAACAGACGGAATTTGCATTTGTAATACCAGAGCATCGAAACTACTTGGAACTTTTGTCTATATGAACGTGTCCGCGCCTTTGTACTCTGCTCCCTTCACCGCTACAAACCAACCAACCATCGTGTCCGTGCGCATCAGAGTCGCAAAGAATGGGGAATAGCGCAGTTTGGCCGTGCATGTGGCGTAGCTCAGTTGGTAGAGCGTTCGCTTCGCATGTGAAAAGTGCAGGGTTGAAGCCGCGGCGCCTCCATTTTTTGTGGTCAGTGCATGGTAAGTGTTGGTCGCGGCGAACCTAAAGGCACGCAAGATGTTGCAAAGCCAGCGTCACAGACTGATATGATGTATACTGACGTAAGGAGAGCAAGATGTAAGTGTGGGGTCCGGCTGTTATCGAGGTGTCATCGAGTGCAGATCTGTCTTAGGTATCACGGCTTAACCTCATTGAAGTCTAGAGGGTGGACAACACGTTCGTCTTACTCAGAGCGGTGTCCGAACTCTATTTTCAACGATATACGTGCCACTTTCATTGTGGCCAACTACGATTCGATACAGAATGCACGAAACCTGAAAGACACCCTAACAGATACATAGAGAGTAGTGTTTGTCTGCTGAATAATGGGAGTGCAAGGGTCTGTGTCGTCTATATGGCTGTATGTAGCACCATTAGTCTTCGGGGGGGCGGGCGTAGCTCAGATGGTAGAGTGCTCGCTTAGTATGCGAGAGGTACTGGGATCAATACCCAGTGCCTCCAGAATTTTTAACACACCTACATGCGCACCTTGCCATGCAAGTGGAATAATTCTCAGCCTGCAGATGTGTCTAGGAAGATACAAGCGAATGATTAGCATCCACAATTGGCAAGCGTGCTGTTATTAGTGCGCGGGAAGCACCCTCCTCCCACGCCTACACTTAATTTAGGAACAGTACAAGTGTTCCCGTAAGATTCTCAAGCCTATGTCGGAAAGATCTGCCTTGCGCCGAGTTCACGTAAATCCCACTGCACATTCCTATTCTTTGCGTGCAATCGGCTGCTACTGGTGTTGCTAGTTGTGACTGCTGATAACAGATGCCGTAGCAATCAATTCATGGAGTGAGTTGTATGTTTTGCGATAGTCTGTCTCTGACAAGCAAGCACAGGTGACATAGGTGCGAACATAGGAAGCTAGCAGACCCTCGCTGCCTGCAGACACCGAGCAGCCACACTAGGAGGGCGGCGTAAGCCGTAGGCGAAATGTGCTCATTCGCTTTGGCGCGACGTCGAACTATAAATAATGCTGTCACTAGCGTGAGCGTCGTGGAAAGTCGGAAAAGTCGGCTGCGTGGGTGAGTGCCAAGTTTGGGGAGCATTTTGTAGTATGCGCAGTGCAATGGAGACGCGGAAACTTGTTGTGGCCCAGTGTTTTGCAGTTGGACGACAAGATTGGTACACAGTAGTAAAGAGCGAGGCACTGAGTTGGCATGAATAATGGAGTGCACAATGGGGCTCGAGATGTGTTTCTTGCTCAGGTGCTGTATGATTGTCGACAAGGAGTGAAAACGGAGCAATTTGTGATGGCTCTTTCAATTTAAGACGTTAAAAACAGACGGAATTTGCATTTGTAATACCAGAGCATCGAAACTACTTGGAACTTTTGTGTATATGAACGTGTCCGCGCCTTTGTACTCTGCTCCCTTCACCGCTACAAACCAACCAACCATCGTGTCCGTGCGCATCAGAGTCGCAAAGAATGGGGAATAGCGCAGTTTGGTCGTGCATGTGGCGTAGCTCAGTTGGTAGAGCGTTCGCTTCGCATGTGAAAGGTGCGGGGTTCAAGCCGCGGCGCCTCCATTTTTTGTGGTCAGTGCATGGTAAGTGTTGGTCGCGGCGAACCTAAAGGCACGCAAGATGTTGCAAAGCCAGCGTCACAGACTGATATGATGTATACTGACGTAAGGAGAGCAAGATGTAAGTGTGGGGACCGGCTGTTATCGAGGTGTCATCGAGTGCAGATCTGTCTTAGGTATCACGGCTTAACCTCATTGAAGTCTAGAGGGTGGACAACACGTTCGTGTTACTCAGAGCGGTGTCCGAACTCTATTTTCAATGATATACGTGCCACTTTCATTGTGGCCAACTACGATTCGATACAGAATGCACGAAACCTGAAAGACACCCTAACAGATACATAGAGAGTAGTGTTTGTCTGCTGAATAATGGGAGTGCAAGGGTCTGTGTCGTCTATATGGCTGTATGTAGCACCATTAGTCTTCGGGAGGGCGGGCGTAGCTCAGATGGTAGAGTGCTCGGTTAGTATGCGAGAGGTACTGGGATCAATACCCAGTGCCTCCAGAATTTTTAACACACCTACATGAGCACCTTGCCATGCAAGTGGAATAATTCTCAGCCTGCAGATGTGTCTAGGAAGATACAAGCGAATGATTAGCATCCACAATTGGCAAGCGTGCTGTTATTAGTGCGCGGGAAGCACCCTCCTCCCACGCCTACACTTAATTTAGGAACAGTACAAGTGTTCCCGTAAGATTCTCAAGCCTATGTCGGAAAGATCTGCCTTGCGCCGAGTTCACGTAAATCCCACTGCACATTCCTATTCTTTGCGTGCAATCGGCTGCTACTGGTGTTGCTAGTTGTGACTGCTGATAACAGATGCCGTAGCAATCAATTCATGGAGTGAGTTGTATGTTTTGCGATAGTCTGTCTCTGACAAGCAAGCACAGGTGACATAGGTGCGAACATAGGAAGCTAGCAGACCCTCGCTGCCTGCAGACACCGAGCAGCCACACTAGGAGGGCGGCGTAAGCCGTAGGCGAAATGTGCTCATTCGCTTTGGCGCGACGTCGAACTATAAATAATGCTGTCACTAGCGTGAGCGTCGTGGAAAGTCGGAAAAGTCGGCTGCGTGGGTGAGTGCCAAGTTTGGGGAGCATTTTGTAGTATGCGCAGTGCAATGGAGACGCGGAAACTTGTTGTGGCCCAGTGTTTTGCAGTTGGACGACAAGATTGGTACACAGTAGTAAAGAGCGAGGCACTGAGTTGGCATGAATAATGGAGTGCACAATGGGGCTCGAGATGTGTTTCTTACCTCAGGTGCTGTATGATTGTCGACAAGGAGTGAAAACGGAGCAATTTGTGATGGCTCTTTCAATTTAAGACGTTAAAAACAGACGGAATTTGCATTTGTAATACCAGAGCATCGAAACTACTTGGAACTTTTGTGTATATGAACGTGTCCGCGCCTTTGTACTCTGCTCCCTTCACCGCTACAAACCAACCAACCATCGTGTCCGTGCGCATCAGAGTAGCAAAGAATGGGGAATAGCGCAGTTTGGTCGTGCATGTGGCGTAGCTCTGTTGGTAGAGCGTTCGCTTCGCATGTGAAAGGTGCGGGGTTCAAGCCGCGGGGCCTCCATTTTTTGTGGTCAGTGCATGGTAAGTGTTGGTCGCGGCGAACCTAAAGGCACGCAAGATGTTGCAAAGCCAGCGTCACAGACTGATATGATGTATACTGACGTAAGGAGAGCAAGATGTAAGTGTGGTGACCGGCTGTTATCGAGGTGTCATCGAGTGCAGATCTGTCTTAGGTATCACGGCTTAACCTCATTGAAGTCTAGAGGGTGGACAACACGTTCGTCTTACTCAGAGCAGTGTCCGAACTCTATTTTCAACGATATACGTGCCACTTTCATTGTGGCCAACTACGATTCGATACAGAATGCACGAAACCTGAAAGACACCCTAACAGATACATAGAGAGTAGTGTTTGTCTGCTGAATAATGGGAGTGCAAGGGTCTGTGTCGTCTATATGGCTGTATGTTGCACCATTAGTCTTCGGGGGGACGGGCGTAGCTCAGATGGTAGAGTGCTCGGATAGTATGCGAGAGGTACTGGGATCAATACCCAGTGCCTCCAGAATTTTTAACACACCTACATGCGCACCTTGCCATGCAAGTGGAATAATTCTCAGCCTGCAGATGTGTCTAGGAAGATAGAAGCGAATGATTAGCATCCACAATTGGCAAGCGTGCTGTTATTAGTGCGCGGGAAGCACCCTCCTCCCACGCCTACACTTAATTTAGGAACAGTACAAGTGTTCCCGTAAGATTCTCAAGCCTATGTCGGAAAGATCTGCCTTGCGCCGAGTTCACGTAAATCCCACTGCACATTCCTATTCTTTGCGTGCAATCGGCTGCTACTGGTGTTGCTAGTTGTGACTGCTGATAACAGATGCCGTAGCAATCAATTCATGGAGTGAGTTGTATGTTTTGCGATAGTCTGTCTCTGACAAGCAAGCACAGGTGACATAGGTGCGAACACAGGAAGCTAGCAGACCCTCGCTGCCTGCAGACACCGAGCAGCCACACTAGGAGGGCGGCGTAAGCCGTAGGCGAAATGTGCTCATTCGCTTTGGCGCGACGTCGAACTATAAATAATGCTGTCACTAGCGTGAGCGTCGTGGAAAGTCGGAAAAGTCGGCTGCGTGGGTGAGTGCCAAGTTTGGGGAGCATTTTGTAGTATGCGCAGTGCAATGGAGACGCGGAAACTTGTTGTGGCCCAGTGTTTTGCAGTTGGACGACAAGATTGGTACACAGTAGTAAAGAGCGAGGCACTGAGTTGGCATGAATAATGGAGTGCACAATGGGGCTCGAGATGTGTTTCTTACCTCAGGTGCTGTATGATTGTCGACAAGGAGTGAAAACGGAGCAATTTGTGATGGCTCTTTCAATTTAAGACGTTAAAAACAGACGGAATTTGCATTTGTAATACCAGAGCATCGAAACTACTTGGAACTTTTGTGTATATGAACGTGTCCGCGCCTTTGTACTCTGCTCCCTTCACCGCTACAAACCAACCAACCATCGTGTCCGTGCGCATCAGAGTCGCAAAGAATGGGGAATAGCGCAGTTTGGTCGTGCATGTGGCGTAGCTCAGTTGGTAGAGCGTTCGCTTCGCATGTGAAAGGTGCGGGGTTCAAGCCGCGGGGCCTCCATTTTTTGTGGTCAGTGCATGGTAAGTGTTGGTCGCGGCGAACCTAAAGGCACGCAAGATGTTGCAAAGCCAAGGTCACAGACTGATATGATGTATACTGACGTAAGGAGAGCAAGATGTAAGTGTGGTGACCGGCTGTTATCGAGGTGTCATCGAGTGCAGATCTGTCTTAGGTATCACGGCTTAACCTCATTGAAGTCTAGAGGTTGGACAACACGTTCGTCTTACTCAGAGCGGTGTCCGAACTCTATTTTCAACGATATACGTGCCACTTTCATTGTGGCCAACTACGATTCGATACAGAATGCACGAAACCTGAAAGACACCCTAACAGATACATAGAGAGTAGTGTTTGTCTGCTGAATAATGGGAGTGCAAGGGTCTGTGTCGTCTATATGGCTGCATGTAGCACCATTAGTCTTCGGGGGGGCGGGCGTAGCTCAGATGGTAGAGTGCTCGGTTAGTATGCGAGAGGTACTGGGATCAATACCTAGTGCCTCCAGAATTTTTAACACACCTACATGCGCACCTTGCCATGCAAGTGGAATAATTCTCAGCCTGCAGATGTGTCTAGGAAGATACAAGCGAATGATTAGCATCCACAATTGGCAAGCGTGCTGTTATTAGTGCGCGTGAAGCACCCTCCTCCCACGCCTACACTTAATTTAGGAACAGTACAAGTGTTCCCGTAAGATTCTCAAGCCTATGTCGGAAAGATCTGCCTTGCGCCGAGTTCACGTAAATCCCACTGCACATTCCTATTCTTTGCGTGCAATCGGCTGCTACTGGTGTTGCTAGTTGTGACTGCTGATAACAGATGCCGTAGCAATCAATTCATGGAGTGAGTTGTATGTTTTGCGATAGTCTGTCTCTGACAAGCAAGCACAGGTGACATAGGTGCGAACACAGGAAGCTAGCAGACCCTCGCTGCCTGCAGACACCGAGCAGCCACACTAGGAGGGCGGCGTAAGCCGTAGGCGAAATGTGCTCATTCGCTTTGGCGCGACGTCGAACTATAAATAATGCTGTCACTAGCGTGAGCGTCGTGGAAAGTCGGAAAAGTCGGCTGCGTGGGTGAGTGCCAAGTTTGGGGAGCATTTTGTAGTATGCGCAGTGCAATGGAGACGCGGAAACTTGTTGTGGCCCAGTGTTTTGCAGTTGGACGACAAGATTGGTACACAGTAGTAAAGAGCGAGGCACTGAGTTGGCATGAATAATGGAGTGCACAATGGGGCTCGAGATGTGTTTCTTACCTCAGGTGCTGTATGATTGTCGACAAGGAGTGAAAACGGAGCAATTTGTGATGGCTCTTTCAATTTAAGACGTTAAAAACAGACGGAATTTGCATTTGTAATGCCAGAGCATCGAAACTACTTGGAACTTTTGTGTATATGAACGTGTCCGCGCCTTTGTACTCTGCTCCCTTCACCGCTACAAACCAACCAACCATCGTGTTCGTGCGCATCAGAGTCGCAAAGAATGGGGAATAGCGCAGTTTGGTCGTGCATGTGGCGTACCTCAGTTGGTAGAGCGTTCGCTTCGTATGTGAAAGGTGCGGGGTTCAAGCCGCGGGGCCTCCATTTTTTGTGGTCAGTGCATGGTAAGTGTTGGTCGCGGCGAACCTAAAGGCACGCAAGATGTTGCAAAGCCAAGGTCACAGACTGATATGATGTATACTGACGTAAGGAGAGCAAGATGTAAGTGTGGGGACCGGCTGTTATCGAGGTGTCATCGAGTGCAGATCTGTCTTAGGTATCACGGCTTAACCTCATTGAAGTCTAGAGGGTGGACAACACGTTCGTCTTACTCAGAGCGGTGTCCGAACTCTATTTTCAACGATATACGTGCCTCTTTCATTGTGGCCAACTACGATTCGATACAGAATGCACGAAACCTGAAAGACACCCTAACAGATACATAGAGAGTAGTGTTTGTCTGCTGAATAATGGGAGTGCAAGGGTCTGTGTCGTCTATATGGCTCTATGTAGCACCATTAGTCTTCGGGGGGGCGGGCGTAGCTCAGATGGTAGAGTGCTCGGTTAGTATGCGAGAGGTGCTGGGATCAATACCCACTACTTCCAGAATTTTTAACACACCTACATGCGCACCTTGCCATGCAAGTGGAATAATTCTCAGCCTGCAGATGTATCTAGGAAGATACAAGCGAATGATTAGCATCCACAATTGGCAAGCGTGCTGTTATTAGTGCGCGGGAAGCACCCTCCTCCCACGACTACACTTAATTTAGGAACAGTACAAGTGTTCCCGTAAGATTCTCAAGCCTATGTCGGAAAGATCTGCCTTGCGCCGAGTTCACGTAAATCCCACTGCACATTCCTATTCTTTGCGTGCAATCGGCTGCTACTGGTGTTGCTAGTTGTGACTGCTGATAACAGATGCCGTAGCAATCAATTCATGGAGTGAGTTGTATGTTTTGCGATAGTCTGTCTCTGACAAGCAAGCACAGGTGACATAGGTGCGAACACAGGAAGCTAGCAGACCCTCGCTGCCTGCAGACACCGAGCAGCCACACTAGGAGGGCGGCGTAAGCCGTAGGCGAAATGTGCTCATTCGCTTTGGCGAGACGTCGAACTATAAATAATGCTGTCACTAGCGTGAGCGTCGTGGAAAGTCGGAAAAGTCGGCTGCGTGGGTGAGTGCCAAGTTTGGGGAGCATTTTGTAGTATGCGCAGTGCAATGGAGACGCGGAAACTTGTTGTGGCCCAGTGTTTTGCAGTTGGACGACAAGATTGGTACACAGTAGTAAAGAGCGAGGCACTGAGTTGGCATGAATAATGGAGTGCACAATGGGGCTCGAGATGTGTTTCTTACCTCAGGTGCTGTATGATTGTCGACAAGGAGTGAAAACGGAGCAATTTGTGATGGCTCTTTCAATTTAAGACGTTAAAAACAGACGGAATTTGCATTTGTAATACCAGAGCATCGAAACTACTTGGAACTTTTGTGTATATGAACGTGTCCGCGCCTTTGTACTCTGCTCCCTTCACCGCTACAAACCAACCAACCATCGTGTCCGTGCGCATCAGAGTCGCAAAGAATGGGGAATAGCGCAGTTTGGTCGTGCATGTGGCGTAGCTCTGTTGGTAGAGCGTTCGCTTCGCATGTGAAAGGTGCGGGGTTCAAGCTGCGGGGCCTCCATTTTTTGTGGTCAGTGCATGGTAAGTGTTGGTCGCGGCGAACCTAAAGGCACGCAAGATGTTGCAAAGCCAAGGTCACAGACTGATATGATGTATACTGACGTAAGGAGAGCAAGATGTAAGTGTGGGGACCGGCTGTTATCGAGGTGTCATCGAGTGCAGATCTGTCTTAGGTATCACGGCTTAACCTCATTGAAGTCTAGAGGGTGGACAACACGTTCGTCTTACTCAGAGCGGTGTCCGAACTCTATTTTCAACGATATACGTGCCACTTTCATTGTGGCCAACTACGATTCGATACAGAATGCACGAAACCTGAAAGACACCCTAACAGATACATAGAGAGTAGTGTTTGTCTGCTGAATAATGGGAATGCAAGGGTCTGTGTCGTCTATATGGCTGTATGTAGCACCATTAGTCTTCGGGGGGGCGGGCGTAGCTCAGATGGTAGAGTGCTCGGTTAGCATGCGAGAGGTACTGGGATCAATACCCAGTGCCTCCAGAATTTTTAACACACCTACATGCGCACCTTGCCATGCAAGTGGAATAATTCTCAGCCTGCAGATGTGTCTAGGAAGATACAAGCGAATGATTAGCATCCACAATTGGCAAGCGTGCTGTTATTAGTGCGCGGGAAGCACCCTCCTCCCACGCCTACACTTAATTTAGGAACAGTACAAGTGTTCCCGTAAGATTCTCAAGCCTATGTCGGAAAGATCTGCCTTGCGCCGAGTTCACGTAAATCCCACTGCACATTCCTATTCTTTGCGTGCAATCGGCTGCTACTGGTGTTGCTAGTTGTGACTGCTGATAACAGATGCCGTAGCAATCAATTCATGGAGTGAGTTGTATGTTTTGCGATAGTCTGTCTCTGACAAGCAAGCACAGGTGACATAGGTGCGAACACAGGAAGCTAGCAGACCCTCGCTGCCTGCAGACACCGAGCAGCCACACTAGGAGGGCGGCCTAAGCCGTAGGCGAAATGTGCTCATTCGCTTTGGCGCGACGTCGAACTATAAATAATGCTGTCGCTAGCGAGAGCGTTGCGTGAGCGTCGTGGAAAGTCGGAAAAGTCGGCTGCGTGGGTGAGTGCCAAGTTTGGGGAGCATTTTGTAGTATGCGCAGTGCAATGGAGACGCGGAAACTTGTTGTAGCCCAGTGTTTTGCAGTTGGACGACAAGATTGGTACACAGTAGTAAGGAGCGAGGCACTGAGTTGGCATGAATAATGGAGTGCACAATGGGGCTCGAGATGTGTTTGTTACCGCAGGTGCTGTATGATTGTCGACAAGGAGTGAAAACGGAGCAATTTGTGATGGCTCTTTCAATTTAAGACGTTAAAAACAGACGGAATTTGCATTTGTAATACCAGAGCATCGAAACTACTTGGAACTTTTGTGTATATGAACGTGTCCGCGCCTTTGTACTCTGCTCCCTTCACCGCTACAAACCAACCAACCATCGTGTCCGTGCGCATCAGAGTCGCAAAGAATGGGGAATAGCGCCGTTTGGTCGTGCCTGGGGCGTAGCTGAGATGGTAGAGCGTTCGCTTCGCATGAGAAAGGTGCAGGGTTCAAGCCGCGGCGCCCCAATTTTTTGTGGGCAGTGCATTGTAAGTGTTGGTGGCGGCGAACCTAAAGGCACGCAAGATGTTGCAAAGCCAGCGTCACAGACTAATATGATGTATACTGCCGTAAGGAGAGCAAGATGTAAGTGTGGGTACCAGCTGTTATCGAGGTGTCATCGAGTGCAGATCTGTCTTAGGTATCACGGCTTAACCTCATTGAAGTCTAGAGGGTGGACAACACGTTCGTCTTACTCAGAGCCGGGTCCGAACTCTATTTTCAACGTTATACGTGCCACTTTCATTGTGGCCAACTACGATTCGATACAGAATGCACGAAACCTGAAAGACACCCTAACGGATAAATAGAGAGTAGTGTTTGTCTGGTGAATAATGGGAGTGCAAGGGTCTGTGTCGTCTATATGGCTGTATGTAGCATCATTAGTCGTCGGGGGGGGGCGGGCGTAGCTCAGATGGATATTCTCGCTTCGCGCGTCGGGCGACTAGGTCGTGCTCTTAGTTCCGCCTCTACCGTAACGCAGCGTGTTTTCCTCCTGTCAGTTTAGTGCCGTGTTGGTCTCCGTGCGCGTCACATCGCTGGTTGTCGGCTGGTGTTTGGTGTTCGTGCGGCCCTTCCTGTCGCGGCGTCGTCTCTCGCCGTGATGTCCACCATGGTTCCCACGAAAGTTCCGCGTACAGGTACAGTCAGTTTTACCTTTGACAAATCCACGCGTCACGTCCAGCCCGGTTCTTTGGAGATACATGACTGGTTAGTCGATACAGTTAAGGTCACTACTGATCAGGTGCATACCGCATATTTCGACAGCAAATTATATGTGTTTTTTGTTAAGTTTCTTGACCCGCTCCAGGTTGATAGGCTACTTTCTCGTCATGGTTCTCAGGTACCCTTTACGCACCGTGATGGTTCCATTAGTATGGTTCTCTTGGCAAATGCAGAGGTGATATATACGAATGTTCGGGTATTTAACCTTCCGCCCGAGGTTGACGACTCTTTTCTGAAGTCCGTTTTGCTTCCTTATGGGGACGTACGCCATATTCGAAAGGAACGCTGGTCTGCTCAGCACCACTTACAGGTATATAGTGGTATTCGGTCGGTGGAAATGGTGGTCAAAAAACCTATTCCTTCTCACCTACAGGTATGTGGTTATAGGGTCCATATCACGTACAGTGGCCAGGAAGGAACATGTTATTATTGTAATGAAACTGGTCATTTCCGTACTAATTGTCCGCGGCGTGTGGTGGTATTAAAACCTACATACGAACAGCGTAAAAAATTGACTTTAGCTGATCTTCTCCCGCAAGGATCTCGGACTGAATCTCTCACTGTTACTGAGGGACGCAGTGATCCGTTGCCCGACGACGGCCGTGATTTTCCCCCGTTGTCCTTGAGTAGGGATGTTGCTGCCCTTAATTCCGATGTTCCCGCGCTTATTTCTCACAACAAGCGTCGGCGAACACAGGATGATGCGGCTGATGAATCTTCCTTATTGGTTCGCCCTTCCGATGGGCCTCCGGTAAAGGACTCTCTTTCTCAGTCGGAAATCGTGGATGAGGAAGCCACAGGTGCTATCATGCCTTTGCAGAAGCTCCCTGACACCTTATCTGACGTTGTTCCTGCTACCGCGGCAGCCTCTTCGGAGACGCCCGTGACGGAACCTGCTTCTGGTTGCCACGTGTCTTCTCCGGTGCTCTCTGACACTTCTCCTATTGACTCTGTTTCGCATCCCCCTTCTGGAATTTCTGTCGCCCCCTCTGGGTCACAGCCTCCTCCCATCAAACAACTGATTGATTCTCCAGAGCCAGTGGATCCCGTTGTTATTCACCAACTGTCCCACCGTGAACCCATGTCGGCGGACGAGTGGGATGTAGAGGCCTCTCTCTCGCAATCTGACACGGAATGTCTACATGATGCTCCTACGCAGCCGAACGCTGCAGCGTCGGCACCGCGGAGCCGCAGTCGAATCCGTAAACAGCCACGGAGAGCCGCGTCACGGCCGAAGAAAAAGCAGTTGGAAGATGAGGGTTCTGTTTCGTAGTTTTTCTCTGTGTGGTTCAGCGCTTGTTTCTGGTATGATTACTTGTATGCTGCTCCGTCAGCTGACGGCTCTCTACCGATCTTTGTTTTTATTTCTAGGTTGAAGTTCCATGCAAGCATATACATTTCTTACTCTGAATATTAACAGAATATGTTCTGAGCTTCGGCTCGCCGCTTTGCGACAGTTTATCTATCAGTCTGGGGCAGATGTTGTTTTTTTACAGGAAGTCCTATTCGACCAGTTTTCCATTCCTGGGTTCTCGACGTTTTTTAATGTCGCTTCCGAACTTTCTACGGGCACTGCCTTGTTTTATAGAGAAGGCATTCCTTTGATGAATTTCGAAGTACTCGACAGTGGAAGGGGGATCGGGTGCACGTTTTATGATCTCAGTTTACTCCTTCTTTATGCCCCTTCTGGTTCGGGTTGTACTACCGCACGCTCGAGTTTCTATAAAGAAGAAGTCATTTACCTGCTTCGTAAATCCCCGACAAAGATAATTTTAGGTGGGGACTTCAATTGTGTTCTACGGCCGGTAGATCAGTCTCCTAATTTTAATTTCAGTAAAGAACTCGACGACCTTGTGCGCTCCTTGCACCTGCGTGACGTGTGGGTTTCTCGCTATCCTACACTTGTGCGACATACCTACTTTACTCCCACGTCTAGCAGTCGCCTCGATCGCTTTTACCTTTCCGATTCCTTGTGTGGGCAACTTCTGGCTGTTGATGTGATACCAGCCTGTTTTACTGATCATTGCGCTGTAGCCGTTACGTTTAATTACGAGCGACAACCGGTAAAATTGTTTCGTCCTACTTGGATGCTCAATATCGCGTATTTGCAAGATACCTCCCTTGGTATCGTCCTGGAGGACATTTGGACTCGTTGTTCTCGTACTATGGACCGGTACCCGTCTATCGTGGCATGGTGGACACTGTATGCAAAACCACACATCCGCAGGGCTCTCATGCGTTTTGGGGCTGCGAAGGTGGCAGAAGATCGACGAACGCAAGAATTTTACTATTCTGTCTTACGTCAACTGTACGATAGTGCTACGCATGCTCCCCTCCGGGTTAATGATATACAGCGCATCAAAGCCAAATTGCTGCAGCTCAAACGCATTCAAATGGAGGGCCTGCGGACGAGGTCTCAACCACGTTCCCTTCTACAAGAGGAACTGACGTCACTCTACCATCTAGTCCGTTTACGGTCGCGCCGGAAACGTGGGTGCCTTGCCTCCCTCACAACCGCTGACGGCCGCGTGTTCACCTCTCACCGTGACATTTCTGACTTCGTTTACACCTATTTTACTGATCTGTACGATACTCATGTCCCGGCGGAAACCTCTCTTGACGACTTTACCTCCTTGCTGCCTCGCGTCGTCACTCCTCAATTAAACGACGCCTTTCTGCGTCCCTTTCAGAAGGATGACATATATGATGTTGTTGCACGATCGCAGTCCCGCAAGTCGCCTGGATTAGATGGTATTCCTAAGGAGTTCTATGTTCAATTTTGTCCGCTCATTGGTGACACCTTAACGTCAATGGTAAATGAAGTGATGCGGGGAGTCTCACTTCCTGCTCCTTTTCAGGAAGGCAGAATGGTCCTCCTCCCGAAATCCACAGGTCGACCTGCAATTGATTCCCTCCGTCCTATTACTCTCTTTAACTTTGATTATAAACTTGTCCCTCGAGCAATTAATATCCGTCTCTCTAAGCTGCTCGATACCATTATTGCCGCCCACCAAAGCTGTGTGCCTGGACGCACGATACTGACTTCCGTTCTCGAATGTCGCGATGTAATCTCGGTGGCGGCTGCCGCTAATATCCCAGGGGCTTTGCTTTTTCTTGATTTCCAAAAAGCGTTCGATCGCGTCAGCCATGATTTTTTATCGAGAGTGCTCACCGCTGTCGGCTTTAGTAATGATGCTCGACAAGTCTTAACTAATCTTTTTACCGGTATCAGTGTCTCGGTGATTGTGAACGGTTACCCTACCCCCCGGATATCGATCAGACGGGGGTTACCCCAGGGAAGCCCCTTATCCATGTCACTTTTTGTTCTATCCTTAGAGCCTTTACTTCGCCATCTCACCATGCACTTACGTGGCTGGAATATATTGGGGGAAATTTTTGCAGTCCGTGCATACGCCGATGACGTCATGGTTTTAGTACGACATACCGAGGACATACCGCGGCTTAAGGATACCTTGAATTCATTTTGTGGTCTTGCTGGTGCTTGCATTAATGATCGCAAATGCACGTTCCTGCCGTTGGGAGGCTTTGATCATGTCGTCATTCCTTGGGCGACGGTTGTCGATCGCCATAAGACCTTGGGGATCATAGTGGTTCGTAATCCGATCAAAATGGCGGCACTAAATTGGCGTGAGGTTACGAGTCGTGTTCACGGGGCGATCCTTGAACATGACCGCCGTTCCCTTAGCCTCCTTCACAAGGCACGGGTTTTAGAGACCTATGTCTTCAGTAAAATATACTACGTTGCGCAGGTCTTCCCGCTTCCCGCGATGATGGCCCGCAGGCTGAAACAGCTGTCTAGTCGATTTCTGTGGCGCCGCCATGTCTTCCGTGTCCGGTATGAAGTTGTGGCCAGGCCTCGGAAGCTTGGAGGATTGGGTCTTTCAGATATCAAAGTGAAGACGTCCATCTTATTTGCCCGCCGCAATGTTTTAACCTGTACGCGGGCTCCGCATTCAGTCACCTCTCGTTTACTTTCCCGCCTCCGGCCGGCCAGTCTGACCCCTCCTGTTGATGTTGGACGGATTAATCCTAAATTGCGGCACATTCGTGAATACTTTGTACTTGTCGGTATTCTGGGTGCTGATATACTTTCTATGACGCATATTACTACCAACATGCTACAAATCCGTTGGGGTACAGCATGTTTCCCTTCTTCTGTTGAACTTGCTTCCCCGTCAACGTCATGGAAAACGGTCTGGTCTCATCTTAGTCTTCCCATTTTGCCGATGGAGATTGTTTCAACGTGGTATAAGGTCATTTACCGTCTGATACCTACTGGTGATCGTCTTTTTCGTATTGGCCTTCGTCCGACTGATCAGTGTGAGGAATGTCATCAAACTGACACCTTACTTCACAGGCTAGTTGCTTGCGGACGGGATCATTGGCTCTGGGTCCGCCGTCAATTATCTTTTCTTACTAGAGGGCCTGAAACCGCATTCCCAGACGACATCTTCTTCCATCCGGACATCTCTTATTTTCCTCAGACGAAAACGAACACGACTGTCTGGCTCTTGGGTTACTATGTCCAATACGTCATTGAAGGCGGTAATGACCCAGATCCCCGCGTTTTTCACCATTATTTGTCAACTGCGCATTGGAAATGGCAGCGGTTACCACAATACTGAACGCTTTTTGCGAATATGCTTTTTCTTGTGTTTAACCGTCAAGGTGTTGGTTAAGTTCCCCTGTGATTCCTGTATCTTTCCTGAGCTCGAGTCCCCTCCCTTGTTGTATTTTTTTGTAATTTTTTTTTTCTCTCTCTTTTACATGTATATATATACACCCAAAATTCATACGGGTGGGTAACGGGTTGGTCTTCCCCTTCAGAAGAAATGTTTTACTTGTGTTTCACCTAATTTGTTGATTTTCTTTTTTGCAGCTAATATTAAATGATGATTTGACTATGGTTGTCTGAATTCTCGTGAAATATACCAAGTCAATCTGATAATAAAAAAAGATGGTAGAGTGCTCGCTTAGTATGCGAGAGGTACTGGGATCAATACCCAGTGCCTCCAGAATTTTTAACACACCTAGATGCGCACCTTGCCATGCAAGTGGAATAATTCTCAGCCTGCAGATGTGTCTAGGAAGATACAAGCGAATGATTAGCATCCACAATTGGCAAGCGTGCTGTTATTAGTGCGCGGGAAGCACCCTCCTCCCACGAATACACTTAATTTAGAAACAGTACAAGTGTTCCCGTAAGATTCTCAAGCCTATGTCGGAAAGATCTGCCTTGCGCCGAGTTCACGTAAATCCCACTGCACATTCCTATTCTTTGCGTGCAGTCGGCTGCTACTGGTGTTGCTAGTTGTGACTGCTGATAACAGATGCCGTAGCAATCAATTCATGGAGTGAGTTGTATGTTTTGCGATAGTCTGTCTCTGACAAGCAAGCACAGGTGACATAGGTGCGAACACAAGAAGGTAGCAGACCCTCGCTGCCTGCAGACACCGAGCAGCCACACTAGGAGGGCGGCGTAAGCCGTAGGCGAAATGTGCTCATTCGTTTTGGCGCGACGTCGAACTATAAATAATGCTGTCACTAGCGTGAGCGTCGTGGAAAGTCAGAAAAGTCGGCTGCGTGGGTGAGTGCCAAGTTTGGGGAGCGTTTTGTAGTATGCGCAGTGCAATGGAGACGCGGAAACTTGTTGTGGCCCAGTGTTTTGCAGTTGTACGACAAGATTGGTACACAGTAGTAAAGAGCGAGGCACTGAGTTGGCATGAATAATGGAGTGCACAATGGGGCTCGAGATGTGTTTGTTACCTCAGGTGCTGTATGATTGTCGACAAGGAGTGAAAACGGAGCAATTTGTGACGGCTCGTTCAATTTAAGACGTTAAAAAGAGACGGAATTTGCATTTGTAATACCAGAGCATCGAAACTACTTGGAACTTTTGTGTATATGAACGTGTCCGCGCCTTTGTACTCTGCTCCCTTCACCGCTACAAACCAACCAACCATCGTGTCCGTGCGCATCAGAGTCGCAAAGAATGGGGAATAGCGCAGTTTGGTCGTGCATGGGGCGTAGCTCAGTTGGTAGAGCTTTCGCTTCGCATGAGAAAGGTGCAGGGTTCAAGCCGCGGCGCCTCCATTTTTTGTGGTCAGTGCATGGTAAGTGTTGGTCGCGGCGAACCTAAAGGCACGCAAGATGTTGCAAAGCCAGCGTCACAGACTTATATGATGTATACTGACGTAAGGAGAGCAAGATGTAAGTGTGGGGACCGGCTGTTATGGAGGTGTCATCGAGTGCAGATCTGTCTTAGGTATCACGGCTTAACCTCATTGAAGTCTAGAGGGTGGACAACACGTTCGTCTTCCTGAGAGCGTTGTGCGAACCCTATTTTCAACGTTATACGTGCCACTTTCATTGTGGCCAACTACGATTCGATACAGAATGCACGAAACCTGAAAGACACCCTAACGGATACATAGAGAGTAGTGTTTGTCTGCTGAATAATGGGAGTGCAAGGGTCTGTGTCGTCTATATGGCTGCATGTAGCACCATTAGTCTTCGGCGGGGGAGGGGGGGGGGCGGGCGTAGCTCAGATGGTAGAGCTCTCGCTTAGTATGCGAGAGGTACTGGGATCAATACCCAGTGCCTCCAGAGTTTTTAACACACCTACATGCGCACCTTGCCATGCAAGTGGAATAATTCTCAGCCTGCAGATGTGTCTAGGAAGATACAAGCGAATGATTAGCATCCACAATTGGCAAGCGTGCTGTTATTAGTGCGCGGGAAGCACCCTCCTCCCACCCCTACACTTAATTTAGAAACAGTACAAGTGTTCCCGTAAGATTCTCAAGCCTATGTCGGAAAGATCTGCCTTGCGCCGAGTTCACGTAAATCCCACTGCACATTCCTATTCTTTGCGTGCAGTCGGCTGCTACTGGTGTTGCTAGTTGTGACTGCTGATAACAGATGCCGTAGCAATCAATTCATGGAGTGAGTTGTATGTTTTGCGATAGTCTGTCTCTGACAAGCAAGCACAGGTGACATAGGTGCGAACACAGGAAGCTAGCAGACCCTCGCTGCCTGCAGACACCGAGCAGCCACACTAGGAGGGCGGCCTAAGCCGTAGGCCAAATCTGCTCATTCGCTTTGGCGCGGCGTCGAACTATAAATAATGCTGTCACTAGCGTGAGCGTCGAGGAAAGTCGGAAAAGTCGGCTGCGTGGGTGAGTGCCAAGTCTGGTGAGCATTTTGTAGTATGCGCAGTGCAATGGAGACGCGGAAACTTGTTGTGGCCCAGTGTTTTGCAGTTGGACGACAAGATTGGTACACAGTAGTAAAGAGCGAGGCACTGAGTTGGCATGAATAATGGAGTGCACAATGGGGCTCGAGATGTGTTTGTTACCTCAGGTGCTGTATGATTGTCGACAAGGAGTGAAAACGGAGCAATTTGTGATGGCTCTTTCAATTTAAGACGTTAAAAGCAGACGGAATTTGCATTTGTAATACCAGAGCATCGAAACTACTTGGAACTTTTGTGTGTATATGAACGTGTCCGCGCCTTTGTACTCTGCTCCCTTCACCGCTACAAACCAAGCAACCATCGTGTCCGTGCGCATCAGAGTCGCAAAGAATGGGAACAGCGCAGTTTGGTCGTGCATGTGGCGTAGCTCAGTTGGTAGAGCGTTCGCTTCGCATGCGAAAGGTGCAGGGTTCAAGCCACGGCGCCTCCATTTTTTGTGGTCAGTGCATGGTAAGTGTTGGTCGCGGCGAACCTAAAGGCACGCAAGATGTGGCAAAGCCAGCGTCACAGACTGATATGATGTATACTGACGTAAGGAGAGCAAGATGTAAGTGTGGGGACCGGCTGTTATCGAGGTGTCATCGAGTGCAGAACTGTCTTAGGTATCACGGCTTAACCTCATTGAAGTCTAGAGGGTGGACAACACGTTCGTCTTACTCAGAGCGGTGTCCGATCTCTATTTTCAACGTTATACGTGCCACTTTCATTGTGGCCAACTACGGTTCGATACAGAATGCACGAAACCTGAAAGACACCCTAACGGATACATAGAGAGTAGTGTTTGTCTGCTGAATAATGGGAGTGCAAGGGTCTGTGTCGTCTATATGGCTGTATGTAGCACCATTAGTCTTCGGGAGGGCGGGCGTAGCTCAGATGGTAGAGTGCTCGCTTAGTGTGCGAGGGGTACTGGGATCAATACCCAGTGCCTCCAGAATTTTTAACACACCTACATGCGCACCTTGCCATGGAAGTGGAATAATTCTCAGCCTGCAGATGTGTCTAGGAAGATACAAGCGAAAGATTAGAATCCACAATTGGCAAGCGTGCTGTTATTAGTGCGCGGGAAGCACCCTCCTCCCACGCCTACACTTAATTTAGAAACAGTACAAGTGTTCCCGTAAGATTCTCAAGCCTATGTCGGAAAGATCTTCCTTGCGCCGAGTTCGCGTAAATCCCACTGCACATTCCTATTCTTTGCGTGCAGTCGGCTGCTACTGGTGTTGCTAGTTGTGACTGCTGATAACAGATGCCGTAGCAATCAATTCATGGAGTGAGTTGTATGTTTTGCGATAGTCTGTCTCTGACAAGCAAGCACAGGTGACATAGGTGCGAACACAGGAAGCTAGCAGACCCTCGCTACATGCAGACACCGAGCAGCCACACTAGGAGGGCGGCCTAAGCCGTAGGCGAAATGTGCTCATTCGTTTTGGCGCGACGTCGAACTATAAATAATGCTGTCACTAGCGTGAGCGTCGTGGAAAGTCGGAAAAGTCGGCTGCGTGGGTGAGTGCCAAGATTGGGGAGCGTTTTGTAGTATGCGCAGTGCAATGGAGACGCGGAAACTTGTTGTGGCCCAGTGTTTTGCAGTTGGACGACAAGATTGGTACACAGTAGTAAAGAGCGAGGCACTGAGTTGGCATGAATAATGGAGTGCACAATGGGGCTCGAGATGTGTTTCTTACCTCAGTTGCTGTATGATTGTCGACAAGGAGTGAAAACGGAGCAATTTGTGACGGCTCTTTCAATTTAAGACTTTAAAAACAGACGGAATTTGCATTTGTAATACCAGAGCATCGAAACTACTTGGAACTTTTGTGTATATGAACGTGTCCGCGCCTTTGTACTCTGCTCCCTTCACCGCTACAAACCAACCAACCATCGTGTCCGTGCGCATCAGAGTCGCAAAGAATGGGGAAAAGCGCAGTTTGGTCGTGCATGGGGCGTAGCTCAGTTGGTAGAGCGTTCGCTTCGCATGTGAAAGGTGCAGGGTTGAAGCCGCGGCGCATCCATTTTTTGTGGTCAGTGCATGGTAAGTGTTGGTCGCAGCGAACCTAAAGGCACGCATGATGTTGCAAAGCCAGCGTCACAGACTGATATGATGTATACTGACGTAAGGAGAGCAAGATGTAAGTGTGGTGACCGGCTGTTATCGAGGTGTCATCGAGTGCAGATCTGTCTTAGGTATCACGGCTTAACCTCATTGAAGACTAGACGGTGGACAACACGTTCGTCTTACTCAGAGCGGTGTGCGAACCCTATTTTCAACGTTATACGTGCCACTTTCATTGTGGCCAACTACGATTCGATACAGAATGCACGAAACCTGAAAGACACCCTAACGGATACATAGAGAGTAGTGTTTGTCTGCTGAATAATGGTAGTGCGTGTGTCTGTGTCGTCTATATGGCTGTATGTAGCACCATTAGTCTTCGGGGGAGGGCTGGGGAGGGCGGTCGTAGCTCAGATGGTAGAGCGCTCGCTTAGTATGCGAGAGGTACTGGGATCAATACCCAGTGCCTCCAGAATTTTTAACACACCTACATGCGCACCTTGCCATGCAAGTGGAATAATTCTCAGCCTGCAGATGTGTCTAGGAAGATACAAGAGAATGATTAGCATCCACAATTGGCAAGCGTGCTGTTATTAGTGCGCGGCAAGCACCCTCCTCCCACGCCTACACTTTATTTACAAACAGTACAAGTGTTCCCGTAAGATTCTCAAGCCTATGTCGGAAAGATCTGCCTTGCGCCGAGTTCACGTAAATCCCACTGCACATTCCTATTCTTTGCGTGCAGTCGGCTGCTACTGGTGTTGCTAGTTGTGACTGCTGATAACAGATGCCGTAGCAATCAATTCATGGAGTTAGTTGTATGTTTTGCGATAGTCTGTCTCTGACAAGCAAGCACAGGTGACATAGGTGCGAACACAGGAAGCTTGCAGACCCTCGCTGCCTGCAGACACCGAGCAGCCACACTAGGAGGGCGGCCTAAGCCGTAGGCGAAATGTGCTCATTCGTTTTGGCGCGACGTCGAACTATAAATAATGCTGTCACTAGCGTGAGCGTCGTGGAAAGTCGGAAAAGTCGGCTGCGTGGGTGAGTGCCAAGTTTGGGGAGCGTTTTGTAGTATGCGCAGTGCAATGGAGACGCGGAAACTTGTTGTGGCCGAGTGTTTTGCAGTTGGACGACAAGATTGGTACACAGTAGTAAAGAGCGAGGCACTGAGTTGGCATGAATAATGGAGTGCACAATGGGGCTCGAGATGTGTTTGTTACCTCAGGTGCTGTATGATTGTCGACAAGGAGTGAAAACGGAGCAATTTGTGACGGCTCTTTCAATTTAAGACGTTAAAAACAGACGGAATTTGCATTTGTAATACCAGAGCATCGAAACTACTTGGAACTTTTGTGTATATGAACGTGTCCGCGCCTTTGTACTCTGCTCCCTTCACCGCTACAAACCAACCAACCATCGTGTCCGTGCGCATCAGAGTCGCAAAGAATGGGGAAAAGCGCAGTTTGGTCGTGCATGGGGCGTAGCTCAGTTGGTAGAGCGTTCGCTTCGCATTTGAAAGGTGCAGGGTTCAAGCCGCGGCGCATCCATTTTTTGTGGTCAGTGCAAGGTAAGTGTTGGTCGCGGCGAACCTAAAGGCACGCAAGATGTTGCAAAGCCAGCGTCACAGACTGATATGATGTATACTGACGTAAGGAGAGCAAGATGTAAGTGTGGGGACCGGCTGTTATCGAGGTGTCATTGAGTGCAGATCTGTCTTAGGTATCACGGCTTAACCTCATTGAAGTCTAGAGGGTGGACAACACGTTCGTCTTACTCAGAGCGGTGTGCGAACATTATTTTCAACGTTATACGTGCCACTTTCATTGTGGCCAACTACGATTCGATACAGAATGCACGAAACCTGAAAGACATCCTAACGGATACATAGAGAGTAGTGTTTGTCTGCTGAATAATGGGAGTGCAAGGGTCTGTGTCGTCTATATGGCTGTATGTAGCACCCTTAGTCTTCTGGGGGGTGGGCGTAGCTCAGATGGTAGAGCGCTCGCTTAGTATGCGGGAGGTACTGGGATCAATACCCAGTGCCTCCAGAATTTTTAACACACCTACATGCGCACCTTGCCATGCAAGTGGAATAATTCTCAGCCTGCAGATGTGTCTAGGAAGATACAAGCGAATGATTAGCACCCACAATTGGCAAGCGTGCTGTTATTAGTGCGCGGGAAGCACCCTCCTCCCACGCCTACACTTAATTTAGAAACAGTACAAGTGTTCCCGTAAGATTCTCAAGCCTATGTCGGAAAGATCTGCCTTGCGCCGAGTTCACGTAAGTCCCACTGCACATTCCTATTCTTTGCGTGCAGTCGGCTGCTACTGGTGTTGCTAGTTGTGACTGCTGATAACAGATGCCGTAGCAATCAATTCATGGAGTGAGTTGTATGTTTTGCGATAGTCTGTCTCTGACAAGCAAGCACAGGTGACATAGGTGCGAACACAGGAAGCTAGCAGACCCTCGCTGCCTGCAGACACCGAGCAGCCATACTAGGAGGGCCGCCCAAGCCGTAGGCGAAATGTGCTCATTCGTTTTGGCTCGACGTCGAACTATAAATAATGCTGTCACTAGCGTGAGCGGCGTGAAAAGTCGGAAAAGTCGGCTGCGTGGGTGAGTGCCAAGTTTGGGGAGCGTTTTGTAGTATGCGCAGTGCAATGGAGACGCGGAAACTTGTTTTGGCCCAGTGTTTTGCAGTTGGACGACAAGATTGGTACACAGTAGTAAAGAGCGAGGCACTGAGTTGGCATGAATAATGGAGTGCACAATGGGGCTCGAGATGTGTTTGTTACCTCAGGTGCTGTATGATTGTCGACAAGGAGTGAAAACGGAGCAATTTGTGACGGCTCTTTCAATTTAAGACGTTAAAAACAGACGGAATTTGCATTTGTAATACCAGAGCATCGAAACTACTTGGAACTTTTGTGTATATGAACGTGTCCGCGCCTTTGTACTCTGCTCCCTTCACCGCTACAAACCAACCAACCATCGTGTCCGTGCGCATCAGAGTCGCAAAGAAAGGGGAAAAGCGCAGTTTGGTCGTGCATGGGGCGTAGCTCAGTTGGTAGAGCGTTCGCTTCGCATGTGAAAGGTGCAGGGTTGAAGCCGCGGCGCATCCATTTTTTGAGGTCAGTGCATGGTAAGTGTTGGTCGCAGCGAACCTAAAGGCACGCAAGATGTTGCAAAGCCAGCGTCACAGACTGATATGATGTATACTGACGTAAGGAGACCAAGATGTAAGTGTGGGGACCGGCTGTTATCGAGGTGTCATCGAGTGCAGATCTGTCTTAGGTATCACGGCTTAACCTCATTGAAGTCTAGAGGGTGGACAACACGTTCGTCTTACTCAGAGCGGTGTGCGAACCCTATTTTCAACGTTATACGTGCCACTTTCATTGTGGCCAACTACGATTCGATACAGAATGCACGAAACCTGAAAGACACCCTAACGGATACATAGAGAGTAGTGTTTGTCTGCTGAATAATGGGAGTGCAAGGGTCTGTGTCGTCTATATGGCTGTATGTAGCACCATTAGTCTTCGGGGGGGCTGGGGAAGGCGGTCGTAGCTCAGATGGTAGAGCGTTCGCTTAGTATGCGAGAGGTACGGGGATCAATACCCAGTGCCTCCAGAATTTTTAACACACCTACATGCGCACCTTGCCATGCAAGTGGAATAATTCTCAGCCTGCAGATGTGTCTAGGAAGATACAAGCGAATGATTAGCATCCACAATTGGCAAGCGTGCTGTTATTAGTGCGCGGGAAGCACACTCCTCCCACGCCTACACTTAATTTAGAAACAGTACAAGTGTTCCCGTAAGATTCTCAAGCCTATGTCGGAAAGATCTGCCTTGCGCCGAGTTCACGTAAATCCCACTGCACATTCCTATTCTTTGCGTGCAGTCGGCTGCTACTGGTGTTGCTAGTTGTGACTGCTGATAACAGATGCCGTAGCAATCAATTCATGGAGTGAGTTGTATGTTTTGCGATAGTCTGTCTCTGACAAGCAAGCACAGGTGACATAGGTGCCAACACAGGAAGGTAGCAGACCCTCGCTGCCTGCAGACACCGAGCAGCCACACTAGGAGGGCGGCCTAAGCCGTAGGCGAAATGTGCTCATTCGCTTTGGCGCGACGTCGAACTATAAATAATGCTGTCACTAGCGTGAGCGTCGTGGAAAGTCGGAAAAGTCGGCTGCGTGGGTGAGTGCCAAGTTTGGGGAGCGTTTTGTAGTATGCGCAGTGCAATGGAGACGCGGAAACTTGTTGTGGCCCAGTGTTTTGCAGTTGGACGACAAGATTGGTACACAGTAGTAAAGAGCGAGGCACTGTGTTGGCATGAATAATGGAGTGCACAATGGGGCTCGAGATGTGTTTGTTACCTCAGGTGCTGTATGATTGTCGACAAGGAGTGAAAACGGAGCAATTTGTGACGGCTCTTTCAATTTAAGACGTTAAAACAGACGGAATTTGCATTTGTAATACCAGAGCATCGAAACTACTTGGAACTTTTGTGTATATGAACGTGTCCGCGCCTTTTTACTCTGCTCCCTTCACCGCTACAAACCAACCAACCATCGTGTCCGTGCGCATCAGAGTCGCAAAGAAAGGGGAATAACGCAGTTTGGTCGTGCATGTGGCGTAGCTCAGTTGGTAGAGCGTTCGCTTCACATGTGAAAGGTGCAGGGTTCAAGCCGCGGCGCCTCCAGTTTTTGTGGTCAGTGGATGGTAAGTGTTGGTCGCGGCGAATCTAAAGGCACGCAAGATGTTGCAAAGCCAGTGTCACAGACTGATATGATGTATACTGACGTAAGGAGAGCAAGATGTAAGTGTGGGGACCGGCTGTTATCGAGGTGTCATCGAGTGCAGATCTGTCTTAGGTATCACGGCTTAACCTCATTGAAGTCTAGAGGGTGGACAACACATTCGTCTTACTCAGAGCGGTGTGCGAACCCTATTTTCAACGTTATACGTGCCACTTTCATTGTGGCCAACTACGATTCGATACAGAATGCACGAAACCTGAAAGACACCCTAACGGATACATAGAGAGTAGTGTTTGTCTGCTGAATAATGGTAGTGCAAGGGTCTGTGTCGTCTATATGGCTGTATGTAGCATCATTAGTCTTCGGGGGGGCTGGGGAGGGCGGTCGTAGCTCAGATGGTAGAGCGCTCGCTTAGTATGTGAGAGGTACGGGGATCAATACCCAGTGCCTCCAGAATTTTTAACACACCTACATGCGCTCCTTACCATGCAAGTGGAATAATTCACAGCCAGCAGATGTGTCTAGGAAGATACAAGCGAATGATTAGCATCCACAATTGGCAAGCGTGCTGTTATTAGTGCGCGGGAAGCACCCTCCTCCCACGCCTACACTTAATTTAGAAACAGTACAAGTGTTCCCGTAAGATTCTCAAGCCTATGTCGGAAAGATCTGCCTTGCGCCGAGTTCACGTAAATCCCACTGCACATTCCTATTCTTTGCGTGCAGTCGGCTGCTACTGGTGTTGCTAGTTGTGACTGCTGATAACAGATGCCGTAGCAATCAATTCATGGAGTGAGTTGTATGTTTTGCGATAGTCTGTCTCTGACAAGCAAGCACAGGTGACATAGGTGCGAACACAGGAAGCTAGCAGACCCTCGCTGCCTGCAGACACCAAACAGCCACACTAGGAGAGTGGCCTAAGCCGTAGGCGAAATGTGCTCATTCGTTTTGGCGCGACGTCGAACTATAAATAATGCTGTCACTAGCGTGAGCGTCTTGGAAAGTCGGAAAAGTCGGCTGCGTGGGTGAGTGCCAAGTTTGGGGAGCGTTTTGTAGTATGCGCAGTGCAATGGAGACGCGGAAACTTGTTGTGGCCCAGGGTTTTGCATTTGGACGACAAGATTGGTACACAGTAGTAAAGAGCGAGGCACTGAGTTGGCATGAATAATGGAGTGCACAATGGGGCTCGAGATGTGTTTGTTACCTCAGGTGCTGTATGATTGTCGACAAGGAGTGAAAACGGAGCAATTTGTGACGGCTCTTTCAATTTAAGACGTTAAAAACAGACGGAATTTGCATTTGTAATACCAGAGCATCGAAACTACTTGGAACTTTTGTGTATATGAACGTGTCCGCATCTTTGTACTCTGCTCCCTTCACCGCTACAAACCAACCATCGTGTCCGTGCGCATCAGAGTCGCAAAGAATGGGGAATAGCGCAGTTTGGCCGTGCATGTGGCGTAGCTCAGTTTGTAGAGCGTTCGCTTCACATGTGAAAGGTGCAGGGTTCAAGCCGCGGCGCTCCATTTTTTGTGGTCAGTGCATGGTAAGTGTTGGTCGTGGCGAACCTAAAGGCACGCAAGATGTTGCAAAGCCAGCGTCACAGACTGATATGATGTATACTGACGTAAGGAGAGCAAGATGTAAGTGTGGGGACCGGCTGTTATCGAGGTGTCATCGAGTGCAGATCTGTCTTAGGTATCACGGCTTAACCTCATTGAAGTCTAGAGGGTGGACAACACGTTCGTCTTACTCAGAGCGGTGTCCGAACTCTATTTTAAACGTTATACGTGCCACTTTCATTGTGGCCAACTACGATTCGATACAGAATGCATGAAACCTGAAAGACACCCTAACGGATACATAGAGAGTAGTGTTTGTCTGCTGAATAATGGGAGTGCAAGGGTCTGTGTCGTCTATATGGCTGTATGTAGCACCATTAGTCTCCCGGGGAAGGGCAGGCGTAGCTCAGATGGTAGAGCGCTCGCTTAGTATGCGAGAGGTACTGGGATCAATACCGAGCGCCTCTAGAATTTTTAACACACCTACATGCGCTCCTTACCATGCAAGTGGAATAATTCACAGCCAGCAGATGTGTCTAGGAAGATACAAGCGAATGATTAGCATCCACAATTGGCAAGCGTGCTGTTATTAGTGCGCGGGAAGCACCCTCCTCCCACGCCTACACTTAATTTAGAAACAGTACAAGTGTTCCCGTAAGATTCTCAAGCCTATGTCGGAAAGATCTGCCTTGCGCCGAGTTCACGTAAATCCCACTGCACATTCCTATTCTTTGCGTGCAGTCGGCTGCTACTGGTGTTGCTAGTTGTGACTGCTGATAACAGATGCCGTAGCAATCAATTCATGGAGTTAGTTGTATGTTTTGCGATAGTCTGTCTCTGACAAGCAAGAACAGGTGACATAGGTGCGAACACAGGAAGCTAGCAGACCCTCGCTGCCTGCAGACACCGAGCAGCCACACTAGGAGGGCGGCCTAAGCCGTAGGCGAAATGAGCTCATTCGCTTTGGCGCGACGTCGAACTATAAATAATGCTGTCACTAGCGTGAGCGTCGTGGAAAGTCGGAAAAGTCGGCTGCGTGGGTGAGTGCCAAGTTTGGGGAGCGTTTTGTAGTATGCGCAGTGCAATGGAGACGCGGAAACTTGTTGTGGCCCAGTGTTTTGCAGTTGGACGACAAGATTGGTACACAGTAGTAAAGAGCGAGGCACTGAGTTGGCATGAATAATGGAGTGCACAATGGGGCTCGAGATGTGTTTGTTACCTCAGGTGCTGTATGATTGTCGACAAGGAGTGAAAACGGAGCAATTTGTGACGGCTCTTTCAATTTAAGACGTTAAAAACTGACAGAATTTGCATTTGTAATACCAGAGCATCGAAACTACTTGGAAATTTTGTGTATATGAACGTGTCCGCGCCTTTGTACTCTGCTCCCTTCACCGCTACAAACCAACCATCGTGTCCGTGCGCATCAGAGTCGCAAAGAATGGGGAATAGCGCAGATTGGTGGTGCATGTGGCGTAGCTCAGTTGGTAGAGCGTTCGCTTCGCATTTGAAAGGTGCAGGGTTCAAGCCGCGGCGCCTCCATTTTTTGTGGTCAGTGCATTGTAAGTGTTGGTCGCGGCGAACCTAAAGGCACGCAAGATGTTGCAAAGCTAGCGTCACAGACTGATATGACGTATACTGCCATAAGGAGAGCAAGATGTAAGTGTGGGGACCGGCTGTTATCGAGGTGTCATCGAGTGCAGATCTGTCTTAGGTATCACGGCTTAACCTCATTGAAGTATAGAGGGTGGACAACACGTTCGTCTTACTCAGAGCGGTGTCCGAACTCTATTTTCAACGATATATTTGCCACTTTTATTGTGGCCAACTACGATTCGATACAGAATGCACGAAACCTGAAAGACACCCTAACGGATACATAGAGAGTAGTGTTTGACTGCTAAATAATGGGGTGCAAGGGTCTGCGTCGTCTATATGGCTGTATGTAGTACCATTAGTCTTCGGGGGGGCGGGCGTAGCTCAGATGGTAGAGCGCTCGCTTAGTATGCGAATTTTTAACACACCTACATGCGCACCTTACCATGCAAGTGGAATAATTCACAGCCAGCAGATGTGTCTAGGAAGATACAAGCGAATGATTAGCATCCACAATTGGCAAGCGTGCTGTTATTAGTGCGCGGGAAGCACCCTCCTCCCACGCCTACACTTAATTTAGAAACAGTACAAGTGTTCCCGTAAGATTCTCAAGCCTATGTCGGAAAGATCTGCCTTGCGCCGAGTTCACGTAAATCCCACTGCACATTCCTATTCTTTGCGTGCAGTCGGCTGCTACTGGTGTTGCTAGTTGTGACTGCTGATAACAGATGCCGTAGCAATCAATTCATGGAGTGAGTTGTATGTTTTGCGATAGTCTGTCTCTGACAAGCAAGCACAGGTGACATAGGTGCGAACACAGGAAGCTAGCAGACCCTCGCTGCCTGCAGACACCGAGCAGCCACACTAGGAGGGCGGCCTAAGCCGTAGGCGAAATGTGCTCATTCGCTTTGGCGCGACGTCGAACTATAAATAATGCTGTCACTAGCGTGAGCGTCGTGGAAAGTCGGAAAAGTCGGCTGCGTGGGTGAGTGCCAAGTTTGGGGAGCGTTTTGTAGTATGCGCAGTGCAATGGAGACGCGGAAACTTGTTGTGGCCCAGTGGTTTGCAGTTGGGCGACAAGATTGGTACACAGTAGTAAAGAGCGAGGCACTGAGTTGGCATGAATAATGGAGTGCACAATGGGGCTCGAGATGTGTTTGTTACCTCAGGTGCTGTATGATTGTCGACAAGGAGTGAAAACGGAGCAATTTGTGACGGCTCTTTCAATTTAAGACGTTAAAAACTGACAGAATTTGCATTTGTAATACCAGAGCATCGAAACTACTTGGAAATTTTGTGTATATGAACGTGTCCGCGCCTTTGTACTCTGCTCCCTTCACCGCTACAAACCAACCATCGTGTCCGTGCGCATCAGAGTCGCAAAGAATGGGGAATAGCGCAGTTTGACCGTGCATGTGGCGTTGCTCAGTTTGTAGAGCGTTCGCTTCACATGTGAAAGGTGCAGGGTTGAAGCCGCGGCGCTCCATTTTTTGTGGTCAGTGCATGGTAAGTGTTGGTCGCGGTGAACCTAAAGGCACGTAAGATGTTGCAAAGCCAGCGTCACAGACTGATATGATGTATACTGACGTAAGGAGAGCAAGATGTAAGTGTGGGGACCGGCTGTTATCGAGGTGTCATCGAGTGCAGATCTGTCTTAGGTATCACGGCTTAACCTCATTGAAGTCTAGAGGGTGGACAACACGTTCGTCTTACTCAGAGCGGTGTCCGAACTCTATTTTCAACGTTATACGTGCCACTTTCATTGTGGCCAACTACGATTCGATACAGAATGCACGAAACCTGAAAGACACCCTAACGGATACATAGAGAGTAGTGTTTGTCTGCTGAATAATGGGAGTGCAAGGGTCTGTGTCGTCTATGTGGCTGTATGTAGCACCATTAGTCTTCGGGAGAGCGGGCGTAGCTCAGATGGTAGAGCGCTCGCTTAGTATGCGAGAGGTACTGGGAACAATACCCAGTGCTCCAGAATTTTTAACACACCTACTTGCGCACCTTGCCATGCTAGTGGAATAATTCACAGCCAGCAGATGTGTCTAGGAAGATACAAGCGAATGATTAGCATCCACAATTGGCAAGCGTACTGTTATTAGTGCGCGGGAAGCACCCTCCTGCCACGCCTACACTTAATTTAGAAACAGTACAAGTGTTCCCGTAAGATTCTCAAGCCTATGTCGGAAAGATCTGCCTTGCGCCGAGTTCACGTAAATCCCACTGCACATTCCTATTCTTTGCGTGCAGTCGGCTGCTACTGGTGTTGCTAGTTGTGACTGCTGATAACAGATGCCGTAGCAATCAGTTCATGGAGTGAGTTGTATGTTTTGCGATAGTCTGTCTCTGACAAGCAAGCACAGGTGACATAGGTGCGAACACAGGAAGCTAGCAGACCCTCGCTGCCTGCAGACACCGAGCAGCCACACTAGGAGGGCGGCCTAAGCCGTAGGCGAAATGAGCTCATTCGCTTTGGCGCGACGTCGAACTATAAATAATGCTGTCACTAGCGTGAGCGTCGTGGAAAGTCGGAAAAGTCGGCTGCGTGGGTGAGTGCCAAGTTTGGGGAGCGTTTTGTAGTATGCGCAGTGCAATGGAGACGCGGAAACTTGTTGTGGCCCAGTGTTTTGCAGTTGGACGACAAGATTGGTACACAGTAGTAAAGAGCGAGGCACTGAGTTGGCATGAATAATGGAGTGCACAATGGGGCTCGAGATGTGTTTGTTACCTCAGGTGCTGTATGATTGTCGACAAGGAGTGAAAACGGAGCAATTTGTGACGGCTCTTTCAATTTAAGACGTTAAAAACTGACAGAATTTGCATTTGTAATACCAGAGCATCGAAACTACTTGGAAATTTTGTGTATATGAACGTGTCCGCGCCTTTGTACTCTGCTCCCTTCACCGCTACAAACCAACCATCGTGTCCGTGCGCATCAGAGTCGCAAAGAATGGGGAATAGCGCAGATTGGTGGTGCATGTGGCGTAGCTCAGTTGGTAGAGCGTTCGCCTCGCATTTGAAAGGTGCAGGGTTCAAGCCGCGGCGCCTCCATTTTTTGTGGTCAGTGCATTGTAAGTGTTGGTCGCGGCGAACCTAAAGGCACGCAAGATGTTGCAAAGCTAGCGTCACAGACTGATATGACGTATACTGCCATAAGGAGAGCAAGATGTAAGTGTGGGGACCGGCTGTTATCGAGGTGTCATCGAGTGCAGATCTGTCTTAGGTATCACGGCTTAACCTCATTGAAGTATAGAGGGTGGACAACACGTTCGTCTTACTCAGAGCGGTGTCCGAACTCTATTTTCAACGATATATTTGCCACTTTCATTGTGGCCAACTACGATTCGATACAGAATGCACGAAACCTGAAAGACACCCTAACGGATACATAGAGAGTAGTGTTTGACTGCTAAATAATGGGAGTGCAAGGGTCTGCGTCGTCTATATGGCTGTATGTAGTACCATTAGTCTTCGGGGGGGCGGGCGTAGCTCAGATGGTAGAGCGCTCGCTTAGTATGCGAATTTTTAACACACCTACATGCGCACCTTACCATGCAAGTGGAATAATTCACAGCCAGCAGATGTGTCTAGGAAGATACAAGCGAATGATTAGCATCCACAATTGGCAAGCGTGCTGTTATTAGTGCGCGGGAAGCACCCTCCTCCCACGCCTACACTTAATTTAGAAACAGTACAAGTGTTCCCGTAAGATTCTCAAGCCTATGTCGGAAAGATCTGCCTTGCGCCGAGTTCACGTAAATCCCACTGCACATTCCTATTCTTTGCGTGCAGTCGGCTGCTACTGGTGTTGCTAGTTGTGACTGCTGATAACAGATGCCGTAGCAATCAATTCATGGAGTGAGTTGTATGTTTTGCGATAGTCTGTCTCTGACAAGCAAGCACAGGTGACATAGGTGCGAACACAGGAAGCTAGCTGACCCTCGCTGCCTGCAGACACCGAGCAGCCACACTAGGAGGGCGGCCTAAGCCGTAGGCGAAATGTGCTCATTCGCTTTGGCGCGACGTCGAACTATAAATAATGCTGTCACTAGCGTGAGCGTCGTGGAAAGTCGGAAAAGTCGGCTGCGTGGGTGAGTGCCAAGTTTGGGGAGCGTTTTGTAGTATGCGCAGTGCAATGGAGACGCGGAAACTTGTTGTGGCCCAGTGGTTTGCAGTTGGGCGACAAGATTGGTACACAGTAGTAAAGAGCGAGGCACTGATTTGGCATGAATAATGGAGTGCACAATGGGGCTCGAGATGTGTTTCTTACCTCAGGTGCTGTATGATTGTCGACAAGGAGTGAAAACGGAGCAATTTGTGACGGCTCTTTCAATTTAAGACGTTAAAAACTGACAGAATTTGCATTTGTAATACCAGAGCATCTAAACTACTTGGAAATTTTGTGTATATGAACGTGTCCGCGCCTTTGTACTCTGCTCCCTTCACCGCTACAAACCAACCATCGTGTCCGTGCGCATCAGAGTCGCAAAGAATGGGGAATAGCGCAGTTTGGCCGTGCATGTGGCGTTGCTCAGTTTGTAGAGCGTTCGCTTCACATGTGAAAGGTGCAGGGTTGAAGCCGCGGCGCTCCATTTTTTGTGGTCAGTGCATGGTAAGTGTTGGTCGCGGCGAACCTAAAGGCACGTAAGATGTTGCAAAGCCAGCGTCACAGACTGATATGATGTATACTGACGTAAGGAGAGCAAGATGTAAGTGTGGGGACCGGCTGTTATCGAGGTGTCATCGAGTGCAGATCTGTCTTAGGTATCACGGCTTAACCTCATTGAAGTCTAGAGGGTGGACAACACGTTCGTCTTACTCAGAGCGGTGTCCGAACTCTATTTTCAACGTTATACGTGCCACTTTCATTGTGGCCAACTACGATTCGATACAGAATGCACGAAACCTGAAAGACACCCTAACGGATACATAGAGAGTAGTGTTTGTCTGCTGAATAATGGGAGTGCAAGGGTCTGTGTCGTCTATATGGCTGTATGTAGCACCATTAGTCTCCCAGGGGAGGGCGGGCGTAGCTCAGATGGTAGAGCGCTCGCTTAGTATGCGAGAGGTTCTGGGTTCAATACCCAGTGCCTCCAGAATTTTTAACACACCTACATGCGCTCCTTACCATGCAAGTGGAATAATTCACAGCCAGCAGATGTGTCTAGGAAGATACAAGCGAACGATTAGCATCCACAATTGGCAAGCGTGCTGTTATTAGTGCGCGGGAAGCACCCTCTTCCCACGCCTACACTTAATTTAGAAACAGTACAAGTGTTCCCGTAAGATTCTCAAGCCTATGTCGGAAAGATCTGCCTTGCGCCGAGTTGACGTAAATCCCACTGCACATTCCTATTTTTTGCGTGCTGTCGGCTGCTACTGGTGTTGCTAGTTGTGACCGCTGATAACAGATGCCGTAGCAATCTATTCATGGAGTGAGTTGTATGTTTTGCGATAGTCTGTCTCTGACAAGCAAGCACAGGTGACATAGGTGCGAACACAGGAAGCTAGCAGACCCTCGCTGCCTGCAGACACCGAGCAGCCACACTAGGAGGGCGGCCTAAGCCGTAGGCGAAATGTGCTCATTCGCTTTGGCGCGACGTCGAACTATAAATAATGCTGTCACTAGCGTGAGCGTCGTGGAAAGTCGGAAAAGTCGGCTGCGTGTGTGAGTGCCAAGTTTGGGGAGCGTTTTGTAGTATGCGCAGTGCAATGGAGACGCGGAAACTTGTTGTGGCCCAGTGTTTTGCAGTTGGACGACAAGATTGGTACACAGTAGTAAAGAGCGAGGCACTGAGTTGGCATGAATAATGGAGTGCACAATGGGGCTCGAGATGTGTTTGTTACCTCAGGTGCTGTATGATTGTCGACAAGGAGTGAAAACGGAGCAATTTGTGACGCCTCTTTCAATTTAAGACGTTAAAAAGAGACGGAATTTGCATTTGTAACACCAGAGCATCGAAACTACTTGGAACTTTTGTGTATATGAACGTGTCCACGCCTTTGTACTCTGCTCCCTTCACCGCTACAAACCAATCAACCATCGTGTTCGTGCGCATCAGAGTCGCAAAAAATGGGGAATAGCGCAGTTTGGTCGTGCGTGTGGCGTAGCTCAGTTGGTAGAGCGTTCGCTTCACATGTGAAAGGTGCAGGGTTCAAGCTGCGGCGCCTCCATTTTTTGTGGTCAGTGCATGGTAAGTGTTGGTCGCGGCGAACCTAAAGGCACGCAAGATGTTGCAAAGCCAGCGTCACAGACTGATATGATGTATACTGACGTAAGGAGAGCAAGAGGTAAGTGTGGGGACCGGCTGTTATCGAGGTGTCAACGAGTGCAGATCTGTCTTAGGTATCACGGCTTAACCTCATTGAAGTCTAGAGGGTGGACAACACCTTAGTCTTACTCAGAGCGGTGTCCGAACTCTATTTTCAACGTTATACGTGCCACTTTCATTGTGGCCAACTACGATTCGATACAGAATGCACGAAACCTGAAAGACACCCTAACGGATACATAGAGAGTAGTGTTAGTCTGCTGAATAATGGGAGTGCAAGGGTCTGTGTCGTATATATTGCTGTATGTAGCACCATTAGTCTTCGGTGGAGCGGGCGTAGCTCAGATGGTAGAGCGCTCGCTTAGTATGCGAGAGGTACTGGGATCAATACCCAGTGCCTCCAGAATTTTTAACACACCTACTTGCGCACCTTGCCATGCTAGTGGAATAATTCACAGCCAGCAGATGTGTCTAGGAAGATACAAGCGAATGATTAGCATCCACAATTGGCAAGCGTACTGTTATTAGTGCGCGGGAAGCACCCTCCTGCCACGCCTACACTTAATTTAGAAACAGTACAAGTGTTCCCGTAAGATTCTCAAGCCTATGTCGGAAAGATCTGCCTTGCGCCGAGTTCACGTAAATCCCACTGCACATTCCTATTTTTTGCGTGCTGTCGGCTGCTACTTGTGTTGCTAGTTGTGACTGCTGATAACAGATGCCGTAGCAATCAATTCATGGAGTGAGTTGTATGTTTTGCGATAGTCTGTCTCTGACAAGCAAGCACCGGTGACATAGGTGCGAACACAGGAAGCTAGCAGACCCTCGCTGCCTGCAGACACCGAGCAACCACACTAGGAGGGCGGCCTAAGCCGTAGGCGAAATGTGCTCATTCGCTTTGGCGCGACGTCGAACTATAAATAATGCTGTCACTAGCGTGAGCGTCGTGGAAAGTCGGAAAAGTCTGCTGTGTGGGTGAGTGCCAAGTTTGGGGAGCGTTTCGTAGTATGCGCAGTGCAATGGAGACGCGGAAACTTGTTGTGGCCCAGTGTTTTGCAGTTGGACGACAAGATTGGTACACAGTAGTAAAGAGCGAGGCACTGAGTTGGCATGAATAATGGTGTGCACAATGGAGCTCGAAATGTGTTTGTTACCTCAGGTGCTGTATGATTGTCGACAAGGAGTGAAAACGGAGCAATTTGTGACGGCTCTTTCAATTTAAGATGTTAAAAACAGACGTTATACGTGCCACTTTCATTGTGGCCAACTACGGTTGGATACAGAATGCACGAAACCTGAAAGAGACGCTAACGGATACATATAGAGTAGTGTTAGTCTGCTGAATAATGGGAGTGCAAGGGTCTGTGTCGTCTATATGGCTGTATGTAGCACCGTTAGTCTTCGGGGGGGCGGGCGTAGCTCAGATGGTAGAGCGCTCGCTCAGTATGCGAGAGGTACTGGGATCAATACCCAGTGCCTCCAGAATTTTTAACACACCTACATGCGCACCTTGCCATGCAAGTGGAATAATTCACAGCCAGCAGATGTGTCTAGGAAGATACAAGCGAATGATTAGCATCCACAATTGGCAAGCGTGCTGTTATTAGTGCGCGGGAAGCACCCTCCTGCCACGCCTACACTTAATTTAGAAACAGTACAAGTGTTCCCGTAAGATTCTCAAGCCTATGTCGGAAAGATCTGCCTTGCGCCGGGTTCACGTAAATCCTACTGCACATTCCTATTCTTTGGGTGCAGTCGGCTGCTACTGGTGTTGCTAGTTGTGACTGCTGATAACAGATGCCGTAGCAATCAATTCATGGAGTGAGTCGTATGTTTTGCGATAGTCTGTCTCTGACAAGCAAACACAGGTGACATAGGTGCGAACACAGGAAGCTAGCAGACCCTCGCTGCCTGCAGACACCGAGCAGCCATACTAGGAGGGCGGCCTAAGCCGTAGGCGAAATGTGCTCATTCGCTTTGGCGCGACGTCGAACTATAAATAATGCTGTCACCTCAGGTGCTGTATGATTGTCGACAAGGAGTGAAAACGGAGCAATTTGTGATGGCTCTTTCAATTTATGACGTTAAAAACAGACGGAATTTGCATTTGTAATACCAGAGCATCGAAACTACTTGGAACTTTTGTGTATATGAACGTGTCCGCGCCTTTGTACTCTGCTCCCTTCACCGCTACAAACCAACCAACCATCGTGTCCGTGCGCATCAGAGTCGCAAAGAATGGGGAATAGCGCAGTTTGGTCGTGCATGTGGCGTAGCTCAGTTGGTAGAGCGTTCGCTTCACATGTGAAAGGTGCAGGGTTCAAGCCGCGGCGACTCCATTTTTTGTGGTCAGTGCATGGTAAGTGTTGGTCGCGGCGAACCTAAAGGCACGCAAGATGTTGCAAAGCCAGCGTCACAGACTGATATGATGTATACTGACGTAAGGAGAGCAAGATGTAAGTGTGGGGACCGGCTGTTATCGAGGTGTCATCGATTGCAGATCTGTCTTAGGTATCACGGCTTAACCTCATTGAAGTCTAGAGGGTGGACAACACGTTCGTCTTACTCAGAGCGGTGCCCGAACTCTATTTTCAACGTTATACGTGCCACTTTCATTGTGGCCAACTACGATTCGATACAAAATGCACGAAACCTGAAAGACACCCTAACGGATACATAGAGAGTAGTGCTTGTCTGCTGAATAATGGGAGTGCAAGGGTCTGTGTCGTCTATATGGCTGTATGTAGCACCAATAGTCTTTGGGGGGGCGGGCGTAGCTCAGATCGTAGAGCGCTCGCTTAGCATGCGAGAGGTACTGGGATCAATACCCAGTGCCTCCAGAATTTTTAACACACCTACATGCGCACCTTGCCATGCAAGTGGAATAATTCACAGCCAGCAGATGTGTCTAGGAAGATACAAGCGAATGATTAGCATCCACAATTGGCAAGCGTGCTGTTATTAGTGCGCGGGAAGCACCCTCCTGCCACGCCTACACTTAATTTAGAAACAGTACAAGTGTTCCCGTAAGATTCTCAAGCCTATGTCGGAAAGATCTGCCTTGCGCCGAGTTCACGTAAATCCCACTGCACATTCCTATTCTTTGCGTGCAGTCGGCTGCTACTGGTGTTGCTAGTTGTGACTGCTGATAACAGATGCCGTAGCAATCAATTCATGGAGTGAGTTGTATGTTTTGCGATAGTCTGTCTCTGACAAGCAAGCACAGGTGACATAGGTGCGAACACAGGAAGGTAGCAGACCCTCGCTGCCTGCAGACACCGAGCAGCCACACTAGGAGGGCGGCCTAAGCCGTAGGCGAAATGTGCTCATTCGCTTTGGCGCGACGTCGAACTATAAATGATGCTGTCACTAGCGTGAGCGTTGCGTGAGCGTCGTGGAAAGTCAGAAAAGTCGGCTGCGTGGGTGAGTGCCAAGTTTGGGGAGCGTTTTGTAGTATGCGCCGTGCAATGGAGACGCGGAAACTTGTTGTGGCCCAGTGTTTTGCAGTTGGACGACAAGATTGGTACACAGTAGTAAAGAGCGAGGCACTGAGTTGGCATGAATAATGGAGTGCACAATGGGGCTCGAGATGTGTTTGTTACCTCAGGTGCTGTATGATTGTCGACAAGGAGTAAAACGGAGCAATTTGTGACGGCTCTTTCAATTGAAGACGTTAAAAACAGACGGAATTTGCATTTGTAATACCAGAGCATCGAAACTACTTGGAACTTTTGTGTATATGAACGTGTCCGCGCCTTTGTACTCTGCTCCCTTCACCGCTACAAACCAACCATCCATCTTGTCCGTGCGCATCAGAGTCGCAAAGAATGGGGAATAGCGCTGTTTGGTCGTGCATGTGGCGTAGCTCAGTTGGTAGAGCGTTCGCTTCGCATGTGAAAGGTGCAGGGTTCAAGCCGCGGCGCCTACATTTTTTGTGGTCAGTGCATGGTAAGTGTTGGTCGCGACGAACCTAAACGCACGCAAGATGTTGCAAAGCCAGCGTCACAGACTGATATGATGTATACTGACGTAAGGGGAGCAAGATGTAAGTGTGGGGACCGGCTGTTATCGAGGTGTCATCGAGTGCAGATCTGTCTTAGGTATCACGGCTTAACCTCATTGAAGTCTAGAGGGTGGACAACACGTTCGTCTTACTCAGAGCGGTGCCCGAACTCTATTTTCAACGTTATACGTGCCACTTTCATTGTGGCCAACTACGATTCGATACAAAATGCACGAAACCTGAAAGACACCCTAACGGATACATAGAGAGTAGTGTTTGTCTGCTGAATAATGGGAGTGCAAGGGTCTGTGTCGTCTATATGGCTGTATGTAGCACCAATAGTCTTTGGGGGGGCGGGCGTAGCTCAGATCGTAGAGCGCTCGCTTAGTATGCGAGAGGTACTGGGATCAATACCCAGTGCCTCCAGAATTTTTAACACACCTACATGCGCACCTTGCCATGCAAGTGGAATAATTCACAGCCAGCAGATGTGTCTAGGAAGATACAAGCGAATGATTAGCATCCACAATTGGCAAGCGTGCTATTATTAGTGCGCGGGAAGCACCCTCCTGCCACGCCTACACTTAATTTAGAAACAGTACAAGTGTTCCCGTAAGATTCTCAAGCCTATGTCGGAAAGATCTGCCTTGCGCCGAGTTCACGTAAATCCCACTGCACATTCCTATTCTTTGCGTGCAGTCGGCTGCTACTGGTGTTGCTAGTTGTGACTGCTGATAACAGATGCCGTAGCAATCAATTCATGGAGTGAGTTGTATGTTTTGCGATAGTCTGTCTCTGACAAGCAAGCACAGGTGACATAGGTGCGAACACAGGAAGCTAGCAGACCCTCGCTGCCTGCAGACACCGAGCAGCCACACTAGGAGGGCGGCCTAAGCGGTGTGCGACATGTGCTCATTCGCTTTGGCGCGACGTCGAACTATAAATAATGCTGTCACTAGCGTGAGCGTCGTGGAAAGTCGGAAAAGTCGGCTGCGTGGGTGAGTGCCAAGTTTGGGGAGCGTTTCGTAGTATGCGCAGTGCAATGGAGACGCGGAAACTTGTTGTGGCCCAGTGTTTTGCAGTTGGACGACAAGATTGGTACATAGTAGTAAAGAGCGAGGCACTGAGTTGGCATGAATAATGGAGTGCACAATGGAGCTCGAAATGTGTTTGTTACCTCAGGTGCTGTATGATTGTCGACAAGGAGTGAAAACGGAGCAATTTGTGACGGCTCTTTCAATTTAAGATGTTAAAAACAGACAGAATTTGCATTTGTAATACCAGAGCATCGAAACTACTTGGAACTTTTGTGTATATGAACGTGTCCGCGCCTTTGTACTCTGCTCCCTCCACCGCTACAAACCAACCAACCATCGTGTCCGTGCGCATCAGAGTCGCAAAGAATGGGGAATAGCGCAGTTTGGTCGTGCATGTGGCGTAGCTCAGTTGGTAGAGCGTTCGCTTCACATGTGAAAGGTGCAGGGTTCAAGCCGTGGCGCCTCCATTTTTTGTGGTCAGTGCATGGTAAGTGTTGGTCGCGGCGAACCTAATGGCACGCAAGATGTTGCAAAGCCAGCGTCACAGACTGATATGATGTATACTGACGTAAGGAGAGCAAGATGTAAGTGTGGGGACCGGCTGTTATCGAGGTGTCATCGAGTGCAGATCTCATTGAAGTCTAGAGGGTGGACAACACGTTAGTCTTACTCAGAGCGGTGTCCGAACTCTATTTTCAACGTTATACGTGCCACTTTCGTTGTGGCCAACTACGATTCGATACAGAATGCACGAAACCTGAAAGACACCCTAACGGATACATAGAGAGTAGTGTTTGTCTGCTGAATAATGGGAGTGCAAGGGTCTGTGTCGTCTATATGGCTGTATGTAGCACCATTAGTCTTCGGGGGGGGGGGGGGGGGGGGGAGCGGGCGTAGCTCAGATGGTAGAGCGCTCTCTTAGTATGCGAGAGGTACTGGGATCAATACCCAGTGCCTCCAGAATTTTTAACACACCTACATGCGCACCTTGCCATGCAAGTGGAATAATTCACAGCCAGCAGATGTGTCTAGGAAGATACAAGCGAATGATTAGCATCCACAATTGGCAAGCGTGCTGTTATTAGTGCGCGGGAAGCACCCTCCTGCCACGCCTACACTTAAATTAGAAACAGTACAAGTGTTCCCGTAAGATTCTCAAGCCTATGTCGGAAAGATCTGCCTTGCGCCGAGTTCACGTAAATCCCACTGCACATTCCTATTCTTTGCGTGCAGTCGGCTGCTACTGGTGTTGCTAGTTGTGACTGCTGATAACAGATGCCGTAGCAATCAATTCATGGAGTGAGTTGTATGTTTTGCGATAGTCTGTCTCTGACAAGCAAGCACAGGTGACATAGGTGCGAACACAGGAAGCTAGCAGACCCTCGCTGCCTGCAGACACCGAGCAGCCACACTAGGAGGGCGGCCTAAGCCGTAGGCGAAATGTGCTCATTCGCTTTGGCGCGACGTCGAACTATAAATAATGCTGTCACTAGCGTGAGCGTCGTGGAAAGTCGGAAAAGTCGGCTGCGTGGGTGAGTGCCAAGTTTGGGGAGCGTTTCGTAGTAAGCGCAGTGCAATGGAGACGCGGAAACTTGTTGTGGCCCAGTGTTTTGCAGTTGGACGACAAGATTGGTACACAGTAGTAAAGAGCGAGGCACTGAGTTGGCATGAATAATGGAGTGCACAATGGAGCTCGAAATGTGTATGTTACCTCAGGTGCTGTATGATTGTCGACAAGGAGTGAAAACGGAGCAATTTGTGACGGCTCTTTCAATTTAAGATGTTAAAAACAGACAGAATTTGCATTTGTAATACCAGAGCATCGAAACTACTTGGAACTTTTGTGTATATGAACGTGTCCGCGCCTTTGTACTCTGCTCCCTTCACCGCTACAAACCAACCAACCATCGTGTCCGTGCGCATCAAAATCGCAAAGAATGGGGAATAGCGCAGTTTGGTCGTGCATGTGGCGTAGCTCAGTTGGTAGAGCGTTCGCTTCACATGTGAAAGGTGCAGGGTTCAAGCCGCGGCGCCTCCATTTTTTGTGGTCAGTGCATGGTAAGTGTTGGTCGCGGCGTACCTAAAGGCACGCAAGATGTTGCAAAGCCAGCGTCACAGACTGATATGATGTATACTGACGTAAGGAGAGCAAGATGTAAGTGTGGGGACCGGCTGTTATCGAGGTGTCATCGAGTGCAGATCTCATTGAAGTCTAGAGGGTGGACAACACGTTAGTCTTACTCAGAGCGGTGCCCGAACACTATTTTCAACGTTATACGTGCCACTTTCATTGTGGCCAACTACGATTCGGTACAAAATGCACGAAACCTGAAAGACACCCTAACGGATACATAGAGAGTAGTGCTTGTCTGCTGAATAATGGGAGTGCAAGGGTCTGTGTCGTCTATATGGCTGTATGTGGCACCAATAGTCTTTGGGGGGACGGGCGTAGCTCAGATCGTAGAGCGCTCGCTTAGTATGCCTTAGTATGTCTTAGGTATCACGGCTTAACCTCATTGAAGTCTAGAGGGTGGACAACACGTTCGTCTTACTCAGAGCGGTGTCCGAACTCCATTTTCAACGTTATACGTGCCACTTTCATTGTGGCCAACTACGATTCGATACAGAATGCACGAAACCTGAAAGACACACTAACGGATACATAGAGAGTAGTGTTTGTCTGCTGAATAATGGGAGTGCAAGGGTCTGTGTCGTCTATATGGCTGTATGTAGCACCATTAGTCATCGGGGGGGCGGGCGTAGCTCAGATGGTAGAGCGCTCGCTTAGTATGCGAGAGGTACTGGGAACAATACCCAGTGCCTCCAGAATTTGTAACACACCTACATGCGCACCTTGCCATGCAAGTGGAATAATTCACAGCCAGCAGATGTGTCTAGGAAGATACAAGCGAATGATTAGCATCCACAATTGGCAAGCGTGCTGTTATTAGTGCGCGGGAAGCACCCTCCTCCCACGCCTACACTTAATTTAGAAACAGTACAAGTGTTCCCGTAAGATTCTCAAGCCTATGTCGGAAAGATCTGCCTTGCGCCGAGTTCACGTAAATCCCACTGCACATACCTATTCTTTGCGTGCAGTCGGCTGCTACTGGTGTTGCTAGTTGTGACTGCTGATAACAGATGCCGTAGCAATCAATTCATGGAGTGAGTTGTATGTTTTGCGATAGTCTGTCTCTGACAAGCAAGCACAGGTGACATAGGTGCGAACACAGGAAGCTAGCAGACCCTCGCTGCCTGCAGACACCGAGCAGCCACACTAGGAGGGCGGCCTAGGCCGTAGGGGAAATATGCTCATTCGCTTTGGCGCGACGTCGAACTATAAATGATTCTGTCACTAGCGTGAGCGTTGCGTGAGCGTCGTGGAAAGTCGGCTGCGTGGGTGAGTGCCAAGTTTGGGGAGCATTTTGTAGTACGCGCAGTGCAATGGAGACGCGGAAACTTGTTGTGGCCCAGTGTTTTGGAGTTGGACGACAAGATTGGTACACAGTAGTAAAGAGCGAGGCACTGAGTTGGCATGAATAATGGAGTGCACAATGGGGCTCGAGATGTGTTTGTTACCTCAGGTGCTGTATGATTGTCGACAAGGAGTGAAAACGGAGCAATTTGTGACGGCTCTTTCAATTTAAGACGTTAAAAACAGACGGAATTTGCATTTGTAATACCAGAGCATCGAAACTACTTGGAACTTTTGTGTATATGAACGTGTCCGCGCCTTTGTACTCTGCTCCCTTCACCGCTACAAACCAACCATCCATCGTGTCCGTGCGCATCAGAGTCGCAAAGAATGGGGAATAGCTCAGTTTGGTCGTGCATGTGGCGTAGCTCAGTTGGTAGAGCGTTCGCTTCTCATGTGAAAGGTGCAGGGTTCAAGGCGCGCTGCCTACATTTTTTGTGGTCAGTGCATGGTAAGTGTTGGTCGCGACGAACCTAAAGGCACGCAAGATGTTGCAAAGCCAGCGTGACAGACTGATATGATGTATACTGACGTAAGGAGAGCAAGATGTAAGTGTGGGGACCGGCTGTTATCGAGGTGGCATCGAGTGCAGATCTCATTGAAGTCTAGAGGGTGGACAACACGTTCGTCTTACTCAGAGCGGTGCCCGAACTCTATTTTCAACGTTATACGTGCCACTTTCATTGTGGCCAACTACGATTCGATACAAAATGCACGAAACCTGAAAGACACCCTAACGGATACATAGAGAGTAGTGCTTGTCTGCTGAATAATGGGAGTGCAAGGGTCTGTGTCGTCTATATGGCTGTATGTAGCACTATTAGTCTTTGGGGGGGCGGGCGTAGCTCTGATCGTAGAGCGCTCGCTTAGTATGCGAGAGGTACTGGGATCAATACCCAGTGCCTCCAGAATTTTTAACACACCTACATGCGCACCTTGCCATGCAAGTGGAATAATTCACAGCCAGCAGATGTGTCTAGGAAGATACAAGCGAATGATTAGCATCCACAATTGGCAAGCGTGCTGTTATTAGTGCGCGGGAAGCACCCTCCTCCCACTCCTACACTTAATTTAGAAACAGTACAAGTGTTCCCGTAAGATTCTCAAGCCTATGTCGGAAAGATCTGCCTTGCGCCGAGTTCACGTAAATCCCACTGCACATTCCTATTCTTTGCGTGCAGTCGGCTGCTACTGGTGTTGCTAGTTGTGACTGCTGATAACAGATGCCGTAGCAATCAATTCATGGAGTGAGTTGTATGTTTTGCGATAGTCTGTCTCTGTCAAGCAAGCACAGGTGACATAGGTGCGAACACAGGAAGCTAGCAGACCCTCGCTGCCTGCAGACACCGAGCAGCCACACTAGGAGGGCGGCCTAAGCCGTAGGCGAAATATGCTCATTCGCTTTGCCGCGACGTCGAACTATAAATAATGCTGTCACTAGCGTGAGCGTTGCGTGAGCGTCGTGGAAAGTCAGAAAAGTCGGCTGCGTGGGTGAGTGCCAAGTTTGGGGAGCGTTTTGTAGTATGCGCAGTGCAATGGAGACGCGGAAACTTGTTGTGGCCCAGTGTTCTGCAGTTGGACGACAAGATTGGTACACAGTAGTAAAGAGCGAGGCACTGAGTTGGCATGAATAATGGATTGCACAATGGGGCTCGAAATGTGTTTGTTACCTCAGGTGCTGTATGATTGTCGACAAGGAGTGAAAACGGAGCAATTTGTGACGGCTCTTTCAATTGAAGACGTTAAAAACAGACGGAATTTGCATTTGTAATACCAGAGCATCGAAACTACTTGGAACTTTTGTGTATATGAACGTGTCCGCGCCTTTGTACTCTGCTCCCTTCACCGCTACAAACCAACCATCCATCGTGTCCGTGCGCATCAGAGTCGCAAAGAATGGGGAATAGCGCTGTTTGGTCGTGCATGTGGCGTAGCTCAGTTGGTAGAGCGTTCGCTTCGCATTTGAAAGGTGCAGGGTTCAGGCCGCGGCGCCTACATTTTTTGTGGTCAGTGCATGGTAAGTGTTGGTCGCGACGAACCTAAAGGCACGCAAGATGTTGCAAAGCCAGCGTCACAGACTGATATGATGTATACTGACGTAAGGAGAGCAAGATGTAAGTGTGGGGACCGGCTGTTATCGAGGTGTCATCGAGTGCAGATCTGTCTTAGGTATCACGGCTTAACCTCATTGAAGTCTAGAGGGTGGACAACACGTTCGTCTTACTCAGAGCGGTGCCCGAACTCTATTTTCAACGTTATACGTGCCACTTTCATTGTGGCCAACTACGATTCGATACAAAATGCACGAAACCTGAAAGACACCCTAACGGATACATAGAGAGTAGTGCTTGTCTGCTGAATAATGGGAGTGCAAGGGTCTGTGTCGTCTATATGGCTGTATGTAGCACCATTAGTCTTTGGGCGGGCGGGCGTAGCTCAGATCGTAGAGCGCTCGCTTAGTATGCGAGAGGTACTGGGATCAATACCCAGTGCCTCCAGAATTTTTAACACACCTACATGCGCACCTTGTCATGCAAGTGGAATAATTCACAGCCAGCAGATGTGTCTAGGAAGATACAAGCGAATGATTAGCATCCACAATTGGCAAGCGTGCTGTTATTAGTGCGCGGGAAGCACACTCCTCCCACGCCTACACTTAATTTAGAAACAGTACAAGTGTTCCCGTAAGATTCTCAAGCCTATGTCGGAAAGATCTGCCTTGCGCCGAGTTCACGTAAATCCCACTGCACATTCCTATTCTTTGCGTGCAGTCGGCTGCTACTGGTGTTGCTAGTTGTGACTGCTGATAACAGATGCCGTAGCAATCAATTCATGGAGTGAGTTGTATGTTTTGCGATAGTCTGTCTCTGACAAGCAAGCACAGGTGACATAGGTGCGAACACAGGAAGCTAGCAGACCCTCGCTGCCTGCAGACACCGAGCAGCCACACTAGGAGGGCGGCCTAAGCCGTAGGCGAAATATACTCATTCGCTTTGGCGCGACGTCGAACTATAAATAATGCTGTCACTAGCGTGAGCGTTGCGTGAGCGTCGTGGAAAGTCAGAAAAGTCGGCTGCGTGGGTGAGTGCCAAGTTTGGGGAGCGTTTTGTAGTATGCGCAGTGCAATGGAGACGCGGAGACTTGTTGTGGCCCAGTGTTTTGCAGTTGGACGACAAGATTGGTACACAGTAGTAAAGAGCGAGGCACTGAGTTGGCATGAATAATGGATTGCACAATGGGGCTCGAAATGTGTTTGTTACCTCAGGTGCTGTATGATTGTCGACAAGGAGTGAAAACGGAGCAATTTGTGACGGCTCTTTCAATTTAAGACGTTAAAAACAGACGGAATTTGCATTTGTAATACCAGAGCATCGAAACTACTTGGAACTTTTGTGTATATGAACGTGTCCGCGACTTTGTACTCTGCTCCCTTCACCGCTACAAACCAACCATTCATCGTGTCCGTGCGCATCAGAGTCGCAAAGAATGGGGAATTGCGCAGTTTGGTCGTGCATGTGGCGTAGCTCAGTTGGTAGAGCGTTCGCTTCGCATGTGAAAGGTGCAGGGTTCAAGCCGCGGCGCCTCCATTTTTTGTGGTCAGTGCATGATAAGTGTTGGTCGCGGCGAACCTAAAGGCACGCAAGATGTTGCAAAGCCAGCGTCACAGACTGATATGATGTATACTGACGTAAGGAGAGCAAGATGTAAGTGTGGGGACCGGCTGTTATCGAGGTGTCATCGATTGCAGATCTGTCTTAGGTATCACGGCTTAACCTCATTGAAGTCTAGAAGGTGGACAACACGTTCGTCTTACTCAGAGCGGTGTCCGAACTCTATTTTCAACGTTATACGTGCCACTTTCATTGTGGCCAACTACGATTCGATACAGAATGCACGAAACCTGAAAGACACCCTAACGGATACATAGAGAGTAGTGTTTGTCTGCAGAATAATGGGAGTGCAAGGGTCTGTGTTGTCTATATGGCTGTATGTAGCACCATTAGACTTCGGGGGGGCGGGCGTAGCTCAGATGGTAGAGCGCTCGCTTAGTATGTGAGAGGTACTGGGAACAATACCCAGTGCCTCCAGAATTTTTAACACACCTACATGCGCACCTTGCCATGCAAGTGGAATAATTCACAGCCAGCAGTTGTGTCTAGGAAGATACAAGCGAATGATTAGCATCCACAATTGGCAAGCGTGCTGTTATTAGTGCGCGGGAAGCACCCTCCTGCCACGCCTACACTTAATTTAGAAACAGTACAAGTGTTCCCGTAAGATTCTCAAGCCTATGTCGGAAAGATCTGCCTGGCGCCGAGTTCACGTAAATCCCACTGCACATTCCTATTCTTTGCGTGCAGTAGGCTGCTACTGGTGTTGCTAGTTGTGACTGCTGATAACAGATGCCGTAGCAATCAATTCATGGAGTGAGTTGTATGTTTTGCGATAGTCTGTCTCTGACAAGAGAGCACAGGTGACATAGGTGCGAACACAGGAAGCTTGCAGACCCTCGCTGCCTGCAGACACCGAGCAGCCACACTTGGAGGGCGGCCTAAGCCGTAGGCGAAATGAGCTCATTCGCTTTGGCGCGACGTCGAACTATAAATAATGCTGTCACTAGCGTGAGCGTCGTGGAAAGTCGGAAAAGTCTGCTGCGTGGGTGAGTGCCAAGTTTGGGGAGCGTTTTGTAGTATGCGCAGTGCAATGGAGACGCGGAAACTTGTTGTGGCCCAGTGTTTTGCAGTTGGACGACAAGATTGGTACACAGTAGTAAAGAGCGAGGCACTGACTTGGCATGAATAATGGATTGCACAATGGGGCTCGAAATGTGTTTGTTACCTCAGGTGCTGTATGATTGTCGACAAGGAGTGAAAACGTAGCAATTTGTGACGGCTCTTTCAATTTAAGACGTTAAAAACAGACGGAATTTGCATTTGTAATACCAGAGCATCGAAACTACTTGGAACTTTTTGTATATGAACGTGTCCGCGCCTTTGTACTCTGCTCCCTTCACCGCTACAAACCAACCAACCATCGTGTCCGTGCGCATCAGAGTCGCAAAGAATGGGGAATAGCACAGTTTGGTCGTGCATGTGGCGTAGCTCAGTTGGTAGAGCGTTCGCTTCGCATGTGAAAGGTGCAGGGTTCAGGCCGCGGCGCCTCCATTTTTTGTGGTCAGTGCATGGTAAGTGTTGGTCGCGGCGAACCTAAAGGCACGCAAGATGTTGCAAAGCCAGCGTCACAGACTGATATGATGTATACTGACGTAAGGAGAGCAAGATGTAAGTGTGGGGACCGGCTGTTATCGAGGTGTCATCGAGTGCAGATCTGTCTTAGGTATCACGGCTTAACCTCATTGAAGTCTAGAGGGTGGACAACACGTTCGTCTTACACGGAGCGGTGTCCGAACTCTATTTTCAACGTTATACGTGCCACTTTCATTGTGGCCAACTACGATTCGATACAGAATGCACGAAACCTGAAAGACACCCTAACGGATACATAGAGAGTAGTGCTTGTCTGCTGAATAATGGGAGTGCAAGGGTCTGTGTCGTCTATATGGCTGTATGTAGCACCATTAGTCTTCAGGGGGACTGGCGTAGCTCAGATGGTAGAGCGCTCGCTTAGTATGCGAGAGGTACTGGGATCAATACCCAGTGCCTCCAGAATTTTTAACACACCTACATGCGCACCTTGCCATGCAAGTGGAATAATTCTCAGCCTGCAGATGTGTCTAGGAAGATACAAGCGAATGATTAGCATCCACAATTGGCAAGCGTGCTGTTATTAGTGCGCGGGAAGCACCCTCCTCCCACGCCTACACTTAATTTAGAAACAGTACAGGTGTTCCCGTAAGATTCTCAAGCCTATGTCGGAAATATCTGCCTTGCGCCGGGTTCACGTAAATCCCGATGCACACTCCTATTCTTTGTGTGCAGTCGGCTGCTACGGGTGATACTAGTTGTGACTGCTGATAACAGATGCCGTAGCAATCAATTCATGGAGTGAGTTGTATGTTTTGCGATAGTCTGTCTCTGACAAGCAAGCACAGGTGACATAGGTGCGAACACAGGAAGCTAGCAGACCCGCGCTGCCGGCAGACACCGAGCAGCCACACTAGGAGGGCGGCCTAAGCCGTATGCGAAATGTGCTCATTCGCTTTGGCGCGACGTCGAACTATAAATAATGCTGTCATTAGCGTGAGCGTCGTGGAAAGTCGGAAAAGTCTGCTGCGTGAGTGAGTGCCAAGTTTGGGGAGCGTTTCGTAGTATGCGCAGTGCAATGGAGACGCGGAAACTTGTTGTGGCCCAGTGTTTTGCAGTTGGACGACAAGATTGGTACACAGTAGTAAACAGCGAGGCACTGAGTTGGCATGAATAATGGAGTGCACAATGGGGCTCGAGATGTGTTTGTTACCTCAGGTGCTGTATGATTGTCGACAAGGAGTGAAAACGGAGCAATTTGTGACGCCTCTTTCAATTGAAGACGTTAAAAACAGACGGAATTTGCATTTGTAATACCAGAGCATCGAAACTACTTGGAACTTTTGTGTCTATGAACGTGTCCGCGCCTTTGTACTCTGCTCCCTTTACCGCTACAAACCAACCAACCATCGTGTCTGGTCGCATCAGAGCCGCAAAGAATGGGGAGTAGCGCAGTTTGGTCGTGCATGGGGCGTAGCTCAGTTGGTAGAGCGTTCGCTTCCCATTTGAAAGGTCCAGGGTTCAAGCCGCGGCGCCTCCTTTTTTTGTGGTCAGTGCATGGTAAGTGTTGGTCGCGGCGAACCTAAAGGCACGCAAGAAGTTGCAAAGCCAGCGTCACAGACTGATATGATGTATACTGACGTAAGGAGAGCAAGATGTAAGTGTGGGGACCGGCTGTTATCGAGGTGTCATCGAGTGCAGATCTGTCTTAGGTAACACGGCTGAACCTCATTGAAGTCTAGAGGGTGGACAACACGTTCGTCTTACTCAGAGCGGTGTCCGAACTCTATTTTCAACATTATACGTGCCACTTTCATTGTGGCCAACTACGATTCGATACAGAATGCACGAAACCTGAAAGACACCGTAACGGATACATAGAGAGTAGTGTTTGTCTGCTGAATAATGGGAGTGCAAGGGTCTGTGTCGTCTATATGGCTGTATGTAGCACCATTAGTCTTCTGGGGGGCGGGCGTAGCTCAGATAGTAGAGCGCTCGCTTAGTGTGCGAGAGGTACTGGGATCAATACCCAGTGCCTCCAGAATTTTTAACACACCTACATGCGCACCTTGCCATGCAAGTGGAATAATTCTCAGCCTGCAGATGTGTCTAGGAAGATACAAGCGAATGATTAGCATCCACAATTGGCAAGCGTGCTGTTATTAGTGCGCGGGAAGCACCCTCCTCCCACGCCTACACTTAATTTAGAAACAGTACAAGTGTTCCCGTAAGATTTTCAAGCCTATGTCGGAAAGATCTGCCTTGCGCCGAGTTCACGTAAATCCCACTGCACATTCCTATTCTTTGCGTGCAGTCGGCTGCTACTGGTGTTGCTAGTTGTGACTGCTGATAACAGATGCCATAGCAATCAATTCATGGAGTGAGTTGTATGTTTTGCGATAGTCTGTCTGTGACAAGCAAGCACAGGTGACATAGGTGCGAACACAGGAAGCTAGCAGACCCTCGCTGCCTGCAGACACCGAGCAGCCACACTAGGAGGGCGGCCTAAGCCGTAGGCGAAATGTGCTCATTCGCTTTGGCGCGACGTCGAACTATAAATAATGCTGTCACTAGCGTGAGCGACGTGGAAAGTCGGAAAAGTCGGCTGCGTGGGTGAGTTCCAAGTTTGGGGAGCGTTTCGTAGTATGCGCAGTGCAATGGAGACGCGGAAACTTGTTGTGGCCCAGTGTTTTGCAGTTGGACGACAAGATTGGTACACAGTAGTAAAGAGCGAGGCACTGAGATGGCATGAATAATGGAGTGCACAATGGGGCTCGAGATGTGTTTGTTACCTCAGGTGCTGTATGATTGTCGACAAGGAGTGAAAACGGAGCAATTTGTGACGGCTCTTTCAATTTAAGACGTTAAAAACAGACGGAATTTGCATTTGTAATACCAGAGCATCGAAACTACTTGGAACTTTTGTGTCTATGAACGTGTCCGCGCCTTTGTACTCTGCTCCCTTTACCGCTACAAACCAACCAACCATCGTGTCCGGTCGCATCAGAGTCGCAAAGAATGGGGAATAGCGGCGTTCGGTCGTACATGTGGCGTAGCTCAGTTGGTAGAGCGTTCGCTTTACATGTGAAAGGTGCAGGGTTCAAGCCGCGGCGCCTCCATTTTTTGTGGTCAGTGCATGGTAAGTGTTGGTCGCGGCGAACCTAAAGGCACGCAAGATGTTGCAAAGCCAGCGTCACAGACTGATATGATGTATACTGACGTAAGGAGAGCAAGATGTAAGTGTGGGGACCGGCTGTTATCGAGGTGTCATCGAGAGCAGATCTGTCTTAGGTATCACGGCTTAACCTCATTGAAGTCTAGTGGGTGGACAACACGTTCGTCTTACTCAGAGCGGTGTCCGAACTCTATTTTCAACATTATACGTGCCACTTTCATTGTGGCCAACTACGATTCGATATAGAATGCACGAAACCTGGAAGACACCCTAACGGATACATAGAGAGTAGTGTTTGTCTGCTGAATAATGGGAGTGCAAGGGTCTGTGTCGTCTATATGGCTGTATGTAGCACCATTAGTCTTCTGGGGTGCGGGCGTAGCTCAGATAGTAGAGCACTCGCTTAGTATGCGAGAGGTACTGGGATCAATACCCAGTGCCTCCAGAATTTTTAACACACCTACATGCGCACCTTGCCATGCAAGTGGAATAATTCACAGCCAGCAGTTGTGTCTAGGAAGATACAAGCGAATGATTAGCATCCACAATTGGCAAGCGTGCTGTTATTAGTGCGCGGGAAGCACCCTCCTGCCACGCCTACACTTAATTTAGAAACAGTACAAGTGTTCCCGTAAGATTCTCAAGCCTATGTCGGAAAGATCTGCCTGGCGCCGAGTTCACGTAAATCCCACTGCACATTCCTATTCTTTGCGTGCAGTCGGGTGCTACTGGTGTTGCTAGTTGTGACTGCTGATAACAGATGCCGTAGCAATCAATTCATGGAGTGAGTTGTATGTTTTGCGATAGTCTGTCTCTGACAAGCAAGCACAGGTGACATAAGTGCGAACACAGGAAGCTAGCAGACCCTCGCTGCCTGCAGACACCGAGCAGCCACACTAGGAGGGCGGCCTAAGCCGTAGGCGAAATGTGCTGTGGGGCGGCGAAGAAGTTGTCGAATGAGTTGTTTGAATGTTCATTTCACGTAACAGACTATTGCCGATGCAACATATGTGGGACTGCGAAGAAGTCGTTGTTTAATGTTGAATGAAAGTTGAACATTGCCACCTTAAATCACGCGAGCCTGGCAAACTAATTTGGTGGCCAGTCAGAAAGCGAAGGGAAACTTACTGTCCTTAGTTCCCAGTCTGCACGGCCACATTCCTGTACAGCCCAGCTAAACGAAAAATATCCATAGTTCTTCACGGGATTAGGGCTGCTTCAATAAAATTTAAAGTTCCAAACAAGATTTTATTATCTTAAAGGCTCACACAAATTACTCGAAACTTCTGAAAATGCTAAAGGCATTAAATATTGTTTATTCAGCCAATCGTTTAATAGTTCAGAGGCGACTTCTACAGCAAGTTCCTCCCGAATAGTTCATTACTCTAACTAACGGTGCTCTATTAATAGTTCGCAATAATGTTAAAAAAAAAAATTAATGCTCGCCTTAAAAGTGGAGTTAGCCACCACTTGCCACGCGGAATTATACTTCACACGGACGGCACAATAACAGTTTGTTACCGAAGTCTAAACGATCCAGGACGGTGTACAGTCCTCGCGATTTTCAATGTCCGTTTACATTGCTAAGTACGCGCATGTCACAGCCCGCTATGACGTCACCCGAGGCGAGGCGCGATCGGACGTTAAGCTCGCGTGGACTAGGCGTTGGTCTAATGCGGAGTGAGCTTACTACTGCCTCTGCCGCTCTTTTTATATAGCTCCGGCGCGTACCGCCAAGAGAGCATCTGTTCTTTCCGTTCCTATGCAGATGCCTGCCGCCTCCAAATGATCGCTATCTCAGGCACATAATCTTAAATATCACATTTAATAATAGCTTTACAAACTTCTCAATTTTTGTATACATACATCTGAGCAGTACAGAAGCACGTAGAAAATCTCAGCCCGCTAAAATTAAAACTTTACTCTCTAGAATTTTTACAATGGAACTAACGGTAGATTGTTACCTCTGAACCATAGCTTTATCAAGACTTGTATCAGCTGTTAATTATGCTACAAGACTAAAACTTGGTGTAGCTTTGTTAATTGTCCTATCTGATCATTGGTCTTAAAGAATTTGTTTTATCATTAAAATTTAAAGTACTTAATCTATAATGCTTATGTACATTTTACTCACAAAAGTAGTTTTTACTAAATTACTAAAAAACTAGAAGAGGTAACTGATTGTGGTATTTCCATTATTATTATTAGGGTGAACTGAAGCATCCTACCAATTTTCGATATTGTAGCTCTATTATTTCGCGCCTCTGATTTTTCCGAAAAACGCGGATTCTGGAGTCAATTTTAGTTTTATGGTTTTGGAAACCAGCACCACTCATTAATGACTTCTTACTGCACCTTCTCACCAAATTTTGGCTTCCTAGCGTCATTATTTAGCGCCTCCTATTTTTCTTTCAAAACGTGAATTTTACGTAAACAACTAATTTTATAACATTAAGATTTGTTACCTGAAACATTATTACATAGAACTATACTTTAACAAAGTTTTACACACAAATCTTAATTTTTACTTTTATGTTAAATGTGGTGCAATACTATATGCAGGCGCGTTACGATGACGTGACGCTACTAGCAGTGAACTAGGGTAAGTCCCGTGCACTCGCTCGCCTCTGTATCTTATACATGATACAGCGCTTGCTTTGCTTCATCACCCCCTTTTTAATTTTCGTGAAAATCTATTTTTGAACAAAATTAAATTTCTAAAAGAACAAACAAGCGATGGATTACTTTAGTATACCTCTTTCAACTTAAGTTGCTTCTTCTTAGGAAATTCCTTATTACTACATACACAAAATAACCATACTCATATACACATAGAAATCCTAGTACAGAAGACATTCACAAATTATTTACATACATTTACATGGAAATATAAATTTTTCAATGGTTACAAAATAGTTATTTTTCTTTTCTTTAAAATCAGTCTCTTCCTGAAAAAGAAAATACACACGACTTTTATCACTGCAACGCACTCACATTTTTCTTTTACTATAATACTCGGCACTGTGGTGGGTGTCCTATTGTAACACTCATTTAATTTCACTGATTGACAAAATTGTGGGAGGAAATTGTATTCACTGTGGTTTGCGTCTCTACTTCCAATCTCCCTACCGCTTGTTGTCAGTCATTCATGCAGCCTGCATGTCCCTGAGAAACAGACAATACAGTCTAAGTTTCTGTTTTCAACTTATATCTAAGGTAGGACAAAGTACATTTTATAGTTTATATTCTGCCACTATTTTACTAATTGTGAAGTTGTCAGAAAGACATTTAGCACTAAGTCGTATCTGATACAATAGCTCCTACTTTCTTCTTTCATAAATAATCTTTTAGGTTCCTAAATAGTGAAAATTCTTTTAGCAAATTAATATATTAAGATCTTGCTTCAACTTAGAAAATTGAGTAACCTTTTAGTTTTAATGTACTCTGGCTTAATTATCGTATGGATTAGTTCATCAAAGAAGTCATTTGCTGACCAGCACCTTGCTTTATTGTATGAATTACTAAATAAATTAGTTATTTTCAGTATACCGATTCCAAATATCTGCATTTTCCAATATTTGTGTGTTTCTGTTGTCTGTTTAACTATTTATTTGCCTCAAGCAAGATTTAGCGTTTTTCACCATTTCACGAGACGTGAGGGAATTATTCTTTAATCCTACATCATTTACTTCAATTTACTTACTTCACTTCTTCACCTTATTCATTTTCTCCCTTTTCTTCCAGATTCAAAATACTTCATTTCTCCACTTCTTTCTCCCTTTTCCTTTTGTCAGCCTATTGACGTCCTGTTTCTATATATTTGGTGCGATCCTCACACCACTTCCACACATCTCCATTTATTTAATTCTAAAACGCCATTGCTTGCCTCTATGAGCATTACCTTCTTACGCTGTTTTCCTTCAGACAACCTTATTTCTAGCAACATACTACCTTCTGCATAATCTCATGGATTATTCATATTCATACCGTACTTCGTATACTGCAAAGTGTCTCTCTTAGTTGTAGTTTCTAACCCTTTACAATTACATGAAATATTTTAATTTATTTATTTTAGCCATGTTTGCCTCTTATTGGTACTCAGACTTTTGTTTTTCCATTCACTAGGTAGATCCTTACTAAGAATACTTAAAACCTAATAGCATATATACAACATGAAGACATATGTGATTCTTACCTGTTATGATAGACCAGAAGAAGGGAATGAAACTTGAAAAGGAAATAAAGTTTCACCCAGCTGGGACTGCACGGTACGCCAAACCGTGTATCCGCCAAAGAGTGGCAGACTCCCTACAGTAATTAATTACTGTTAATTTTAAATTCCTTTAGATCCACAATATTTCTTAGACCTAGTTCTCTCTTACTCTTTGGATATTCCAAACGATAGGCATTTGCATGAGGTTTACTTACTATTCTAAATGGTCCATGATATACATGCATAAACTTTTTAGTTTCTGCAGAAATTTTCTTTGATTTTTCTTTTGTTTTGACCAGCACTAGCTCACCAATTTTAAAACTAGTGGGGGAAGCCCTTGCATCCTGTATTGGATAAGGCTTCTTAAAAAATACCTTCCCAGGCTTGATATTCAAATGGCATTCATAACCTTTAACTTCACCAGGTGCGTTTGAGAATACATTACTGTGCTTAGTTAACACACTCTTTAACTCTGATCTTTGTTCGTCAGCAATTTGCTTTGTTGATTGTACCTTTTCCTCTATTTCCTTTAGGATGTGTCTCTCTTCAACCTTAGCACTTTCCTCATTCTCACTGAAAACCAAATTTTCCTGCAAGTATCCTTTATTCTTTATTACTCTAATAGGCAGTTCCCAAGTTTCATTACTACCGCCTATATGACTTCCTATAAAAGACTCTCTTATCACTTTAGAGTCAGGTAAAGTTAAAATTAAGTTGTTCTGATCAAAATTGATCTTTCCCTGGTACTTTGATAAGAAATCAGTACCAATCAACATATCAACACTTAAGCCTAGCACAATCAAACAAGGATGATCTATTACTACGTCATTTATACCAATGGGTATCAAAGCTTCGTGTTGAACTGGTCTAGAGACTTTTCCAGTAGCACCTATAATCTTTAAGCCACTTACTTTCATAACTGTTAACTTCTCTTTATTGGGTATGGTGTCAAAAAATGTTTGTGATAAAGCACTTGCTTCACTGCCACTGTCAAGCAGACAACGCACAGTGACTCCTGATATGTTTACTTTGATAACAGGGTGAGTTATTTTACATTGAACAGGTTGCTCACACACCTCGTCTAATAAATCTCGTTCTATGTTCTTCCAGCTAAAGTAATTCTGATCAGTTGCAATTACATTTACATTTACATCCTGGGGCTCATCATGCTCTATAATCTTAGCTGCTTTCTCTAATCTGTCCACTAACTTTAAATCGAAGCATCTGACGACTTTTTCTACTTTTGTTTGCTGCACATCAGCCAAACTATCCCCTACCTCTGAGCAACTGCGTCCCTGCGCAATATTGCTGTTCATAAGAATGTCGTCACCTTCAACCATTTGTGGCACGTTTACACAGCTACTAGATTCTTTCACCTCGTTACTATTTCTACCCCCTTCATTCATCATTTCCTCCTCTCTAAAGTTTTGCAGTACTGATTCTACTTCTGCTACTTCTACTTCAGCTTTTAGATTGCCATTTTCATCGAAGATGTAAGCTTTTACTTCATCATTATTCCCATCAGACTCAAACCAATTATCTATTTCTTCCCCATTATCTACCTTGAGTTCCTGTTCTTCCTTGACCCATTTTTCTAGTGTATCCAAAATACTATCCACTATTTTGTGAGAGTGGCTTAACACATCACTGGTATTATCTGTATTTATTTCGTCATCCATGTTGTCTGTCTGTGTATGTTGGCTGATTGTCTGTGTTTCCGTTACTGGCTGTGTTACTGTTACCGCCTGGTGAGCGCCAGTTTCCTCATAGACGGGATTTAGTTTCCCACACGCGGCCTGTTGTGTTCATCTGTGACACCACTAGATATAGTAGCATCATGACTCCCTTCTTGTCTTAATGGCATAGTATTTACTTCTCCACTTTCGTCATAGTAGTTGTTACGAAAGCGTGGTGAGTATCTACCCCCTCTTCCTCTGCCACGGCTTTGGTTTCGATAGTTTGTTTTGGTGTGCCTAACTTCCATATTTCTAACGTTCACGTTTCCATTATTTTGTACGTGATTGTTAGAAGATTTGTTATTCTGCTGCACCTGCTCCTCAGCAGCAGCTACTCTTTCCACTCTTTCCAGATATTCAATAAATTTGTCTATATTATCTCTAGGGGCGGAAATGATCCTCTTCTGCCAGTACCACGGCAGCTTACCTTCTAAACCCATAATGATCATATCTGGCTTCATCTTTTCTGTCAAATGTGACAGTCTTGAAACCCACTTCCTAGCGAAATCCTTTACTGATTCACGCCCTGGGAAAAATTTCTTACCACTCCAGAATTCCCTTAACACATCATTTTGTTTGTTATGTGACCAGTATTCGTTGAGAAATGCAGACTTAAATTCAGATAAAGTTTTACATTTGATCATTACATCCGCTGACCATCGCAAAGCATCACCTGACAAATGACTTCTTATAAATGAAATTTTTTCTCTTTCTGACCAAGTGTTGGGGAGAACATCCTCAAGGTCATTCCAAAATTCAAGAGGGTGAATGTACTTATCAGGATCAAAGCGCAAAAACTGTCGACACCCTATAAAAGCGGCGTCAACTGAAGTCACATGCTGTACAGTAGAATGACTAGAATTAACAGAGGTTACTCTATTTTCTAGGTTAGCAATGTTAGTATTTAATTCCTCTACTTGTGACTCTACTGCTTCTATCCTGGCAGAACATCTTTGTTCCACTGCACCACGAATTTCGGTACAGGTTTCTTTTACTTTCTCAATGTTTTTCTGACAAGTATCTACTTTAATTTGTACCTCTTTAACTTTGTCAGAGCAAAGTTTGGACTTGTTGCTCAATCTTTCGGACAACCTCACTTCCAAAAGTTCATCTGCCTCTTGATAATTTTTTTGAATTTGATCTATTTCACATTTGAAAGTACTATGCATTTTAGTTAACTGCTTCCCTACTTCTACTTGAATGTCATGATGAATAGCATCTATCTTATAATTCAAACTATTCCATTTTGATTGCAGTTCTTCTTTTAGTTCTTTATTACTATCCTCAATTTTAGCCTCAATTTTATTTTGGTTTGATTCGAGTTTGGCAAACAGTATTTGCATCCAATCCGGAGCTTCTACCTTGATACTTTGTATCTCTTGACTTGACTGAGCTGGAGATATATTGAGCTCAGTTTCACTACCTGACAAAGTTAGCAACTCTACTGGCTCCCTTTTGACTTCTATTTCACTTATTGATTGCATCCCTGCACTCTCATTTAAATTAAAGTCATAATCTACTGGTGACAAATTACGTTCTAGTTCAATATTTGAGGGATTAATGGAACCATCCTCATTAAACTCAATTCCTGATCCTGAGGATTCTTGGTCAGAGACCGGTTCCCTTCTGAAATGTACACTACTTTCCATATCTTTTAGTTTGTTAGCAGCAGTTAATAAATATTTTCAAAGTCTTTGACTTAACTTAAATGCTTGATTCCGACGAATGATGTCGTCGCGGTGTACCAGCAATCGTGATGCGACGCGTCGCGACGTATTGAAGGCAGCAGCAGCAGCTGTAGCGTCGAGTACCGCCACAGGAATCGCCTACTGCAATAGCTCCAGGGGGGGGCAGCAAGGCACCGTTGACCGCTCGGCGCAGCCGGCAGCTGTCTCGCAGATCAGCGCAGCTCCGCGATGACGCACCGTCTTCCTTTAGTCTCAGCGCCGTCGGCAGCCGCGATCCAGCATCGTCGCCTTCCTCACCATCGTCACTAACCAACGTACAGCGGTAGACACTTATTGTTTATACACTACACCCGCCTTTACTGGTAACACTGTTCCCACACTAGTTCAATTCAGTGTCCTGTTATTGCCTACCGAGTTCGTTAATTTATACCAATCGCTTTCACACATCGAGCACTTTTATTTGCTTTTAATTCAGTTTTCCCGGCCGATAAGCACCATATGTGGGGCGGCGAAGAAGTTGTCGAATGAGTTGTTTGAATGTTCATTTCACGTAACAGACTATTGCCGATGCAACATATGTGGGACGGCGAAGAAGTCGTTGTTTAATGTTGAATGAAAGTTGAACATTGCCACCTTAAATCACGCGAGCCTGGCAACTAATTTGGTGGCCAGTCAGAAAGCGAAGGGAAACTTACTGACCTTAGTTCCCAGTCTGCACGGCCACATTCCTGTACAGCCCAGCTAAACGAAAAATATCCATAGTTCTTCACGGGATTAGGGCTGCTTCAATAAAATTTAAAGTTCCAAACAAGATTTTATTATCTTAAAGGCTCACACAAATTACTCGAAACTTCTGAAAATGCTAAAGGCATTAAATATTGTTAATTCAGCCAATCGTTTAATAGTTCAGAGGCGACTTCTACAGCAAGTTCCTCCCGAATAGTTCATTACTCTAACTAACGGTGCTCTATTAATAGTTCGCAATAATGTTAAAAAAAGAAATTAATGCTCGCCTTAAAAGTGGAGTTAGCCACCACTTGCCACGCGGACTTATACTTCACACGGACGGCACAATAACAGTTTGTTACCGAAGTCTAAACGATCCAGGACGGTGTACAGTCCTCGCGATTTTCAATGTCCGTTTACATTGCTAAGTACGCGCATGTCACAGCCCGCTATAACGTCACCCGAGGCGAGGCGCGATCGGACGTTAAGCTCGCGTGGACTAGGCGTTGGTCTAATGTGGAGTGAGCTTACTACTGCCTCTGCCGCTCTTTTTATATAGCTCCGGCGCGTACCGCCAAGAGAGCATCTGTTCTTTCCGTTCCTATGCAGATGCCTGCCGCCTCCAAATGATCGCTATCTCAGGCACATAATCTTAAATATCACATTTAATAATAGCTTTACAAACTTCTCAATTTTTGTATACATACATCTGAGCAGTACAGAAGCACGTAGAAAATCTCAACCCGCTAAAATTAAAACTTTACTCTCTAGAATTTTTACAATGGAACTAACGGTAGATTGTTACCTCTGAACCATAGCTTTATCAAGACTTGTATCAGCTGTTAATTATGCTACAAGACTAAAACTTGGTGTAGCTTTGTTAATTGTCCTATCTGATCATTGGTCTTAAAGAATTTGTTTTATCATTAAAATTTAAAGTACTTAATCTGTAATGCTTATGTACATTTTACTCACAAAAGTAGTTTTTACTAAATTACTAAAAAACTAGAAGAGGTAACTGATTGTGGTATTTCCATTATTATTATTAGGGTGAACTGAAGCATCCTACCAATTTTCGATATTGTAGCTCTATTATTTCGCGCCTCTGATTTTTCCGAAAAACGCGGATTCTGGAGTCAATTTTAGTTTTATGGTTTTGGAAACCAGCACCACTCATTAACGACTTCTTACTGCACCTTCTCACCAAATTTTGGCTTCCTAGCGTCATTATTTAGCACCTCCTGTTTTTCTTTCAAAACGTGAATTTTACGTAAACAACTAATTTTATAACATTAAGATTTGTTACCTGAAACATTATTACATAGAACTATACTTTAACAAAGTTTTACACACAAATCTTAATTTTTACTTTTATGTTAAATGTGGTGCAATACTATATGCAGGCGCGTTACGATGACGTGACGCTACTAGCAGTGAACTAGGGTAAGTCCCGTGCACTCGCTCGCCTCTGTATCTTATACATGATACAGCGCTTGCTTTGCTTCAGTGCTCATTCGCTTTGGCGCGACGTCGAACTATAAATAATGCTGTCACTAGCGTGAGCGTTGCGTGAGCGTCGTGGAAAGTCGGAATAGTCGGCTGCGTGGGTGAGTGCCAAGTTTGGGGAGCGTTTTGTAGTATGCGCAGTGCAATGGAGACGCGGAAACTTGTTGTGGCCCAGTGTTTTGCAGTTGGACGACAAGATTGGTACACAGTAGTAAAGAGCGAGGCACTGAGTTGGCATGAATAATGGAGTGCACAATGGGGCTCGAGATGTGTTTGTTACCTCAGGTGCTGTATGATTGTCGACAAGGAGTGAAAACGGAGCAATTTGTGACGGCTCTTTCAATTTAAGACGTTAAAAACAGACGGAATTTGCATTTGTAATACCAGAGCATCGAAACTACTTGGAACTTTTGTGTATATGAACGTGTCCACGCCTTTGTACTCTGCTCCCTTCACCGCTACAAACCAACCAACCATCGTGTCCGTGCGCATCAGAGTCGCAAAGAATGGGGAATAGCGCAGTTTGGTCGTGCATGGGGCGTAGCTCAGTTGGTAGAGCGTTCGCTTCACATGTGAAAGGTGCAGGGTTCAAGCCGCGGCGCCTCCATTTTTTGTGGTCAGTGCATGGTAAGTGTTGGTCGCGGCGAACCTAAAGGCACGCAAGATGTTGCAAAGCCAGCGTCACAGACTGATATGATGTATACTGACGTAAGGAGAGCAAGATGTAAGTGTGGGGACCGGCTGTTATCGAGGTGTCATCGAGAGCAGATCTGTCTTAGGTATCACGGCTTAACCTCATTGAAGTCTAGTGGGTGGACAACACGTTCGTCTTACTCAGAGCGGTGTCCGAACTCTATTTTCAACATTATACGTGCCACTTTCATTGTGGCCAACTACGATTCGATATAGAATGCACGAAACTTGAAAGACACCCTAACGGATACATAGAGAGTAGTGTTTGTCTGCTGAATAATGGGAGTGCAAGGGTCTGTGTCGTCTATATGGCTGTATGTAGCACCATTAGTCTGTGGGGGGGCGGGCGTAGCTCTGATCGTAGAGCGCTCGCTTAGTATGCGAGAGGTACTGGGATCAATACACAGTGCCTCCAGAATTTTTAACACACCTACATGCGCACCTTGCCATGCAAGTGGAATAATTCTCAGCCTGCAGATGTGTCTAGGAAGATACAAGCGAATGATTAGCATCCACAATTGGCAAGCGTGCTGTTATTAGTGCGCGGCACACACTCTCCTCCCACGCCTACACTTAATTAAGAAACAGTACAAGTGTTCCCGTAAGATTCTCAAGCCTATGTCGGAAAGATGTGCCTTGCGCCGAGTTCACGTAAATCCCACTGCACATTCCTATTCTTTGCGTGCAGTCGGCTGCTACTGGTGTTGCTAGTTGTGACTGTTGATAACAGATGCCGTAGCAATCAATTAATGGAGTGAGTTGTATGTTTTGCGATAGTCTGTCTCTGACAAGCAGGCACAGGTGACATAGGTGCGAACACAGGAAGCTAGCAGACCCTCGCTGCCTGCAGACACCGAGCAGCCACACTAGGAGGGCGGCCTAAGCAATAGGCGAAATGTGGTCATTCGCTTTGGCGCGACTTCGAACAAAAATAATGCTGTCACTAGCGTGAGCGTCGTGGAAAGTCGGAAAAGTCGGCTGCGTGGGTGAGTGCCAAGGTTGGGGAGCGTTTTGTAGTATGCGCAGTGCAATGGAGACGCGGAAACTTGTTGTGGCCCAGTGTTTTGCAGTTGGACGACAAGATTGGTACACAGTAGTAAAGAGCGAGGCACTGAGTTGGCATGAATAATGGAGTGCACAATGGGGCTCGAGATGTGTTTGTTACCTCAGGTGCTGTATGATTGTCGACAAGGAGTGAAAACGGAGCCATTTGTGACGGCTCTTTCCTTTTAAGACGTTAAAAACAGACGGAATTTGCATTTGTAATACCAGAGCATCGACACTACTTGGAACTTTTGTGTATATGAACGTTTTCACGCCTTTGTACTCTGCTCCCTTCACCGCTACAAACCAACCATTCATCGTGTCCGTGCGCATCAGAGTCGCAAAGAATGGGGAATAGCGCAGTTTGGTCGTGCATGGTGCGTAGCTCAGTTGGTAGAGCGTTCGCTTCGCATGTGAAAGGTGCAGGGTTCAAGCCGCGGCGTCTCCATTTTTTGTGGTCAGTGCATGGTAAGTGTTGGTCGCGGCGAACCTAAAGGCACGCAAGATGTTGCAAAGCCAGCGTCACAGACTGATATGATGTATACTGACGTAAGGAGAGCAAGATGTAAGTGTGGGGACCGGCTGTTATCGAGGTGTCATCGAGACCAGATCTGTCTTAGGTATCACGGCTTAACCTCATTGAAGTCTAGAGGGTTTACAACACGTTCGTCTTACTCAGAGCGGTGTCCGAACTGTATTTTCGACATTATACGTGCCACTTTTATTGTGGCCAACTACGATTCGATATAGAATGCACGAAACCTGAAAGACACCCTAACGGATACATAGAGAGTAGTGTTTGTCTGCTGAATAATGGGAGTGCAAGGGTCTGTGTCGTCTATATGGCTATATGTAGCGCCATTGGTATTCGGGGGGGGGCGGGCGTAGCTCACGTGGTAGAGCGCTCGCTTAGTATGCGAGAGGTACTGGGATCAATACACAGTGCCTCCAGAATTTTTAACACACCTACATGCGCACCTTGCAATGCAAGTGGAATTATTCTCAGCCTGCAGATGTGTCTAGGAAGATACAAGCGAATGATTAGCATCCACAATTGGCAAGCGTGCTGTTATTAGTGCGCGCCACACACCCTCCACCCACGCCTACACTTAACTTAGAAACAGTACAAGTGTTCCCGTAAGATTCTCAAGCCTATGTCGGAAAGATCTGCCTTGCGCCGAGTTCACGTAAATCCCACTGCACATTCCTATTCTTTGCGTGCAGTCGGCTGCTACTGGTGTTGCTAGTTGTGACTGCTGATAACAGATGCCGTAGCAATCAATTCATGGAGTGAGTTGTATGTTTTGCGACAGTCTGTCTCTGACAAGCAAGCACAGGTGACATAGGTGCGAACACAGGAAGCTAGCAGACCCTCGCTGCCTGCAGACACCGAGCAGCCACACTAGGAGGGCGGCCTAAGCCGTTGGCGAAATGTGCTCATTCGCTTTGGCGCGACGTCGAACAATAAATAATGCTGTCACTAGCGTGAGCGTTGCGTGAGCGTCGTGGATAGTCGGAAAAGTCGGCTGCGTGGGTGAGTGCCTAGCTTGGGGAGCGTTTTGTAGTATGCGCAATGCAATGGAGACGCGGAAACTTGTTGTGGCCCAGTGTTTTGCAGTTGGACGACAAGATTTGTACACAGTAGTAAAGAGCGAGGCACTGAGTTGGCATGAATAATGGAGTGCACAATGGGGCTCGAGATGTCTTTGTTACCTCAGGTGCTGTATGATTGTCGACAAGGAGTGAAAACGGAGCAATTTGTGACGGCTCTTTCAATTTAAGACGTTAAAAACAGACGGAATTTGCATTTGTAATACCAGAGCATCGAAACTTCTTGGAACTTTTGTGTATATGATCGTGTCCACGCCTTTGCACTCTGCTCCCTTAACCGCCACAAACCAACCAACCATCGTGTCCGTGCGCATCAGAGTCGCAAAGAATGGGGAATAGCGCAGTTTGGTCGTGCCTGGGGCGTAGCTCAGTTGGTAGAGCGTTCGCTTCGTATGTGATAGGTGCAGCGTTCATGCCGCGGCGCCTCCTTTTTTTGTGGTCAGTGCATGGTAAGTGTTGGTCGCGGCGAACCTAAAGGCACGCAAAATGTTGCAAAGCCAGCGTCACAGACTGATATGATGTGTACTGACGTAAGGAGAGCAAGATGTAAGTGTGGGGACCGGCTGTTATCGAGGTGTCATCGAGTGCAGATCTATCTTAGGTATCACGGCTTAACCTCATTGAAGTCTAGATGGTGGACAACACGTTCGTCTTACTCAGAGCGGTGTCCGAACTCTATTTTCAACGTTATACGTGCCACTTTCATTGTGGCCAACTACTATTCGATACAGAATGCACGAAACCTGAAAGACACCCTAACGGATACATAGAGAGTAGTGTATGTCTGCTGAATAATGGGAGTGCAAGGGTCTGTGTCGTCTATATGGCTGTATGTAGCACCATTAGCCTTGGGGGGGTGGGCGTAGCTCAGATGGTAGGGCGCTCGCTTAGTATGCGAGAGGTACTGGAATCAATACACAGTGCCTCCAGAATTTTTAACACACCTACATGCGCACCTGGCCATGCAAGTGGAATAATTCTCAGCCTGCAGATGGGTCTAGGAAGATACAAGCGAATGATTATCATCCACAATTGGCAAGCGTGCTGTTATTAGTGCGCGGCACACACCCTCCTGCCACGCCTACACTTAATTTAGAAGCAGTACAAGTGTTCCCGTAAGATTCTCAAGCCTATGTCGGAAAGATCTGCCTTGCGCCGAGTTCACGTAAATCCCACTGCACATTCCTATTCTTTGCGTGCAGTCGGCTGCTACTGGTGTTGCTAGTTGTGACTGCTGATAACAGATGCCGTAGCAATCAATTCATGGAGTGAGTTGTATGTTTTGCGATAGTCTGTCTCTGACAAGCAAGCACATGTGACATAGGTGCGAACACAGGAAGCTAGCAGACCCTCGCTGCCTGCAGACACCGAGCAGCCACACTAGGAGGGCGGCCTAAGCTGTAGGCGAAATGTGCTCATTCGCTTTGGCGCGACGTCGAACTATAAATAATGCTGTCACTAGCGTGAGCGTCGTGGAAAGTCGGAAAAGTCGGCTGCGTGGGTGAGTGCCAAGTTTGGGGAGCGTTTTGTAGTATGCGCAGTGCAATGGAGACGCGGAAACTTGTTGTGGCCCAGTGTTTTGCAGTTGGACGACAAGATTGGTACACAGTAGTAAAGAGCGAGGCACTGAGTTGGCATGAATAATGGAGTGCACAATGGGGCTCGAGATGTGTTTGTTACCTCAGGTGCTGTATGATTGTCGACAAGGAGTGAAAACGGAGCAATTTGTGACGGCTCTTTCAATTTAAGACGTTAAAAACAGACGGAATTTGCATTTGTAATACCAGAGCATCGAAACTACTTGGAACTTTTGTGTATATGATCGTGTCCACGCCTTTGCACTCTGCTCCCTTCACCGCCACAAACCAACCAACCATCGTGTCCGTGCGCATCAGAGTCGCAAAGAATGGGGAATAGCGCAGTTTGGTCGTGCATGGGGCGTAGCTCAGTTGGTATTCTGGCTCTAGCTGCCGACGCGTACGGACGTGTCACGGTTGCTGCGTGTAGTCAGTGTTTCTCCAGTGTTTACCTTTGCGTTTCGGTGTTTTTGAGTTTTGTGATTTTCTTCGTGTGTAACTCGTGTTTTTTCTGTCTCCTTTGTTCTGTTTTTGTGTTTTCAACCGACGATTATTTGTCGTTTGTGGAGTTTTCGGTAATTACCGGAATCTCCCCTTGATTACTGCATACCATGGCTACAACTGTGAGGAAGAATACGCTGGTTTTTGCCTTCGCTAAGGAAACACGACGTGTTCAGCCGACTGCTCTGGAAATTCATGATTGGCTTGATCAGGTACTTGGCATAAATTCTGATATGGTGCATACCACTCAGCTAGATACTGACAACTACTGTGTTTTCGTAAAGTTTTTGGATCCCGTTTCGGTCGATAAAATTATTGGAAAATTCGGGTATCATGTCGAATTTTTGCATAGAGACGGCTCTACAAGTAAAGTGGCTATCAGGAGAGCTGATGCTCTTTATAGATCTGTGCGGGTGTTAAATTTACCTATCGAGATAGATAATGAGAAAATCAAGGTTGCCCTGTCTCAATATGGTGAGGTAAAGGATATAGTTAACGAACGTTGGTTTAAGCAATTTAAAATTCAGAGCTTCAATGGTATTCGTTCGGTAGAGATGGAAGTAAAGACGAATATCCCGTCTCATATAACTGTTGACGGGCATAAAGCACACGTGATTTATACTGGTCAAACCCCTACGTGCCATATATGCAATGAATCGGATCATTTAAGGCAGGACTGTCCCCGTCGTGTCTTTGTACTAAAAACAAATTTAGTCCAACGCCGCAAGATGACCTTGAGCGAAGTTTTGGCAACCGATAACACGGCCAAACAGGGTGAGGGTTCGGATCCTGTACTTAGTACTGGAACTATTGCTGTTGAAGGCAGTGATTTTCCACCCCTGGTAACACGCTTCAATTGTGATTCCTCTGCCCGTGAGTTAGACGTACTAACCAAGAAACGACCACTTGAACATACAGATGATCATTCTGATGATGACACCTCCCGACAATCTCCTGCTGTACGTAAACAGAAAGCTGGCGATGAAAATCTGCATGTGCCCCAAGACGGAATGCAAGTAGATTTAATTGCAGTTTCTGATACATCTCGCTCACTGCCAGAAAATGCAACGGCAGCTGCCGACAGCGAGAAAGTAGAAGTCCCCCAAGCAGTGACAACTTGCCCAGCTGTAAACAGCGATAATCAGCTGTTTACCGACGGGAAGTTCGCGGAAGCGGTAGAACAACAACACCGCGACACCGCAACAGCACAGCAACCGGCACCAGAGTGTAAACAAGTGAAAGTGTTTACTCCTGAACCGGAAAATAAGCAAACACCGTCGCAAGCGTCACATCAACCGAAGGTAGCATGTAAACAGCAGGCAGTGTTTACAAACCAGGTCTCTCTAGACACTGCTGCTGAAGCGGCCGCGTCGAGTGTTGCCACAACAAAATCAGGTCAGGGTTTTCAGGGCGTCCACCGCCGTACGCTAAAACCACAACCGAATCTTACTGTTTCTCGCACCCAAGCCAAACAAAAAGCGGACAAGTCGGACGTAAAATCACAGAAAAATATACGATATGAAATTGTCAGAGAAGGTGCTCCAGATGAGCCTCCTGACACACTCAATGTAGAACAGCCCCTCAGTACTAAGGTGCGGGATGACAATGGCAGACAAACTAACGTTTAGCGACCGTGTTACTAGGACTGCTACCAAGTTCTGAATGACTGTAGTTCTAAACCGGATTTCAGCATACCAAAAGTAGAACAGTTTTTTTTTTTTTTTTTTTTTTTGACCAACTTTGTCCGTGGCCAATAGCAAGTTAGGGATGCAAGCATACTCTATCACAACGATCAATATAAATAAAATTCGAACCTCATTAAAGCTAGCTGCTCTCAAGGAATTTTTGTATGACTCTGGAACCGATATCGCTTTGCTACAGGAGGTTGTAACGACGGAATTTGTAATACCAGGATACACCGCAATTGTTAACGTATGTTGTGACACACATACAGGAACAGCGGTTCTGCTCAGGGAAGGGATTCCCGTATCTCAAGTGGAGCGGTTGGAATCTGGAAGGGCAATTAGTATTAACGTTTTAGGTACCACATTGATTGCCGGCCGCGGTGGTCTCGCGGTTCAAGGCGCGCAGTCCGGAACCGTGGGACTGCTACGGTCGCAGGTTCGAATCCTGCCTCGGGCATGGATGTGTGTGATGTCCTTAGGTTAGTTAGGCTTAAGTAGTTCTAAGTTCTAGGGGACTGATGACCATAGCAGTTGAGTCCCATAGTGCTCAGAGCCATTTGAACCATTTGAACCACATTGATTAACTTATACGCGCCCTCAGGAAATAGTAATAGACAGGACAGGGCAGCATTTTATAAAGAGGAACTTATATATTTATTACGTCGAAACCCAAACAGTTTTATAATGGGCGGTGATTTTAACTGCGTGTTAAATCGTAAAGATCAACAACCACATTTTAACGGTTCTTTAGAACTTAAACGCCTAGTAATCGACCTAAAACTAAAGGACGCATGGGAACTAAAATATCCAACGAAGGTTGAATATACGTATATAACACAGACTTCGCGCAGTAGAATAGACAGAATCTATGTTTCCCAAAACTTGGAAAGATGTCTAGTAAATTCAGAAATCGTACCTGTATATTTTAGTGACCACTGCAGTATGAAGGCGTGCATTAATTTAGCTCCACAGCCGATTCAGATTTTTAGGAACCAGTGGCAGCTAAATGTCTCTCTCTTAAAAGAGCAAGATTTGGCAGACGCGGTATCGGATGCGTGGACCTTATGTCTGCGATCGATCGAGAGGCACCCCACAGTATTAGACTGGTGGCTTAAGGTTGCAAAGCCGAGACTGAGAAAAGTGTGTATCAGATACAGCAGAGAAAGAGCGTGGGAGTTAAAAAACAGTATGGAATTTTATTACAGTTTGTTGCGAGACCTCTATGAACAGGCAAACGTGTCAACCATTAGATTACAAGACATCAGACACACCAAAGCGAAATTACTCGCCATTAAAAGACAACAGATGGAAGGTTTAAAACTGAAGTCAAAGGCGAAGTCGGTGGTAGATGATGAAACAACATCCTTACATCATCTGCTTCGGCATGCAAAGAATAGGAGACGCACTGTTATTAGTGAACTTAAAACCCCCAATGGGACAACACTGACGTCTCAGAAGGAGATTCTAAATGCAGTATACCAGTACTACTATGCATTATATTCCTCCAGCCCACCTCACGAGGGGTCTCTGCAAGAGTTTCTCAGTGTTTTATCCCCACAGTTGACAAGTTCTGAAAACGACGAAATCCTTTCTGAAGTCAGTAACGAAGAGGTTCGTGAGACAATAACCAAGTCCCCGGTGAATAAATCTGCTGGACCCGACGGACTCCCTGTAGAATTTTACAGAAAGTTCTGGTTTTTAATTGGTGACACGTTTACATGCATTGTCAATGAGATTTTTAACGAGCAGACGATACCTGCAGATTTTAAAGACAGCTAAATTGTACTTCTACCGAAAAACAAAGGGACGAAAAGTTAAACAATTACCGCCCTATTTCCCTTTTAAACACTGACTACAAAATAGTATGCAGGATTTTAAAAAAGAGACTCTCACCTCTGACCGACAAATTAATTAGTCAACATCAGTCATGTGCAGCAAATAGAAGTATTTTCAATACGATTTCTGAATATAGAGACATCATCGCCTTAGCATCGGTTTCCATCAAATGTGCTTTACTTTTTATAGATTTTACTAAGGCTTTCGACTCGGTGAATCACCGCTTCCTATTTGAGGTACTGACAAAAATGGGACTCGTCCACAAAACAGTTAATGTTATAAAAACGTTGCTACTGGTCTGAACGCTAAATTAGCTGTCAACGGTCAGCTGACGCGGCAAATTCAAATAAACCGCGGCATCCCACAGGGAAGTCCCTTATCTATGTTTTTGTTTGTTGTGTCGTTAGAGCCCTTTTTAAGAAGTGTTCATGAAAGGTTAAAGGGCATAACTATAACTGGCAGGAAAACTGTAGTGAGAGCCTATGCTGACGATGTTGGTGTCGTCATAATAGGGCAAGATGATGTAATTCGACTAGGGGCCATTCTTCAAAACTACTGCCGCCCATCCGGTGCGACAACAAACGAAAATAAAAGTACAATCCTGGGAATGCGGGGTCTTGAACGGATACACATCGATCGGGCGAAGTCAGTTACCACCCATAAAACCCTGGGGACAATCCTGACGGCATGTCCAATGAGGATGACAGCCCTCAATTGGAAAGAGGTTTTAACAAAGATTCAAGGGGGACTTATTGAGAACTCACAACGACTTATGAACCAGGTTCAGAGGGTCAGGTTCATTAACTTATGCATTCTCTCAAAGGCATTCTATATGGCACAAGTTTTTCCCTTGCCGAAGTTGATAGCTCAGAAAATAATGTCGAGGGTTGCAAATTTCTTATGGAAGGGGGAAATCTTCAGGGTTAACCTAAGAACTGCGACTTTACATCCTAGAAATGGAGGCCTCGGACTGGTGGACATACGCAATAAAGCTTCTGCGCTTTTCATAAAAAGGTCTTTAAACATATTTCACGCCAACCCCGGCAGTATTACTACTCAATTGTTTAAATGTGTCCAACCAGAAAGCCTTCAACCACCGGCAGACGTACAAAAAATTAACCCCCGACTGCGATACGTTAGGATCTTATACACAGAATTGAGCTATGTTAACGAGAAACTCAGAAGTTCACTGCACATTACAGCCAGAGATATCATGAGACAAAGACAACAATATGAAGGACAAAATAAAATTGCCACGAAATATATGAGTCACAACTGGGATGCAATTTGGGAGAATATTAGTTTTAACGGGCTCAATTCAGATGTGGTAACGGCATGGTACAAAGCCGTCAATAATATTGTCAGCACCAACGAGCGGCTTTATAAAATTGGGAAAGCTGAAACCCCCTTATGTCAGAAATGTAACCTAGTTGACACTGTGATTCATAGATTTACGTGTGCTGGAAATCTCAACAATTGGCATTGGCTCAGGGAAAGTCTTGCACTACTGCAACGAACGTCACCCAATTCCATTACTCCTATGGTGCTTTTCAGACCTGAAACTAAATATTACCCGAAAACCAAAAATAATGCAATACACTGGTTAATGGGACAGTTTGTCCATTACATTATCAATAAAATAGGTGGTGACGACGAAACGGAATTAAAGCTTTTTATGCAAATGGAGTACAGCAACATTCAGCAATATGCAGACCACAGGAAAATGTATGGAAACATGTTGATCATTTTATTCGAACGAATAGGTGTTGGTTAAAGCGCACAGTCTAACACTAAATGTACTATTTTAGGGGTAATGAAGAAGTGAAGTATGAATCTACGTTCAAGATGAAGGAAATGCCTCTTCTTTTATCCATTCATGTTACGTCTGCCCCCCAATAAGTGTCTCATAAATGCTCGCTGTATATTGCAGTATAATCACATGTTTCTTACTCGAATGTCTGTTGACTGAAAACTCGAATGACGGCTTTGCAATGGGATCTCACCCCCAGATGTCGTACAATCAGTGCTCCTTACCACAATAAAGGGAGCAGGCGAAAAATATACACGACTATACCCGCTTTTCTATAACAATTAAAATGCACTGAAGGAGCCATTCGGTGGGAGTGATGGTGGGGGCATCGTGGCCAGGCCTCGAGTTCTTTGACCCCTGCCCTCGTTGTCCCCGTCATGCGCCTCCTGATATGAATCCTTATAAAAAACAAAAAAAGCGGTCCAAGGCGCCAGACTAAAGGAAAAGTGTCTAGGATACCTGGCTTTAAAAAAATGAGAAACAAAAGTGGTTAAAAAAAAATTAGCTCAGTGGTAGAGCACTGCTCTAATAAACCAGGCGTCGTAAGCTCCATCCTCACAGGAGAAAGATGAAATAAAAAAAAAAAAAAAAAAAAAGGTAGCGCCGTAGGCAGCAAAAAAAAAAAAAAAATAAATAGAGAGAAAAAAAAAGCTAGCTCTGTCGGTAGATCGTCAGACTCTTAATCCCAGGGTCGTTGGTTCGAGAAAAAAAAAAAAAAAAGTTGGTAGTGCGTTCGCTTCGCATGTGAAAGGTGCAGGGTTCAAGCCGCGGCACCACCATTTTTTGTGGTCAGTGCATGGTAAGTGTTGGTCGCGGCGAACCTAAAGGCACGCAAGATGTTGCAAAGCCAGCGTCACAGACTGATATGATGTATACTGACGTAAGGAGAGCAAGATGTAAGTGTGGGGACCGGCTGTTATCGAGGTGTCATCGAGTGCAGATCTGTCTTAGGTATCACGGCTTAACCTCATTGAAGTCTAGAGGGTGGACAACACGTTCGTCTTACTCAGAGCGGTGTCCGAACTCTATTTTCAACGTTATACGTGCCACTTTCATTGTGGCCAACTACGATTCGATACAGACTGCACGAAACCTGAAAGACACCGTAACGGATACATAGAGAGTAGTGTTTGTCTGCTGAATAATGGGAGTGCAAGGGTCTGTGTCGTCTATATGGCTGTATGTAGCACCATTAGTCTTCGGGGGGGGGGGGGGGGGTGCGGGCGTAGCTCAGATGGTAGAGCGCTCGCTTAGTATGCGAGAGGTACTGGGATCAATACCCAGTGCCTCCAGAATTTTTAACACACCTACATGCGCACCTTGCCATGCAAGTGGAATAATTCTCAGCCTGCAGATGTGTCTAGGAAGATACAAGCGAATGATTAGCATCCACAATTGGCAAGCGTGCTGTTATTAGTGCGCGGCACACACCCTCCTCCCACGCCTACACTTAATTTAGAAACAGTACAAGTGTTCCCGTAAGATTCTCAAGCCTATGTCGGAAAGATCTGCCTTGCGCCGAGTTCACGTAAATCCCACTGCACATTCCTATTCTTTGCGTGCAGTCGGCTGCTACTGGTGTTGCTAGTTGTGACTGCTGATAACAGATGCCGTAGAAATTAATTCATGGAGTGAGTTGTATGTTTTGCGATAGTCTGTCTCTGACAAGCAAGCACAGGTGACATAGGTGCGAACACAGGAAGCTAGCAGACCCTCGCTGCCTGCAGACACCGAGCAGCCACACTAGGAGGGCGGCCTAAGCCGTAGGCGAAATGTGCTCATTCGCTTTGGCGCGACGTCGAACTATAAATAATGCTGTCACTACCGTGAGCGTTGCGTGAGCGTCGTGGAAAGTCGGAAAAGTTGGCTGCGTGGGTGAGTGCCAAGTTTGGGGAGCGTTTTGTAGTATGCGCAGTGCAATGGAGACGCGGAAACTTGTTGTGGCTCAGTGCTTGGCAGTTGGACGACAAGATTGGTACACAGTAGTAAAGAGCGAGGCACTGAGTTGGCATGAATAATGGAGTGCACAATGGGGCTCGAGATGTGTTTGTTACCTCAGGTGCTGTATGATTGTCGACAAGGAGTGAAAACGGAGCAATTTGTGACGGCTCTTTCAATTTAAGACGTTAAAAACTGACGGAATTTGCATTTGTAATACCAGAGCATCGGAACTACTTGGATATTTTGTGTATATGAACGTGTCCGCGCCTTTGTACTCTGCTCCCTTCACCGCTACAAACCAACCAACCATCGTGTCCGTGCGCAGCAGAGTCGCAAAGAATGGGGAATAGCGCAGTTTGTTCGTGCATGTGGCGTAGCTCAGTTGGTAGAGCGTTCGCTTCGCATGTGAAAGGTGCAGGGTTCAAGCCGCGGCACTTCCATTTTTTGTGGTAAGTGTTGGTCGCGGCGAACCTAAAGGCACGCAAGATGTTGCAAAGCCAGCGTGACAGACTTATATGATGTATACTGACGTAAGGAGAGCAAGATGTAAGTGTGGGGACCGGCTGTTATCGAGGTGTCATCGAGTGCAGATCTGTCTTAGGTATCACGGCTTAACTTCATTGAAGTGTAGAGGGTTTACAACACGTTCGTCTTACTCAGAGCGGTGTCGGAACTCTATTTTCAACGTTATACGTGCCACTTTCATTGTGGCCAACTACGATTCGATACAGAATGCACGAAACCTGAAAGACACCGTAACGGATACATAGAGAGTAGTGTTTGTCTGCTGAATAATGGGAGTGCAAGGGTCTGTGTCGTCTATATGGCTGTTTGTAGCACCATTAGTCTTCGGGAGGGCGGGCGTAGCTCAGATGGTAGAGCGCTCGCTTAGTATGCGAGAGGTACTGGGATCAATACCCAGTGCCTCCAGAATTTTTAACACACCTACATGCGCACCTTGCCATGCAAGTGGAATAATTCACAGCCAGCAGATGTGTCTAGGAAGATACAAGCGAATGATTAGCATCCACAATTGGCAAGCGTGCTGTTATTAGTGCGCGGCAAGCACACTCCTCCCACGCCTACACTTAATTTAGAAACAGTACAAGTGTTCCCGTAAGATTCTCAAGCCTATGTCGGAAAGATCTGCCTTGCGCCGAGTTCACGTAAATCCCACTGCACATTCTTATTCTTTGCGTGCAGTCGGCTGCTACTGGTGTTGCTAGTTGTGACTGCTGATAACAGATGCCGTAGCAATTAATTCATGGAGTGAGTTGTATGTTTTGCGATAGTCTGTCTCTGACAAGCAAGCACAGGTGACATAGGTGCGAACACAGGAAGCTAGCAGACCCTCGCTGCCTGCAGACACCGAGCAGCCACACTAGGAGGGTGGCCTAAGCCGTAGGCGAAATGTGCTCATTCGCTTTGGCGCGACGTCGAACTATAAATAATGCTGTCACTAGCGTGAGCGTCGTGGAAAGTCGGAAAAGTCGGCTGCGTGGGTGAGTGCCAAGTTTGGGGAGCGATTTGTAGTATGCGCAGTGCAATGGAGACGCGGAAACTTGTTGTGGCCCAGTGTTTTGCAGTTGGACGACAAGATTGGTACACAGTAGTAAAGAGCGAGGCACTGAGTTGGCATGAATAATGGAGTGCACAAGGGGCTCGAGATGTGTTTGTTACCTCAGGTGCTGTATGATTGTCGACAAGGAGTGAAAACGAAGCAATTTGTGACGGCTCTTTCAATTTAAGACGTTAAAAACTGACGGAATTTGCATTTGTAATAACAGAGCATCGAAACTACTTGGAACTTTTGTGTATATGAACGTGTCCGCGCCTTTGTACTCTGCTCCCTTCACCGCTACAAACCAACCAACCATCGTGTCCGTGCGCATCAGAGTCGCAAAGAATGGGGAATAGTGCAGTTTGGTCTTGCATGTGGCGTAGCTCAGTTGGTAGAGCGTTCGCTTCGCATGTGAAAGGTGCAGGGTTCAAGCCGCGGCGCCTCCATTTTTTGTGGTCAGTGCATGGTAAGTGTTGGTCGCGGCGAACCTAAAGGCACGCAAGATGTTGCAAAGCCAGCGTCACAGACTGATATGATGTATACTGACGTAAGGAGAGCAAGATGTAAGTGTGGGGACCGGCTGTTATCGAGGTGTCATCGAGTGCAGATCTGTCTTAGGTATCACGGCTTAACCTCATTGAAGTCTAGAGGGTGGACAACACGTTCGTCTTACTCAGAGCGGTGTCCGAACTCTATTTTCAACGTTATACGTGCCACTTTCATTGTGGCCAACTACGATTCGATACAGAATGCACGAAACATGAAAGACACCGTAACGGATACATATAGAGTAGTGTTTGTCTGCTGAATAATGGGAGTGCAATGGTCTGTGTCGTCTATATGGCTGTATGTAGCACCATTAGTCTTCGTGGGGGGGCGGGCGTAGCTCAGATGGTAGAGCGCTCGCTTAGTATGCGAGAGGTACTGGGATCAATACCCAGTGCCTCCAGAATTTTCAACACACCTACATGCGCACCTTGCCATGCAAGTGGAATAATTCACAGCCAGCAGATGTGTCTAGGAAGATACAAGCGAACGATTAGCATCCACAATTGGCAAGCGTGCTGTTATTAGTGCGCGGGAAGCACCCTCCTCCCACGCCTACACTTAATTTAGAAACAGTACAAGTGTTCCCGTAAGATTCTCAAGCCTATGTCGGAAAGATCTGCCTTGCGCCGAGTTCACGTAAATCCCACTGCACATTCCTATTCTTTGCGTGCAGTCGGCTGCTACTGGTATTGCTAGTTGTGACTGCTGATAACAGATGCCGTAGCAATCAATTCATGGAGTGAGTTGTATGTTTTGCGATAGTCTGTCTCTGACAAGCAAGCACAGGTGACATAGGTGCGAACACAGGAAGCTAGCAGACCCTCGCTGCCTGCAGACACCGAGCAGCCACACTAGGAGGGCGGCCTAAGCCGTAGGCGAAATGTGCTCATTCGCTTTGGCGCGACGTCGAACTATAAATAATGCTGTCACTAGCGTGAGCGTTGCGTGAGCGTCGTGGAAAGTCGGAAAAGTCGGCTGCGTGGGTGAGTGCCAGGTTTGGGGAGCGTCTTGTAGTATGCGCAGTGCAATGGAGACGCGGAAACTTGTTGTGGCCCAGTGTTTTGCAGTTGGACGACAAGATTGGTACACAGTAGTAAAGAGCGAGGCACTGAGTTGGCATGAATAATGGAGTGCACAATGGGGCTCAAGATGTGTTTATTACCTCAGGTGCTGTATGATTGTCGACAAGGAGTGAAAACGGAGCAATTTGTGACGGCTCTTTCAATTTAAGACGTTAAAAACTGACGGAATTTGCATTTGTAATACCAGAGCATCGAAACTACTTGGAACTTTTGTGTATATGAACGTGTCCGCGCCTTTGTACTCTGCTCCCTTCACCGCTACAAACCAACCAACCATCGCGTCCGTGCGCATCAGAGTCGCAAAGAATGGGGAATAGCGCAGTCTGGTCGTGCATGTGGCGTAGCTCAGTTGGTAGAGCGTTCGCTTCGCATGTGAAAGGTGCAGGGTTCAAGCCGCGGCGCCTCCATTTTTTGTGGTCAGTGCATGGTAAGTGTTGGTCGCGGCGAACCTAAAGGCACGCAAGATGTTGCAAAGCCAGCGTCACAGACTGATATGATGTATACTGACGTAAGGAGAGCAAGATGTAAGTGTGGGGACCGGCTGTTATCGAGGTGTCATCGAGTGCAGATCTGTCTTAGGTATCACGGCTTAACCTCATTGAAGTCTAGAGGGTGGACAACACGTTCGTCTTACTCAGAGCGGTGTCCGAACTCTATTTTCAACGTTATACGTGCCACTTTCATTGTGGCCAACTACGATTCGATACAGAATGCACGAAACCTGAAAGACACCGTAACGGATACATAGAGTGTAGTGTTTGTCTGCTGAATAATGGGAGTGCAATGGTCTGTGTCGTCTATATGGCTGTATGTAGCACCATTAGTCTTCGTGGGGTGGCGGGCGTAGCTCAGATGGTAGAGCGCTCGCTTAGTATGCGAGAGGTACTGGGATCAATACCCAGTGCCTCCAGAATTTTCAACACACCTACATGCGCACCTTGCCATGCAAGTGGAATAATTCACAGCCAGCAGATGTGTCTAGGTAGATACAAGCGAACGATTAGCATCCACAATTGGCAAGCGTGCTGTTATTAGTGCGCGGGAAGCACCCTCCTCCCACCCCTACACTTAATTTAGAAACAGTACAAGTGTTCCCGTAAGATTCTCAAGCCTATGTCGGAAAGATCTGCCTTGCGCTGAGTTCACGTAAATCCCACTGCACATTCCTATTCTTTGCGTGCAGTGGGCTGCTACTGGTGTTGCTAGTTGTGACTGCTGATAACAGATGCCGTAGCAATCAATTCATGGAGTGAGTTGTATGTTTTGCGATAGTCTGTCTCTGACAAGCAAGCACAGGTGACATAGGTGCGAACAAAGGAAGGTAGCAGACCCTCGCTGCCTGCAGACACCGAGCAGCCACACTAGGAGGGCGGCCTAAGCCGTAGGCGAAATGTGCTCATTCGCTTTGGCGCGACGTCGAACTATAAATAATGCTGTCACTAGCGTGAGCGTCGTGGAAAGTCGGAAAAGTCGGCTGCGTGGGTGAGTGCCAAGTTTGGGGAGCGTTTTGTAGTATGCGCAGTGCAATGGAGACGCGGAAACTTGTTGTGGCCCAGTGTTTTGCAGTTGGACGACAAGATTGGTGCACTGTAGTAAAGAGCGAGGCACTGAGTTGTCATGAATAATGGAGTGCACAATGGGGCTCGAGATGTGTTTGTTACCTCAGGTGCTGTATGATTGTCGACAAGGAGTGAAAACGGAGCAATTTGTGACGGCTCTTTCAATTTAAGACGTTAAAAACAGACGGAATTTGCATTTGTAACACCAGAGCATCGAAACTACTTGGAACTTTTGTGTATATGAACGTGTCCGCGCCTTTGTACTCTGCTCCCTTCACCGCTACAAACCAACCAACCATCGTGTCCGTGCGCATCAGAGTCGCAAAGAATGGGGAATAGCGGAGATTGGTCGTGCATGTGGCGTAGCTCAGTTGGTAGAGCGTTCGCTTCGCATGTGATAGGTGCAGGGTTCAAGCCGCGGCGCCTCCTTTTTTTGTGGTCAGTGCATGGTAAGTGTTGGTCGCGGCGAACCTAAAGGCACGCAAGATGTTGCAAAGCCAGCGTCACAGACTGATATGATGTATACTGACGTAAGGAGAGCAAGATGTAAGTGTGGGGACCGGCTGTTATCGAGGTGTCATCGAGTGCAGATCTGTCTTAGGTATCGCGGCTTAACCTCATTGAAGTCTAGAGGGTGGACAACACGTTCGTCTTACTCAGAGCGGTGTCCGAACTCTATTTTCAACGTTATACGTGCCACTTTCATTATGGCCAACTACGATTCGATACAGAATGCACGAAACCTGAAAGACACCCTAACGGATACATAGAGAGTAGTGTTTGTCTGCTGAATAATGGGAGTGCAAGGGTCTGTGTCGTCTATATGACTGTATGTAGCACCATTAGTCTTCGGGGGGGGGGGCGGGCGTAGCTCAGATGGTAGAGCGCTCGCTTAGTATGCGAGAGGTACTGGGATCAATACCCAGTGCCTCCAGAATTTTTAACACACCTACATGCGCACCTTGCCATGCAAGTGGAATAATTCACAGCCAGCAGATGTGCCTAGGAAGATACAAGCGAATGATTAGCATCCACAATTGGCACGCGTGCTGTTATTAGTGCGCGGCAAGCACCCTCCTCCCACGCCTACACTTAATTTAGAAACAGTACAAGTGTTCCCGTAAGATTCTCAAGCCTATGTCGGAAAGATCTGCCTTGCGAAGAGTTCACGTAAATCCCACTGCACATTCCTATTCTTTGCGTGCAGTCGGCTGCTACTGGTGTTGCTAGTTGTGACTGCTGATAACAGATGCCGTAGCAATCAATTCATGGAGTGAGTTGTATGTTTTGCGATAGTCTGTCTCTGACAAGCAAGCACAGGTGACATAGCTGCGAACACAGGAAGCTAGCAGACCCTCGCTGCCTGCAGACACCGAGCAGCCACACTAGGAGGGCGGCCTAAGCCGTAGGCGAAATGTGCTCATTCGCTTTGGCTGACGTCGAACTATAAATAATGCTGTCACTAGCGTGAGCGTCGTGGAAAGTCGGAAAAGTCGGCTGCGTGGGTGAGTGCCAAGTTTGGGGAGCGTTTCGTAGTATGCGCAGTGCAATGGAGACGCGGAAACTTGTTGTGGCCCAGTGTTTTGCAGTTGGACGACAAGATTGGTACACAGTAGTAAAGAGCGAGGCACTGAGTTGGCATGAATAATGGAGTGCACAAGGGGCTCGAGATGTGTTTGTTACCTCAGGTGCTGTATGATTGTCGACAAGGAGTGAAAACGGAGCAATTTGTGACGGCTCTTTCAATTTAAGACGTTAAAAACAGACGGAATTTGCATTTGTAATACCAGAGCATCGAAACTACTTGTAACTTTTGTGTATATGAACTTGTCCGCGCCTTTGTACTCTCCTCCCTTCACCGCTACAAACCAACCAACCATCGTGTCCGTGCGCATCAGAGTCGCAAAGAATGGGGAATAGCGCAGTCTGGTCGTGCATGTGGCGTAGCTCAGTTGGTAGAGCGTTCGCTTCGCATGTGAAAGGTGCAGGGTTCAAGCCGCGGCGCCTCCATTTTTTGTGGTCAGTGCATGGTAAGTGTTGGTCGCGGCGAACCTAAAGGCACGCAAGATGTTGCAAAGCCAGCGTCACAGACTGATATGATGTATACTGACGTAAGGAGAGCAAGATGTAAGTGTGGGGACCGGCTGTTATCGAGGTGTCATCGAGTGCAGATCTGTCTTAGGTATCACGGCTTAACCTCATTGAAGTCTAGAGGGTGGACAACACGTTCGTCTTACTCAGAGCGGTGTCCGAACTCTATTTTCAACGTTATACGCGCCACTTTCATTGTGGCCAACTACGATTCGATACAGAATGCACGAAACCTGAAAGAAACCCTAACGGATACATAGAGTGTAGTGTTTGTCTGCTGAATAATGGGAGTGCAAGGGTCTGTGTCGTCTATATGGCTGTATGTAGCACCATTAGTTTTCGGGGGGCGGGCGTAGCTCAGATGGTAGAGCGCTAGCTTAGTATGCAAGAGGTACTGGAATCACTACCCAGTGCCTCCAGAATTTTTAACCCACCTACATGCGCACCTTGCCATGCAAGTGGAATAATTCACAGCCAGCAGATGTGTCTAGGAAGATACAAGCGAATGATTAGCATCCACAATTGGCAAGCGTGCAGTTATTAGTGCGCGGGAATCACCCTCCTCCCACCCCTACACTTAATTTAGAAACAGTACAAGTGTTCCCGTAAGATTCTCAAGCCTATGTCGGAAAGATCTGCCTTGCGCCGAGTTCACGTAAATCCCACTGCACATTCCTATTCTTTGCGTGCAGTCGGCTGCTACTGGTGTTGCTAGTTGTGACTGCTGTTAACAGATGCCGTAGCAATCAATTCATGGAGTGAGTTGTATGTTTTGCGATAGTCTGTCTCTGACAAGCAAGCACAGGTGACATAGGTGCGAACACAGGAAGCTAGCAGACCCTCGCTGCCTGCAGACACCGAGCAGCCACACTAGGGGGGCGGCCTAAGCAATAGGCGAAATGTGCTCATTCGCTTTGGCGCGACGTCGAACTATAAATAATGCTGTCACTAGCGTGAGCGTCGTGGAAAGTCGGAAAAGTCGGCTGCGTGGGTGAGTGCCAAGTTTGGGGAGCGTTTTGTAGTATGCGCAGTGCAATGGAGACGCGGAAACTTGTTGTGGCCCAGTGTTTTGCAGTTGGACGACAAGATTGGTACACAGTAGTAAAGAGCGAGGCACTGAGTTGGCATGAATAATGGAGTGCACAATGGGGCTCGAGATGTGTTTGTTACCTCAGGTGCTGTATGATTGTCGACAAGGAGTGAAAACGGAGCAATTTGTGACGGCTCTTTCAATTTAAGACGTTAAAACCAGACGGAATTTGCATTTGTAATACCAGAGCATCGAAACTACTTGGAACTTTTGTGTATATGAACGTGTCCGCGCCTTTGTACTCTGCTCCCTTCACCGCTACAAACCAACCAACCATCGTGTCCGTGCGCATCAGAGTCGCAAAGAATGGGGATTGGCGGAGATTTGTCGTGCATGTGGCGTAGCTCAGTTGTTAGAGCGTTCGCTTCGCATGTGATAGGTGCAGGGTTCAAGCCGCGGCGCCTCCTTTTTTTGTGGTCAGTGCATGGTAAGTGTTGGTCGCGGCGAACCTAAAGGCACGCAAGATGTTGCAAAGCCAGCGTCACAGACTGATATGATGTATACTGACGTAAGGAGAGCAAGATGTAAGTGTGGGGACCGGCTGTTATCGAGGTGTCATCGAGTGCAGATCTGTCTTAGGTATCACGGCTTAACCTCATTGAAGTCTAGAGGGTGGACAACACGTTCGTCTTACTCAGAGCTGTGTCCGAACTCTATTTACAACGTTATACGTGCCACTTTCATTGTGGCCAACTACGATTCGATACAGAATGCACGAAACCTGAAAGACACCCTAACGGATACATAGAGAGTAGTGTTTGTCTGCTGAATAATGGGAGTGCTAGGGTCTGTGTCGTCTATATGGCTGTATGTAGCACCATTAGTCTTCGGGGGGCGGGCGTAGCTCAGATGGTAGAGCGCTCGCTTAGTATGCAAGAGGTACTGGAATCAATACCCAGTGCCTCCAGAATTTTTAACCCATCTACATGCGCACCTTGCCATGCAAGTGGAATAATTCACAGCCAGCAGATGTGTCTAGGAAGATACAAGCGAATGATTAGCATCCACAATTGGCAAGCGTGCAGTTATTAGTGCGCGGGAATCACCCTCCTCCCACCCCTACACTTAATTTAGAAACAGTACAAGTGTTCCCGTAAGATTCTCAAGCCTATGTCGGAAAGATCTGCCTTGCGCCGAGTTCACGTAAATCCCACTGCACATTCCTATTCTTTGCGTGCAGTCGGCTGCTACTGGTGTTGCTAGTTGTGACTGCTGTTAACAGATGCCGTAGCAATCAATTCATGGAGTGAGTTGTATGTTTTGCGATAGTCTGTCTCTGACAAGCAAGCACAGGTGACATAGGTGCGAACACAGAAAGCTAGCAGACCCTCGCTGCCTGCAGACACCGAGCAGCCACACTAGGATGGCGGCCTAAGCAATAGGCGAAATGTGCTCATTCGCTTTGGCGCGACGTCGAACTATAAATAATGCTGTCACTAGCGTGAGCGTCGTGGAAAGTCGGAAAAGTCGGCTGCGTGGGTGAGTGCCAAGTTTGGGGAGCGTTTTGTAGTATGCGCAGTGCAATGGAGACGCGGAAACTTGTTGTGGCCCAGTGTTTTGCAGTTGGACGACAAGATTGGTACACAGTAGTAAAGAGCGAGGCACTGAGTTGGCATGAATAATGGAGTGCACAATGGGGCTCGAGATGTGTTTGTTACCTCAGGTGCTGTATGATTGTCGACAAGGAGTGAAAACGGAGCAATTTGTGACGGCTCTTTCAATTTAAGACGTTAAAACCAGACGGTATTTGCATTTGTAATACCAGAGCATCGAAACTACTTGGAACTTTTGTGTATATGAACGTGTCCGCGCCTTTGTACTCTGCTCCCTTCACCGCTACAAACCAACCAACCATCGTGTCCGTGCGCATCAGAGTCGCAAAGAATAGGGAATAGCGGAGATTGCTCGTGCATGTGGCGTAGCTCAGTTGTTAGAGCGTTCGCTTCGCATGTGATAGGTGCAGGGTTCAAGCCGCGGCGCCTCCTTTTTTTGTGGTCAGTGCATGGTAAGTGTTGGTCGCGGCGAACCTAAAGGCACGCAAGATGTTGCAAAGCCAGCGTCACAGACTGATATGATGTATACTGACGTAAGGAGAGCAAGATGTAAGTGTGGGGACCGGCTGTTATCGAGGTGTCATCGAGTGCAGATCTGTCTTAGGTATCGCGGCTTAACCTCATTGAAGTCTAGAAGGTGGACAACACGTTCGTCTTACTCAGAGCTGTGTCCGAACTCTATTTACAACGTTATACGTGCCACTTTCATTGTGGCCAACTACGATTCGATACAGAATGCACGAAACCTGAAAGACACCCTAACGGATACATAGAGAGTAGTGTTTGTCTGCTGAATAATGGGAGTGCTAGGGTCTGTGTCGTCTATATGGCTGTATGTAGCACCATTAGTCTTCGGGGGGGCGGTCGTAGCTCAGATGGTAGAGTGCTCGCTTAGTATGCGAGAGGTACTGGGATCAATACCCAGTGCATCCAGAATTTATAACACACCTACATGCGCACCTTGCCATGCAAGTGGAATAATTCTCAGCCTGCAGATGTGTCTAGGAAGATACAAGCGAATGATTAGCATCCACAATTGGCAAGCGTACTGTTATTATTGCGCGGGAAGCACCCTCCTCCCACGCCTACACTTTATTTAGAAGCAGTACAAGTGTTCCCGTAATTTTCCCAAGCCTATGTCGGAAAGATCTGCCTTGCGCCGAGTTCACGTAAATCCCACTGCACATTCCTAATCTTTGCGTGCAGTCGGCTGCTACTGGTGTTGCTAGTTGTGACTGCTGTTAACAGATGCCGTAGCAATCAATTCATGGAGTGAGTTGTATGTTTTGCGATAGTCTGTCTCTGACAAGCAAGCACAGGTGACATAGGTGCGAACACAGGAAGCTAGCAGACCCTCGCTGCCTGCAGACACCGAGCAGCCACACTAGGAGGGCGGCCTAAGCAATAGGCGAAATGTGCTCATTCGCTTTGGCGCGACGTCGAACTATAAATAATGCTGTCACTAGCGTGAGCGTCGTGGAAAGTCGGAAAAGTCGGCTGCGTGGGTGAGTGCCAAGTTTGGGGAGCGTTTTGTAGTATGCGCAGTGCAATGGAGACGCGGAAACTTGTTGTGGCCCAGTGTTTTGCAGTTGGACGACAAGATTGGTACACAGTAGTAAAGAGCGAGGCACTGAGTTGGCATGAATAATGGAGTGCACAATGGGGCTCGAGATGTGTTTGTTACCTCAGGTGCTGTATGATTGTCGACAAGGAGTGAAAACGGAGCAATTTGTGACGGCTCTTTCAATTTAAGACGTTAAAACCAGACGGAATTTGCATTTGTAATACCAGAGCATCGAAACTATTTGGAACTTTTGTGTATATGAACGTGTCCGCGCCTTTGTACTCTGCTCCCTTCACCGATACAAACCCACCAACCATCGTGTCCGTGCGCATCAGAGTCGCAAAGAATGGGGAATAGCGGAGATTGGTCGTGCATGTGGCGTAGCTCAGTTGTTAGAGCGTTCGCTTCGCATGTGATAGGTGCAGGATTCAAGCCGCGGCGCCTCCTTTTTTTGTGGTCAGTGCATGGTAAGTGTTGGTCGCGGCGAACCTAAAGGCACGCAAGATGTTGCAAAGCCACCGTCACAGACTGATATGATGTATACTGACGTAAGGAGAGCAAGATGTAAGTGTGGGGACCAGCTGTTATCGAGGTGTCATCGAGTGCAGATCTGTCTTAGGTATCACGGCTTAACCTCATTGAAGTCTAGAAGCTGGAAAACACGTTCGTCTTATTCACTGCGGTGTCCGAACTCTATTTTCAACGTTATACGCGCCACTTTCATTGTGGCCAACTACGATTCGATACAGAATGCACGAAACCTGAAAGACACCCTAACGGATACATAGAGAGTAGTGTTTGTCTGCTGAATAATGGGAGTGCAAGGGTCTGTGTCGTCTATATTGCTGTATGTAGCACCATTAGTCTTCGGGGGGGCGGTCGTAGCTCAGATGGTAGAGTGCTCGCTTAGTATGCGAGAGGTACTGGGATCAATACCCAGTGCCTCCAGAATTTATAACACACCTACATGCGCACCTTGCCATGCAAGTGGAATAATTCTCAGCCTGCAGATGTGTCTAGGAAGATACAAGCGAATGATTAGCATCCACAATTGGCAAGCGTGCTGTTATTAGTGCGCGGGAAGCACCCTCCTCCCACGCCTACACTTAATTTCGAAACAGTACAAGTGTTCCCGTAAGATTCTCAAGCCTATTTCGGAAAGATCTGCCTTGCGCCGAGTTCACGTAAATCCCACTGCACATTCCTATTCTTTGCGTGCAGTCGGCTGCTACTGGTGTTGCTAGTTGTGACTGCTGATAACAGATGCCGTAGCAATCAATTCATGGAGTGAGTTGTATGTTTTGCGATAGTCTGTCTCTGACAAGCAAGCACAGGTGACATAGGTGCGAACACAGGAAGCTAGCAGACCCTCGCTGCCTGCAGACACCGAGCAGCCAGACTAGGAGGGCGGCCTAAGCCGTAGGCGAAATGTGCTCATTCGCTTTGGCGCGACGTCGAACTATAAATAATGCTGTCACTAGCGTGAGCGTCGTGGAAAGTCGGAAAAGTCGGCTGCGTGGGTGAGTGCCAAGTTTGGGGAGCGTTTTGTAGTATGCGCAGTGCAATGGAGACGCGGAAACTTGTTGTGGCCCAGTGTTTTGCAGTTGGACGACAAGATTGGTACACAGTAGTAAAGAGCGAGGCACTGAGTTGGCATGAATAATGGAGTGCACAATGGGGCTCGAGATGTGTTTGTTACCTCAGGTGCTGTATGATTGTCGACAAGGAGTGAAAACGGAGCAATTTGTGACGGCTCTTTCAATTTAAGACGTTAAAAACAGACGGAATTTGCATTTGTAATACCAGAGCATCGAAACTACTTGGAACTTTTGTGTATATGAACGTGTCCGCGCCTTTGTACTCTGCTCCCTTCACCGCTACAAACCAACCAACCATCGTGTCCGTGCGCATCAGAGTCGCAAAGAATAGGGAATAGCGGAGATTGCTCGTGCATGTGGCGTAGCTCAGTTGTTAGAGCGTTCGCTTCGCATGTGATAGGTGCAGGGTTCAAGCCGCGGCGCCTCCTTTTTTTGTGGTCAGTGCATGGTAAGTGTTGGTCGCGGCGAACCTAAAGGCACGCAAGATGTTGCAAAGCCAGCGTCACAGATTGATATGATGTATACTGACGTAAGGAGAGCAAGATGTAAGTGTGGGGACCGGCTGTTATCGAGGTGTCATCGAGTGCAGATCTGTCTTAGGTATCACGGCTTAACCTCATTGAAGTCTAGAAGGTGGACAACACGTTCGTCTTACTCAGAGCTGTGTCCGAACTCTATTTACAACGTTATACGTGCCACTTTCATTGTGGCCAACTACGATTCGATACAGAATGCACGAAACCTGAAAGACACCCTAACGGATACATAGAGAGTAGTGTTTGTCTGCTGAATAATGGGAGTGCTAGGGTCTGTGTCGTCTATATGGCTGTATGTAGCACCATTAGTCTTCGGGGGGGCGGTCGTAGCTCAGATGGTAGAGTGCTCGCTTAGTATGCGAGAGGTACTGGGATCAATACCCAGTGCATCCAGAATTTATAACACACCTACATGCGCACCTTGCCATGCAAGTGGAATAATTCTCAGCCTGCATATGTGTCTAGGAAGATACAAGCGAATGATTAGCATCCACAATTGGCAAGCGTACTGTTATTATTGCGCGGGAAGCACCCTCCTCCCACGCCTACACTTAATTTAGAAACAGTACAAGTGTTCCCGTAAGATTCTCAAGCCTATTTCGGAAAGATCTGCCTTGCGCCGAGTTCACGTAAATCCCACTGCACATTCCTATTCTTTGCGTGCAGTCGGCTGCTACTGGTGTTGCTAGTTGTGACTGCTGATAACAGATGCCGTAGCAATCAATTCATGGAGTGAGTTGTATGTTTTGCGATAGTCTGTCTCTGACAAGCAAGCACAGGTGACATAGGTGCGAACACAGGAAGCTAGCAGACCCTCGCTGCCTGCAGACACCGAGCAGCCACACTAGGAGGGCGGCCTAAGCCGTAGGCGAAATGTGCTCATTCGTTTTGGCGCGACGTCGAACCAAAAATAATGCTGTCACTAGCGTGAGCGTCGTGGAAAGTCGGAAAAGTCGGCTGCGTGGGTGAGTGCCAAGTTTGGGGAGCGTTTTGTAGTATGCGCAGTGCAATGGAGACGCGGAAACTTGTTGTGGCCCAGTGTTTTGCAGTTGGACGACAAGATTGGTACACAGTAGTAAAGAGCGAGGCACTGAGTTGGCATGAATAATGGAGTGCACAATGGGGCTCGAGATGTGTTTGTTACCTCAGGTGCTGTATGATTGTCGACAAGGAGTGAAAACGGAGCAATTTGTGACGGCTCTTTCAATTTAAGACGTTAAAAACAGACGGAATTTGCATTTGTAATACCAGAGCATCGAAACTACTTGTAACTTTTGTGTATATGAACGTGTCCGCGCCTTTGTACTCTGCTCCCTTCACCGCTACAAACCAACCAACCATCGTGTCCGTGCGCATCAGAGTCGCAAACAATGGGGAATAGCGCAGTTTGGTCGTGCATTTGGCGTAGCTCAGTTGGTAGAGCGTTCGCTTCGCATGTGAAAGGTGCCGGGTTCAAGCCGCGGCGCCTCCATTTTTTGTGGTCAGTGCATGGTAAGTATTGGTCGCGGCGAACCTAAAGGCACGCAAGATGTTGCAAAGCCAGCGTCACAGACTGATATGATGTGTACTGACGTAAGGAGAGCAAGATGTGAGTGTGGGGACCGGCTGTTATCGAGGTGTCATCGAGTGCAGATCTGTCTTAGGTATCACGGCTTAACCTCATTGAAGTCTAGAGGGTGGACAACACGTTCGTCTTACTCAGAGCGGTGTCCGAACTCTATTTTCAACGTTATACGTGCCACTTTCATTGTGGCCAACTACGATTCGATACAGAATACACGAAACCTGAAACACACCCTAACGGATACATAGAGAGTAGTGTTTGTCTGCTGAATAATGGGAGTGCAAGGGTCTGTGTCGTCTATATGGCTGTATGTAGCACCATTAGTCTTCGGGGGGGCGGGCGTAGCTCAGATGGTAGAGTGGTCGCTTAGTATGCTAGAGGTACTGGGATAAATACCCGGTGCCTCCAGAATTTTTAACACACCTACATGCGCACCTTGCCATGCAAGTGGAATAATTCTCAGCCTGCAGATGTGTCTAGGAAGATACAAGCGAATGATTAGCATCCACAATTGGCAAGCGTGCTGTTATTAGTGCGCGGGAAGCACCCTCCTCCCACGCCTACACTTTATTTAGAAGCAGTACAAGTGTTCCCGTAATTTTCTCAAGCCTATGTCGGAAAGATCTGCCTTGCGCCGAGTTCACGTAAATCCCACTGCACATTCCTAATCTTTGCGTGCAGTCGGCTGCTACTGGTGTTGCTAGTTGTGACTGCTGTTAACAGATGCCGTAGCAATCAATTCATGGAGTGAGTTGTATGTTTTGCGATAGTCTGTCTCTGACAAGCAAGCACAGGTGACATAGGTGCGAACACAGGAAGCTAGCAGACCCTCGCTGCCTGCAGACACCGAGCAGCCACACTAGGAGGGCGGCCTAAGCAATAGGCGAAATGTGCTCATTCGCTTTGGCGCGACGTCGAACTATAAATAATGCTGTCACTAGCGTGAGCGTCGTGGAAAGTCGGAAAAGTCGGCTGCGTGGGTGAGTGCCAAGTTTGGGGAGCGTTTTGTAGTATGCGCAGTGCAATGGAGACGCGGAAACTTGTTGTGGCCCAGTGTTTTGCAGTTGGACGACAAGATTGGTACACAGTAGTAAAGAGCGAGGCACTGAGTTGGCATGAATAATGGAGTGCACAATGGGGCTCGAGATGTGTTTGTTACCTCAGGTGCTGTATGATTGTCGACAAGGAGTGGAAACGGAGCAATTTGTGACGGCTCTTTCAATTTAAGACGTTAAAACCAGACGGAATTTGCATTTGTAATACCAGAGCATCGAAACTATTTGGAACTTTTGTGTATATGAACGTGTCCGCGCCTTTGTACTCTGCTCCCTTCACCGATACAAACCAACCAACCATCGTGTCCGTGCGCATCAGAGTCGCAAAGAATGGGGAATAGCGGAGATTGGTCGTGCATGTGGCGTAGCTCAGTTGTTAGAGCGTTCGCTTCGCATGTGATAGGTGCAGGATTCAAGCCGCGGCGCCTCCTTTTTTTGTGGTCAGTGCATGGTAAGTGTTGGTCGCGGCGAACCTAAAGGCACGCAAGATGTTGCAAAGCCACCGTCACAGACTGATATGATGTATACTGACGTAAGGAGAGCAAGATGTAAGTGTGGGGACCAGCTGTTATCGAGGTGTCATCGAGTGCAGATCTGTCTTAGGTATCACGGCTTAACCTCATTGAAGTCTAGAAGCTGGAAAACACGTTCGTCTTATTCACTGCGGTGTCCGAACTCTATTTTCAACGTTATACGCGCCACTTTCATTGTGGCCAACTACGATTCGATACAGAATGCACGAAACCTGAAAGACACCCTAACGGATACATAGAGAGTAGTGTTTGTCTGCTGAATAATGGGAGTGCAAGGGTCTGTGTCGTCTATATTGCTGTATGTAGCACCATTAGTCTTCGGGGGGGCGGTCGTAGCTCAGATGGTAGAGTGCTCGCTTAGTATGCGAGAGGTACTGGGATCAATACCCAGTGCCTCCAGAATTTATAACACACCTACATGCGCACCTTGCCATGCAAGTGGAATAATTCTCAGCCTGCAGATGTGTCTAGGAAGATACAAGCGAATGATTAGCATCCACAATTGGCAAGCGTGCTGTTATTAGTGCGCGGGAAGCACCCTCCTCCCACGCCTACACTTAATTTCGAAACAGTACAAGTGTTCCCGTAAGATTCTCAAGCCTATTTCGGAAAGATCTGCCTTGCGCCGAGTTCACGTAAATCCCACTGCACATTCCTATTCTTTGCGTGCAGTCGGCTGCTACTGGTGTTGCTAGTTGTGACTGCTGATAACAGATGCCGTAGCAATCAATTCATGGAGTGAGTTGTATGTTTTGCGATAGTCTGTCTCTGACAAGCAAGCACAGGTGACATAGGTGCGAACACAGGAAGCTAGCAGACCCTCGCTGCCTGCAGACACCGAGCAGCCAGACTAGGAGGGCGGCCTAAGCCGTAGGCGAAATGTGCTCATTCGCTTTGGCGCGACGTCGAACTATAAATAATGCTGTCACTAGCGTGAGCGTCGTGGAAAGTCGGAAAAGTCGGCTGCGTGGGTGAGTGCCAAGTTTGGGGAGCATTTTGTAGTATGCGCAGTGCAATGGAGACGCGGAAACTTGTTGTGGCCCAGTGTTTTGCAGTTGGACGACAAGATTGGTACACAGTAGTAAAGAGCGAGGCACTGAGTTGGCATGAATAATGGAGTGCACAATGGGGCTCGAGATGTGTTTGTTACCTCAGGTGCTGTATGATTGTCTACAAGGTGTGAAAACGGAGCAATTAGTGATGGCTCTTTCAATTTAAGACGTTAAAAACAGACTCAATTTGCATTTGTAATACCAGAGCATCGAAACTACTTGTAACTTTTGTGTATATGAACGTGTCCGCGCCTTTGTACTCGGCTCCCTTCACCGCTACAAACCAACCAACCATCGCGTCCGTGCGCATCAGAGTCGCAAAGAATGGGGAATAGCGCAGTTTGGTCGTGCATGTTGCGTAGCTCAGTTGGTAGAGCGTTCGCTTCACATGTAAAAGGTGCAGGGTTCAAGCCACGGCGCCTCCATTTTTTGTGGTCAGTGCATGGTAAGTGTTGCTCGCGGCGAACCTAAAGGCACGCAAGATGTTGCAAAGCCAGCGTCACAGACTGATATGATGTATACTGACGTAAGGAGAGCAAGATGTAAGTGTGGGGACCAGCTGTTATCGATATGACATCGAGTGCAGATCTGTCTTAGGTATCACGGCTTAACCTCATTGAAGTCTAGAGGCTGGAAAACACGTTCGTCTTATTCAGAGCGGTGTCCGAACTCTATTTTCAACGATATACGTGCCACTTTCATTGTGGCCAACTACGATTCGGTACAGAATGCACGAAACCTGAAAGACACCCTAACGGATACATAGAGAGTAGTGTTTGTCTGCTGAATAATGGGAGTGCAAGGGTCTGTGTCGTCTATATGGCTGTATGTAGCACCATTAGTCTTCGGGGGGGCGGTCGTAGCTCAGATGGTAGAGTGGTCGCTTAGTATGCTAGAGGTACTGGGATCAATACCCAGTGCCTCCAGAATTTTTAACACACCTACATGCGCACCTTGCCATGCAAGAGGAATAATTCTCAGCCTGCAGATGTGTCTAGGAAGATACAAGCGAATGATTAGCATCCACAATTGGCAAGCGTGCTGTTATTAGTGCGCGGGAAGCACCCTCCTCCCACGCCTACACTTAATTTAGAAACAGTACAAGTGTTCCCGTAAGATTCTCAAGCCTATGTCGGAAAGATCTGCCTTGCGCCGAGTTCACGTAAATCCCACTGCACATTCCTATTCTTTGCGTGCAGTCGGCTGCTACTGGTGTTGCTAGTTGTGACTGCTGATAACAGATGCCGTAGCAATCAATTCATGGAGTGAGTTGTATGTTTTGTGATAGTCTGTCTCTGACAAGCAAGCACAGCTGACATAGGTGCGAACACAGGAAGCTAGCAGACCCTCGCTGCCTGCAGACACCGAGCAGCCAGACTAGGAGGGCGGCCTAAGCCGTAGGCGAAATGTGCTCATTCGCTTTGGCGCGACGTCGAACTATAAATAATGCTGTCACTAGCGTGAGCGTCGTGGAAAGTCGGAAAAGTCGGCTGCGTGGGTGAGTGCCAAATTTGGGGAGCGTTTCGTAGTATGCGCAGCGCAATGGAGACGCGGAAACTTGTTGTGGCCCAGTGTTTTGCAGTTGGACGACAAGATTGGTACACAGTAGTAAAGAGCGAGGCACTGAGTTGGCATGAATAATGGAGTGCACAATGGGGCTCGAGATGTGTTTGTTACCTCAGGTGCTGTATGATTGTCGACAAGGTGTGAAAATGGAGCAATTAGTGATGGCTCTTTCAATTTAAGACGTTAAAAACAGACTCAATTTGCATTTGTAATACCAGAACATCGAAACTACTTGTAACTTTTTTGTATATGAACGTGTCCGCGCCTTTGTACTCGGCTCCCTTCACCGCTACAAACCAACCAACCATCGTGTCCGTGCGCATCAGATTCGCAAAGAATGGGGAATAGCGCAGTTTGGTCGTGCATGTTGCGTAGCTCAGTTGGTAGAGCGTTCGCTTCACATGTGAAAGGTGCAGGGTTCAAGCCGCGGCGCCTCCATTTTTTGTGGTCAGTGCATGGTAAGTGTTGGTCGCGGCGAACCTAAAGGCACGCAAGATGTTGCAAAGCCAGCGTCACAGACTGATATGATGTATACTGACGTAAGGAGAGCAAGATGTAAGTGTGGGGACCAGCTGTTATCGAGGTGTCATCGAGTGCAGATCTGTCTTAGGTATCACGGCTTAATCTCATTGAAGTCTAGAGGCTGGAAAACACGTTCGTCTTATTCAGAGCGGTGTCCGAACTCTATTTTCAACGATATACGTGCCACTTTCATTGTGGCCAACTACGATTCGGTACAGAATGCACGAAACCTGAAAGACACCCTAACGGATACATAGAGAGTAGTGTTTGTCTGCTGAATAATGGGATTGCAAGGGTCTGTGTCGTCTATATGGCTGTATGTAGCACCATTAGTCTTCGGGGGGGCGGGCGTAGCTCAGATGGTAGAGTGGTCGCTTAGTATGCTAGAGGTACTGGGATCAATACCCAGTGCCTCCAGAATTTTTAACACACCTACATGCGCACCTTGCCATGCAAGTGGAATAATTCTCAGCCTGCAGATGTGTTTAGGAAGATACAAGCGAATGATTAGCATCCACAATTGGCAAGCGTGCTGTTATTAGTGCGCGGGAAGCACCCTCCTCCCACGCCTACACTTTATTTAGATGCAGTACAAGTGTTCCCGTAAGATTCTCAAGCCTATGTCGGAAAGATCTGCCTTGCGCCGAGTTGACGTAAATCCCACTGCACATTCCTATTCTTTGCGTGCAGTCGGCTGCTACTGGTGTTGCTAGTTGTGACTGCTGATAACAGATGCCGTAGCAATCAATTCATGGAGTGAGTTGTATGTTTTGCGATAGTCTGTCTCTGACAAGCAAGCACAGGTGACATAGGTGCGAACACAGGAAGCTAGCAGACCCTCGCTGCCTGCAGACACCGAGCAGCCACACTAGGAGGGCGGCCTAAGCCGTAGGCGAAATGTGCTCTTTCGTTTTGGCGCGACGTCGAACCAAAAATAATGCTGTCACTAGCGTGAGCGTCGTGGAAAGTCGGAAAAGTCGGCTGCGTGGGTGAGTGCCAAGTTTGGGGAGCGTTTTGTAGTATGCGCAGTGCAATGGAGACGCGGAAACTTGTTGTGGCCCAGTGTTTTGCAGTTGGACGACAAGATTGGTACACAGTAGTAAAGAGCGAGGCACTGAGTTGGCATGAATAATGGAGTGCACAATGGGGCTCGAGATGTGTTTGTTACCTCAGGTGCTGTATGATTGTCGACAAGGAGTGGAAACGGAGCAATTTGTGACGGCTCTTTCAATTTAAGACGTTAAAAACAGACTCAATTTGCATTTGTAATACCAGAGCATCGAAACTACTTGGAACTTTTGTGTATATGAACGTGTCCGCGCCTTTGTACTCTGCTCCCTTCACCGCTACAAACCAACCAACCATCGTGTCCGTGCGCATCAGAGTCGCAAAGAATGGGGAATAGCGCAGTTTGGTCGTGCATTTGGCGTAGCTCAGTTGGTAGAGCGTTCGCTTCGCATGTGAAAGGTGCCGGGTTCAAGCCGCGCCGCCTCCATTTTTTGTGGTCAGTGCATGGTAAGTATTGGTCGCGGCGAACCTAAAGGCACGCAAGATGTTGCAAAGCCAGCGTCACAGACTGATATGATGTATACTGACGTAAGGAGAGCAAGATGTAAGTGTGGGGACCGGCTGTTATCGAGGTGTCATCGAGTGCAGATCTGTCTTAGGTATCACGGCTTAACCTCATTGAAGTCAAGAGGGTGGACAACACGTTCGTCTTACTCAGAGCGGTGTCCGAACTCTATTTTCAACGTTATACGTGCCACTTTCATTGTGGCCAACTACGATTCGATACAGAATGCACGAAACCTGAAAGACACCCTAACGGATACATAGAGAGTAGTGTTTGTCTGCTGAATAATGGGAGTGCAAGGGTCTGTGTCGTCTATATGGCTGTATGTAGCACCATTAGTCTTCGGGGGTGCGGGCGTAGCTCAGATGGTAGAGTGGTCGCTTAGTATGCTAGAGGTACTGGGATCAATACCCAGTGCCTCCAGAATTTTTAACACACCTACATGCGCACCTTGCCATGCAAGTGGAATAATTCTCAGCCTGCAGATGTGTCTAGGAAGATACAAGCGAATGATTAGCATCCACAATTGGCAAGCGTGCTGTTATTAGTGCGCGGGAAGCACCCTCCTCCCACGCCTACACTTTATTTAGAAGCAGTACAAGTGTTCCCGTATGATTCTCAAGCCTATGTCGGAAAGATCTGCCTTGCGCCGAGTTCACGTAAATCCCACTGCACATTCCTATTCTTTGCGTGCAGTCGGCTGCTACTGGTGTTGCTAGTTGTGACTGCTGATAACAGATGCCGTAGCAATCAATTCATGGAGTGAGTTGTATGTTTTGCGATAGTCTGTCTCTGACAAGCAAGCACAGGTGACATAGGTGCGAACACAGGAAGCTAGCAGACCCTCGCTGCCTGCAGACACCGAGCAGCCAGACTAGGACGGCGGCCTAAGCCGTAGGCGAAATGTGCTCATTCGCTTTGGCGCGACGTCGAACTATAAATAATGCTGTCACTAGCGTGAGCGTCGTGGAAAGTCGGAAAAGTCGGCTGCGTGGGTGAGTGCCAAGTTTGGGGAGCATTTTGTAGTATGCGCAGTGCAATGGAGACGCGGGAAACTTGTTGTGGCCCAGTGTTTTGCAGTTGGACGACAAGATTGGTACACAGTAGTAAAGAGCGAGGCACTGAGTTGGCATGAATAATGGAGTGCACAATGGGGCTCGAGATGTGTTTGTTACCTCAGGTGCTGTATGATTGTCGACAAGGAGTGAAAACGGAGCAATTAGTGATGGCTCTTTCAATTTAAGACGTTAATAACAGACTCAATTTGCATTTGTAATACCAGAGCATCGAAACTACTTGTAACTTTTGTGTATATGAACGTGTCCGCGCCTTTGTACTCTGCTCCCTTCACCGCTACAAACCAACCAACCATGGTGTCCGTGCGCATCAGAGTCGCAAAGAATGGGGAATAGCGCAGTTTGGTCGTGCGTGGGACGTAGCTCAGTTGGTAGAGCGTTCGCTTCGCATGTGAAAGGTGCAGGGTTGAAGCTGCGGTTCATCCATTTTTTGTGGTCAGTGCATGGTAAGTGTTGGTCGCAGCGAACCTAAAGGCACGCAAGATGTTGCAAAGCCAGCGTCACAGACTGATATGATGTATACTGACGTAAGGAGAGCAAGATGTAAGTGTGGGGACCGGCTGTTATCGAGGTGTCATCGAGTGCAGATCTGGCTTAGCTATCACGGCTTAACCTCATTGAAGTCTAGAGGGTGGACAACACGTTCGTCTTACTCAGAGCGGAGTGCGAACCCTATTTTCAACGTTATACGCGCCCCTTTCATTGTGGCCAACTACGATTCGATACAGAATGCACGAAACCTGAAAGACACCCTAATGGATACATAGAGAGTAGTGTTTGTCTGCTGAATAATGGTAGTGCAAGGGTCTGTGTCGTCTATATGGCTGTATGTAGCACCATTAGTCTTCGGGGGGGAGGGCGGTCGAAGCTCAGATGGTAGAGCGCTCGCTTAGTATGCGAGAAGTACTGGGATCAATACCCGGTGCCTCCAGAACTTTTAACACACCTACATGCGCTCCTTACCATCCAAGTGGAATAATTCACAGCCAGCAGATGTGTCTAGGAAGATACAAGCGAATGATTAGCATCCACAATTGGCAAGCGTGCTGTTATTAGTGCGCGGGAAGCACCCTCCTCCCACGCCTACACTTAATTTAGAAACAGTACAAGTGTTCCCGTAAGATTCTCAAGCCTATGTCGGAAAGATCTGCCTTGCGCCGAGTTGACATAAATCCCACTGCACATTCCTATTCTTTGCGTGCAGTCGGCTGCTACTGGTGTTGCTAGTTGTGACTGCTGATAACACATGCCGTAGCAATCAATTCATGGAGTGAGTTGCATGTTTTGCGATAGTCTGTCTCTGACAAGCAAGCACAGGTGACATAGGTGCGAATACAGGAAGCTAGCAGACCCTCGCTGCCTGCAGACACCTAGCAGCCTCACTAGGAGGGCGGCCTAAGCCGTAGGCGAAATGTGCTCATTCGTTTTGGCGCGACGTCGAACTATAAATAATGCTGTCACTAGCGTGAGCGTCGTGGAAAGTCGGAAAAGTCGGCTGCGTGGGTGAGTGCCAAGTTTGGGGAGCGTTTTGTAGTATGCACAGTGCAATGGAGACGCGGAAACTTGTTGTGGCCCAGTGTTTTGCAGTTGGACGACAAGATTGGTACACAGTAGGAAAGAGCGAGGCACTGAGATGGCATGAATAATGGAGTGCACAATGGGGCTCGAGATGTGTTTGTTACCTCAGGTGCTGTATGATTGTCGACAAGGAGTGAAAACGGAGCAATTTGTGACGGCTCTTTCAATTTAAGACGTTAAAAACAGACGGAATTTGCATTTGTAATACCAGAGCATCGAAACTACTTGGAACTTTTGTGTATATGAACGTGTCCGCGCCTTTGTACTCTGCTCCCTTCACCGCTACAAACCAACCAACCATCGTGTCCGTGCGCATCAGAGTCGCAAAGAATGGGGAATAGTGCAGTTTGGTCGTGCATTTGGCGTAGCTCAGTTGGTAGAGCGTTCGCTTCGCATGTGAAAGGTGCCGGGTTCAAGCCGCGGCGCCTCCATTTTTTGTGGTCAGTGCATGGTAAGTATTGGTCGCGGCGAACCTAAAGGCACGCAAGATGTTGCAAAGCCAGCGTCACAGACTGATATGATGTATACTGACGTAAGGAGAGCAAGATGTAAGTGTGGGGACCGGCTGTTATCGAGGTGTCATCGAGTGCAGATCTGTCTTAGGTATCACGGCTTAACCTCATTGAAGTCTAGAGGGTGGACAACACGTTCGTCTTACTCAGAGCGGTGTCCGAACTCTATTTTCAACGTTATACGTGCCACTTTCATTGTGGCCAACTACGATTCGATACAGAATGCACGAAACCTGAAAGACACCCTAACGGATACATAGAGAGTAGTGTTTGTCTGCTGAATAATGGGAGTGCAAGGGTCTGTGTCGTCTATATGGCTGTATGTAGCACCATTAGTCTTCGGGGGTGCGGGCGTAGCTCAGATGGTAGAGTGGTCGCTTAGTATGCTAGAGGTACTGGGATCAATACCCAGTGCCTCCAGAATTTTTAACACACCTACATGCGCACCTTGCCATGCAAGTGGAATAATTCTCAGCCTGCAGATGTGTCTAGGAAGATACAAGCGAATGATTAGCATCCACAATTGGCAAGCGTGCTGTTATTAGTGCGCGGGAAGCACCCTCCTCCCACGCCTACACTTTATTTAGAAGCAGTACAAGTGTTCCCGTAAGATTCTCAAGCCTATGTCGGAAAGATCTGCCTTGCGCCGAGTTCACGTAAATCCCACTGCACATTCCTATTCTTTGCGTGCAGTCGGCTGCTACTGGTGTTGCTAGTTGTGACTGCTGATAACAGATGCCGTAGCAATCAATTCATGGAGTGAGTTGTATGTTTTGCGATAGTCTGTCTCTGACAAGCAAGCACAGGTGACATAGGTGCGAACACAGGAAGCTAGCAGACCCTCGCTGCCTGCAGACACCGAGCAGCCAGACTAGGACGGCGGCCTAAGCCGTAGGCGAAATGTGCTCATTCGCTTTGGCGCGACGTCGAACTATAAATAATGCTGTCACTAGCGTGAGCGTCGTGGAAAGTCGGAAAAGTCGGCTGCGTGGGTGAGTGCCAAGTTTGGGGAGCATTTTGTAGTATGCGCAGTGCAATGGAGACGCGGGAAACTTGTTGTGGCCCAGTGTTTTGCAGTTGGACGACAAGATTGGTACACAGTAGTAAAGAGCGAGGCACTGAGTTGGCATGAATAATGGAGTGCACAATGGGGCTCGAGATGTGTTTGTTACCTCAGGTGCTGTATGATTGTCGACAAGGTGTGAAAACGGAGCAATTAGTGATGGCTCTTTCAATTTAAGACGTTAATAACAGACTCAATTTGCATTTGTAATACCAGAGCATCGAAACTACTTGTAACTTTTGTGTATATGAACGTGTCCGCGCCTTTGTACTCTGCTCCCTTCACCGCTACAAACCAACCAACCATGGTGTCCGTGCGCATCAGAGTCGCAAAGAATGGGGAATAGCGCAGTTTGGTCGTGCGTGGGACGTAGCTCAGTTGGCAGAGCGTTCGCTTCGCATGTGAAAGGTGCAGGGTTGAAGCTGCGGTTCATCCATTTTTTGTGGTCAGTGCATGGTAAGTGTTGGTCGCAGCGAACCTAAAGGCACGCAAGATGATGCAAAGCCAGCGTCACAGACTGATATGATGTATACTGACGTAAGGAGAGCAAGATGTAAGTGTGGGGACCGGCTGTTATCGAGGTGTCATCGAGTGCAGATCTGGCTTAGCTATCACGGCTTAACCTCATTGAAGTCTAGAGGGTGGACAACACGTTCGTCTTACTCAGAGCGGTGTGCGAACCCTATTTTCAACGTTATACGCGCCACTTTCATTGTGGCCAACTACGATTCGATACAGAATGCACGAAACCTGAAAGACACCCTAATGGATACATAGAGAGTAGTGTTTGTCTGCTGAATAAAGGTAGTGCAAGGGTCTGTGTCGTCTATATGGCTGTATGTAGCACCATTAGTCTTCGGGGGGGAGGGCGGTCGTAGCTCAGATGGTAGAGCGCTCGCTTAGTATGCGAGAAGTACTGGGATCAATACCCGGTGCCTCCAGAACTTTTAACACACCTACATGCGCTCCTTACCATGCAAGTGGAATAATTCACAGCCAGCAGATGTGTCTAGGAAGATACAAGCGAATGATTAGCATCCACAATTGGCAAGCGTGCTGTTATTAGTGCGCGGGAAGCACCCTCCTCCCACGCCTACACTTAATTTAGAAACAGTACAAGTGTTCCCGTAAGATTCTCAAGCCTATGTCGGAAAGATCTGCCTTGCGCCGAGTTGACATAAATCCCACTGCACATTCCTATTCTTTGCGTGCAGTCGGCTGCTACTGGTGTTGCTAGTTGTGACTGCTGATAACACATGCCGTAGCAATCAATTCATGGAGTGAGTTGTATGTTTTGCGATAGTCTGTCTCTGACAAGCAAGCACAGGTGACATAGGTGCGAATACAGGAAGCTAGCAGACCCTCGCTGCCTGCAGACACCTAGCAGCCTCACTAGGAGGGCGGCCTAAGCCGTAGGCGAAATGTGCTCATTCGTTTTGGCGCGACGTCGAACTATAAATAATGCTGTCACTAGCGTGAGCGTCGTGGAAAGTCGGAAAAGTCGGCTGCGTGGGTGAGTGCCAAGTTTGGGGAGCGTTTTGTAGTATGCACAGTGCAATGGAGACGCGGAAACTTGTTGTGGCCCAGTGTTTTGCAGTTGGACGACAAGATTGGTACACAGTAGTAAAGAGCGAGGCACTGAGTTGGCATGAATAATGGAGTGCACAATGGGGCTCGAGATGTGTTTGTTACCTCAGGTGCTGTATGATTGTTGACAAGGAGTGAAAACGGAGCAATTTGTGACGGCTCTTTCAATTTAAGACGTTAAAAACAGACGGAATTTGCATTTGTAACACCAGAGCATCAAAACTACTTGGAACTTTTGTGTATATGAACGTGTCCGCGCCTTTGTACTCTGCTCCCTTCACCGCTACAAACCAACCAACCATCGTGTCCGTGCGCATCAGAGTCGCAAAGAATGGGGTATAGCTCAGTTTGGTCGTGCATGGGGCGTAGCTCAGTTGGTAGAGCGTTCTCTTAGCATGTGGCTGCTCGGTGTCTGCAGGCAGCGAGGGTCTGCTAGCTTCCTGTGTTCGCACCTATGTGCAGGATTCAAGCCGCGGCGCCTCCACTTTTTGTGGTCAGTGCATGGTAAGTGTTTGTCGCGGCGAACCTAAAGGCACGCAAGATGTTGCAAAGCCAGCGTCACAGACTGATATGATGTATACTGACGTAAGGAGAGCAAGATGTAAGTGTGGGGAATGGCTGTTATCGAGGTGTCATCGAGTGCAGATCTGTCTTAGGTATCACGGCTTAACCTCATTGAAGTCTAGAGGGTGGACAACACGTTCGTCTTACTCAGAGCGGTGTCCGAACTCTATTTTCAACGTTATACGTGCCACTTTCATTGTGGCCAACTACGATTCGATACAGAATGCACGAAACCAGAAAGACACCGTAACGGATACATAGGGAGTAGTGTTTGTCTGCTGAATAATGGGAGTGCAAGGGTCTGTGTCGTGATTATGGCTGTATGTAGCACCATTAGTCTTCGGGGGGGCTCAGATGGTAGAGCGCTCGCTTAGTATGCGAGAGGTACTGGGATCAATACCCAGTGCCTCCAGAATTTTTAACACACCTACATGCGCACCTTGCCATGCAAGAGGAATAATTCTCAGCCTGGAGATGTGTCTAGGAAGATACAAGTGAATGATTAGCATCCACAATTGGCAAGCGTGCTGTTATTAGTGCGCGGGAAGCACCCTCCTCCCACGCCTAACTTAATTTAGAAACAGTACAAGTGTTCCCGTAAGATTCTCAAGCCTATGTCGGGAAGATCTGCCTTGCCCCGAGTTCACGTAAATCCCACTGCACATTCCTATTCTTTGCGTGCAGTCGGCTGCTGCTGGTGTTGCTAGTTGTGACTGCTGATAACAGATGCCGTAGCAATCAATTCATGGAGTGAGTTGTATGTTTTGCGATAGTCTGTCTCTGACAAGCAAGCATATGTGACATAGGTGCGAACACAGGAAGCTAGCAGACCCTCGCTGCCTGCAGACACCGAGCAGCCACACTATGAGGGCGGCCTAAGCCGTAGGCGAAATGTGCTCATTCGCTTTGGCGCGACGTCGAACTATAAATAATGCTGTCACTAGCGTGAGCGTTGCGTGAGCTTCGTGGAAAGTCGGAAAAGTCGGCTGCGTGGGTGAGTGCCAAGTTTGGGGAGCGTTTTGTAGTATGCGCAGTGCAATGGAGACGCGGAAACTTGTTGTGGCCCAGTGTTTTGCAGTTGGACGACAAGATTGGTACACAGTAGTAAAGAGCGAGGCACTGAGTTGGCATGAATAATGGAGTGCACAATGGGGCTCGAGATGTGTTTGTTACCTCAGTTGCTGTATGATTGTCGACAAGGAGTGAAAACGGAGCAATTTGTGACGGCTCTTTCAATTTAAGACGTTAAAAACAGACGGAATTTGCATTTGTAATACCAGAGCATCGAAACTACTTGGAACTTTTGTGTATATGAACGTCTCCCCGCCGTTGTACTCTGCTCCCTTCACCGCTACAAACCAACCAACCATGGTGTCCGTGCGCATCAGAGTCGCAAAAAATGGGGAATAGCGCAGTTTGGTCGTGCATGGGGCGTAGCTTAGTTGGTAGAGCATTCGCTTCGCATGTGGAAGGTGCAGGGTTCAAGCTGCGGCGCCTCCATTTTTTGTGGTCAGTGCATGGTAAGTGTTGGTCGCGGCGAACCTAAAGGCACGCACGATGTTGCAAAGCCTGCGTCACAGACTGATATGATGTATACGGACGTAAGGAGAGCAAGATGTAAGTGTGGGGACCGGTTGTTATCGTGGTGTCATCGAGTGCAGATCTGTCTTAGGTATCACAGCTTAACCTCATTGAAGTCTAGAGGGTGGACAACACGTTCGTCTTACTCAGAGCGGTGTCCGAACTGTATTTTAAACGTTATACGTGCCACTTTCATTGTGGCCAACTACGATTCGATACAGAATGCACGAAACCTGAAAGACACCGTAACGGATACATAGAGAGTACTGTTTGTCTGCTGAATAATGGGAGTGCAAGGGTCTGTGTCGTCTATATCGCTGTATGTAGCACCATTAGTCTTCGTGGGGGCGGGCGTAGTATGCGAGAGGTACTGGGATCAATACGCAGTGCCTCCAGAATTTTTAACACACCTACATGCGCACCTTGCCATGCCAGTGGAATAATTCACAGCCAGCAGATGTGTCTAGGAAGATACAAGCGAATGATTAGCATGTGTGGCCAACTACGATTCGATACAGAATGCACGAAACCTGAAAGACACCCTAACGCATACATAGAGAGTGGTGTTTGTCTGCTGAATAATGGGAGTGCAAGGGTCTGTGTCGTCTATATGGCTGTATGTAGCACCATTAGTCTTCGGCGGGCGTAGGTCAAACGGTAGAGCGCTCGCTTAGTATGCGAGAGGTACTGGGATCAATACCCAGTACCTCAAGAATTTTTAACACACCTACATGCGCACCTTGCCATGCAAGTGGAATAATTCACAGCCAGCAGATGTGTCTAGGAAGATACAACCGAACGATTAGCATCCACAATTGGCAAGCGTGCTGTTATTAGTGCGCGGGAAGCACCCTCCTCCCACGCATACACTTAATTTAGAAACAGTACAAGTGTTCCCGTAAGATTCTCAAGCCTATGTCGGAAAGATCTGCCTTGCGAAGAGTTCACGTAAATCCCACTGCACATTCCTATTCTTTGCGTGCAGTCGGCTGCTACTGGTGTTGCTAGTTGTGACTGCTGATAACAGATGCCGTAGCAATCAATTCATGGAGTGAGTTGTATGTTTTGCGATAGTCTGTCTCTGACAAGCAAGCACAGGTGACATAGGTGCGAACACAGGAAGCTAGCAGACCCTCGCTGCCTGCAGACACCGAGCAGCCACACTAGGAGGGCGGCCTAAGCCGTAGGCGAAATGTGCTCATTCGCTTTGGCGCGACGTCGAACTATAAATAATGCTGTCACTAGCGTGAGCGTTGCGTGAGCGTCGTGGAAAGTCGGAAAAGTCGGCTGCGTGGGTGAGTGCCAAGTTTGGGGAGCGTCTTGTAGTATGCGCAGTGCAATGGAGACGCGGAAACTTGTTGTGGCCCAGTGTTTTGCAGTTGGACGACAAGATTGGTACTCAGTAGTAAAGAGCGAGGCACTGAGTTGGCATGAATAATGGAGTGCACAATGGGGCTCGAGATGTGTTTGTTACCTCAGGTGCTGTATGATTGTCGACAAGGAGTGAAAACGGAGCAATTTGTGACGGCTCTTTCAATTTAAGACCTTAAAAACAGACGGAATTTGCATTTGTAATACCAGAGCATCGAAACTACTTGGAACTTTTGTGTATATGAACGTGTCCGCGCCTTTGCACTCTGCTCCCTTCACCGCTACAAACCAACCAACCATCGTGTCCGTGCGCGTAAGAGTCGCAAAGAATGGGGAATAGCGCAGTTTGGTCTTGCATGTGGCGTAGCTCAGTTGGTAGAGCGTTCGCTTCGCATGTGAAAGGTGCAGGGTTCAAGCCGCGGCGCTTCCATTTTTTGTGGTCAGTGCATGGTGAGTGTTGGTCGCGGCGAACCTAAAGGCACGCAAGATGTTGCATAGCCAAAGTCACAGACTGATATGATGTATACTGACGTAAGGAGAGCAGGATGTAAGTGTGGGGACCGGCTGTTATCGAGGTGTCATCGAGTGCTGATCTGTCTTAGGTATCACGGCTTAACCTCATTGAAGTCTAGAGGGTGGACAACACGTTCGTCTTACTCAGAGCGGTGTCCAAACTCTATTTTCAACGTTATACGTGCCACTTTCATTGTGGCCAACTACGATTCGATACAGAATGCACGAAACCTGAAAGACACCCTAACGGATACATAGAGAGTAGTGTTTGTCTGCTGAATAATGGGAGTGCAAGGGTCTGTGTCGTCTATATGGCTGTATGTAGCACCATTAGTCTTCGGGAGGGCGGGCGTAGCTCCGATGGTAGAGCGCTCGCTTAGTATGCGAGAGGGCCTGGGATCAATATCCAGTGCCTTCAGAATTTTTAACACACCTACATGCGCACCTTGCCATGCTAGTGGAATAATTCTCAGCGTGCAGATATGTCTAGGAAGATACAAGCGAATGATTAGCATCCACAATTGGCAAGCGTGCTGTTATTAGTGCGCGGGAAGCACCCTCCTCCCACGCCTACACTTAATTTAGAAACAGTACAAGTGTTCCCGTAAGATTCTCAAGCCTATGTCAGAAAGATCTGCCTTGCGCCGAGTTCACGTAAATCCCACTGCACATTCCTATTCTTTGCGTGCAGTCGGCTGCTACTGGTGTTGCTAGTTGTGACTGCTGATAACAGATGCCGTAGCAATCAATTCATGGAGTGAGTTGTATGTTTTGCGATAGTCTGTCTCTGATAAGCAAGCACAGGTAACATAGGTGCGAACACAGGAAGCTAGCAGACCCTCGCTGCCTGCAGACACCGAGCAGCCACACTAGGAGGGCGGCCTAAGCCGTAGGCGAAATGTGCTCATTCGCTTTGGCTCGACGTCGAACTATAAATAATGCTGTCACTAGCGTGAGCGTCGTGGAAAGTCGGAAAAGTCGGCTGCGTGGGTGAGTGCCAAGTTTGGGGAGCGTTTGGTAGTATGTGCAGTGCAATGGAGACGCGGAAACTTGTTGTGGCCCAGTGTTTTGCAGTTGGACGACAAGATTGGTACACAGTAGTAAAGAGCGAGGCACTGAGTTGGCATGAATAATGGAGTGCACAATGGGGCTCGAGATGTGTTTGTTACCTCAGGTGCTGTATGATTGTCGACAAGGAGTGAAAACGGAGCAATTTGTGACGGCTCTTTCAATGTAAGACGTTAAAAGCAGATGGAATTTGCATTTGTAATACCAGAGCATCGAAACTACTTGGAACGTTTGTGTATATGTACGTGTCCGCGCCTTTGTACTCTGCTCCCTTCACCGCTACAAACCAACCAACCATCGTGTCTGTGCGCATCAGAGTCGCAAAGAATGGGGAATAGCGCAGTTTGGTCGTGCATGTGGCGTAGCTCAGTTGGTAGAGCGCTCGCATCGCATGTGAAAGGTGCCGGGTTCAAGCCGCAGCGCCTCAATTTTTTGTGGTCAGTGCATGGTAAGTGTTGGTCGCGGCGAACCTAAAGGCACGCAAGATGTTGCAAAGCCAGCGTCACAGACTGATATGAAGTATACTGACGTAAGGAGAGCAAGATGTAAGTGTGGGGACCGGCTGTTATCGAGGTGTCATCGTGTGCAGATCTGTCTTAGGTAACACGGCTTAACCTCATTGAAGTCTAGAGGGTGGACAACACGTTCGTCTTACTCAGAGCGGTGTCCAAACTCTATTTTCAACGTTATACGTGCCACTTTCATTGTGGCCAACTACGATTCGATACAGAATGCACGAAACCTGAAAGACACCCTAACGGATACATAGAGAGTAGTGTTTGTCTGCTGAATAATATGAGTTCAAGTTTCTGTGTCGTCTATATGGCTGTATGTACCACCCTTAGACTTCGGGGGGGCGGGCGTAGCTCAGATGGTAGAGCGCTCGCTTAGTATGCGAGGGGTACTGGGATCAATACCCAGTGCCTCCAGAATTTTTAACACACTTACATGCGCACCTTGCCATGCAAGTGGAATAATTCTCAGCCAGCAGATGTGTCTAGGAAGATACAAGCGAATGATTAGCATCCACAATTGGCAAGCGTGCTGTTATTAGTGCGCGGGAAGCACCCTCCTCCCACGCCTACACTTAATTTAGAAACAGTACAAGTGTTCCCGTAAGATTCTCAAGCCTATGTCGGAAAGATCTGCCTTGCGCCGAGTTCACGTAAATCCCACTGCACATTCCTATTCTTTGCGTGCAGTCGGCTGCTACTGGTGTTGCTAGTTGTGACTGCTGATAACAGATGCCGTAGCAATCAATTCATGGAGTGAGTTGTATGTTTTGCGACAGTCTGTCTCTGACAAGCAAGCACAGGTGACATAGGTGCGAACACAGGAAGCTTACAGACCCTCGCTGCCTGCAGACTCCGAGCATCCACACTAGGAGGGCGGCCTAAGCCGTAGGCGAAATGTGCTCATTGGCTTTGGCCCGACGTCGAACTGTAAATAATGCTGTCACTAGCGTGAGCGTCGTGGAAAGTCGGAAAAGTCGGCTGCGTGGGTGAGTGACAAGTTTGGGAGCGTTTTGTAGTATGCGCAGTGCAATGGAGACGCGGAAACTTGTTGTGGCCCAGTGTTTTGCAGTTCTACGACAAGATTGGTACACAGTAGTAAAGAGCGAGGCACTGAGTTGGCATGAATAATGGAGTGCACAATGGGGCTCGAGATGTGTTTGTTACCTCAGGTGCTGTATGATTGTCGACAAGGAGTGAAAACGGAGCAATTTGTGACGGCTCTTTCAATTTAAGACGTTAAAAACAGATGGAATTTGCATCTGTAATACCAGAGCATCGAAACTACTTGGAACGTTTGTGTATATGAACGTGTCCGCGCCTTTGTACTCTGCTCCCTTCACCGCTACAAACCAACCAACCATCGTGTCTGTGCGCATCAGAGTCGCAAAGAATGGGGAATAGCGGAGTTTGGTCGTGCATGTAGCGTAGCTCAGTTGGTAGAGCGTTCGCTTCGCATGTGAAAAGTGCCGGGTTCAAGCCGCACCGCCTCCATTTTTGTGGTCAGTGCATGGTAAGTGTTGGTCGCGGCGAACCTAAAGGTACGCAAGATGTTGCAAAGCCAGCGTCACGGACTGATATGATGTATACTGACGTAAGGAGAGCAAGATGTAAGTGTTGGGACCGGCTGTTTTCGAGGTGTTATCGAGTGCTGATCTGTCTTAGGTATCACGGCTTAACCTCATTGAAGTCTAGAGGGTGGACAACACGTTCGTCTTACTCAGAGCGGTGTCCGAACTCTATTTTCAACGTTATACGTGCCACTTTCATTGTCGCCAACTACGATTCGATACAGAATGCACGAAACCTGAAAGACACCCTAACGGATACATAGAGAGTAGTGTTTGTCTGCTGAATAATGGGAGTGCAAGGGTCTGTGTCGTGATTATGGCTGTATGTAGCACCATTAGTCTTCGTGAGGGCGGGCGTAGCTCAGATGGTAGAGCGTTCGCTTAGTATGCGAGAGGTACTGGGATCAATTACCAGTGCCTCCAGAATTTTTAATTCACCTACATGCGCACCTTGCCATGCAAGTGGAATAATTCTCAGCCAGCAGATGTGTCTAGGAAGATACAAGCGAATGATTAGCATCCACAATTGACAAGCGTGCTGTTATTAGTGCGCGGGAAGCACCCTCCTCCCACGCCTACACTTAATTTAGAAACAGTACAAGTGTTCCCGTAAGATTCTCAAGCCTATGTCGGAAAGATCTGCCTTGCGCCGAGTTCACGTAAATCCCACTGCACATTCCTATTCTTTGCGTGCAGTCGGCTGCTACTGGTGTTGCTAGTTGTGACTGCTGATAACAGATGCCGTAGCAATCAATTCATGGAGTGAGTTGTATGTTTTGCGATAGTCTGTCTCTGACAAGCAAGCACAGGTGACATAGGTGCAAACACAGGAAGCTAGCAGACCCTCGCTGCCTGCAGACACCGAGCAGCCACACCAGGAGGGCGGCCTAAGCCGTAGGCGAAATGTGCTCATTCGCTTTGGCGCTACGTCGAACTATATATAATGCTGTCACTAGCGTGAGCGTCGTGGAAAGTCAGAAAAGTTGGCTGCGTGGGTGAGTGCCAAGTTTGGGGAGCGTTTCGTAGTATGTGCAGTGCAATGGAGACGCGGAAACTTGTTGTGGCCCAGTGTTTTGCAGTTGGACGACAAGATTGGTACACAGTAGTAAAGAGCGAGGCACTGAGTTGGCATGAATAATGGAGTGCACAATGGGGCTCGAGATGTGTTTGTTACCTCAGGTGCTGTATGATTGTCGACAAGGAGTGAAAACGGAGCAATTTGTGACGGCTCTTTCAATTTAAGACGTTAAAAACAGACGGAATTTGCATTTGTAATACCAGAGCATCGAAACTACTTGGAACTTTTGTGTATATGAACGTGTCCGCGCCTTTGTACTCTGCTCCCTTCACCGCTACAAACCAACCAACCATCGTGTCCGTGCGCATCAGAGTCGCAAAGAATGGGGAATAGCGCAGTTTGGTCGTGCATGGGGCGTAGCGCAGTTGGTAGAGCTTTCGCTTCGCATGTGAAAGCTGCAGGGTTCAAGGCGCGGCGCCTCCATTTTTTGTGGTCAGTGTATGGTAAGTGGTGGTCGCGGCGAACCTAAAGGCACGCAAGATGTTGCAAAGCCAGCGTCACAGACTGATATGATGTATACTGACGTAAGGAGAGCAAGATGTAAGTGTGGGGACCGGCTGTTATCGAGGTGTCATCGAGTGCAGATCTGTCTTAGGTATCACGGCTTAACCTCATTGAAGTCTAGAGTGTGGACAACACGTTCGTCTTACTCAGAGCGGTGTCCGAACTCTATTTTCAAAGTTATACGTGCCACTTTCATTGTGGCCAACTACGATTCGATACAGACTGCACGAAACCTGAAAGACACCCTAACGGATACATAGAGAGTAGTGTTTGTCTGCTGAATAATGGGAGTGCAAGGGTCTGTGTCGTCTATATGGCTGTATGTAGCACCATTAGTCTTCGGGGGGGCAGGCGTAGCTCAGATGGTAGAGCGCTTGCTTAGAATGCGAGAGGACTGGGATCAATATCCAGTGCCTTCAGAATTTTTAACACACCTACATGCGCACCTTGCCATGCTAGTGGAATAATTCTCAGCCTGCAGATGTGTCTAGGAAGATACAAGCGAATGATTAGCATCCACAATTGGCAAGCGTGCTGTTATTAGTGCGCGGGAAGCACCCTCCTCCCACGCCTACACTTAATTTAGAAACAGTACAAGTGTTCCCGTGAGATTCTCAAGCCTATGTCGGAAAGATCTGCCTTGCGCCGAGTTCACGTAAATCCCACTGCACATTCCTATTCTTTGCGTGCAGTCGGCTGCTACTGGTGTTGCTAGTTGTGACTGCTGATAACAGATGCCGTAGCAATCAATTCATGGAGTGAGTTGTATGTTTTGCGATAGTCTGTCTCTGATAAGCAAGCACAGGTAACATAGGTGCGAACACAGGAAGCTAGCAGACCCTCGCTGCCTGCAGACACCGAGCAGCCACACTAGGAGGGCGGCCTAAGCCGTAGGCGAAATGTGCTCATTCGCTTTGGCTCGACGTCGAACTATAAATAATGCTGTCACTAGCGTGAGCGTCGTGGAAAGTCGGAAAAGTCGGCTGCGTGGGTGAGTGCCAAGTTTGGGGAGCGTTTCGTAGTATGCGCAGTGCAATGGAGACGCGGAAACTTGTTGTGGCCCAGTGTTTTGCAGTTGGACGACAAGATTGGTACACAGTAGTAAAGAGCGAGGCACTGAGTTGGCATGAATAATGGAGTGCACAATGGGGCTCGAGATGTGTTTGTTACCTCAGGTGCTGTATGATTGTCGACAAGGAGTGAAAACGGAGCAATTTGTGACGGCTCTTTCAATTTAAGACGTTAAAAACAGATGGAATTTGCATTTGTAATACCAGAGCATCGAAACTACTTGGAACGTTTGTGTATATGAACGTGTCCGCGCCTTTGTACTCTGCTCCCTTCACCGCTACAAACCAACCAACCATCGTGTCTGTGCGCATCAGAGTCGCAAAGAATGGGGAATAGCGGAGTTTGGTCGTGCATGTAGCGTAGCTCAGTTGGTAGAGCGTTCGCTTCGCATGTGAAAAGTGCCGGGTTCAAGCCGCACCGCCTCCATTTTTGTGGTCAGTGCATGGTAAGTGTTGGTCGCGGCGAACCTAAAGGTACGCAAGATGTTGCAAAGCCAGCGTCACGGACTGATATGATGTATACTGACGTAAGGAGACCAAGATGTAAGTGTGGGGACCGGCTGTTATCGAGGTGTCATCGAGTGCAGATCTGTCTTAGGTATCACGGCTTAACCTCATTGAAGTCTAGAGGGTGGACAACACGTTCGTCTTACTCAGAGCGGTGTGCGAACCCTATTTTCAACGTTATACGTGCCACTTTCATTGTGGCCAACTACGATTCGATACAGAATGCACGAAACCTGAAAGACACCCTAACGGATACATAGAGAGTAGTGTTTGTCTGCTGAATAATGGGAGTGCAAGGGTCTGTGTCGTCTATATGGCTGTATGTAGCACCATTAGTCTTCGGGGGGGCTGGGGAAGGCGGTCGTAGCTCAGATGGTAGAGCGTTCGCTTAGTATGCGAGAGGTACGGGGATCAATACCCAGTGCCTCCAGAATTTTTAACACACCTACATGCGCACCTTGCCATGCAAGTGGAATAATTCTCAGCCTGCAGATGTGTCTAGGAAGATACAAGCGAATGATTAGCATCCACAATTGGCAAGCGTGCTGTTATTAGTGCGCGGGAAGCACCCTCCTCCCACGCCTACACTTACTTTAGAAACAGTACAAGTGTTCCCGTAAGATTCTCAAGCCTATGTCGGAAAGATCTGCCTTGCGCAGGGTTCGCGTAAATCCCACTGCACATTCCTATTCTTTGCGTGCAGTCGGCTGCTACTGGTGTTGCTAGTTGTGACTGCTGATAACAGATGCCGTAGCAATCAATTCATGGAGTGAGTTGTATGTTTTGCGATAGTCTGTCTCTGACAAGCAAGCACAGGTGACATAGGTGCAAACACAGGAAGCTAGCAGACCCTCGCTGCCTGCAGACACCGAGCAGCCACACCAGGAGGGCGGCCTAAGCCGTAGGCGAAATGTGCTCATTCGCTTTGGCGCTACGTCGAACTATATATAATGCTGTCACTAGCGTGAGCGTCGTGGAAAGTCAGAAAAGTTGGCTGCGTGGGTGAGTGCCAAGTTTGGGGAGCGTTTCGTAGTATGTGCAGTGCAATGGAGACGCGGAAACTTGTTGTGGCCCAGTGTTTTGCAGTTGGACGACAAGATTGGTACACAGTAGTAAAGAGCGAGGCACTGAGTTGGCATGAATAATGGAGTGCACAATGGGGCTCGAGATGTGTTTGTTACCTCAGGTGCTGTATGATTGTCGACAAGGAGTGAAAACGGAGCAATTTGTGACGGCTCTTTCAATTTAAGACGTTAAAAACAGACGGAATTTGCATTTGTAATACCAGAGCATCGAAACTACTTGGAACTTTTGTGTATATGAACGTGTCCGCGCCTTTGTACTCTGCTCCCTTCACCGCTACAAACCAACCAACCATCGTGTCCGTGCGCATCAGAGTCGCAAAGAATGGGGAATAGCGCAGTTTGGTCGTGCATGGGGCGTAGCGCAGTTGGTAGAGCTTTCGCTTCGCATGTGAAAGCTGCAGGGTTCAAGGCGCGGCGCCTCCATTTTTTGTGGTCAGTGTATGGTAAGTGGTGGTCGCGGCGAACCTAAAGGCACGCAAGATGTTGCAAAGCCAGCGTCACAGACTGATATGATGTATACTGACGTAAGGAGAGCAAGATGTAAGTGTGGGGACCGGCTGTTATCGAGGTGTCATCGAGTGCAGATCTGTCTTAGGTATCACGGCTTAACCTCATTGAAGTCTAGAGTGTGGACAACACGTTCGTCTTACTCAGAGCGGTGTCCGAACTCTATTTTCAAAGTTATACGTGCCACTTTCATTGTGGCCAACTACGATTCGATACAGACTGCACGAAACCTGAAAGACACCCTAACGGATACATAGAGAGTAGTGTTTGTCTGCTGAATAATGGGAGTGCAAGGGTCTGTGTCGTCTATATGGCTGTATGTAGCACCATTAGTCTTCGGGGGGGCAGGCGTAGCTCAGATGGTAGAGCGCTTGCTTAGAATGCGAGAGGACTGGGATCAATATCCAGTGCCTTCAGAATTTTTAACACACCTACATGCGCACCTTGCCATGCTAGTGGAATAATTCTCAGCCTGCAGATGTGTCTAGGAAGATACAAGCGAATGATTAGCATCCACAATTGGCAAGCGTGCTGTTATTAGTGCGCGGGAAGCACCCTCCTCCCACGCCTACACTTAATTTAGAAACAGTACAAGTGTTCCCGTGAGATTCTCAAGCCTATGTCGGAAAGATCTGCCTTGCGCCGAGTTCACGTAAATCCCACTGCACATTCCTATTCTTTGCGTGCAGTCGGCTGCTACTGGTGTTGCTAGTTGTGACTGCTGATAACAGATGCCGTAGCAATCAATTCATGGAGTGAGTTGTATGTTTTGCGATAGTCTGTCTCTGATAAGCAAGCACAGGTAACATAGGTGCGAACACAGGAAGCTAGCAGACCCTCGCTGCCTGCAGACACCGAGCAGCCACACTAGGAGGGCGGCCTAAGCCGTAGGCGAAATGTGCTCATTCGCTTTGGCTCGACGTCGAACTATAAATAATGCTGTCACTAGCGTGAGCGTCGTGGAAAGTCGGAAAAGTCGGCTGCGTGGGTGAGTGCCAAGTTTGGGGAGCGTTTCGTAGTATGCGCAGTGCAATGGAGACGCGGAAACTTGTTGTGGCCCAGTGTTTTGCAGTTGGACGACAAGATTGGTACACAGTAGTAAAGAGCGAGGCACTGAGTTGGCATGAATAATGGAGTGCACAATGGGGCTCGAGATGTGTTTGTTACCTCAGGTGCTGTATGATTGTCGACAAGGAGTGAAAACGGAGCAATTTGTGACGGCTCTTTCAATTTAAGACGTTAAAAACAGATGGAATTTGCATTTGTAATACCAGAGCATCGAAACTACTTGGAACGTTTGTGTATATGAACGTGTCCGCGCCTTTGTACTCTGCTCCCTTCACCGCTACAAACCAACCAACCATCGTGTCTGTGCGCATCAGAGTCGCAAAGAATGGGGAATAGCGCAGTTTGGTCGTGCATGTTGCGTAGCTCAGTTGGTAGAGCGCTCGTTTCGCATGTGAAAGGTGCCGGGTTCAAGCCGCAGCGCCTCAATTTTTTGTGGTCAGTGCATGGTATGTGTTGGTCGCGGCGAACCTAAAGGCACGCAAGATGTCGCAAAGCCAGCGCCACAGACTGATATGATGTATACTGACGTAAGGGGAGCAAGTTGTAAGTGTGTGGACCGGCTGTTATCGAGGTGTCATCGAGTGCAGATCTGTCTTAGGTATCACGGCTTAACCTCATTGAAGTCTAGAGGGTGGACAACACGTTCGTCTTACTCAGAGCGGTGTCCGAACTCTATTTTCAACGTTATACGTGCCACTTTCATTGTGGCCAACTACGATTCGATACAGAATGCACGAAACCTGAAAGACACCCTAACGGATACATAGAGAGTAGTGTTTGTCTGCTGAATAATGGGAGTGCAAGGGTCTGTGTCGTCTATATGGCTGTATGTAGCACCATTAGTCTTCGGGGGGGCGGGCGTAGCTCAGATAGTAGAGCGCTCGCTTAGTATGCAAGAGGTACTGGGATCGATACCCAGTGCCTCCAGAATTTTTAACACACCTACATGCGCACCTTGCCATGCAAGTGGAATAATTCACAGCCAGCAGATGTGTCTAGGAAGATACAAGCGAATGATTAGCATCCACAATTGGCAAGTGTGCTGTTATTAGTGTGCGTGAAGCACCCTCCTCCCACGCCTACACTTAATTTAGAAACACTACAAGTGTTCCCGTAAGATTCTCAAGCCTATGTCGGAAAGATCTGCCTTGCGCCGAGTTCACGTAAATCCCACTGCACATTCCTATTCTTTGCGTGCAGTCGGCTGCTACTGGTGTTGCTAGTTGTGGCTGCTGATAACAGATGCCGTAGCAATCAATTCATGGAGTGAGTTGTATGTTTTGCGATAGTCTGTCTCTGACAAGCAAGCACAGGTGACATAGGTGCGAACACAGGAAGCTTGCAGACCCTCGCTGCCTGCAGACACCGAGCAGCCACACTAGGAGGGTGGCCTAAGGCGTAGGCGAAATGTGCTCATTCGCTTTGGCGCGGCGTCGAACTATAAATAATGCTGTCACTAGCGTGAGCGTCGTGGAAAGTCGGAAAAGTCAGCTGCGTGGGTGAGTGCCAAGTTTGGGGAGCGTTACGTAATATGCGCAGTGCAATGGAGACGCGGAAACTTGTTGTGGCCCAGTGTTTTGCAGTTGGACGACAAGATTGGTACACAGTAGTAAAGAGCGAGGCACTGAGTTGGCATGAATAATGGAGTGCACAATGGGGCTCGAGATGTGTTTGTTACCTCAGGTGCTGTATGATTGTCGACAAGGAGTGAAAACGGAGCAATTTGTGACGGCTCTTTCAATTTAAGACGTTAAAAACAGATGGAATTTGCATTTGTAATACCAGAGCATCGAAACTACTTGGAACTTTTGTGTATATGAACGTGTCCGCGCCTTTGTACTCTGCTCCCTTCACCGCTACAAACCAACCAACCATCGTGTCTGTGCGCATCAGAGTCGCAAAGAATGGGGAATAGCCCAGCTTGGTCGTGCATGTGGCGTAGCTCAGTTGGTAGAGCGCTCGCTTCGCATGTGAAAGGTGCCGGGTTCAAGCCGCAGCGCCTCAATTTTTTGTGGTCAGTGCATGGTAAGTGTTGGTCGCGGCGAACCTAAATGCACGCAAGATGTTGCAAAGCCAGCGTCACAGACTGATATGAAGTATACTGACGTAAGGAGAGCAAGATGTAAGTGTGGGGACCGGCTGTTATCGAGGTGTCACTGAGTGCAGATCTGTCTTAGGTAACACGGCTTAACCTCATTGAAGTCTAGAGGGTGGACAACACGTTCGTCTTACTCAGAGCGGTGTCCAAACTCTATTTTCAACGTTATACGTGCCACTTTCATTGTGGCCAACTACGATTCGATACAGATTGCACGAAACCTGAAAGACACCCTAACGGATACATAGAGAGTAGTGTTTGTCTGCTGAATAATGGGAGTGCAAGGGTCTGTGTCGTCTATATGGCTGTATGTAGCACCATTAGTCTCCGGGGGGGCGGGCGTAGCTCAGATGGGAGAGCGCTCGCTTAGTATGCGAGAGGTACTGGGATCAATACCCAGTGCCTCCAGAATTTTTAACACACCTACATGCGCACCTTTCCATGCAAGTGGAATAATTCTCAGCCTGCAGATGTGTCTAGGAAGATACAAGCGAATGATTAGCATCCACAATTGGCAAGCGTGCTGTTATTAGTGCAGGGAAGCACCATCCTCCCACGCCTACACTTAATTTAGAAACAGTACAAGTGTTCCCGTAAGATTCTGAAGCCTATGTCGGAAAGATCTGCCTTGCGCCGAGTTCACGTAAATCCCACTGCACATTCCTATTCTTTGCGTGCTGTCGGCTGCTACTGGTGTTGCTAGTTGTGACTGCTGATAACAGATGCCGTAGCAATCAATTCATGGTGTGAGTTGTATGTTTTGCGATAGTCTGTCTCTGACAAGCAAGCACAGGTGACATAGGTGCGAACACAGGAAGCTAGCAGACCCTCGCTTCCTGCAGACACCGAGCAGCCACACTAGGAGGGCGGCCTAAGCCGTAGGCGAAATGTGCTCATTCGCTTTTCCGCGACGTCGAACTATAAATAATGCTGTCACTAGTGTGAGCGTTGCTTGAGCGTCGTGGAAAGTCGGAAAAGTCGGCTGCGTGGGTGAGTGCCAAGTTTGGGGAGCGTTTCGTAGTATGCGCAGTGCAATGGAGACGTGGAAACTTGTTGTGGCCCAGTGTTTTGCAGTTGGACGACAAGATTGGTACACAGTAGTAAAGAGCGAGGCACTGAGTTGGCATGAATAATGGAGTGCACAATGGGGCTCGAGATGTGTTTGTTACCTCAGGTGCTGTATGATTGTCGACAAGGAGTGAAAACGGAGCAATTTGTGACGGCTCTTTCAATCTAAGACGTTAAAAACAGATGGAATATGCATTTGTAACACCAGAGCATCGAAACTACTTGGAACTTTTCTGTATATGAACGTGTCGGCGCCTTTGTAATCTGCTCCCTTCACCGCTACAAACCAACCAACCATCGTGTCCGTGCGCATCAGAGTCGCAAAGAATGGGGAATGGCGCAGTTTGGTCGTGCATGTGGCGTAGCTCAGTTGGTAGAGCGTTCGCTTCGCATGTGAAAGGTGCAGGGTTCAAGCCGCGTCGCCTCCATTTTTTGTGGTCAGTGGATGGTAAGAGTTGGTCGCGGCGAACCTAAAGGCACGCAAGATGTTGCAAAGTCAGCCTCACAGACTGATATGATGTATACTGACGTAAGTAGAGAAAGATGTAAGTGTGGGGACCGGCTGTTATCGAGGTGTCATCGTGTGCAGATCTGTCTTAGGTATCATGGCTTAACCTCATTGAAGTCTAGAGGGTGGACAACACGTTCGTCTTACTCAGAGCGGTGTCCGAACTCTATTTTCAACGTTATACGTGCCACTTTCATTGTGGCCAACTACGATTCGATACAGAATGCACGAAACCTGAAAGACACCCAAACGGATACATAGTGAGTAGTGTTTGTCTGCTGAATAATGGGAGTGCAAGGGTCTGTGTCGTCTATATGGCTGTATGTAGCACCATTAGTCTTCGGGGGGGCGGGCGTAGCTCAGATGGTAGAGCGCTCACTTAGTATGCGAGAGGAACTGGGATCAATACCCAGTGCCTCCAGAATTTTTAACACACATACATGCGCACCTTGCCATGCAAGTGGAATAATTCACAGCCAGCAGATGTGTCTAGGAAGATACAAGCGAATGACTAGCATCCACAATTGGCAAGCGTGCGGTTAATAGTGCGCGGGAAGCACCCTCCTCCCACGCCTACACTTAATTTAGAAACAGTACAAGTGTTCCCGTAAGATTCTCAAGCCTATGTCGGAAAGATCTGCCTTGCGCCGAGTTCACGTAAATCCCACTGCACATTCCTATTCTTTGCGTGCAGTCGGCTGCTACTGGTGTTGCTAGTTGTGACTGCTGATAACAGATGCCGTAGCAATCAATTCATGGAGTGAGTTGTATGTTTTGCGATAGTCTGTCTCTGACAAGCAAGCACAGGTGACATGGGTGCGAACACAGGAAGCTTGCAGACCCTCGCTGCCTGCAAACACCGAGCAGCCACACTAGGAGGGCGGCCTAAGGCGTAGGCGAAATGTGCTCATTCGCTTTGGCGCGACGTCGAACTATAAATAATGCTGTAACTAGCGTGAACGTCGTGGAATGTCGGAAAAGTCGGCTGCGTGGGTTAGTGCCAAGTTTGGGGAGCGTTTCGTAGTATGCGCAGTGCAATGGAGACGCGGAAACTTGTTGTGGACCAGTGTTTTGCAGTTGGACGACAAGATTGGTACACAGTAGTAAAGAGCGAGGCACTGAGTTGGCATGAATAATGGAGTGCACAATGGGGCTCGAGATGTGTTTGTTACCTCAGGTGCTGTATGATTGTCGACAAGGAGTGAAAACGGAGCAATTTGTGACGGCTCTTTCAATTTAAGACGTTAAAAACAGACGGAATTTGCATTTGTAATACCAGAGCATCGAAACTACTTGGAACTTTTGTGTATATGAACGTGTCCGCGCCTTTGTACTCTGCTCCCTTCACCGCTACAAACCAACCAACCATCGTGACCGTGCGCATCAGAGTCGCAAACAATGGGGAATAGCGCTGTTTGGTCGTGCATGTGGCGTAGCTCAGTTGGTAGAGCGTTCGCTTCGCATGTGAAAGGTGCAGCGTTCAAGCCGCGGCGTCTCCATTTTTTGTGGTCAGTGCATGGTAAATGTTGGTCGCGGCGAACCTAAAGGCACGCAAGATGTTGCAAATCCAGCGTCACAGACTGATATGATGTATACTGACGTAAGGATGGCAAGATGTAAGTGTGGGGACCGGCTGTTATCGGGGTGTCATCGAGTGCAGATCTGTGTTAGGTATCACGGCTTAACCTCATTGAAGTCTAGAGGGTGGACAACACGTTCGTCTTACTCAGAGCGGTGTCCGAACTCTATTTTCAACGTTATACGTGCCACTTTCATTGTGGCCAACTACGATTCGATACAGAATGCACGAAACCTGATAGAGACCCTAACGGAGACATAGAGAGTAGTGTTTGTCTGCTGAATAATGGGAGTGCAAGGGTCTGTGTCGTCTATATGGCTGTATGTAGCACCATTAGTCTTCGGGGGGGCGGGCGTAGCTCAGATGGTAGAGCGCTCGCTTAGTATGCGAGAGGTACTGGGATCAATAACTAGTGCCTCCAGAATTTTTAACACACCTGCATGCGCACCTTGCCATGCAAGTGGAATAATTCACAGCCAGCAGATGTGTCTAGGAAGATACAAGCGAATGATTAGCATCCACAATTGGCAAGCGTGCTGTTATTAGTGCGCGGGAAGCACCCTCGTCCCACGCCTACACTTAATTTAGAAACAGTACAAGTTTTCCCGTAAGATTCTCAAGCCTATGTCGGAAAGATCTGCCTTGCGCCGAGTTCACGTCATCCCACTGCACATTCCAATTCTTTGCGTGCAGTCGGCTGCTACTGGTGTTGCAAGTTGTGACTGCTGATAACAGATGCCGTAGCAATCAATTCATGGAGTGAGTTGTATGTTTTGCGATAGTCTGTCTCTGACAAGCAAGCATAGGTGACGTAGGTGCGAACACAGGAAGCTTGCAGAACCTCGCTGCCTGCAGACACCGAGCAGCCACACTAGGAGGGCGGCCTAAGCTGTAGGCGAAATGTGCTCATTCGCTTTGGCGCAACGTCGAACTATAAATAATGCTGTCACTAGCGTGAGCGTCGTGGAAAGTCGGAAAAGTCGGCTGCGTGGGTGAGTGCCAAGTTTGGGGAGCGTTTCGTAGTATGCGCAGTGCAATGGAGACGCGGAAACTTTTTGTGGCCCAGTGTTTTGCAGTTGGACGACAAGATTGGTACACAGTAGTAAAGAGCGAGGCACTGAGTCGGCATGAATAATGGAGTGCACAATGGGGCTCGAGATGTGTTTCTTACCTCAGGTGCTGTATGATTGTCGACAAGGAGAGAAAACGGAGCAATTTGTGACGGCTCTTTCAATTTAAGACGTTAAAAACAAATGGAATTTGCATTTGTAATACCAGAGCATCGAAACTACTTGGAACTTTTGTGTATATGACCGTGTCCGCGCCTTTGTACTCTGCTCCCTTCACCGCTACAAACCAACCAACCAGCGTGTCCGTGCGCATCAGAGTCGCAAAGAATGGGGAATAGCACAGTTTGGTCGTGCATGTGGCGTAGCTCAGTTGGTAGCTTGTTCGCTTCGCATGTGAAAGGGGCAGGGTTCAAGCAGCGGCGCCTCCATTTTTTGTGGTCAGTGCATGGTAAGTGTTGGTCGCGGCGAACCTAAAGGCACGCAAGATGTTGCAAAGCCAGCGTCACACACTGATATGATGTATACTGACGTAAGGAGAGCAAGATGTAAGTGAGGGGACCGGCTGTTATCGAGGTGTCATCGTGTGCAGATCTGTCTTAGGTATCACGGCTTAACTTCGTTGAAGTCTAGAGGGTGGACAACACGTTCGTCTTACTCAGAGCGGTGTCCGAACTCTATTTTCAACGTTAGTGCCACTTTCATTGTGGCCAACTACGATTCGATACAGAATGCACGAAACATGAAAGACACCCTAACGGATACATAGAGAGTAGTGTTTGTCTGCTGAATAATGGGAGTGCAAGGGTCTGTGTCGTCTATATGGCTGTATGTAGCACCATTAGTCCTCGGGGGGGCGGGCGTAGCTCAGATGGTAGAGCGCTCGCTTAGTATGCGATAGGTACTAGGATCAATACCCAGTGCCTCCAGAATTTTTAACACACCTACATGCGCACCTTGCCATGCAAGTGGAATAATTCACAGCCAGCAGATGTGTCTAGGAAGATACAAGCGAATGATTAGCATCCACAATTGGCAAGCGTGCTGTTATTAGTGCGCGGGAAGCACCCTCCTCCGACGCCTACACTTAATTTAGAAACAGTACAAGTGTTCCCGTAAGATTCTCAAGCCTATGTCGGAAAGATCTGCGTGGCGCCGAGTTCACGTAAATCCCACTGCACATTCCTATTCTTTTCGTGCAGTCGGCTGCTACTGGTGTTGCTAGTTGTGACTGCTGATAACAGATGCCGTAGCAATCAATTCATGGAGTGAGTTGTATGTTTTGCGATAGTCTGTCTCTGACAAGCAAGCACAGGTGACATTGGTGCGAACACAGGAAGCTTGAAGACCCTCGCTGGCTGCAGACACCGAGCAGCCACACTAGGAGGGCGGCCTAAGCCGTAGGCGAAATGTGCTCATTCGCTTTGGCGCGACGTCGAACTATAAATAATGCTGTCACTAGCGTGAGCGTCGTGGAATGTCGGAAAAGTCGGCTGCGTGGGTGAGTGCCAAGTTTGGGGAGCGTTTCGTAGTATGCTCAGTGCAATGGAGACGCGGAAACTTGTTGTGGCCCAGTGTTTTGCAGTTGGACGACAAGATTGGTACACAGTAGTAAAGAGCGAGGCACTGAGTTGGCATGAATAATGGAGTGCACAATGGGGCTCGAGATGTGTTTGTTACCTCAGGTGCTGTATGATTGTCGACAAGGGGTGAAAACGGAGCAATTTGTGACGGCTCTTTCAATTTAAGACGTTAATAACAGACGGAATTTGCATTTGTAATACCAGAGCATCGAAACTACTTGGAACTTTTGTGTATATGAACGTGTCCGCGCCTTTGTACTCTGCTCCCTTCACAGTACAAACCAACCAACCTTCGTGTCCGTGCGCATCAGAGCTGTAAAGAATGGGGAATAGCGCAGTTTGGTCGTGCATGGGGCGTAGCTCAGTTGGTAGAGCGATCGCTTTGCATGTGAAATGTCCACGGTTCAAGCCGCGGCGCCTCCATTTTTTGTGGTCAGTGCATGGTAAGTGTTGGTCGCGGCGAACCTAAAGGCACGCAAAGCCAGCGTTACAGACTGATATGATGTATACTGACGTAAGGAGAGGAAGATCTAAGTGTGGAGACCGGCTGTTATCGACGTGTCATCGAGTGCAGATCTGTCTTAGGTATCACGGCTTAACCTCATTGAAGTCTAGTGGGTGGACAACACGTTCGTCTTACTCAGAGCGGTGTCCGAACTCTATTTTCGACGTTATACGTGCCACTTTCATTGTGGCCAACTACGATTCGGTACAGAATGCACGAAACCTGAAAGACACCCTAACGGGTACATAGAGAGTAGTGTTTGTATGCTGAATAATGGGAGTGCCAGGGTCTGTGTCGTCTATATGGCTGTATGTAGCACCATTAGTCTTCAGGGGGGTGGGCGTAGCTCAGATGGCAGAGCGACCGCTTAGTATGCGAGCGGTACTGGGATCAATACCCAGTGCCTCCAGAATTTTTAACACACCTACATGCGCACCTTGCCATGCAAGTGGAATAATTTACAGCCAGCAGATGTGTCTAGGAAGATACAAGCGAATGATTAGCATCCACAATTGGCAAGCGTGCTGTTATTAGTGCGCGGGAAGCACCCTCCTCCCACGCCTACACTTTATTTAGAAAGAGTACAAGTGTTCCCGTAAGATTCTCAAGCCTATGTCGGAAAGATCTGCCTTGCGCCGAGTTCACGTAAATCCCACTGCACATTCCTATCCTTTGCGTGCAGTCGGCTGCTACTGGTGTTGCTAGTTGTGACTGCTGATAACAGATGCCGTAGCAATCAATTCATGGAGTGAGTTGAATGTTTTGCGATAGTCTGTCTCTGACAAGCAAGCACAGGTGACATAGGTGCGAACACAGGAAGCTTGCAGACCCTCGCTGCCTGCAGACACCGAGCAGCCACACTAGGAGGGCGGCCTAAGGCGTAGGCGAAATGTGCTCATTCGCTTTGGCGCGACGTCGAACTATAAATAATGCTGTCACTAGCGTGAGCGTTGCGTGAGCGTCGTGGAAAGTCGGAAAAGTCGGCTGCGTGGGTGAGTGCCATGTTTGGGGAGCGTTTCGTAGTATGCGCAGTGCAACGGAGGCGCGGAAACTTGTTGTGGCCCAGTGTTTTGCAGTTGGACGACAAGATTGGTACACAGTAGTAAAGAGCGAGGCACTCAGTTGGCATGAATAATGGAGTGCACAATGGGGCTCGAGATGTGTATGTTACCTCAGGTGCTGTATGATTGTCGACAAGGAGAGAAAACGGAGCAATTTGTGACGGCTCTTTCAATTTAAGACGTTAAAAACAGACGGAATTTGCATTTGTAATACCAGAGCATCGAAACTACTTGGAACGTTTGTGTATATGAACTTGTCCGCGCCTTTGTACTCTGCTCCCTTCACCGCTACAAACCAACCAACCATCGTGTCCGTGCGCATCAGAGCCGCAAAGAAAGGGGAGTAGCGCAGTTTGGTCGTGCATGGGGCGTAGCTCAGTTGGTAGAGCGTTCGCTTCGCATTTGAAAGGTCCAGGGTTCAAGCCCCGGCGCCTCCATTTTTTGTGGTCAGTGCATGGTAAGTGTTGGTCGCGGCGAACCTAAAGGCACGCAAGATGTTGCAAAGCCAGCGTCACAGACTGATATGATGTATACTGACGTAAGGAGAGCAAGATGTAAGTGTGGGGACCGGCTGTTATCGAGGTGTCATCGAGTGCAGATCTGTCTTAGGTATCACGGCTTAACCTCATTGAAGTGTAGAGGGTGGACAACACGTTCGTCTTACTCAGAGCGGTGTCCGAACTCTATTTTCGACGTTATACGTGCCACTTTCATTGTGGCCAACTACGATTCGGTACAGAATGCACGAAACCTGAAAGACACCCTAACAGATACATAGAGAGTAGTGTTTGTCTGCTGAATAATGGGAGTGCCAGGGTCTGTGTCGTCTATATGGCTGTATGTAGCACCATTAGTATTCGGGGAGGGGGTTGTTGGGCGTAGCTCAGATGGTAGAGCGCTCGCTTAGTATGCGAGAGGTACTGGGATCAATACCCAGTGCCTCCAGAATTTTTAACACACCTACATGCGCACCTTGCCATGCAAGTGGAATAATTCACAGCCAGCAGATGTGTCTAGGAAGATACAAGCGAATGATTAGCATCCACAATTGGCAAGCGTGCTGTTATTAGTGCGCGGGAAGCACCCTCCTCCCACGCTTACACTTAATTTAGAAACAGTACAAGTGTTCTCGTAAGATTCTCAAGCCTATGTCGGAAAGATCTGCCTTGCGCCGAGTTCACGTAAATCCCACTGCACATTCCAATTCTTTGCGTGCAGTCGGCTGCTACTGGTGTTGCTAGTTGTGACTGCTGATAACAGATGCCGTAACAATCAATTCATGGAGTGAGTTGTATGTTTTGCGATAGTCTGTCTCTGACAAGCAAGCACAGGTGACATAGGTGCGAACACAGGAAGCTTGAAGACCCTCGCTGGCTGCAGACACCGAGCAGCCACACTAGGAGGGCGGCCTAAGCCGTAGGCGAAATGTGCTCATTCGCTTTGGCGCGACGTCGAACTATAAATAATGCTGTCACTAGCGTGAGCGTCGTGGAAAGTCGGAAAAACTAGGCTGCGTGGGTGAGTGCCAAGTTTGGGGAGCGTTTCGTAGTATGCTCAGTGCAATGGAGACGCGGAAACTTGTTGTGGCCCAGTGTTTTGCAGTTGGACGACAAGATTGGTACACAGTAGTAAAGAGCGAGGCACTGAGTTGGCATGAATAATGGAGTGCACAATGGGGCTCGAGATGTGTTTGTTACCTCAGGTGCTGTATGATTGTCGACAAGGAGTGAAAACGGAGCAATTTGTGACGGCTCTTTCAATTTAAGACGTTAAAAACAGACGGAATTTGCATTTGTAATACCAGAGCATCGAAACTACTTGGAACTTTTGTGTATATGAACGTGTCCGCGCCTTTGTACTCTGCTCCCTTCACCGCTACAAACCAACCAACCATCGTGTCCGTGCGCATCAGAGCCGCAAAGAATGGGGAATAGCGCAGTTAGGTCGTGCATGGGGCGTAGCTCAGTTGGTAGAGCGTTCGCTTTGCATGTGAATTGTCCAGGGTTCAAGCCGCGGCGCCTCCATTTTTTGTGGTCAGTGCTTGGTAAGTGTTGGTCGCGGCGAACCTAAAGGCACGCAAAGCCAGCGTCACAGACTGATATGATGTATACTGACGTAAGGAGAGCAAGATGTAAGTGTGGGGACCGGCTGTTATCGAGGTGTCATCGAGTGCAGATCTGTCTTAGGTATCACGGCTTAACCTCATTGAAGTGTAGAGGGTGGACAACACGTTCGTCTTACTCAGAGCGGTGTCCGAACTCTATTTTCGACGTTATACGTGCCACTTTCATTGTGGCCAACTACGATTCGGTACAGAATGCACGAAACCTGAAAGACACCCTAACGGATACATAGAGAGTAGTGTTTGTCTGCTGAATAATGGGAGTGCCAGGGTCTGTGTCGTCTATATGGCTGTATGTAGCACCATTAGTCTTCGGGGCGGGGGGGGGGGGGGGGGGGGGGGGGGGGGGGCGTAGCTCAGATGGTAGAGCGCTCGCTTAGTATGCGAGAGGTACTGGGATCAATACCCAGTGCCTTCAGAATTTTTAACACACCTACATGCGCACCTTGCCATGCAAGTGGAATAATTCACAGCCAGCAGATGTGTCTAGGAAGATACAAGCGAATGATTAGCATCCACAATTGGCAAGCGTGCTGTTATTAGTGCGCGGGAAGCACCCTCCTCCCACGCCTACACTTAATTTAGAAACAGTACAAGTGTTCCCGTAAGATTCTCAAGCCTATGTCGGAAAGATCTGCCTTGCGCCGAGTTCACGTAAATCCCACTGCACATTCCTATTCTTTGCGTGCAGTCGGCTGCTACTGGTGTTGCTAGTTGTGACTGCTGATAACAGATGCCGTAGCAATCAATTCATGGAGTGAGTTGTATGTTTTGCGATAGTCTGTCTCTGACAAGCAAGCACAGGTGACATAGGTGCGAACACAGGAAGCTTGCAGACCCTCGATGGCTGCAGACACCGAGCAGCCACACTAGGAGGGCGGCCTAAGCCGTAGGCGAAATGTGCTCATTCGCTTTGGCGCGACGTCGAACTATAAATAATGCTGTCACTAGCGTGAGCGTCGTGGAAAGTCGGAAAAGTCGTCTGCGTGGGTGAGTGCCAAGTTTGGGGAGCGTTTGGTAGTATCCGCAGTGCAATGGAGGCGCGGAAACTTGTTGTGGCCCAGTGTTTTGCAGTTGGACGACAAGATTGGTACACAGTAGTAAAGAGCGAGGCACTCAGTTGGCATGAATAAAGGAGTGCACAATGGGGCTCGAGATGTGTTTGTTACCTCAGGTGCTGTATGATTGTCGACAAGGAGTGAAAACGGAGCAATTTGTGACGGCTCTTTCAATTTAAGACGTTAAAAACAGACGGAATTTGCATTTGTAATACCAGAGCATCGAAATTACTTGGAAATTTTGTGTATATGAACGTGTCCGCGCCTTTGTACTCTGCTCCCTTCACCGCTACAAACCAACCAACCATCGTGTCCGTGCGCATCAGAGCCGCAAAGAATGGGGAATAGCGCAGTTAGGTTGTTCATGGGGCGTAGCTCAGTTGGTAGAGCGTTCGCTTTGCATGTGAAATGTCCAGGGTTCAAGCCGCGGCGCCTCCATTTTTTGTGGTCAGTGCATGGTAAGTGTTGGTCGCGGCGAACCTAAAGGCACGCAAAGCCAGCGTCACAGACTGATATGATGTATACTGACGTAAGGAGAGGAAGATGTAAGTGTGGGGACCGGCTGTTATCGAGGTGTCATCGAGTGCAGGTCTGTCTTAGGTTTCACGGCTTAACCTCATTGAAGTCTAGTGGGTGGACAACATGTTCGTCTTACTCAGAGCGGTGTCCGAACTCTATTTTCGACGTTATACGTGCCACTTTCATTGTGGCCGACTACGATTCGGTACAGAATGCACGAAACCTGAAAGACACCCTAACGGGTACATAGAGAGTAGTGTTTGTCTGCTGAATAATGGGAGTGCCAGGGTCTGTGTCGTCTATATGGCTGTATGTAGCACCATTAGTCTTCGGGGGGGGGGGGGGGGGCGTAGCTCAGATGGTAGATCGCTCGCTTAGTATGCGAGCGGTACTGGGATCAATACCCAGTGCCTCCAGAATTTTTAACACACCTACATGCGCACCTTGCCATGCAAGTGGAATAATTCACAGCCAGCAGATGTGTCTAGGAAGATACAAGCGAATGATTAGCATCCACAATTGGCAAGCGTGCTGTTATTAGTGCGCGGGAAGCACCCTCCTCCCACGCCTACACTTAATTTAGAAACAGTACAAGTGTTCCCGTAAGATTCTCAAGCCTATGTCGGAAAGATCTGCCTTGCGCCGAGTTCACGTAAATCCCACTGCACATTCCTATCCTTTGCGTGCAGTCGGCTGCTACTGGTGTTGCTAGTTGTGACTGCTGATAACAGATGCCGTAGCAATCAATTCATGGAGTGAGTTGTATGTTTTGCGATAGTCTGTCTCTGACAAGCAAGCACAGGTGACATAGGTGCGAACACAGGAAGCTTGCAGACCCTAGCTGCCTGCAGACACCGAGCAGCCACACTAGGAGGGCGGCCTAATGCGTAGGCGAAATGTGCTCATTCGCTTTGGCACGACGTCGAACTATAAATACTGCTGTCACTAGCGTGAGCGTTGCGTGGGCGTCGTGGAAAGTCAGAAAAGTCGGCTGCGTGGGTGAGTGCCAAGTTTGGGGAGCGTTTCGTAGTATGCGCAGTGCAATGGAGACGCGGAAACTTGTTGTGGCCCAGTGTTTTGCAGTTGGACGACAAGATTGGTACACAGTAGTAAAGAGCGAGGCACTGAGTTGGCATGAATAATGGAGTGCACAATGGGGCTCGAGATGTGTTTGTTACCTCAGGTGCTGTATGATTGTCGACAAGGAGTGAAAACGGAGCAATTTGTGACGGCTCTTTCAATTTAAGACGTTAAAAACATCGGAATTTGCATTTGTAATACCAGAGCATCGAAACTACTTGGAACTTTTGTGTATATGAACGTGTCCGCGCCTTTGTACTCTGCTCCCTTCACCGCTACAAACCAACCAACCATCGTGTCCGTGCGCATCAGAGCCGCAAAGAATGGGGAATAGCGCAGTTAGGTCGTGCATGGGGCGTAGCTCAGTTGGTAGAGCGTTCGCTTTGCGTGTGAAATGTCCAGGGTTCAAGCCGCGGCGCCTCCATTTTTTGTGGTCAGTGCATGGTAAGTGTTGGTCGCGGCGAACCTAAAGGCACGCAAAGCCAGCGTCACAGACTGATATGATGTATACTGACGTAAGGAGAGGAAGATGTAAGTGTGGGGACCGGCTGTTATCGACGTGCCATCGAGTGCAGATCTGTCTTAGGTATCACGGCTAAACCTCATTGAAGTCTACAGGGTGGACAACACGTTCGTCTTACTCAGAGCGGTGTCCGAACTCTATTTTTGACGTTATACGTGCCACTTTCATTGCGGCCAACTACAATTCGATACAGAATGCACGAAAACCTGAAAGACACCCTAACGGATACATAGAGAGTAGTGTTTGTCTGCCGAATAATGGGAGTGCCAGGGTCTGTGTCGTCTATATGGCTGTATGTAGCACCATTAGTCTTTTAGGGGGTGGGCGTAGCTCAGATGGTAGAGCACTCGCTTAGTATGCGATAGGTACTGGGATCAATACCAAGTGCCACCAGAGTTTTTAACACACCTACATTCGCACCTTGCCATGCAAGTGGAATAATTCACAGCCAGCAGATGTGTCTAGGAAGATACAAGCGAATGATTAGCATCCACAATTGGCAAGCGTGCTGTTATTAGTGCGCGGGAAGCACCCTCCTCCCACGCCTACACTTAATTTAGAAACAGTACAAGTTTTCCCGTAAGATTCTCAAGCCTATGTCGGAAAGATCTGCCTTGCGACGAGTTCACGTAAATCCCACTGCACATTCCTATTCTTTGCGTGCAGTCGGCTGCTACTGGTGTTGCTAGTTGTGACTGCTGATAACAGATGCCGTAGCAATCAATTCATGGAGTGAGTTGTATGTTTTGCGATAGTCTGTCTCTGACAAGCAAGCACAGGTGACATAGCTGCGAACACAGGAAGCTTGCAGACCCTCGCTGGCTGCAGACACCGAGCAGCCACACTAGGAGGGCGGCCTAAGCCATGAGCGAAATGTGCTCATTCGCTTTGGCGCGACGTCGAAATATAAATAATGCTGTCACTAGCGTGAGCGTCGTGGAAAGTCGGAAAAGTCGGCTGCGTGGGTGAGTGCCAAGTTTGGGGAGCGTTTCGTAGTATGCTCAGTGCAATGGAGACGCGGAAACTTGTTGTGGCCCAGTGTTTTGCAGTTGGACGACAAGATTGGTACACAGTAGTAAAGAGCGAGGCACTGAGTTGGCATGAATAATGGAGTGCACAATGGGGCTCGAGATGTGTTTGTTACCTCAGGTGCTGTATGATTGTCGACAAGGAGTGAAAACGGAGCAATTTGTGACGGCTCTTTCAATTTAAGACGTTAAAAACAGACGGAATTTGCATTTGTAATACCAGAGCATCGAAACTACTTGGAACTTTTGTGTATATGAACGTGTCCGCGCCTTTGTACTCTGCTCCCTTCACAGTACAAACCAACCAACCATCGTGTCCGTGCGCATCAGAGCTGTAAGGAATGGGGAATAGCGCAGTTTGGTCGTGCATGGGGCGTAGCTCAGTTGGTAGAGCGATCGCTTTGCATGTGAAATGTCCAGGGTTCAAGCCGCGGCGCCTCCATTTTTTGTGGTCAGTGCATGGTAAGTGTTGGTCGCGGCGAACCTAAAGGCACGCAAGATGTTGCAAAGCCAGCGTCACAGACTGATATGATGTATACCGACGTAAGGAGTGCAAGATGTAAGTGTGGGGACCGGCTGTTATCGAGGTGTCATCGAGTGCAGATCTGTCTTAGGTATCACGGCTTAACCTCATTGAAGTCTAGAGGGTGGACAACACGTTCGTCTTACTCAGAGCGGTGTCCGAACTCTATTTTCGACGTTATACGTGCCACTTTCATTGTGGCCAACTACAATTCGTTACAGAATGCACGAAACCTGAAAGACACCCTAACGGATACATAGAGAGTAGTGTTTGTTTGCCGAATAATGGGAGTGCCAGGGTCTGTGTCGTCTATATGGCTGTATGTCGCACCATTAGTCTTTTAGGGGGTGGGCGTAGCTCAGATGGTAGAGCACTCGCTTAGTATGCGATAGGTACTGGCATCAATACCAAGTGCCTCCAGAATTTTTAACACACCTACATTCGCACCTTGCCATGCAAGTGGAATAATTCACAGCCAGCAGATGTGTCTAGGAAGATACAAGCGAATGATTAGCATCCACAATTGGCAAGCGTGCTGTTATTAGTGCGCGGGAAGCACCCTCCTCCCACGCCTACACTTAATTTAGAAACAGTACAAGTGTTCCCGTAAGATTCTCAAGCCTATGTCGGAAAGATCTGCCTTGCGCCGAGTTCACGTAAATCCCACTGCACATTCCTATTCTTTGCGTGCAGTCGGCTGCTACTGGTGTTGCTAGTTGTGACTGCTGATAACAGATGCCGTAGCAATCAATTCATGGAGTGAGTTGTATGTTTTGCGATAGTCTGTCTCTGACAAGCAAGCACAGGTGACATAGCTGCGAACACAGGAAGCTTGCAGACCCTCGCTGCCTGCAGACACCGAGCAGCCACACTAGGAGGGCGGCCTAAGCCATGAGCGAAATGTGCTCATTCGCTTTGGCGCGACGTCGAACTATAAATAATGCTGTCACTAGCGTGAGTGTCGTGGAAAGTCGGAAAAGTCGGCTGCGTGGGTGAGTGCCAAGTTTGGGGAGTGTTTCGTAGTATGCGCAGTGCAATGGAGACGCGGAAACTTGTTGTGGCCCAGTGTTTTGCAGTTGGACGACAAGATTGAAACACAGTAGTAAAGTGCGAGGCACTGAGTTGGCATGAATAATGGAGTGCACAATGGGGCTCGAGATGTGTTTGTTACCTCAGGTGCTGTATAACTGTCGACAAGGAGTGAAAACGGAGCAATTTGTGACGGCTCTTTCAATTTAAGACGTTAAAAACAGACGGAATTTGCATTTGTAATACCAGAGCATCGAAACTACTTGGAACTTTTGCGTATATGAACGTGTCCGCGCCTTTGTACTCTGCTCCCTTCACCGCTACAAACCAACGAACCATCGTGTCCGTGCGCATCAGAGCCGTAAAGAATGGGGAATAGCGCCCTTTGGTCGTCCATGTGGCGTAGCTCAGTTGGTAGAGTGTTCGCTTCGCATGTGAAATGTCCAGGGTTCAAGCCGTGGCGCCTCCATTTTTTGTGGTCAGTGCATGGTAAGTGTTGGTCGCGGCGAACCTAAAGGCACGCAAGATGTTGCAAAGCCAGCGTCACATACTGATATGATGTATACTGACGTAAGGAGAGGAAGATGTAAGTGTGGGGACCGGCTGTTATCGACGTGTCATCGAGTGCAGATCTGTCTTAGGTATCACGGCTTAACCTCATTGAAGTCTAGTGGGTGGACAACACGTTCGTCTTACTCAGAGCGGTGTCCGAACTGTATTTTCGACGTTATATGTGCCACTTTCATTGTGGCCAACTACGATTCGGTACAGAATGCACGAAACCTGAAAGACACCCCAACGGATACATAGAGAGTAGTGTTTGTCTGCTGAATAATGGGAGTACCAGGGTCTGTGTCGTCTATATGGCTGTATGTAGCACCATTAGTCTTCGGGGGGGGCGGGCGTAGCTCAGATGGTAGGGCGCTCGCTTAGTATGCGACAGGTACTGGGATCAATACCCAGTGCCTCCAGAATTTTTAACACACCTACATGCGCACCTTGCCATGCAAGTGGAATAATTCACAGCCAGCAGATGTGTCTAGGAAGATACAAGCGAATGATTAGCAACCACAATTGGCAAGCGTGCTGTTATTAGTGCGCGGGAAGCACCCTCCTCCCACGCCTACACTTAATTTAGAAACAGTACAAGTGTTCCCGTAAGATTCTCAAGCCTATGTCGGAAAGATCTGCGTGGCGCCGAGTTCACGTAAATCCCACTGCACATTCCTATTCTTTTCGTGCAGTCGGCTGCTACTGGTGTTGCTAGTTGTGACTGCTGATAACAGATGCCGTAGCAATCAATTCATGGAGTGAGTTGTATGTTTTGCGATAGTCTGTCTCTGACAAGCAAGCACAGTTGACATAGGTGCGAACACAGGAAGCTTGCAGACCCTCGCTGCCTGCAGACACCGAGCAGCCACACTAGGAGGGCGGCCTAAGCCGTAGGCGAAATGTGCTCATTCGCTTAGGCGCGACGTCGAACTATAAATAATGCTGTCACTAGCGTGAGCGTGGCCCCATCTTCGGCGTAACTCGAGAGGGTTGCGCCCTTCGATATTATTGTCGTTAATATCGCAGTGCTAGGAGTTTCAGTGATCGCTGCAGCTGCCGTTGTCCCGAGCCTTTGCCGCCGCCGCCGGTCCCCACCGCCGCCGCCGCCGCCGACGCCGGTTGCCGCCATCGTGTCCGGTTCCTGCCGCTGCTGCTGTTGCCGACCACCGCCGCCGCCGCCGCCGCCGCCGCCGCCGCCGGCGCCGCATCTGGTTCCTGCCGCCGCTGCCGCTGCTCGCCGCCGACGTCGCCGCCGGTTCCCGCCGCCGCCGCCGGTCTCCCGCCGACGCCGCCGCCGGTTGCCGCCACCGTACCCGGTTCCTGCCGCTGCTGCTGTTGCCGACCGCCACCGCCGCCGCCGCCGCCGCCGCCGCCGCTCCCTGCCCGTCTTTCGTTCTGTCGTCTCTGCTTACGTCTTACCCTTCCTCTTCGTCAGTCTCTTGTCCTTGTCCTTTGACTGTCCCCTGTTATTTTTCCTCTTTTCCCCTCTCCCACTTATCCTCTCACCATGACAACCCCCACAACTACCGCCACTACCACTGCAATCGTGTACACGTCCCCCTCACTTGCTGCCACCACCATCACGTGGTGTGCACAATCACCGCCTCCCCCATATATTCCCCCCCTCCTCACTCTTCCCACCCCTGCTCCTTTTGTTGCTCCCTCCCCTGTTCCTACCCCCCATGCCTCACGTGACCCATTCCCTCCCCTCCCACATGTAACTCATGCCACCCCCGCCACGGTTGTTGCCCGTCGGGCCACCACCCACGCCACACCATCATCATCGTCATCACCATCACCATCACCATCGCCCTCGCCATCGCCAGTGCCACCCACTGCCAATTCATCTTCTGTGGCGCCAGCTCCAGCTCCAGCGCCGGCACCAGCACCACCACCAGTGCCTGCACCGCCGGTGGGACCTGCCATCTCCCGCCATCTCCCAGTCGTCCCCATCCCCCACACCTCTTCCCATCCCTCTCCCGCTGTGAAACGTCCCAGCGGCACCCCAGCCTCTTCTGCTCCCAAGAAGTCGCAGACTCTCCCCCCTCCAACCCCCAAGGATGCCATGGATACCACCCCACCTTCCCTATCTACTCCCTCCTCTACCTCCCCCTCCTACAGGTACCTCCTTTCTCACCCTGATCCCTCTCTCCTGGAGGCCCGCAATCTTACCCTTCTCCTCCGCCAGCACTTCCCCGGTGCCCCGGTCTCCCTTCTCACCCCCCGTCGGGACTCCGTCCTGATCACATCCCCCAGCCCCACCCTCCACTCCGACATCCTCTCCCGCATTCCCCTCACCCGGTTTGGTCCCCGTGCCTCCCTTGCCCCTGCTCCCTCCCCCTCCTCATCCCGACTCCCCCAGCCGCCCCGTCGCCCACCGACCCTCACTGCCGTGATCACTCGGCTTAGCCCGATGATCACGGAGGAGGAGGTGTTGGTGGAGCTGAAGGCCCATCCCTATCTAGAGGTTCGAGCTGTCCGCCGGATTCACAATCCAGCTGGCCCCACCCGCCTCATGCGGGTGTTCTCCGAGCATGCTCCCTCCATAGACCTCCTCCTCAAGGAGGGTGCCCTCCTTTTCAACCGCCGTTATAAGGTCGACCCCTCCCGCTCCCCTCCACAGTCCATCCGCTGCCAGAGGTGCTTGTGCTATAATGCACATCCAACATCTGAGTGCCGCGAGGCCCCCGTCTGCCCGCACTGCAAAGAAGCACACTTCCTCCGGCAGTGCCCCAACCTTCAGTCCCCCCCCCCCCTCCTGTAACACCTGTAACCTCCAACACCCAACCTACTCCCAAAAGTGCAAGGCCAGACCCCCTCCCTCCGCTCCTGAACTCACTGTCCCTGTCCGCCCCTTGGATGCCCCCACCCCTCCCGGCAATTCCCTCCGTCCCCCCCCCCCCCACAGCTGAGGACATCATCCGCTTTGTAACCGTTGTCCTTCAGAACATCCACCCCTTTCAGCGCCCCCACACCCTCCAGCAGATATCCCTTGCCGCCCGTTCCGTCTTCCAGCTCAACACTTACGCCACCTACTCCCATAACCAGGCCCATTTTACCTTCTCCCGTCTCGACACCCTCGTCTAAATTCCCACTATGGCGCGACAGCAACGTATCCTGTTTAACAACATCCGTTCCCTTCCTGTCAACAAGAATCTCCTTATGCATACCCTCACCACCCACCGCGTGGATGCCTTCCTCCTAAACGAAACATTTCTCCAGCCCCACCATACTGTCCATACCTCGCCCTACCTCCTTCACCGCTCTGACAACCCCCTCCTGATAGCGCGTGGCGGAGTTGCCATTGGCCACCATCGCCAGATCCCTGTTCGGCTCCAACCCCTCCTTCCCAACCCCACGGAACACCTGATCCTTAGTCTATTCTTCCCCAGCCTCACCGTTACCTGCGCCACCATCTATGTCCGCCCCTCTGCCCCTATTCCTTTTGACTTCCTTTCCCACATCGACCGTACCTTCTCCTCCTACGTGATTGCCGCAGATCTCAATATCCATAGTCGCTCCGCCACCCAGTTACGGCGGTGGCATCGGTTCCTCGCCACCATCCAAGGAGATGTCCTTCCTCTTCCCCAACACACCCGCCCTGAATCCAATACCACACCCGATGTCGTCCTAGCCTCCCGCAACCTCCTTGGCCGCATAGCGGTGGACGTCCTCGACCCTATTGGCAGTGACCATCTCCCTGTCCTTCTTACCATATCAGACGGTCGTCGCCCCCGTCCCGATCCTCGCCTTGACCCTCCCCCCAAGTATGTCCATGATTACTCCCGTGCCGACTGGAATGCATACCGGGATACCCTTACTACCTGAGTCGATAGCCACCCCCTCACCTACCACCGCCCACATGACATAACCCATGCCGCATCCTTTCTCCAGCAGACCTTGTCTGAGGCCGTGGAGGCCCACATCCCTACCGTCGCCATCCACCCGCACCGTCCCACTTTACCCCCACAGGCCGTCCTCCTCCTTCGAGAATCCCGTCGTCTCTACCGTGCCTTCCTCCACACGCGTGACCGGGACACACTACAACGCCACCGGCAACTCCAGAGACACATCCGGAACTTGCTCGCGGCTAAGAAACTCCGGGACTGGCGACAGACATGCACCCGTCTTAATGCTACCCTACCTATTAACTCGTCCAAATACTGGTCAGCCTTCCGCCGCCTTACTGGATGAAAACCCCCCCCTTACTATCCTCTCCTTCATAATGACAATCCCTTTCCTGACAACCTTAGTAAGGCCAACCATTTTGCCTCCTACCTCACCGATGTCTTTACCATCCCTGACGATCCCCAGTTCGATTATTCCCTCTTCCCCGATGTCCGCGATCGAACTGACACCTCTATCCCTCCACTAGCTCCTGGCTTCCAGTACTTGGACAACATTACACACACTGAACTCAATAACCCTATAACTACTCAAGACATCATCGATATACTCCGCACCAAACGCAACACTGCTCCTGGTCACGACCGTGTTACTTACCGTCACCTCTGTGAAGCTCCCGCCCCCTTCCTCTCCACCCTGGCCAGGCTGTACAATGTGGTCTTGTCCACCGGCTTCTACCCCGACCTGTGGAAAACCTCCCGGATCCTGATGTTCCTCAAACCCGATAAACCACCTTCCGCTGTCTCCTCCTACCGTCCTATAAGCCTTACCTCGGTCTTCAGCAAGGTCCTGGAATCCATTCTAACCCGCCGCATCCACCAGCATCTCCACCGGCACCGCTTCCTTCCCTCCACCCAATGTGGCTTTCGACCATCCTTCTCTGCCGATGACCTTCTCCTTCACCTCACTCACCTCCTCTCCGAACAACTCAACTCCCGTCGCTCCGCCATATTCCTCTCCCTTGACCTTTAACGCGCCTATGACCGAGTGTGGCATTCTGGTCTCCTCTTCAAGCTCCAAACCTTTGCTCTTCCTATTAACTACGTCCGTCTGATCGCCTCCTTCATTTCCCACCGCCCTTCCTATGTCACTATCCACAACACTGATTCCTACACCTTCTACCCCTCTGCCGGTGTGCCCCAAGGTTCCGTCCTTTCCCCTCTTCTTTACCTTCTTTATACGGCGGACATGCCTCCACGTGCACCCCCCCTTCACCTTCTCCAGTACGCCGATGACACCGCCTTCCTTGCCCTTGCCCCCACCCTGCAACGCTCCCAACACCTTCTCCAATCCCATCTTGACCGGTTCACCTCTTGGTGTAACCAGTGGTTGCTCAAGGTCAATCCTTCCATGACCCAGGCAATCATCGTAGGCAAAACCACCCCTTCCTTCCGTCTCCTTCATTACTATCTTACCATTTGTGGCCGTCCTATTAACCTCACACCCACCCTCAAGTACCTTGGCGTCACGCTTGACCGTCGCCTCTCCTGGACCCCTCATCTCCGGACAATCCAAGCCAAGGCACGCTCCCGACTCCACCTCCTGAAGCTCCTTTCTGGCCGCACATGGGGTCTGGACACCTCCACCGTCCTCCACACCTATAAATCTATCATCCGCCCTATCCTCTGTTATGCCCATCCCGCCTGGATCTCTGCCCCGCCTACCTTTTACAAATCCCTTCAAATCCTTGAACGGCATGCACTCCGCCTCGCCTATCGCATCCGCCTCCCTTCCACCACGTGGCTTCTCTATGACCTCATCCCCTTCCCACACCTCCTCCTCTTCCTCCAACGGATACGGATCCTCTACACTTCCCGCAAGCTTGATCCTCCCCACCCGCTTGTCTCTTCCATCCTCTCCCACCCCAACCCACTGCCGCGCCTGTACTCCTGTATCCCACCTGCTCTCCATCTTCACACTCTCCACACCCTCTCCCAAGGTGGCTTCCGCCGACTCCCCCTCCCGGATGATGCCCTCCTCCCCTCCATCTACCCCTCCTACCAACCTTGAGCCTTGCCTTCCCCTCTCCTCTCATTTTCCTGTGGGCACCGTCTCTCCCTTCTCTCCCTCCCTCTCTCCCTCCTTCCATCCTTACCTCCCCTCCCCCTCTCCCTGGGCTTCCACCCCCCTCTTTTCGTTTTCTCCCCTCCTCCTCCCTGGCATCCTATCTCCCCCTCCCTCCTTCCCTCCCCCTGTTTTTTCCCTAGGCAGGCCCCCAGCTTTTCGGTGTGGACAGTGCCCCTGCAAGCGCCGAAGCCCATCTCCGCAGTGTCCGTGTCATTCGTCCCGTCTGTGCCTCGAGTGTTTCTTCGTTTTCTGCTCCACCGTTCACCTGTGCTAGTGTTCTCTGTTCCGTGCTGCGCTGCCCGTTTTTTTAAAACTGAAACAGTGCTGCGTCGGTGAACGACTTCAATTCTTTTTATTCTCTGTTGTCTTCTGATTTTTGTCCTCCATGTCTGTGTTTTGAGATTACGTCTTCCTGTTTTTATCTCTTGTATGTTTCTTGTGGACGAAGAGCGGCATATTAGGCCGCTGCCGGCCTACCTTTGTAGGTATAAAATGACAACAAAGGAAAAAAAAAAGCGTGAGCGTTGCGTGAGCGTCGTGGAGAGTCGGAAAAGTCGGCTGCGTGGGTGAGTGCCAAGTTTGGGGAGCGTTTCGTAGTATGCGCAGTGCAATGGAGACGCGGAAACTTGTTGTGGCCCAGTGTTTTGCAGTTGGACGACAAGATTGGTACACAGTAGTAAAGAACGAGGCACTGAGTTGGCATGAATAATTGAGTGCACAATGGGGCTCGAGATGTGTTTGTTACCTCAGGTGCTGTATGATTGTCGACAAGGAGTGAAAACGGAGCAATTTGTGACGGCTCTTTCAATTTAAGACGTTAAAAACAGACGGAATTTGCATTTGTAATACCAGAGCATCGAAACTACTTGGAACGTTTGTGTATATGAACGTGTCCGCGCCTTTGTACTCTGCTCCCTTCACCGCTACAAACCAACCAACCATCGTGTCCGTGCGCATCAGAGCCGCAAAGAATGGGGAATAGCGCAGTTTGCCCGTGCATGGGGCGTAGCTCAGTTGGTAGAGCGTTCGCTTTGCATGTGAAATGTCCAGGGTTCAAGCCGCGGCGCCTCCATTTTTTGTGGTCAGTGCATGGTAAGTGTTGGTCGCGGCGAACCTAAAGGCACGCAAGATGTTGCAAAGCCAGCGTCACTGAATGATATGATGTATACTGACGTAAGGAGAGCAAGATGTAAGTGTGGGGACCGGCTGTTATCGAGGTGTCATCGAGTGCAGATCTGTCTTAGGTATCACGGCTTAACCTCATTGAAGTCTAGTGGGTGGACAACACGTTCGTCTTACTCAGAGCGGTGTCCGAACTGTATTTTCGACGTTACATGTGCCACTTTCATTGTGGCGAACTACGATTCGGTACAGAATGCACGAAACCTGAAAGACACCCCAACGGGTACATAGAGAGTAGTGTTTGTCTGCTGAATAAGGGGAGTACCAGGGTCTGAGTCGTCTATATGGCTGTATGTAGCACCATTAGTCTTCGGGGGGGCGGGCGTAGCTCAGATGGTAGAGCGCTAGCTTAGTATGCGAGAGGTACTGGGATCAATACCCAGTGCCTCCAGAATTTTTAACACACCTACATGCGCACCTTGCCATGCAAGTGGAATAATTCACAGCCAGCAGATGTGTCTCATAAGATACAAGCGAATGATTGGCATCCACAATTGGCAAGCGTGCTGTTATTAGTGTGCGGGAAGCACCCTCCTCCCACGCCTACATTTAATTTAGAAACAGTACAAGTGTTCCCGTAAGATTCTCAAGCCTATGTCGGAGAGGTCTGCCTTGCACCGAGTTCACGTAAATCCCACTGCACATTCCTATTCTTTGCGTGCAGTCGGCTGCTACTGGTGTTGCTAGTTGTGACTGCTGATAACAGATGCCGTAGCAATCAATTCATGGAGTGTGTTGTATGTTTTGCGATAGTCTGTCTCTGACAAGCAAGCACAGGTGACATAGGTGCGAACACAGGAAGCTTGCAGACCCTCGCTGCCTGCAGACACCGAGCAGCCACACTAGGAGGGCGGCCTAAGCCGTAGGCGAAATGTGCTCATTCGCTTTGGCGCGACGTCGAACTATAAATAATGCTGTCACTAGCGTGAGCGTTGCTTGAGCGTCGTGGAAAGTCGGAAAAGTCGGCTGCGTGGGTGAGTGCCAAGTTTGGGGAGCGTTTCGTAGTATGCGCAGTGCAATGGAGACGCGGAAACTTGTTGTGGCCCAGTGTTTTGCAGTTGGAAGACAATATTGGTACACAGTAGTAAAGAGCGAGGCACTGAGTTGGCATGAATAATTGAGTGCACAATGGGGCTCGAGATGTGTTTGTTACCTCAGGTGCTGTATGATTGTCGACAAGGAGTGAAAACGGAGCAATTTGTGACGGCTCTTTCAATTTAAGACGTTAAAAACAGATGGAATTTGCATTTGTAATACCAGAGCATCGAAACTACTTGGAACGTTTGTGTATATGAACGTGTCCGCGCCTTTGTACTCTGCTCCCTTCACCGCTACAAACCAACCAACCATCGTGTCCGTGCGCATCAGAGCCGCAAAGAATGGGGAATAGCGCAGTTAGGTGGTGCATGGGGCGTAGCTCAGTTGGTAGAGCGTTCGCTTTGCATGTGAAATGTCCAGGGTTCAAGCCGCGGCGCCTAAATTTTTTGTGGTCAGTGCATGGTAAGTGTTGGTCGCGGCGAACCTAAAGGCACGCAAGATGTTGCAAAGCCAGCGTCACAGACTGATATGATGTATACTGACGTAAGGAGAGCAAGATGTAAGTGTGGGGACCGGCTGTTATCGAGGTGTCATCGAGTGCAGATCTGTCTTAGGTATCACGGCTTAACCTCATTGAAGTCTAGTGGGTGGACAACACGTTCGTCTTACTCAGAGCGGTGTCCGAACTCTATTTTCAACGTTACACGTGCCACTTTCATTGTGGCCAACTACGATTCGGTACAGAATGCACGAAACCTGAAAGACACCCTAACGGATACATAGAGAGTAGTGTTTGTCTGCTGAATAATTGGAGTGCCAGGGTCAGTGTCGTCTATAGGGCTGTATGTACCACCCTTAGTTTTCGGGGGAGCGGGCGTAGCTCAGATGGTAGAGCTCTTGCTTAGTATGCGAGAGGTACTGGGATCAATACCCAGTGCCTCCAGAACTTTTAACACACCTACATGCGCACCTTGCCATGCAAGTGGAATAATTCACAGCCAGCAGATGTGTCTAGGAAGATACAAGCGAATGATTAGCAACCACAATTGGCAAGCGTGCTGTTATTAGTGTGCGGGAAGCACCCTCCTCCCACGCCTACACTTAATTTAGAAACAGTACAAGTGTTCCCGTAAGATTCTCAAGCCTATGTCGGAAAGATCTGCCTTGCGCCGAGTTCATGTAAATCCCACTGCACATTCCTATTCTTTGCGTGCAGTCGGCTGCTACTGGTGTTGCTAGATGTGACTGCTAATAACAGATGCCGTAGCAATCAATTCATGGAGTGAGTTGTATGTTTTGCGATAGTCTGTCTCTGACAAGCAAGCACAGGTGACATAGGTGCGAACACAGGAAGCTTGCAGACCCTCGCTGCCTGCAGACACCGAGCAGCCACACTAGGAGGGCGGCCTAAGCCGTAGGCGAAATGTGCTCATTCGCTTTGGCGCGACGTCGAACTATAAATAATGCTGTCACTAGCGTGAGCGTTGCGTGTCGTGGAAAGTCGGAAAAGTCGGCTGCGTGGGTGAGTGCCAAGTTTGGGGAGCGTTTCGTAGTATGCGCAGTGCAATGGAGACGCGGAAACCTGTTGTGGCCCAGTGTTTTGCAGTTGGACGACAAGATTGGTACACAGTAGTAAAGAGCGAGGCACTGAGTTGGCATGATTAATGGAGTGCACAATGGGGCTCGAGATGTGTTTGTTACCTCAGGTGCTGTATGATTGTCGACAAGGAGTGAAAACGGAGCAATTTGTGACGGCTCTTTCAATTTAAGACGTTAAAAACAGATGGAATTTGCATTTGTAATACCAGAGCATCGAAACTACTTGGAACTTTTGTGTATATGAACGTGTCCGCGCCTTTGTACTCTGCTCCCTTCACCGCTACAAACCAACCAACCATCGCGTCCGTGCGCATCAAAGCCGCAAAGAATGGGGAATAGCGCAGTTTGGTCGTGCATGGGGCGTAGCTCAGTTGGGAGAGCGTTCGCTTCGCATGTGAAAGGTGCAGGGTTCAAGCCGCGGCACCTCCATTTTTTGTGGTCAGTGCATGGTAAGTGTTGGTCGCGGCGAACCTAAGGGCACGCAAGAATTTGCAAAGCCATCGTCACAGACTGATATGATGTATACTGAAGTAAGGAGAGCAAGATGTAAGTGTGGGGACCATCTGTTATCGAGGTGTCATCGAGTGCAGATCTGTCTTAGGTATCACGGCTTAACCTCATTGAAGTCTAGAGGGTGGACAACACGTTCGTCTTACTCAGAGCGGTGTCCGAACTCTATTTTCGACGTTATACGTGCCACTTTCATTGTGGCCAACTACGATTCGATACAGAATGCACGAAACCTGAAAGACACCCTAACGGATACATAAAGAGTAGTGTTTTTCTGCTGAATAATGGGAGTGCAAGGGTCTGTGTCGTCTATATGGCTGTATGTAGCAATATTAGTCCTCGGGGGGCGGGCGTAGCTCAGATGGTAGAGCGCTCGCTTAGTGTGCGAGAGGTACTGGGATCAATACCCAGTGCCTCCAGAATTTTTAACACACCTACATGCGCACCTTGCCATGCAAGTGGAATAATTCACAGCCAGCAGATGTGTCTAGGAAGATACAAGCGAATGATTAGCATCCACAATTGGCAAGCGTGCTGTTATTAGTGCGCGGGAAGCACCCTCCTCCCACGCCTACACTTAATTTAGAAACAGTACAAGTGTTCCCGCAAGATTCTCAAGCCTATGTCGGAAAGATCTGCCTTGCGCCGAGCTCACGTAAATCCCACTGCACATTCCTATTCTTTGTGTGCAGTCGGCTGCTACTGGTGTTGCTAGTTGTGACTGCTGATAACAGATGCCGTAGCAATCAATTCATGGAGTGAGTTGTATGTTTTGCGATAGTCTGTCTCTGACAAGCAAGCACAGGTGACATAGGTGCGAACACAGGAAGCTTGCAGACCCTCGCTGCCTGCAGACACCGAGCAGCCACACTAGGAGGGCGGCCTAAGCCGTAGGCGAAATGTGCTCATTCGCTTTGGCGCGACGTCGAACTATAAATAACGCTGTCACTAGCGTGAGCGTCGTGGAAAGTCGGAAAAGTCGGCTGCGTGGGTGAGTACCAAGTTTGGGGAGCGTTTCGTAGTATGCGCAGTGCAATGGAGACGCGGAAACTTGTTGTGGGCCAGTGTTTTGCAGTTGGACGACAAGATTGGTACACAGTAGTAAAGAGCGAGGCACTGAGTTGGCATGAATAATGGAGTGCACAATGGGGCTCGAGATGTGTTTGTTACCTCAGGTGCTGTATGATTGTCGACAAGGAGTGAAAACGGAGCAATTTGTGACGGCTCTTTCAATTTAAGACGTTAAAAACAGACGGAATTTGCATTTGTAATACCAGAGCATCGAAACTACTTGGAACTTTTGTGTATATGAACGTGTCCGCGCCTTTGTACTCTGCTCCCTTCACCGCTACAAACCAACCAACCATCGTGTCCGTGCGCATCAGAGCCGCAAAGAATGGGGAATAGCGCAGTTACGTCATGCATGGGGCGTAGCTCAGTTGGTAGAGCGTTCGCTTTGCATGTGAAATGTCCAGGGTTCAAGCCGCGGCGCCTCCATTTTTTGTGGTCAGTGCATGGTAAGTGTTGGTCGCGGAGAAACTTAAGGCACGCAAAGCCAGCGTCACAGACTGATATGATGTATACTGACGTAAGGAGAGGAAGATGTAAGTATGGGGACCGGCTGTTATCGAGGTGTCATCGAGTGCAGATCTGTCTTAGGTATCACGGCTTAACCTCATTGAAGTCTAGTGGGTGGACAACACGTTCGTCTTACTCAGAGCGGTGTCCGAACTCTATTTTCGACGTTATACGTGCCACTTTCATTGTGGCCAACTACGATTCGATACAGAATGCACGAAACCTGAAAGACACCCTAACGGATACATAAAGAGTAGTGTTTTTCTGCTGAATAATGGGAGTGCAAGGGTCTGTGTCGTCTATATGGCTGTATGTAGCAATATTAGTCCTCGGGGGGCGGGCGTAGCTCAGATGGTAGATCGCTCGCTTATTATGCGAGCGGTACTGTTATCAATACCCAGTGCCTCCAGAATTTTTAACACACCTACATACGCACCTTGCCATGCAAGAGGAATAATTCACAGCCAGCAGATGTGTCTAGGAAGATACAAGCGAATGATTAGCAATCACTATTGGCAAGCGTGCTGTTATTAGTGCGCGGGAAGCACCCTCCTCCCACGCCTACACTTTATTTAGAAACAGTACAAGTGTTCCCGTAAGATTCTCAAGCCTATGTCGGAAAGATCTGCCTTGCGACGAGTTCACGTAAATCCCACTGCACATTCCTATTCTTTGCGTGCAGTCGGCTGCTACTGGTGTTGCTAGTTGTGACTGCTGATAACAGATGCCGTAGCAATCAATTCATGGAGTGAGTTGTATGTTTTGCGATAGTCTGTCTCTGACAAGCAAGCACAGGTGACATAGGTGCGAACACAGGAAGCTTGCAGACCCTCGCTGATTGCAGACACCGAGCAGCCACACTAGGAGGGCGGCCTAAGCCGTAGGCGAAATGTGCTCATTCGCTTTGGCGCGACGTCGAACTATAAATAACGCTGTCACTAGCGTGAGCGTCGTGGAAAGTCGGAAAAGTCGGCTGCGTGGGTGAGTGCCAAGTTTGGGGAGCGTTTCGTAGTATGCGCAGTGCAATGGAGACGCGGAAACTTGTTGTGGCCCAGTGTTTTGCAGTTGGACGACAAGATTGGTACACAGTAGTAAAGAGCGAGGCACTGAGTTGGCATGAATAATGGAGTGCACAATGGGGCTCGAGATGTGTTTGTTACCTGAGGTGCTGTATGATTGTCGACAAGGAGTGAAAACGGAGCAATTTGTGACGGCTCTTTCAATTTAAGACGTTAAAAACAGACGGAATTTGCATTTGTAATACAAGAGCATCGAAACTACATGGAACTTTTGTGTATATGAACGTGTCCGCGCCTTTGTACGCTGCTCCCTTCACCGCTACAAACCAACCAACCATCGTGTCCGTGAGCATCAGAGCCGCAAAGAATGGGGAATAGCGCAGTTTGGTCGTGCGTGGGGCGTAGCTCAGTTGGTGGAGCGTTCGCTTCGCATGTGAAAGGTCCATGGTTCAAGCCGCGGCGCCTCCATTTTTTGTGGTCAGTGCATGGTAAGTGTTGGTCGCGGCGAACCTAAAGGCACGCAAGATGTTGCAAAGCCAGCGTCGCAGACTGATATGATGTATACTGACGTAAGGAGAGCAAGATGTAAGTGTGGCGACCGGCTGTTATCGAGGTGTCATCGAGTGCAGATCTGTCTTAGGTATCACGGCTTAACCTCATTGAAGTCTAGAGGGTGGACAACACGTTCGTCTTACTCAGAGCGGTGTCCGAACTCTATTATCGACGTTATACGTGCCACTTTCATTGTGGCCAACTACGATTCGATACAGAAAGCACGAAACCTGAAAGACACCCTAAAGGATACATAGAGAGTAGTGTTTGTCTGCTGAATAATGGGAGTGCAAGGGTCTGTGTCGTCTATATGGCTGTATGTAGTACCATTTGTCTTCGGAGGGGCGGGCGTAGCTCAGATGGTAGAGCGCTCGCTTAGTATGCGAGAGGTACTGGGATCAATACCCAGTGCCTCCAGAATTTTTAACACACCTACATGCGCACCTAGCCATGCAAGAGGAATAATTCACAGCCAGCAGATGTGTCTAGGAAGATACAAGCGAATGATTAGCATCCACAATTGGCAAGCGTGCTGTTATTAGTGCGCGGGAAGCACCCTCCTCCCACGCCTACACTTAATTTAGAAACAGTACAAGTGTTCCCGCAAGATTCTCAAGCCTATGTCGGAAAGATCTGCCTTGCGCCGAGTTCACGTAAATCCCACTGCACAATCCTATTCTTTGCATGCAGTCGGCTGCTACTGGTGTTGCTAGTTGTGACTGCTGATAACAGATGCCGTAGCAATCAATTCATGGAGTGAGTTGTATGTTTTGCGATAGTCGGTCTCTGACAAGCAAGCACAGGTGACATAGGTGCGAACACAGGAAGCTTGCAGACCCTCGCTGCCTGCAGACACCGAGCAGCCACACTAGGAGGGCGGCCTAAGCCGTAGGCGAAATGTGCTCATTCGCTTTGGCGCGACGTCGAACTATAAATAACGCTGTCACTAGCGTGAGCGTCGTGGAAAGTCGGAAAAGTCGGCAGCGTGGGTGAGTGCCAAGTTTGGGGAGCGTTTCGTAGTATGCGCAGTGCAATGGAAACGCGGAAACTTGTTGTGGCCCAGTGTTTTGCAGTTGGACGACAAGATTGGTACACAGTAGTAAAGAGCGAGGCACTGAGTTGGCATGAATAATGGAGTGCACAATGGGGCTCGAGATGTGTTTGTTACCTCAGGTGCTGTATGATTGTCGACAAGGAGTGAAAACGGAGCAATTTGTGACGGTTCTTTCAATTTAAGACGTTAAAAACAGACGGAATTTGCATTTGTAATACCAGAGCATCGAAACTACTTGGAACTTTTGTGTATATGAACGTGTCCGCGCCTTTGTACTCTGCTCCCTTCACCGCTACAAACCAACCAACCATCGTGTCCGTGCGCATCAGAGCCCAAAGAATGGGGAATAGCGCAGTTTGTTTGTGCATGGGGCGTAGCTCAGTTGGTAGAGCGTTCGCTTCGCATGTGAAAGGTCCAGGGTTGAAGCCGCGGCGCCTCCATTTTTTTGTTGTCAGTGCATGGTAAGTGTTGGTTGCGGCGAACCTAAAGGCACGCAAGATGTTGCAAAGCCAGCGTCACAGACTGATATGATGTATACTGACGTAACAAGAGCAAGATGTAAGTGTGGGGACGGGCTGTTATCGAGGTGTCATCGAGTGCAGATCTGTCTTAGGTATCACGGCTTAACCTCATTGAAGTCTAGAGGGTGGACAACACGTTCGTCTTACTCAGAGCGGTGTCCGAACTCTATTTTCGACGTTATACGTGCCACTTTCATTGTGGCCAACTACGATTCGATACAGAATGCACGAAACCTGAAAGGCACCCTAACGGATACATAGAGAGTAGTGTTTGTCTGCTGAATAATGGGAGTGCAAGTGTCTGTGTCGTCTATATGGCTGTATGTAGCACCATTAGTCTCCGGGGGCGGCGGGCGTAGCTCAGATGGTAGAGCGCTCGCTTAGTATGCGAGAGGTACTGGGATCAATACCCAGTGCCTCCAGAATTTCTAACACACCTACATGCGCACCTTGCCATGCAAGTGGAATAATTCACAGCCAGCAGATGTGTCTAGGAAGATACAAGCGAATGATTAGCATCCACAATTGGCAAGCGTGCTGTTATTAGTGCGCGGGAAGCACCCTCCTCCCACACCTACACTTAATTTAGAAACAGTACAAGTGTTCCCGTAAGATTCTCAAGCCTATGTCGGAAAGATCTTCCTTGCGCCGAGTTCACGTAAATCCCTCTGCACATTCCTATTCTTTGCGTGCAGTCGGCTGCAACTGGTGTTGCTAGTTGTGACTGCTGATAACAGATGCCGTAGCAATCAATTCATGGAGTGAGTTGTATGTTTTGCGATAGTCTGTCTCTGACAAGCAAGCACAGGTGCGAACACAGGAAGCTTGCAGACCCTCGCTGCCTGCAGACACCGAGCAGCCACACTAGGAGGGCGGCCTAAGCCGTAGGCGAAATGTGCTCATTCGCTTTGGCGCGACGTCGAACTATAAATAATGCTGTCACTAGCGTGAGCGTCGTGGAAAGTCGGAAAAGTCGGCTGCGTGGGTGAGTGCCAAGTTTGGGCAGCGTTTCGTAGTATGCGCAGTGCAATGGAGACGCGGAAACTTGTTGTGGCCCAGTGTTTTGCAGTTGGACGACAAGATTGGTACACAGTAGTAAAGAGCGAGGCACTGAGTTGGCATGAATAATGGAGTGCACAATGGGGCTCGAGATGTGTTTGTTACCTCAGGTGCTGTATGATTGTCGACAAGGAGTGAAAACGGAGCAATTTGTGACGGCTCTTTCAATTTAAGACGTTAAAAACAGACGGAATTTGCATTTGTAATACCAGAGCATCGAAACTACTTGGAACTTATGTGTATATGTACGTGTCCGCGCCTTGGTACTCTGCTCCCTTCACCGCTACAAACCAACCAACCATCGTGTCCGTGCGCATCAGAGCCGCAAACAATGGGGAATAGCGCAGTTTGGTCATCCATGGGGCGTAGCTCAGTTGGTAGAGCGTTGGCTTCGCATGTGAAAGGTCCACGGTTCAAGCCGCGGCGCCTCCATTTTTTGTGGTCAGTGCATGGTAAGTGTTGGTCGCTGCGAACCTAAAGGCACGCAAGATGTTGCAAAGCTTGCGTCACAGACTGATATGATGTATACTGACATAAGGAGAGCAAGATGTAAGTGTGGGGACCGGCTGTTATCGAGGTGTCATCGAGTGCAGATCTGTCTTAGGTATCACGGCTTAACCTCATTGAAGTCTAGAGGGTGGACAACACGTTCGTCTTACTCAGAGCGGTGTCCGAACTCTATTTTCGACGTTATACGTGCCACTTTCATTGTGGCCAACTACGATTCGATACAGAATGCACGAAACCTGAAAGACACCCTAACGGATACATAGAGAGTAGTGTTTGTCTGCTGAATAATGGGAGTGCAAGGGTCTGTGTCGTCTATATGGCTGTTTGTAGCACCATTAGTCTCCGTGGTGGCGGGTGTAGCTCAGATGGTAGAGCGCTCGCTTAGTATGCGAGAGGTACTGGGATCAATACCCAGTGCCTCCAGAACTTTTAACACACCTACATGCGCACCTTGCCATGCAAGTGGAATAATTCACAGCCAGCAGATGTGTCTAGGAAGATACAAGCGAATGATTAGCATCCACAATTGGCAAGCGTGCTGTTATTAGTGCGCGGGAAGCACCCTCCTCCCACGCCTACACTTAATTTAGAAACAGTGCAAGTGTTCCCGTAAGATTCTCAAGCCTATGTCGGACAGATCTGCCTTGCGCCGAGTTCACGTAAATCCCACTGCACATTCCTATTCTTTGCGTGCAGTCGGCTGCTACTGGTGTTGCTAGTTGTGACTGCTGATAACAGATGCCGTAGCAATCGATTCATGGAGTGAGTTGTATGTTTTGCGATAGTCTGTCTCTGACAAGCAAGCACAGGTGCGAACACAGGAAGCTTGCAGACCCTCGCTGCCTGCAGACACCGAGCAGCCACACTAGGAGGGCGGCCTAAGCCGTAGGCGAAATGTGCTCATTCGCTTTCGCGCGACGTCGAACTATAAATAATGCTGTCACTAGCGTGAGCGTCGTGGAAAGTCGGAAAAGTCGGCTGCGTGGGTGAGTGCCAAGTTTGGGGAGCGTTTCGTAGTATGCGCAGTGCAATGGAGACGCGGAAACTTGTTGTGGCCCAGTGTTTTGCAGTTGGACGACAAGATTGGTACACAGTAGTAAAGAGCGAGGCACTGAGTTGGCATGATTAATGGAGTGCACAATGGGGCTCGAGATGTGTTTGTTACCTCAGGTGCTGCATGATTGTCGACAAGGAGTGAAAACGGAGCAATTTGTGACGGCTCTTTCAATTTAAGACGTTAAAAACAGACGGAATTTGCATTTGTAATACCAGAGCATCGAAACTACTTGGAACTTTTGTGTATATGAACGTGTCCGCGCCTTTGTACTCTGCTCCCTTCACCGCTACAAACCAACCAACCATCGTGTCCGTGCTCATCAGAGCCGCAAAGAATGGGGAATAGCGCAGTTTGGTCGTGCATGGGGCGTAGCTCAGTTTGGCAGTCTGCCTGCGGCAGCGGTGGTGAGCGGACCTCCAGGGCCAGCGCGCTGTGGCAGGAAGTGTTTACGTCAGGCGGTGAGTCGCGTGCTTACAGCGTCTGCTTATTAGTATTCGTTCCGTTTCGTAGGATCTGATATGGAATTATGAATCCGACTAACAGGAAAGATACCTTGAAGTTTACCTTTGATAGGAATTTTTTCGAAACCAAATTCGTTTGAAGTTGAAGCATGGTTAGAGGAAACAGCTAAGATTACTTTTGATGACATTGTAGGGATAAATTTCTCTATCGTGACTAGTGTTGTTTATGTGAAATTAACGTCTTCTGAAATGTGTGATAGAATTGTGGAGTCCAGTTGAGGTGTACTGAAGTTTAAACATAGAGATGGTACCGTCAGTGACGTCAGCCTTACGCATGCTGGACTGGGCATCTGAACGGCACGTATTTTCGAACTCCCGTTTGAAATATCAGCCGCGCAAATATGTTCTGCATTAACACCTTACGGGAGGGTCATTAACAATTTTGCGGAGCGTTGGTCCAAAGCCCACAAATTTCCGGTGCTTAACGGCGTCAGGCAGGTTAAGATCGATCTACAGAAGCACATACCTTCATATATTTACGTAGGTGGACATCGCGGAATTGTCATATATTATGGGCAGCCAAAAACGTGTGCCGGCTGTGGTGCGCCCGGCCACGTGCGCTCTGAATGTATACAAAGACGCGTGACGCAGATACCTGTCGGTGAAGCCGCTAGCCCCCCTGTGACAACGGCTCTGCCACTGACATACGCTGTTGCGGCTTCTGGTCTTCCACCCGCGACCCCGCCTGTAGATGCCCCTCTTTTGAATGATGTTTTGGCCGATAACGTCAAAGAACCGAGTGCTGACGCGGCACCGCCGCTACCACACTCAGAGATGGAGGTAACGACGGATGACTCCCCAGTGGTTGATGCCACTGGTACTGAGGATGAAGCAGACGCTGTGTTCCCGGCGGATCAACCCCAGAGTCAACAGTCCACTTCGGATGTTGATGATACCGCGAACCCTAACAGGAAGCCTTCCAAAACGAAGCGGAGACTTGCACATCAAGGAGCCAATCAGCTCGCCCCACAGCTCCGCGAAAAAGCGAAACGAATAAGCAGCCAAATGAGTCAAAACACTTCTGAACCCTCTGAAGTTGGTCTCCCTGAGTCTGGTCGAATGGACATTGATCCTGTAGTGTCTCCCCCTGTGAATCCACGACGGGTGGAAGATAGTGATACCTCGAGTAGAGTCGTTTTGCCGGATACCCACGCTCAAGGAAACGCAGGATCGCTTTTGTCAGAGGCCACTCTCACTGGGAACTGGGCACAGGAAATGGAAGTACTGGATGCGAGCAATGATGCGGCTGTCATGCGGACCATTGAGACGGCATCTTCGGCACCCCCCACAGAGCAGCATACACCAACCGTACCGGGAACTACAGGAACTCCGACTGACGCGCTTGGCCTCAATTTCGTAAGCCACCCCTCTAAGACTGTTTAATTAATAGTATGTGCCTTCTCCCATGAACGAGCCCCAAGCCTATAAAATTGCCACGTTAAACATCAATAAGATACAGTCGTACAGGCGGCTCCGTAATTTACAAGATTTTGTATACGCAGCGGATATCGATATTCTGTTACTTCAAGAAGTCGCTGCGATTGAACTTGACCGAATAACTGGTTATACTACTCTCTCCAATTCCGGGAGCGGTGCGAATTTAGGGACAGCGATTCTGATAAAAGAAGGGATTGTAGCGACCGACGCAGAAAAACTGCCTGATCATAGAGGGATCGCTGTCACTTTCCATCGGACACGCATAATAAATGTTTACACCCCGTCCGGCAGTAGCAATAGGCGTGCTAGGGCTGAGTTCTTCACAAGCGCCATAGTCCCACTTTTTAGGGGAACCTACGATCGTATAATTTTTGCGGGTGACTTCAATTGTGTCTTAAGTCCAAAAGACCAGACGCCTAATTTTAACAAATCTGGAGAACTAGAACGTATCGTCCAAGAAATGAACCTCATTGACACATGGGAGCATACGCACAGAGCGGCACCTGGGTTCACTCATGTCACGAACCACTCTGCAAGCCGGCTAGACAGAATCTATGTATCGGCGTGTATGAAGACTCAAGTCCTCCATTCCGAAGTTTGGCCCACAATTTTTTCCGATCATGCCGCATATATTTGTACTGTTAACATAGTCAAGCAAGGCACATTTCGCGGCAGAGGTTTCTGGAAACTTAACAATGCTCTCCTTAACGATGTTGACTGTCACCGTGTCTTTAACGAAACATGGGAGGCATGTGAACGACGGGTTGCAAAGTATGCCTCCGTTACTGAATGGTGGATAACACATGCAAAACCAACTTTATCAAAAATGTTGAAACGCTACGCTCGGGACAAATCCTGGTGGCAACGGCAAACGTCTGAGTTTTATTTTACTTGTCTCATGGAGCTCTACCAGTCCGATGTGACTGTACCTGAATATTTTATGCAGATTAAAAAAATTAAGGCAAAATTATTAAAACTTCAGCGGCAGCAGGCAGAAGGCTTTCAAATAAGGTCCAGGCCACAGAATGTGATAGACGACGAAATGACATCCATGTTTCACGTCATTCGTGAAAATAAGAGGGGGCGGCGGAGATTAATAACTCGTCTTCAGTTGAGTGAAGGCTTTGCGCTCACGCGGCAACAAGACATACGGAACGCACTTCAAAATCACCTGGCATATCTGCTGGCAACGACACATACCGACGATGGAACTCACGATGAATTACTCAATAACTTGCAAATGACTTTGGGTGCTGCTGAAGTCGAAACTCTCATGCGAGAAATTGATGAAGACGAATTGGATTCTGCGCTATCACGAAGTCCGAAAAATAAATCGCCGGGACCCGACGGTCTCACTGCCGAATTTTATCTTACTTTCTGCGACAAATTAAAGCCCAAGTTGTTGAGTATGTTTAATGAAATTTTACGGCCTGATTTTAATGTTCCTCAGGCTCTCGTGGAAGGCATCGTGGTTTTAATCCCTAAACGCCCAATGTGCAGTTCTGTTGACGATTTTCGGCCGCTTACTTTACTGAACAGTGACTACAAAATTTTAGCACGAATTATTTCTAATAGATTGAAAATGTTGATGAATACTGTCATTGGTCAGTACCAGACCAGTGTAGGTGTCGGTAGGACGATCTTCCAAAATTTGTCTCAATACAGGGACGTCATAGCCATTGCAGATGCGTACAAGATACGGTGTGCGCTAGTTTCCCTTGACTTTTCAAAGGCATTCGACAGAGTAAACCATCAGTTTCTCATCCGGACGATGCATGCCATGGGATTTCCACTACGTTTTATCAATCTTATACATGAGCTCCTTCGTAAAGGAGTAACTCGACTCATGGTGAATGGCCAGCTGAGCGCATCGATACATATTACTAATTCAGTGCGACAGGGATGCCCTATGTCAATGGCCTTGTTTGCCATTGCCATTGAGCATTTGCTTGTCACCTTGACACAGCGTCTACAAGGATTAACCATCCACGGCATTAAGATTGTTTGTACTGCATATGCGGATGACGTCGGATTTTTGGTCATGGACGAAGGTGAAGTTGAGGAAGCCCTTCAGATCGTCAAAAACTACGAACTTGTTGCGGGTGCGAAGTTGAATGCCAGGAAATCTGGCATTATGAACATAGGACGCGGCATCTCGCTGCACCATCATGGTCAGTTGCAACTACTTTCTAAAATGAAATGCCTTGGTATTGAGTACAGGAGCAACATACAGCACACAATTGCGGTGAACTATAGGAATCTCCTGGCAAGTATGCGTGCTTGCATGCAGACCCACTACCTAAGGAGCCTTGATGAACTGCAGAAAGTCACCTTCGCTAATGTCTACCTCACCTCAAAGATTAACTACGTTGCACAAGTACTGCCCATGCCACAGGCGACAGCGAAGCGTATGATGTCCGCTGTAGGCCATTTTGTCACACGTGGACACATTTTTAAAGTCAAGTACGATACGCTCACTCTCTCCACGACCGATGGAGGCTTAAATTCAACAGATGTTCGTTCCAAGTCACGAGCTTTGTACGTATGCACCACCTACAAACGGTGGAGGTCGTTACCGAACAGTCTAACGGCTCACTTGTTAACTGAAATAGCGCCGGCCTGCCTGCAGCCTCCCGTCTATGTTCAACATATTCCGCCTGCGCTGACTCACTTTAAGAGCTTTTTCATTGAGTTCAGTTACGTACGGTCAACTCTCCCAGAAAATGAGCTTTCCGTGGTGAAGTTAGTTTATAATAAACTACTGGCAACCAAGAACAGGAACAACATCGAATACAAATACCCCAATCATCGCTGGCCAGTGATATGGAAAAACATACATAGCCGTGATTTACCAACGTCAGTGAAAGCCTCTTGGTACAGGGTCGTGAACCGTAAAATAAGTACCAATTCACGACTTCATGCTCTACATTTGGCTGACTCACCTTTGTGCCTTACGTGCAACTTGCCTGATACTGATGAACATCGTTTTCTGTGCACCACTGTTCAAACGGCTTGGCCATGCATTCGCCGAAAACTGGTTACGATTATGAGGACTTCCCAGCTTTGTATTAAACCTGAAGATTTCCTGTATCCTGATTCAGTGCCTTACCCGAACACCAAACGGAACTCTGTCAATTGGTTGAAGGGTCATTATGTTCATTATTTACAGACGCAAGAACCCAAGAGTGAGGCGGCATACTGTCTTTAACTGGCATTACATTTTCACATACTTTCACGGACGAGACATTACAGGAAACGATATGCGAATTTTTTAGAAGTCGTTCTTCGATGAAAGAAGTATTTTTTTCTTTCCTTCATTCTACATTGCTTTGTTTTTTTTTCTTTTCTTCTTCAAATGTCACAGTGACGTATACTGAACAGTGTTACGACAAGGACTATTTTCTTTTCTTCTGTTTTTCTAGAGGACCAGAGTTCCTTGTTTCATTTTCTATTACAAAAAAAACAAACAAAAAAAAACATAAATAAATAAATTATAAAAAAAATAAACAATTATAAAAGTTGATAAAAAAACCAACAACACAACGAAAGCACTAAAAAGAACAACAAACAACAGAAAGAGTGTTGCAGACCAGAAGTAGGGGATTGCTGCCTGGGGTGAAGTACGGTGGGGACTTCGAGGGCCCTCTCGCCGCTACGGTAGCCGTAAAGGCCCAGGACAAATCTCTGAAAATGGAATACAACACACGCACAAAAAAAAAAAAAGAAAAAAGAAAAATTCTACTTTGTCACCATTGCGGGACTATGCATTAGGTTTAGAAGTATCTTTGGTTTGGAAATTGGAATAGTTCAGAAGAATAAGTAATTCAGAAATCATGGCAGATGAAGCCGACGCCAACGAAGGCGATTTATGGCGAGTAAAAGGCGGGGCTGAAGGGGAGGAAGGAGGCGCTAAAATTGTAAAAAAAAAAAAAAAAAAAAAAAAAAAGTTGGTAGAGCGTTCGCTGCGCATGTGAAAGGTCCATGGTTCAAGCCGCGGCGCCTCCATTTTTTGTGGTCAGTGCATGGTAACTGTTGGGCGCGGCGAACCTAAAGGCACGCAAGATGTTGCAAAGCCAGCGTCACAGACTGATATGATGTATACTGACGTAAGGAGAGCAAGATGTAAGTATGGGGACCGGCTGTTATCGAGGTGTCATCGAGTGCAGATCTGTCTTAGGTATCACGGCTTAACCTCATTGAAGTCTAGAGGGTGGACAACACGTTCGTCTTACTCAGAGTGGTGTCCGAACTCTATTTTCGACGTTATACGTGCCACTTTCATTGTGGCCAACTACGATTCGATACAGAATGCACGAAACCTGAAAGACACCCTAACGGATACATAGAGAGTAGTGTTTGTCTGCTGAATAATGGGAGTGCAAGGGTCTGTGTCGTGTATATGGCTGTATGTAGCACCATTAGTCTCCGGGGGGACTGCCGTAGCTCAGATGGTAGAGCGCTCGTTTAGTATGCGAGAGGTACTGGGATCAATACCCAGTGCCTCCAGAATTTTTAACACACCTACATGCGCACCTTGCCATGCAAGTGGAATAATTCACAGCCAGCAGATGTGTCTAGGAAGATACAAGCGAATGATTAGCATCCACAATTGGCAAGCGTGCAGTTATTAGTGCGCGGGAAGCACCCTCCTCCCACGCCTACACTTAATTTAGAAACAGTACAAGTGTTCCCGTAGGATTCTCAAGCCTATGTCGGAAAGATCTGCCTTGCGCCGAGTTCACGTAAATCCCACTGCACATTCCTATTCTTTGCGTGCAGTCGGCTCCTACTGGTGTTGCTAGTTATGACTGCTGATAACAGATGCCGTAGCAATCAATTCATGGAGTGAGTTGTATGTTTTGCGATAGTCTGTCTCTGACAAGCAAGCACAGGTGACATAGGTGCGAACACAGGAAGCTTGCAGACCCTCGCTGCCTGCAGACACCGAGCAGCCACACTAGGAGGGCGGCCTAAGCCGTAGGCGAAATGTGCTCATTCGCTTTGGCGCGACGTCGAACTATTAATAATGCTGTCACTAGCGTGAGCGTCGTGGAAAGTCGGAAAAGTCGGCTGCGTGGGTGAGTGCCAAGTTTGGTGAGCGTTTTGTAGTATGCGCAGTGCAATGGAGACGCGGAAACTTGTTGTGGCCCAGTGTTTTGCAGTTGGACGACAAGATTGGTACACAGTAGTAAAGAGCGAGGCACTGAGTTGGCATGAATAATGGAGTGCACAATGGGGCTCGAGATGTGTTTGTTACCTCAGGTGCTGTATGATTGTCGACAAGGAGTGAAAACGGAGCAATTTGTGACGGCTCTTTCAATTTAAGACGTTAAAAACAGACGGAATTTGCATTTGTAATACCAGAGCATCGAAACTACTTGGAACTTTTGTGTATATGAACGTGTCCGCGCCTTTGTACTCTGCTCCCTTCACCGCTACAAACCAACCAACCATCGTATCCGTGCGCATCAGAGTCGCAAAAAATGGGGAATAGCACAGTTTGGTTGTGCATGGGGCGTAGCTCAGTTGGTAGAGCGTTGGCTTCGCATGTGAAAGGTCCAGGGTTCAAGCTGCAGGGCCTCCATTTTTTGTTGTCAGTGCATGGTAAGTGTTGGTCGCGGCGAACCTAAAGGCACGCAAGATGTTGCAAAGCCAGCGTCACAGACTGATGTGATGTATACTGACGTAAGAAGAGCAAGATGTACGTGTGGGGACGGGCTGTTATCGAGGTGTCATCGAGTGCAGATCTGTCTTAGGTATCACGGCTTAACCTCATTGAAGTCTAGAGGGTGGACAACACGTTCGTCTTACTCAGAGCGGTGTCCGAACTCTATTTTCGACGTTATACGTGCCACTTTCATTGTGGCCAACTACGATTCGATACAGAATGCACGAAACCTGAAAGACACCCTAACGGATACTTAGAGAGTAGTGTTTGTCTGCTGAATAATGGGAGTGCAAGGGTCTGTGTCGTGTATATGGCTGTATGTAGCACGATTAGTCTCCGGGGGGGCGGGCGTAGCTCAGATGGTAGGGCGCTCGTTTAGTATGCGAGAGGTACTGGGATCAATACCCAGTGCCTCCCGAATTTTTAACACACCTACATGCGCACCTTGCCATGCAAGTGGAATAATTCACAGCCAGCAGATGTGTCTAGGAAGATACAAGCGAATGATTAGCATCCACAATTGGCAAGCGTGCTGTTATTAGTGCGCGGGAAGCACCCTCCTCCCACGCCTACACTTAATTTAGAAACAGTACAAGTGTTCCCATAAGATTCTGAAGCCTATGTCGGAAAGATCTGCCTTGCGCCGAGTTCACGTAAATCCCACTGCACATTCCTATTCTTTGGGTGCAGTCGGCTGCTACTGGTGTTGCTAGTTGTGACTGCTGATAACAGATGCCGTAGCAATCAATTCATGGAGTGAGTTGTATGTTTTGCGATAGTCTGTCTCTGACAATCAAGCACAGGTGACATAGGTGCGAACACAGGAAGCTTGCAGACCCTCGCTGCCTGCAGACACCGAGCAGCCACACTAGGAGGGCGGCCTAAGCCGTAGGCGAAATGTGCTCATTCGCTTTGGCGCGACGTCGAACTATAAATAATGCTGTCACTAGCGTGAGCGTCGTGGAAAGTCGGAAAAGTCGGCTGCATGGGTGAGTGCCAAGTTTGGTGAGCGTTTCGTAGTATGCGCAGTGCAATGGAGACGCGGAAACTTGTTGTGGCCCAGTGTTTTGCAGTTGGACGACAAGATTGGTACACAGTAGTAAAGAGCGAGGCACTGAGTTGGCATGAGTAATGGAGTGCACAATGGGGCTCGAGATGTGTTTGTTACCTCAGGTGCTGTATGATTGTCGACAAGGAGTGAAAACGGAGCAATTTGTGACGGTTCTTTCAATTTAAGACGTTAAAAACAGACGGAATTTGCATTTGTAATACCAGAGCATCGAAACTACTTGGAACTTTTGTGTATATGAACGTGTCCGCGCCTTTGTACTCTACTCCTTTCACCGCTACAAAACCAACCAACCATCGTGTCCTTGCGCATCAGAGTCGCAAATAATGGGGAACAGCGCAGTTTGGTTGTGCATGTGGCGTAGCTCAGTTGGTAGAGCGTTCGCTTGGCATGTGAAAGGTCCAGGGTTCAAGCCGCGGCGCCTCCATTTTTTGTTGTCAGTGCATGGTAAGTGTTGGTTGCGGCGAACCTAAAGGCACGCAAGATGTTGCAAAGCCAGCGTCACAGACTGATATGATGTATACTGACGTAAGAAGAGCAAGATGTACGTGTGGGGACGGGCTGTTATCGAGGTGTCATCGAGTGCAGATCTGTCTTAGGTATCACGGCTTAACCTCATTGAAGTCTAGAGGGTGGACAACACGTTCGTCTTACTCAGAGCGGTGTCCGAACTCTATTTTCGACGTTATACGTGCCACTTTCATTGTGGCCAACTACGATTCGATACAGAATGCACGAAACCTGAAAGACACCCTAACGGATACATAGAGAGTAGTGTTTGTCTGCTGAATAATGGGAGTGCAAGGGTCTGTGTCGTCTATATGGCTGTATGTAGCACCATTAGTCACCGGGGGGCGGGCGTAGCTTAGATGTTAGACCGCTCGCTTAGTATGCGAGAGGTACTGGGATCAATACCCAGTGCCTCCAGAATTTCTAACACACCTACATGCGCACCTTGCCATGCAAGTGGAATAATTCACAGCCAGCAGATGTGTCTAGGAAGATACAAGCGAATGATTAGCATCCACAATTGGCAAGCGTGCTGTTATTAGTGCGCGGGAAGCACCCTCCTCCCACGCCTACACTTAATTTAGAAACAGTACAAGTGTTCCCGTAAGATTCTCAAGCCTATGTCGGAAAGATCTTCCTTGCGCCGAGTTCACGTAAATCCCTCTGCACATTCCTATTCTTTGCGTGCAGTCGGCTGCTACTGGTGTTGCTAGTTGTGACTGCTGATAACAGATGCCGTAGCAATCAATTCATGGAGTGAGTTGTATGTTTTGCGATAGTCTGTCTCTGACAAGCAAGCACAGGTGCGAACACAGGAAGCTTGCAGACCCTCGCTGCCTGCAGACACCGAGCAGCCACACTAGGAGGGCGGCCTAAGCCGTAGGCGAAATGTGCTCATTCGCTTTGGCGCGACGTCGAACTATAAATAATGCTGTCACTAGCGTGAGCGTCGTGGAAAGTCGGAAATGTCGGCTGCGTGGGTGAGTGCCAAGTTTGGGGAGCGTTTCGTAGTATGCGCAGTGCAATGGAGACGCGGAAACTTGTTGTGGCCCAGTGTTTTGCAGTTGGACGACAAGATTGGTACACAGTAGTAAAGAGCGAGGCACTGAGTTGGCATGAATAATGGAGTGCACAATGGGGCTCGAGATGTGTTTGTTACCTCAGGTGCTGTATGATTGTCGACAAGGAGTGAAAACGGAGCAATTTGTGACGGCTCTTTCAATTTAAGACGTTAAAAACAGACGGAATTTGCATTTGTAATACCAGAGCATCGAAACTACTTGGAACTTATGTGTATATGAACGTGTCCGCGCCTTGGTACTCTGCTCCCTTCACAGTACAAACCAACCAACCATCGTGTCCGTGCGCATCAGAGCCGCAAACAATGGGGAATAGTGCAGTTTGGTCGTGCATGGGGCGTAGCTCAGTTGGTAGAGCGTTCGCTTCGCATGTGAAATGTCCAGGGTTCAAGCCGCGGCGCCTCCATTTTTTGTGGTCAGTGCATGGTAAGTGTTGGTCGCTGCGAACCTAAAGGCACGCAAGATGTTGCAAAGCTTGCGTCACAGACTGATATGATGTATACTGACATAAGGAGAGCAAGATCTAAGTGTGGGGACCGGCTGTTATCGAGGTGTCATCGAGTGCAGATCTGTCTTAGGTATCACGGCTTAACCTCATTGAAGTCTAGAGGGTGGACAACACGTTCGTCTTACTCAGAGCGGTGTCCGAACTCTATTTTCGACGTTATACGTGCCACTTTCATTGTGGCCAACTACGATTCGATACAGAATGCACGAAACCTGAAAGACACCCTAACGGATACATAGAGAGTAGTGTTTGTCTGCTGAATAATGGGAGTGCAAGGGTCTGTGTCGTCTATATGGCTGTATGTAGCACCATTAGTCTCCGTGGTGGCGGGTGTAGCTCAGATGGTAGAGCGCTCGCTTAGTATGCGAGAGGTACTGGGATCAATACCCCGTGCCTCCAGAATTTTTAACACACCTACATGCGCACCTTGCCATGCAAGTGGAATAATTCACAGCCAGCAGATGTGTCTAGGAAGATACAAGCGAATGATTAGCATCCACAATTGGCAAGCGTGCTGTTATTAGTGCGGGGGAAGCACCCTCCTCCCACGCCTACACTTAATTTAGAAACAGTGCAAGTGTTCCCGTAAGATTCTCAAGCCTATGTCGGACAGATCTGCCTTGCGCCGAGTTCACGTAAATCCCACTGCTCATTCCTATTCTTTTCGTGCAGTCGGCTGCTACTGGTGTTGCTAGTTGTGACTGCTGATAACAGATGCCGTAGCAATCGATTCATGGAGTGAGTTGTATGTTTTGCGATAGTCTGTCTCTGACAAGCAAGCACAGGTAACATAGGTGCAAACACAGGAAGCTTGCAGACCCTCGCTGCCTGCAGACACCGAGCAGCCACACTAGGAAGGCGGCCTAAGCCGTAGGCAAAATGTGCTCATTCGCTTTGGCGCGACGTCGAACTATAAATAATGCTGTCACTAGCGTCAGCGTCGTGGAAAGTCGGAAAAGGCGGCTGCGTGGGTGAGTGCCAAGTTTTGGGAGCGTTTCGTAGTATGCGCAGTGCAATGGAGACGCGGAAACTTGTTGTGGCCCAGTGTTTTGCAGTTGGACGAGAAGATTGGTACACAGTAGTAAAGAGCGAGGCACTGAGTTGACATGAATAATGGAGTGCACAATGGGGCTCGAGATGTGTTTGTTACCTCAGGTGCTGTATGATTGTCGACAAGGAGTGAAAACGGAGCAATTTGTGACGGCTCTTTCAATTTAAGACGTTAAAAACAGACGGAATTTGCATTTGTAATACCAGAGCATCGAAACTACTTGGAACTTTTGTGTATATGAACGTGTCCGCGCCTTTGTACTCTGCTCCCTTCACCGCTACAATCCAACCAACCATCGTGTCCGTGCGCATCAGAGTCGCAAAGAATGGGGATAGCGCAGTTAGGTCGTGCATGTGGCGTAGCTCAGTTGGTAGAGCGTTCGCTTCGCATTTGAAAGATCCAGGGTTCAAGCCGCGCCGCCTCCATTTTTTGTGGTCAGTGCATGGTAAGTGTTGGTCGCGGCGAACCTAAAGGCACGCAAGATGTTGCAAAGCCAGCGTCACAGACTGATATGATGTACACTGACGTAAGGAGAGCAAGATGTAAGTGTGGCGACCGGCTGTTATCGAGGTGTCATCGAGTGCAGATCTGTCTTAGGTATCACGGCTTAACCTCATTGAAGTCTAGAGGGTGGACAACACGTTCATCTTACTCAGAGCGGTGTCCGAACTCTATTTTCGACGTTATACGTGCCACTTTCATTGTGGCCAACTACGATTCGATACAGAATGCACAAAACCTGAAAGACACCCTAACGGATACATAGAGAGTAGTGTTTGTCTGCTGAATAATGGGAGCGCAACGGTCTGTGTCGTCTATATGGCTGTATGTAGCACCATTAGCCTCCGGGGGGGCTGGCGTAGCTCAGATGGTAGAGCGCTCGCTTAGTATGCGAGAGATACGGTGATCAATACCCAGTGCCTCCAGAATTTTTAACACACCTACATGCGCACCTTGCCATGCAAGTGGAATAATTCACAGCCAGCAGATGTGTCTAGGAAGATACAAGCGAATGATTAGCATCCACAATTGGCAAGCGTGCTGTTATTAGTGCGCGGGAAGCACCCTCCTCCCACGCCTACACTTAATTTAGAAACAGTACAAGTGTTCCCGTAAGATTCTCAAGCCTATGTCGGAAAGATCTGCCTTGCGCCGAGTTCACGTAAATCCCACTGCACATTCCTATTCTTTGCGTGCAGTCGGCTGCTACTGGAGTTGCTAGTTGTGACTGCTGATAACAGATGCCGTAGCAATCAATTCATGGAGTGAGTTGTATGTTTTGCGATAGTCTGTCTCTGACAAGCAAGCACAGGTGCGAACACAGGAAGCTTGCAGACCCTCGCTGCCTGCAGACACCGAGCAGCCACACTAGGAGGGCGGCCTAAGCCGTAGGCGAAATGTGCTCATTCGCTTTGGCGCGACGTCGAACTATAAATAATGCTGTCACTAGCGTGAGCGTCGTGGAAAGTCGGAAAAGTCGGCTGCGTGGGTGAGTGCCAAGTTTGGGGAGCGTTTCGTAGTATGCGCAGTGCAATGGAGACGCGGAAACTTGTTGTGGCCCAGTGTTTTGCAGTTGGACGACAAGATTGGTACACAGTAGTAAAGAGCGAGGCACTGAGTTGGCATGAATAATGGAGTGCACAATGGGGCTCGAGATGTGTTTGTTACCTCAGGTGCTGTATGATTGTCGACAAGGAGTGAAAACGGAGCAATTTGTGACGGCTCTTTCAATTTAAGACGTTAAAAACAGACGGAATTTGCATTTGTAATACCAGAGCATCGAAACTACTTGGAACTTTTGTGTATATGAACGTGTCCGCGCCTTTGTACTCTGCTCCCTTCACCGCTACAAACCAACCAACCATCGTGTCCGTGCTCATCAGAGCCGCAAAGAATGGGGAATAGCGCAGTTTGGTCGTGCATGGGGCGTAGCTCAGTTTGGCAGTCTGCCTGCGGCAGCGGTGGTGAGCGGACCTCCAGGGCCAGCGCGCTGTGGCAGGAAGTGTTTACGTCAGGCGGTGAGTCGCGTGCTTACAGCGTCTGCTTATTAGTATTCGTTCCGTTTCGTAGGATCTGATATGGAATTATGAATCCGACTAACAGGAAAGATACCTTGAAGTTTACCTTTGATAGGAATTTTTTCGAAACCAAATTCGTTTGAAGTTGAAGCATGGTTAGAGGAAACAGCTAAGATTACTTTTGATGACACTGTAGGGATAAATTTCTCTATCGTGACTAGTGTTGTTTATGTGAAATTAACGTCTTCTGAAATGTGTGATAGAATTGTGGAGTCCAGTTGAGGTGTACTGAAGTTTAAACATAGAGATGGTACCGTCAGTGACGTCAGCATTACGCATGCTGGACTGGGCATCTGAACGGCACGTATTTTCGAACTCCCGTTTGAAATATCAGCCGCGCAAATATATTCTGCATTAACACCTTACGGGAGGGTCATTAACAATTTTGCGGAGCGTTGGTCCAAAGCCCACAAATTTCCGGTGCTTAACGGCGTCAGGCAGGTTAAGATCGATCTACAGAAGCACATACCTTCATATATTTACGTAGGTGGACATCGCGGAATTGTCATATATGATGGGCAGCCAAAAACGTGTGCCGGCTGTGGTGCGCCCGGCCACGTGCGCTCTGAATGTATACAAAGACGCGTGACGCAGATACCTGTCGGTGAAGCCGCTAGCCCCCCTGTGACAACGGCACTGCCACTGACATACGCTGTTGCAGCTTCTGGTCTTCCACCCGCGACCCCGCCTGTAGATGCCCCTCTTTTGAATGATGTTTTGGCCGATAACGTCAAAGAACCGAGTGCTGACGCGGCACCGCCGCTACCACACTCAGAGATGGAGGTAACGACGGATGACTCCCCAGTGGTTGATGCCACTGGTACTGAGGATGAAGCAGACGCTGTGTTCCCGGCGGATCAACCCCAGAGTCAACAGTCCACTTCGGATGTTGATGATACTGCGAACCCTAACAGGAAGCCTTCCAAAACGAAGCGGAGACTTGCACATCAAGGAGCCAATCAGCTCGCCCCACAGCTCCGCGAAAAAGCGAAACGAATAAGCAGCCAAATGAGTCAAAACACTTCTGAACCCTCTGAAGTTGGTCTCCCTGAGTCTGGTCGAATGGACATTGATCCTGTAGTGTCTCCCCCTGTGAATCCACGACGGGTGGAAGATAGTGATACCTCGAGTAGAGTCGTTTTGCCGGATACCCACGCTCAAGGAAACGCAGGATCGCTTTTGTCAGAGGCCACTCTCACTGGGAACTGGGCACAGGAAATGGAAGTACTGGATGCGAGCAATGATGCGGCTGTCATGCGGACCATTGAGACGGCATCTTCGGCACCCCCCACAGAGCAGCATACACCAACCGTACCGGGAACTACAGGAACTCCGACTGACGCGCTTGGCCTCAATTTCGTAAGCCACCCCTCTAAGACTGTTTAATTAATAGTATGTGCCTTCTCCCATGAACGAGCCCCAAGCCTATAAAATTGCCACGTTAAACATCAATAAGATACAGTCGTACAGGCGGCTCCGTAATTTACAAGATTTTGTATACGCAGCGGATATCGATATTCTGTTACTTCAAGAAGTCGCTGCGATTGAACTTGACCGAATAACTGGTTATACTACTCTCTCCAATTCCGGGAGCGGTGCGAATTTAGGGACAGCGATTCTGATAAAAGAAGGGATTGTAGCGACCGACGCAGAAAAACTGCCTGATCATAGAGGGATCGCTGTCACTTTCCATCGGACACGCATAATAAATGTTTACACCCCGTCCGGCAGTAGCAATAGGCGTGCTAGGGCTGAGTTCTTCACAAGCGCCATAGTCCCACTTTTTAGGGGAACCTACGATCGTATAATTTTTGCGGGTGACTTCAATTGTGTCTTAAGTCCAAAAGACCAGACGCCTAATTTTAACAAATCTGGAGAACTAGAACGTATCGTCCAAGAAATGAACCTCATTGACACATGGGAGCATTCGCACAGAGCGGCACCTGGGTTCACTCATGTCACGAACCACTCTGCAAGCCGGCTAGACAGAATCTATGTATCGGCGTGTATGAAGACTCAAGTCCTCCATTCCGAAGTTTGGCCCACATTTTTTTCCGATCATGCCGCATATATTTGTACTGTTAACATAGTCAAGCAAGGCACATTTCGCGGCAGAGGTTTCTGGAAACTTAACAATGCTCTCCTTAACGATGTTGACTGTCACCGTGTCTTTAACGAAACATGGGAGGCATGTGAACGACGGGTTGCAAAGTATGCCTCCGTTACTGAATGGTGGATAACACATGCAAAACCAACTTTATCAAAAATGTTTAAACGCTACGCTCGGGACAAATCCTGGTGGCAACGGCAAACGTCTGAGTTTTATTTTACTTGTCTCATGGAGCTCTACCAGTCCGATGTGACTGTACCTGAATATTTTATGCAGATTAAAAAAATTAAGGCAAAATTATTAAAACTTCAGCGGCAGCAGGCAGAAGGCTTTCAAATAAGGTCCAGGCCACAGAATGTGATAGACGACGAAATGACATCCATGTTTCACGTCATTCGTGAAAATAAGAGGGGGCGGCGGAGATTAATAACTCGTCTTCAGTTGAGTGAAGGCTTTGCGCTCACGCGGCAACAAGACATACGGAACGCACTTCAAAATCACCTGGCATATCTGCTGGCAACGACACATACCGACGATGGAACTCACGATGAATTACTCAATAACTTGCAAATGACTTTGGGTGCTGCTGAAGTCGAAACTCTCATGCGAGAAATTGATGAAGACGAATGGGATTCTGCGCTATCACGAAGTCCGAAAAATAAATCGCCGGGACCCGACGGTCTCACTGCCGAATTTTATCTTACTTTCTGCGACAAATTAAAGCCCTAGTTGTTGAGTATGTTTAATGAAATTTTACGGCCTGATTTTAATGTTCCTCAGGCTCTCGTGGAAGGCATCGTGGTTTTAATCCCTAAACGCCCAATGTGCAGTTCTGTTGACGATTTTCGGCCGCTTACTTTACTGAACAGTGACTACAAAATTTTAGCACGTATTATTTCTAATAGATTGAAAATGTTGATGAATACTGTCATTGGTCAGTACCAGACCAGTGTAGGTGTCGGTAGGACGATCTTCCAAAATTTGTCTCAATACAGGGACGTCATAGCCATTGCAGATGCGTACAAGATACGGTGTGCGCTAGTTTCCCTTGACTTTTCAAAGGCATTCGACAGAGTAAACCATCAGTTTCTCATCCGGACGATGCATGCCATGGGATTTCCACTACGTTTTATCAATCTTATACATGAGCTCCTTCGTAAAGGAGTAACTCGACTCATGGTGAATGGCCAGCTGAGCGCATCGATACATATTACTAATTCAGTGCGACAGGGATGCCCTATGTCAATGGCCTTGTTTGCCATTGCCATTGAGCATTTGCTTGTCACCTTGACACAGCGTCTACAAGGATTAACCATCCACGGCATTAAGATTGTTTGTACTGCATATGCGGATGACGTCGGATTTTTGGTCATGGACGAAGGTGAAGTTGAGGAAGCCCTTCAGATCGTCAAAAACTACGAACTTGTTGCGGGTGCGAAGTTGAATGCCAGGAAATCTGGCATTATGAACATAGGACGCGGCATCTCGCTGCACCATCATGGTCAGTTGCAACTACTTTCTAAAATGAAATGCCTTGGTATTGAGTACAGGAGCAACATACAGCACACAATTGCGGTGAACTATAGGAATCTCCTGGCAAGTATGCGTGCTTGCATGCAGACCCACTACCTAAGGAGCCTTGATGAACTGCAGAAAGTCACCTTCGCTAATGTCTACCTCACCTCAAAGATTAACTACGTTGCACAAGTACTGCCCATGCCACAGGCGACAGCGAAGCGTATGATGTCCGCTGTAGGCCATTTTGTCACACGTGGACACATTTTTAAAGTCAAGTACGATACGCTCACTCTCTCCACGACCGATGGAGGCTTAAATTCAACAGATGTTCGTTCCAAGTCACGAGCTTTGTACGTATGCACCACCTACAAACGGTGGAGGTCGTTACCGAACAGTCTAACGGCTCACTTGTTAACTGAAATAGCGCCGGCCTGCCTGCAGCCTCCCGTCTATGTTCAACATATTCCGCCTGCGCTGACTCACTTTAAGAGCTTTTTCATTGAGTTCAGTTACGTACGGTCAACTCTCCCAGAAAATGAGCTTTCCGTGGTGAAGTTAGTTTATAATAAACTACTGGCAACCAAGAACAGGAACAACATCGAATACAAATACCCCAATCATCGCTGGCCAGTGATATGGAAAAACATACATAGCCGTGATTTACCAACGTCAGTGAAAGCCTCTTGGTACAGGGTCGTGAACCGTAAAATAAGTACCAATTCACGACTTCATGCTCTACATTTGGCTGACTCACCTTTGTGCCTTACGTGCAACTTGCCTGATACTGATGAACATCGTTTTCTGTGCACCACTGTTCAAGCAGCTTGGCCATGCATTCGCCGAAAACTGGCTACGATTATGAGGACTTCCCAGCTTTGTATTAAACCTGAAGATTTCCTGTATCCGGATTCAGTGCCTTACCCGAACACCAAACGGAACTCTGTCAATTGGTTGAAGGGTCATTATGTTCATTATTTACAGACGCAAGAACCCAAGAGTGAGGCGGCAAACTGTCTTTAACTGGCATTACATTTTCACATACTTTCACGGACGAGACATTACAGGAAACGATATGCGAATTTTTTAGAAGTCGTTCTTCGATGAAAGAAGTATTTTTTTCTTTCCTTCATTCTACATTGCTTTGTTTTTTTTCTTTTCTTCTTCAAATGTCACAGTGACGTATACTGAACAGTGTTACGACAAGGACTATTTTCTTTTCTTCTGTTTTTCTAGAGGACCAGAGTTCCTTGTTTCATTTTCTATTACAAAAAAAAACAAACAAAAAAAACATAAATAAATAAATTATAAAAAAAATAAACAATTATAAAAGTTGATAAAAAAACCAACAACACAACGAAAGCACTAAAAAGAACAACAAACAACAGAAAGAGTGTTGCAGACCAGAAGTAGGGGATTGCTGCCTGGGGTGAAGTACGGTGGGGACTTCGAGGGCCCTCTCGCCGCTACGGTAGCCGTAAAGGCCCAGGACAAATCTCTGAAAATGGAATACAACACACGCACAAAAAAAAAAAAAGAAAAAAGAAAAATTCTACTTTGTCACCATTGCGGGACTATGCATTAGGTTTAGAAGTATCTTTGGTTTGGAAATTGGAATAGTTCAGAAGAATAAGTAATTCAGAAATCATGGCAGATGAAGCCGACGCCAACGAAGGCGATTTATGGCGATAAAAGGCGGGGCTGAAGGGGAGGAAGGAGGCGCTAAAATTGTAAAAAAAAAAAAAAAAAAAAAAGTTGGTAGAGCGTTCGCTGCGCATGTGAAAGGTCCATGGTTCAAGCCGCGGCGCCTCCATTTTTTGTGGTCAGTGCATGGTAACTGTTGGGCGCGGCGAACCTAAAGGCACGCAAGATGTTGCAAAGCCAGCGTCACAGACTGATATGATGTATACTGACGTAAGGAGAGCAAGATGTAAGTATGGGGACCGGCTGTTATCGAGGTGTCATCGAGTGCAGATCTGTCTTAGGTATCACGGCTTAACCTCATTGAAGTCTAGAGGGTGGACAACACGTTCGTCTTACTCAGAGTGGTGTCCGAACTCTATTTTCGAAGTTATACGTGCCACTTTCATTGTGGCCAACTACGATTCGATACAGAATGCACGAAACCTGAAAGACACCCTAACGGATACATAGAGAGTAGTGTTTGTCTGCTGAATAATGGGAGTGCAAGGGTCTGTGTCGTGTATATGGCTGTATGTAGCACCATTAGTCTCCGGGGGGACTGCCGTAGCTCAGATGGTAGAGCGCTCGTTTAGTATGCGAGAGGTACTGGGATCAATACCCAGTGCCTCCAGAATTTTTAACACACCTACATGCGCACCTTGCCATGCAAGTGGAATAATTCACAGCCAGCAGATGTGTCTAGGAAGATACAAGCGAATGATTAGCATCCACAATTGGCAAGCGTGCAGTTATTAGTGCGCGGGAAGCACCCTCCTCCCACGCCTACACTTAATTTAGAAACAGTACAAGTGTTCCCGTAAGATTCTCAAGCCTATGTCGGAAAGATCTGCCTTGCGCCGAGTTGACATAAATCCCACTGCACATTCCTATTCTTTGCGTGCAGTCGGCTGCTACTGGTGTTGCTAGTTGTGACTGCTGATAACACATGCCGTAGCAATCAATTCATGGAGTGAGTTGCATGTTTTGCGATAGTCTGTCTCTGACAAGCAAGCACAGGTGACATAGGTGCGAATACAGGAAGCTAGCAGACCCTCGCTGCCTGCAGACACCTAGCAGCCTCACTAGGAGGGCGGCCTAAGCCGTAGGCGAAATGTGCTCATTCGTTTTGGCGCGACGTCGAACTATAAATAATGCTGTCACTAGCGTGAGCGTCGTGGAAAGTCGGAAAAGTCGGCTGCGTGGGTGAGTGCCAAGTTTGGGGAGCGTTTTGTAGTATGCACAGTGCAATGGAGACGCGGAAACTTGTTGTGGCCCAGTGTTTTGCAGTTGGACGACAAGATTGGTACACAGTAGTAAAGAGCGAGGCACTGAGATGGCATGAATAATGGAGTGCACAATGGGGCTCGAGATGTGTTTGTTACCTCAGGTGCTGTATGATTGTCGACAAGGAGTGAAAACGGAGCAATTTGTGACGGCTCTTTCAATTTAAGACGTTAAAAACAGATGGAATTTGCATTTGTAATACCAGAGCATCGAAATTACTTGGAACTTTTGTGTATATGAACGTGTCCGCGCCTTTGTACTCTGCTCCCTTCACCGCTACAAACCAACCAACCATCGTGTCCGTGCGCATCAGAGTCGCAAAAAATGGGGAATAACACAGTTTGGTTGTGCATGGGGCGTAGCTCAGTTGGTAGAGCGTTGGCTTCGCATGTGAAAGGTCCAGGGTTCAAGCTGCAGGGCCTCCATTTTTTGTTGTCAGTGCATGGTAAGTGTTGGTCGCGGCGAACCTAAAGGCACGCAAGATGTTGCAAAGCCAGCGTCACAGACTGATGTGATGTATACTGACGTAAGAAGAGCAAGATGTACGTGTGGGGACGGGCTGTTATCGAGGTGTCATCGAGTGCAGATCTGTCTTAGGTATCACGGCTTAACCTCATTGAAGTCTAGAGGGTGGACAACACGTTCGTCTTACTCAGAGCGGTGTCCGAACTCTATTTTCGACGTTATACGTGCCACTTTCATTGTGGCCAACTACGATTCGATACAGAATGCACGAAACCTGAAAGACACCCTAACGGATACAAAGAGAGTAGTGTTTGTCTGCTGAATAATGGGAGTGCAAGGGTCTGTGTCGTGTATATGGCTGTATGTAGCACGATTAGTCTCCGGGGGGGCGGGCGTAGCTCAGATGGTAGGGCGCTCGCTTAGTATGCGAGAGGTACTGGGATCAATACCCAGTGCCCCCGGATTTTTAACACACCTACATGCGCACCTTGCCATGCAAGTGGAATAATTCACAGCCAGCAGATGTGTCTAGGAAGATACAAGCGAATGATTAGCATCCACAATTGGCAAGCGTGCTGTTATTAGTGCGCGGGAAGCACCCTCCTCCCACGCCTACACTTAATTTAGAAACAGTACAAGTGTTCCCATAAGATTCTGAAGCCTATGTCGGAAAGATCTGCCTTGCGCCGAGTTCACGTAAATCCCACTGCACATTCCTATTCTTTGGGTGCAGTCGGCTGCTACTGGTGTTGCTAGTTGTGACTGCTGATAACAGATGCCGTAGCAATCAATTCATGGAGTGAGTTGTATGTTTTGCGATAGTCTGTCTCTGACAAGCAAGCACAGGTGACATAGGTGCGAACACAGGAAGCTTGCAGACCCTCGCTGCCTGCAGACACCGAGCAGCCACACTAGGAGGGCGGCCTAAGCCGTAGGCGAAATGTGCTCATTCGCTTTGGCGCGACGTCGAACTATAAATAATGCTGTCACTAGCGTGAGCGTCGTGGAATGTCGGAAAGGTCGGCTGCATGGGTGAGTGCCAAGTTTGGGGAGCGTTTCGTAGTATGCTTAGTGCAATGGAGACGCGGAAACTTGTTGTGGCCCAGTGTTTTCCAGTTGGACGACAAGATTGGTACACAGTAGTAAAGAGCGAGGCACTCAGTTGGCATGAATAATGGAGTGCACAATGGGGCTCGAGATGTGTTTGTTACCTCAGGTGCTGTATGATTGTCGACAAGGAGTGAAAACGGAGCAATTTGTGACGGCTCTTTCAATTTAAGACGTTAAAAACAGACGGAATTTGCATTTGTAATACCAGAGCATCGAAGCTACTTGGAACTTTTGTGTATATGAACGTGTCCGCGCCTTTGTACTCTGCTCCCTTCACCGCTACAAACCAAGCAACCATCGTGTCCGTGCGCATCAGAGTCGCAAGGAATGGGGAATAGTGCAGTTTGGTTGTGCATGTGGCGTTGCTCAGTTGGTAGAGCGTTCGCTTCGCATGTGAAAGATCCAGGGTTCTAGCCGCGGCGCTTCCATTTTTTGTGGTCAGTGCATGGTAAGTGTTGGTCGCGGCGAACCTAAAGGCACGCAAGATGTTGCAAAGCCAGCGTCACAGACTGATATGATGTATACTGAAGTAAGGAGAGCAAGATGTAAGTGTGGGGACGGGCTGTTATCGAGGTGTCATCAAGTGCAGATTTGTCTTAGGTATCACGGCTTAACCTCATTGGAGTCTAGAGGGTGGACAACACGTTCGTCTTACTCAGAGCGGTGTCCGAACTCTATTTTCGACGTTATACGTGCCACTTTCATTGTGGCCAACTACGATTCGATACAGAATGCACGAAACCTGAAAGACACCCTAACGGATACATAGAGAGTAGTGTTTGTCTGCTGAATAATGGGAGTGCAAGGGTCTGTGTCGTCTATATGGCTGTATGTAGCACCATTAGTCTCCGGGAGGGCGGGCGTAGCTCAGATGGTAGAGCGCTCGCTTGGTATGCGAGACGTACTGGGATCAATACCCAGTGCCTCCAGAATTTTTAACACACCTACATGCGCACCTTGCCATGCAAGTGGAATAATTCACGGCCAGCAGATGTGTCTAGGAAGATACAAGCGAATGATTAGCATCCACAATTGGCGAGCGTGCTGTTATTAGTGCGGGGGAAGCACCCTCCTCCCACGCCTAGACTTAATTTAGAAACAGTACAAGTGTTCTCGTAAGATTCTCAAGCCTATGTCGGAAAGATCTGCCTTGCGCCGAGTTCACGTAAATCCCACTGCACATTCCTATTCTTTGCGTGCAGTCGGCTGCTACTGGTGTTGCTAGTTGTGACTGCTGATAACAGATGCCGTAGCAATCAATTCATGGAGTGAGTTGTATGTTTTGCGATAGTCTGTCTCTGACAAGCAAGCACAGGTGACATAGGTGCGAACACAGGAAGCTTGCAGACCCTCACTCCCTGCAGGCACCGAGCAGCCACACTAGGAGGGCGGCCTAAGCTGTAGGCGAAATGTGCTCATTCGCTTTGGCGCGACGTCGAACTATAAATAATGCTGTCACTAGCGTGAGCGTCGAGGAAAGTCGGAAAAGTCGGCTGCGTGGGCGAGTGCCAAGATTTGGGAGCGTTTCGTAGTATGCACAGTGCAATGGAGACGCTGAAACTTGTTGTGGCCCAATGTTTTGCAGTTGGACGACAAGATTGGTACACAGTAGTAAAGAGCGAGGCACTGAGTTCGCATGAATAATAGAGTGCACAATGGGGCTCGAGATGTGTTTGTTACCTCAGGTGCTGCATAATTGTCGACAAGGAGTGAAAACGGAGCAATTTGTGACGGCTCTTTCTATTTAAGACTTTAAAAACAGACGGAATTTGCATTTGTAATACCAGAGCATCGAAACTATTTGGAACTTTTGTGTATATGAACGTGTCCGCGCCTTTGTACTCTGCTCCATTCACCGCTACAAACCAACCAACCATCGTGTCCGTGCGCATCAGAGCCGCAAAGAATGGGGAATAGCGCAGTTTGTTCGTGCATGGGGCGTAGCTCAGTTGGTAGAGCGTTCGCGTCGCATGTGAAAGGTCCAGGGTTCAAGCCGCGCGCCTCCATTTTTTGTGGTCAGTGCATGGTAAGTGTTGGTCGCTGCGAACCTAAAGGCACGCAAGATGTTGCAAAGCCAGCGTCACAGACTGATATGATGTATACTGACATAAGGAGAGCAAGATGTAAGTGTGGGGACCGGCTGTTATCGACGTGTCATCGAGTGCAGATCTATCTTAGGTATCACGGCTTAACCTCATTGAAGTCTAGAGGGTGGACAACACGTTCGTCTTACTCAGAGCGGTGTCTGAACTCTATTTTCGACGTTATACGTGCCACTTTCATTGTGGCCAACTACGATTCGATACAGAATGCACGAAACCTGAAAGACACCCTAACGGATACATAGAGAGTAGTGTTTGTCTGCTAAATAATGGGAGTGCAAGGGTCTGTGTCGTCTATATGGCTGTATGTACACCATTAGTCTCCGGGGGCGGCGGGCGTAGCTCAGATGCTAGAGCGCTCGCTTAGTATGCGAGAGGTACTGGGATCAATACCCAGTGCCTCCAGAATTTTTAACACACCTACATGCGCACCTTGCCATGCAAGTGGAATAATTCACAGCCAGCAGATGTGTCTAGGAAGATACAAGCGAATGATTAGCATCCACAATTGGCAAGCGTGCTGTTATTAGTGCGGGGGAAGCACCCTCCTCCCACGCCTACACTTAATTTAGAAACAGTACAAGTGTTCCCGTAAGATTCTCAAGCCTATGTCGGAAAGATCTGCCTAGCGCCGAGTTCACGTAAATCCCACTGCACATTCCTATTCTTTGCGTGCAGTCGGCTGCTACTGGTGTTGCTAGTTGTGACTGCTGATAACAGATGCCGTAGCAATCAATTCATGGAGTGAGTTGTATGTTTTGCGATAGTCTGTCTCTGACAAGCAAGCACAGGTGACATAGGTGCGAACACAGGAAGCTTGCAGACCCTCGCTGCCTGCAGTCACCGAGCTGCCACAGTAGGAGGGCGGCCTAAGCCGTAGGCGAAATGTGCTCATTCGCTTTGGCGCGACGTCGAAATATAAATAATGCTGTCACTAGCGTGAGCGTCGTGGAAAGTCGGAAAAGTCGGCTGCGTGGGTGAGTGCCAAGTTTGGGGAGCGTTTCGTAGTATGCGCAGTGCAATGGAGACGCTGAAACTTGTTGTGGCCCAGTGTTTTGCAGTTGGACGACAAGATTGGTACACAGTAGTAAAGAGCGAGGCACTGAGTTGGCATGAATAATGGAGTGCACAATGGGGCTCGAGCTGTGTTTGTTACCTCAGGTGCTGTATGATTGTCGTCAAGGAGTGAATACGGAGCAATTTGTGACGGCTCTTTCAATTTAAGACGTTAAAAACAGACAGAATTTGCATTTGTAATACAAGAGCATCGAAACTACTTGGAACTTTTGTGTATATGAACGTGTCCGCGCCTTTGTACTCTGCTCCCTTCACCGCTACAAACCAACCAACCATCGTGTCCGTGCGCATCAGAGTCGCAAGGAATGGGGAATAGTGCAGTTTGGTTGTGCATGTGGCGTAGCTCAGTTGGTAGAGCGTTCGCTTCGCATGTGAAAGATCCAGGGTTCTAGCCGCGGCGCTTCCATTTTTTGTGGTCAGTGCATGGTAAGTGTTGGTCGCGGCGAACCTAAAGGCACGCAAGATGTTGCAAAGCCAGCGTCACAGACTGATATGATGTATACTGAAGTAAGGAGAGCAAGATGTAAGTGTGGGGACGGGCTGTTATCGAGGTGTCATCAAGTGCAGATTTGTCTTAGGTATCACGGCTTAACCTCATTGGAGTCTAGAGGGTGGACAACACGTTCGTCTTACTCAGAGCGGTGTCCGAACTCTATTTTCGACGTTATACGTGCCACTTTCATTGTGGCCAACTACGATTCGATACAGAATGCACGAAACCTGAAAGACACCCTAACGGATACATAGAGAGTAGTGTTTGTCTGCTGAATAATGGGAGTGCAAGGGTCTGTGTCGTCTATATGGCTGTATGTAGCACCATTAGTCTCCGGGAGGGCGGGCGTAGCTCAGATGGTAGAGCGCTCGCTTGGTATGCGAGACGTACTGGGATCAATACCCAGTGCCTCCAGAATTTTTAACACACCTACATGCGCACCTTGCCATGCAAGTGGAATAATTCACGGCCAGCAGATGTGTCTAGGAAGATACAAGCGAATGATTAGCATCCACAATTGGCGAGCGTGCTGTTATTAGTGCGGGGGAAGCACCCTCCTCCCACGCCTAGACTTAATTTAGAAACAGTACAAGTGTTCTCGTAAGATTCTCAAGCCTATGTCGGAAAGATCTGCCTTGCGCCGAGTTCACGTAAATCCCACTGCACATTCCTATTCTTTGCGTGCAGTCGGCTGCTACTGGTGTTGCTAGTTGTGACTGCTGATAACAGATGCCGTAGCAATCAATTCATGGAGTGAGTTGTATGTTTTGCGATAGTCTGTCTCTGACAAGCAAGCACAGGTGACATAGGTGCGAACACAGGAAGCTTGCAGACCCTCACTCCCTGCAGGCACCGAGCAGCCACACTAGGAGGGCGGCCTAAGCTGTAGGCGAAATGTGCTCATTCGCTTTGGCGCGACGTCGAACTATAAATAATGCTGTCACTAGCGTGAGCGTCGAGGAAAGTCGGAAAAGTCGGCTGCGTGGGCGAGTGCCAAGATTTGGGAGCGTTTCGTAGTATGCACAGTGCAATGGAGACGCTGAAACTTGTTGTGGCCCAATGTTTTGCAGTTGGACGACAAGATTGGTACACAGTAGTAAAGAGCGAGGCACTGAGTTGGCATGAATAATAGAGTGCACAATGGGGCTCGAGATGTGTTTGTTACCTCAGGTGCTGCATAATTGTCGACAAGGAGTGAAAACGGAGCAATTTGTGACGGCTCTTTCTATTTAAGACTTTAAAAACAGACGGAATTTGCATTTGTAATACCAGAGCATCGAAACTATTTGGAACTTTTGTGTATATGAACGTGTCCGCGCCTTTGTACTCTGCTCCATTCACCGCTACAAACCAACCAACCATCGTGTCCGTGCGCATCAGAGCCGCAAAGAATGGGGAATAGCGCAGTTTGTTCGTGCATGGGGCGTAGCTCAGTTGGTAGAGCGTTCGCGTCGCATGTGAAAGGTCCAGGGTTCAAGCCGCGCGCCTCCATTTTTTGTGGTCAGTGCATGGTAAGTGTTGGTCGCTGCGAACCTAAAGGCACGCAAGATGTTGCAAAGCCAGCGTCACAGACTGATATGATGTATACTGACATAAGGAGAGCAAGATGTAAGTGTGGGGACCGGCTGTTATCGACGTGTCATCGAGTGCAGATCTATCTTAGGTATCACGGCTTAACCTCATTGAAGTCTAGAGGGTGGACAACACGTTCGTCTTACTCAGAGCGGTGTCTGAACTCTATTTTCGACGTTATACGTGCCACTTTCATTGTGGCCAACTACGATTCGATACAGAATGCACGAAACCTGAAAGACACCCTAACGGATACATAGAGAGTAGTGTTTGTCTGCTAAATAATGGGAGTGCAAGGGTCTGTGTCGTCTATATGGCTGTATGTACACCATTAGTCTCCGGGGGCGGCGGGCGTAGCTCAGATGGTAGAGCGCTCGCTTTTAACACACCTACATGCGCACCTTGCCATGCAAGTGGAATAATTCACAGCCAGCAGATGTGTCTAGGAAGATACAAGCGAATGATTAGCATCCACAATTGGCAAGCGTGCTGTTATTAGTGCGCGGGAAGCACCCTCCTCCCACGCCTACACTTAATTTAGAAACAGTACAAGTGTTCCCGTAAGATTCTCAAGCCTATGTCGGAAAGATCTGCCTTGCGCCGAGTTCACGTAAATCCCACTGCACATTCCTATTCTTTGCGTGCAGTCGGCTGCTACTGGTGTTGCTAGTTGTGACTGCTGATAACAGATGCCGTAGCAATCAATTCATGGAGTGAGTTGTATGTTTTGCGATAGTCTGTCTCTGACAAGCAAGCACAGGTGACATAGGTGCGAACACAGGAAGCTTGCAGACCCTCGCTGCCTGCAGACACCGAGCAGGCACACTAGGAGGGCGGCCTAAGCCGTAGGCGAAATGTGCTCATTCGCTTTGGCGTGACGTCGAACTATAAATAATGCTGTCACTAGCGTGAGCGTCGTGGAAAGTCGGAAAAGTCGGCTGCGTGGGTGAGTGCCAAGTTTGGGGAGCGTTTCGTAGTATGCGCAGTGCAATGGAGACGCTGAAACTTGTTGTGGCCCAGTGTTTTGCAGTTGGACGACAAGATTGGTACACAGTAGTAAAGAGCGAGGCACTGAGTTGGCATGAATAATGGAGTGCACAATGGGGCTCGAGATGTGTTTGTTACCTCAGGTGCTGTATGATTGTCGACAAGGAGTGAAAACGGAGCAATTTGTGACGGCTCTTTCAATTTAAGACGTTAAAAACAGACGGAATTTGCTTTTGTAATACCAGAGCATCGAAACTACTTGGAAATTTTGTGTATGTGAACGTGTCCGCGGCTTTGTACTCTGCTGCCTTCACCGCTACAAACCAACCAACCATCGTGTCCGTGCGCATCAGAGCCGCAAAGAATGGGGAATAGCGCAGTTTGGTCGTGCATGGGGCGTAGCTCAGTTGGTAGAGCGTTCGCTTCGCATGTGAAAGATCCAGGCTTCAAGCTGCGGCGCCTCCATTTTTTGTGGTCAGTGCATCGTAAGTGTTGGACGCGGCGAACCTAAAGGCACGCAAGATGTTGCAAAGCCAGCGTCACAGACTGATATGATGTATACTGACGTAAGGAGAGCAAGAAGTAAGTGTGTGGACCGGCTGTTACTGAGGTGTCATCGAGTGCAGATCTGTCTTAGGTATCACGGCTTAACCTCATTGAAGTCTAGAGGGTGGAAAACACGTTCGTCTTACTCAGAGCGGTGTCCGAACTCTATTTTCGACGTTATACGTGCCACTTTCATTGTGGCCAACTACGATTCGATACAGAATGCACGAAACCTGAAAGACCCCCTAACGAATACATAGAGAGTAGTGTTTTCTGCTGAATAATGGGAGTGCAAGGGTCTGTGTGGTCTATATGGCTGTATGTAGCACCATTTTTCTTCGGGGGCGGCGGGCGTAGCTCAAACGGTAGAGCGCTCGCTTAGTATGCGAGAGGTACTGGGATCAATACCCAGTGCCTCCAGAATTTTTAACACACCTACATGCGCACCTTGCCATGCAAGTGGAATAATTCACTGACAGCAGATGTGTCTAGGAAGATACAAGCGAATGATTAGCATCCACAATAGGCAAGCGTGCTGTTATTAGTGCGCGGGAAGCACCCTCCTCCCACGCCTACACTTTATTTAGAAACAGTACAAGTGTTCCCGTAAGATTCTCAAGCCTATGTCGGAAAGATCTGCCTAGCGCCGAGTTCACGTAAATCCCACTGCACATTCCTATTCTTTGCGTGCAGTCGGCTGCTACTGGTGTTGCTAGTTGTGACTGCTGATAACAGATGCCGTAGCAATCAATTCATGGAGTGAGTTGTATGTTTTGCGATAGTCTGTCTCTGACAAGCAAGCACAGGTGACATAGGAGCGAACACAGGAAGCTTGCAGAACCTCGCTGCCTGCAGACACCAAGCAGCCACACTAGGAGGGCGGCCTAAGCCGTAGGCGAAATGTGCTCATTCGCTTTCGCGCGTCGTCGAACTATAAATAATGCTGTCACTAGCGTGAGCGTCGTGGAAAGTCGGAAAAGTCGGCTGCGTGAGTGAGTGCCAAGTTTGGGGAGCGTTTCGTATTATGCGCAGTGCAATGGAGACGCGGAAACTTGTTGTGACCCAGTGTTTTGCAGTTGGACGACAAGATTGGTACACAGTAGTAAAGAGCGAGGCACTGAGTTGGCATGAATAATGGAGTGCACAATGGGGCTCGAGATGTGTTTGTTACCTCAGGTGCTGTATGATTGTCGACAAGGAGTGAAAACGGAGCAATTTGTGACGGCTCTTTCAATTTAAGACGTTAAAAACAGACGGAATTTGCATTTGTAATACCAGAGCTTCGAAACTACTTGGAACTTTTGTGTATATGAACGTGTCCGCGCCCTTGTACTCTGCTCCCTTCACCGCTACAAACCAACCAACCATCGTGTCCGTGCGCATCAGAGTCGCAAAGAATGGGGAATAGCGCAGTTTGGTTGTGCATGGGGGTAGCACAGTGGTTAGAGCGTTCGCTTCGCATGTGAAAGGTGCAGGGTTCAAGCCGCGGCGCCTCCATTTTTTGTGGTCAGTGCATGGTAAGTGTTGGTCGCGGCGAACCTAAAGGCACGCAAGATGTTGCAAAGCCAGCGTCACAGACTGATATGATGTATACTGACGTAAGGAGGGCAAGATGTAAGTGTGGGGACCGGCTGTTATCGAGGTGTCATCGAGTGCAGATCTGTCTTAGGTATCACGGCTTAACCTCATTGAAGTCTAGAGGGTGGACAATACGTGAGTCTTACTCAGAGCGGTGTCCGAACTGTATTTTCGACGTTATACGTGCCACTTTCATTGTGGCCAACTACGATTCGATAAAGAATGCACGAAACCTGAAAGACACCCTAACGGATACATAGAGAGTAGTGTTTGTCTGCTGAATAATGGGAGTGCAAGGGTCTGAGTCGTCTATATGGCTGTATGTAGCACCATTAGTCTTCGGGGGAGCGGGCGTAGCTCAGATGGTAGAGCGCTCGCTTAGTATGCGAGAGGTACTGGAATTTTTAACACACCTACATGCGCACCTTGCCACGCAAGTGGAATAATTCACTGACAGCAGATGTGTCTAGGAAGATACAAGCGAATGATTAGCATCCACAATTGGCAAGCGTGCTGTTATTAGTGCGCGGGAAGCACCCTCCTCCCACGCCTACACTTTATTTAGAAACAGTACAAGTGTTCCCGTAAGATTCTCAAGCCTATGTCGGAAAGATCTGCCTTGCGCCGAGTTCACGTAAATCCCACTGCACATTCCTATTCTTTGCGTGCAGTCGGATGCTACTGGTGTTGCTAGTTGTGACTGCTGATAACAGATGCCGTAGCAATCAATTCATGGAGTGAGTTGTATGTTTTGCGATAGTCTGTCTCTGACAAGCAAGCACAGGTGACATAGGAGCGAACACAGGAAGCTTGCAGACACTCGCTGCATGCAGACACCGAGCAGCCACACTAGGAGGGCGGCCTAAGCCGTAGGCGAAATGTGCTCATTCGCTTTCGCGCGACGTCGAACTATAAATAATGCTGTCACTAGCGTGAGCGTCGTGGAAAGTCGGAAAAGTCGGCTGCGTGAGTGAGTGCCAAGTTTGGGGAGCGTTTCGTATTATGCGCAGTGCTATGGAGATGCGGAAACTTGTTGTGGCCCAGTGTTTTGCAGTTGGACGACAAGATTGGTACACAGTAGTAAAGAGCGAGGCACTGAGTTGGCATGAATAATGGAGTGCACAATGGGGCTCGAGATGTGTTTGTTACCTCAGGTGCTGTATGATTGTCGACAAGGAGTGAAAACGGAGCAATTTGTGACGGCTCTTTCAATTTAAGGCGTTAAAAACAGACGGAATTTGCATTTGTAATACCAGAGCATCGAAACTACTTGGAACTCTTGTGTATATGAACATGTCCGCGCCTTTGTACTCTGCTCCCTTCACCGCTACAAACCAACCAACCATCGTGTCCGTGCGCATCACAGTCGCAAAGAATGGGGAATAGCGCAGTTTGTTTGTGCATGGGGGTAGCTCAGTGGTTAGAGCGTTCGCTTCGCATGTGAAAGGTCCAGGGTTCAAGCCGCGGCGCCTCCATTTTTTGTGGTCAGTGCATGGTAAGTGTTGGTCGCGGCGAACCTAATGGCACGCAAGATGTTGCAAAGCCAGTGTCACAGACTGATATGATGTATACTGACGTAAGGAGAGCAAGATGTAAGTGTGGGGACCGGCTGTTATCGAGGTGTCATCGAGTGCAGTTCTGTCTTAGGTATCACGGCTTAACCTCATTGAAGTCTAGAGGGTGGACAACACGTTCGTCTTACTCAGAGCGGTGTCCGAACTGTATTTTCGACGTTATACGTGCCACTTTCATTGTGGCCAACTACGATTCGATACAGAATGCACGAAACCTGAAAGACACCCTAACGGATACACAGAGAGTAGTGTTTGACTGCTGAATAATGGGAGTGCAAGGGTCTGTGTCGTCTATATGTCTGTATGTAGCACCATTTGTGTTCGGGGGGGGGGGGGGCGGGCGTAGCTCAGATGGTAGAGCGCTCTCTTAGTACACGAGAGGTACTGGGATCAATACCCAGTGCCTCCAGAATTTTTAACACACCTACATTCGCACCTTGCCATGCAAGTGGAATAATTCACAGCCAGCAGATGTGTCTAGGAAGATACAAGCGAATGATTAGCATCCACAATTGGTAAGCGTGCTGATATTAGTGCGCAGGAAGCACCCTCCTCCCACGCCTACACTTAATTTAGAAACAGTACAAGTGTTCCCGTAAGATTCTCAAGCCTATGTCGGAAAGATCTGCCTTGCGCCGAGTTCACGTAAATCCCACTGCACATTCCTATTCTTTGCGTGCAGTCGGCTGTTACTGGTGTTGCTAGTTGTGACTGCTGATAACAGATGCCGTAGCAATCAATTCATGGAGTGAGTTGTATGTTTTGCGATAGTCTGTCTCTGACAAGCAAGCACAGGTGACATAGGTGCGAACACAGGAAGCTTGCAGACCCTCGCTGCCTGCAGACACCGAGCAGCCACACTAGGAGGGCGGCCTAAGCCGTAGGCGAAATGTGCTCATTCGCTTTGGCGTGACGTCGAACTATAAATAATGCTGTCACTAGCGTGAGCGTCGTGGAAAGTCGGAAAAGTCGGCTGCGTGGGTGAGTGCCAAGTTTGGGGAGCGTTTCGTAGTATGCGCAGTGCAATGGAGACGCGGAAACTTGTTGTGGCCCAGTGTTTTGCAGTTGGACGACAAGATTGGTACACAGTAGTAAAGAGCGAGGCACTGAGTTGGCATGAATAATGGAGTGCACAATGGGGCTCGAGATGTGTTTGTTACCTCAGGTGCTGTATGATTGTCGACAAGGAGTGAAAACGGAGCAATTTGTGACGGCTCTTTCAATTTAAGACGTTAAAAACAGATGGAATTTGCTTTTGTAATACCAGAGCATCGAAACTACTTGGAAATTTTGTGTATGAGAACGTGTCCGCGGCTTTGTACTCTGCTGCCTTCACCGCTACAAACCAACCAACCATCGTGTCCGTGCGCATCAGAGCCGCAAAGAATGGGGAATAGCGCAGTTTGGTCGTGCACGGGGCGTAGCTCAGTTGGTAGAGCGTTCGCTTCGCATGTGAAAGATCCAGGCTTCAAGCTGCGGCGCCTCCATTTTTTGTGGTCAGTGCATCGTAAGTGTTGGACGCGGCGAACCTAAAGGCACGCAAGATGTTGCAAAGCCAGCGTCACAGACTGATATGATGTATACTGACGTAAGGAGAGCAAGATGTAAGTGTGTGGACCGGCTGTTACTGAGGTGTCATCGAGTGCTGATCTGTCTTAGGTATCACGGCTTAACCTCATTGAAGTCTAGAGGGTGGAAAACACGTTCGTCTTACTCAGAGCGGTGTCCGAACTCTATTTTCGACGTTATACGTGCCACTTTCATTGTGGCCAACTACGATTCGATACAGAATGCACGAAACCTGAAAGACCCCCTAACGATTACATAGAGAGTAGTGTTTGTCTGCTGAATAATGGGAGTGCAAGGGTCTGAGTCGTCTATATGGCTGTATGTAGCACCATTAGTCTTCGGGGGAGCGGGCGTAGCTCAGATGGTAGAGCGCTCGCTTAGTATGCGAGAGGTACTGGAATTTTTAACACACCTACATGCGCACCTTGCCACGCAAGTGGAATAATTCACTGACAGCAGATGTGTCTAGGAAGATACAAGCGAATGATTAGCATCCACAATTGGCAAGCGTGCTGTTATTAGTGCGCGGGAAGCACCCTCCTCCCACGCCTACACTTTATTTAGAAACAGTACAAGTGTTCCCGTAAGATTCTCAAGCCTATGTCGGAAAGATCTGCCTTGCGCCGAGTTCACGTAAATCCCACTGCACATTCCTATTCTTTGCGTGCAGTCGGATGCTACTGGTGTTGCTAGTTGTGACTGCTGATAACAGATGCCGTAGCAATCAATGCATGGAGTGAGTTGTATGTTTTGCGATAGTCTGTCTCTGACAAGCAAGCACAGGTGACATAGGAGCGAACACAGGAAGCTTGCAGACACTCGCTGCATGCAGACACCGAGCAGCCACACTAGGAGGGCGGCCTAAGCCGTAGGCGAAATGTGCTCATTCGCTTTCGCGCGACGTCGAACTATAAATAATGCTGTCACTAGCGTGAGCGTCGTGGAAAGTCCGAAAAGTCGGCTGCGTGAGTGAGTGCCAAGTTTGGGGAGCGTTTCGTATTATGCGCAGTGCAATGGAGACGCGGAAACTTGTTGTGGCCCAGTGTTTTGCAGTTGGACGACAAGATTGGTACACAGTGGTAAAGAGCGAGGCACTGAGTTGGCATGAATAATGGAGTGCACAATGGGGCTCGAGATGTGTTTGTTACCTCAGGTGCTGTATGATTGTCGACATGGAGTGAAAACGGAGCAATTTGTGACGGCTCTTTCAATTTAAGGCGTTAAAAACAGACGGAATTTGCATTTGTAATACCAGAGCTTCGAAACTACTTGGAACTCTTGTGTATATGAACATGTCCGCGCCTTTGTACTCTGCTCCCTTCACCGCTACAAACCAACCAACCATCGTGTCCGTGCGCATCACAGTCGCAAAGAATGGGGAATAGCGCAGTTTGTTTGTGCATGGGGGTAGCTCAGTGGTTAGAGCGTTCGCTTCGCATGTGAAAGGTCCAGGGTTCAAGCCGCGGCGCCTCCATTTTTTGTGGTCAGTGCATGGTAAGTGTTGGTCGCGGCGAACCTAATGGCACGCAAGATGTTGCAAAGCCAGTGTCACAGACTGATATGATGTATACTGACGTAAGGAGAGCAAGATGTAAGTGTGGGGACCGGCTGTTATCGAGGTGTCATCGAGTGCAGATCTGTCTTAGGTATCACGGCTTAACCTCATTGAAGTCTAGAGGGTGGACAACACGTTCGTCTTACTCAGAGCGGTGTCCGAACTGTATTTTCGACGTTATACGTGCCACTTTCATTGTGGCCAACTACGATTCGATACAGAATGCACGAAACCTGAAAGACACCCTAACGGATACATAGAGAGTAGTGTTTGTCTGCTGAATAATGGGAGTGCAAGGGTCTGTGTCGTCTATATGGCTGTATGTAGCACCATTAGTCTTCGGGGGAGCGGGCGTAGCTCAGATGGTAGAGCGCTCGCTTAGTATGCGAGAGGTACTGGAATTTTTAACACGCCTACATGCGCACCTTGCCATGCAAGTGGAATAATTCAAAGCCAGCAGATGTGTTTAGGAAGATACAAGCGAATGATTAGCATCCACAATTGGCAAGCGTGTTCAAATTAGTGCGCTGGAAACACCCTATTCCCACGCCTACACTTAATTTAGAAACAGTGCAAGTGTTCCCGTAAGATTCTCAAGCCTATGTCGGAAAGATCTGCCTTGCGCCGAGTTCACGTAAATCCCACTGCACATTCCTATTCTTTGCGTGCAGTCGGCTGCTACTGGTGTTGCTAGTTGTGACTGCTGATAACAGATGTCGTAGCAATCAATTCATGGAGTGAGTCGTATGTTTTGCGATAGTCTCTCTCTGACAAGCAAGCACAGGTGACATAGGTGCGAACACAGGAAGCTTGCAGACCCTCGCTGCCTGCAGACACCGAGCAGCCACACTAGGAGGGCGGCCTAAGCGGTAGGCGAAATGTGCTCATTCGCTTTCGCGCGACGTCGAACTATAAATAATGCTGTCACTAGCGTGAGCGTTGCGTGAGCGTCTTGGGAAGTCGGAAAAGTCGGCTGCGTGGGTGAGTGCCAAGTTTGGGGAGCGTTTCGTAGTATGCGCAGTGCAATGGAGACGCGGAAACTTGTTGTGGCCCAGTGTTTTGCAGTTGGACGACAAGATTGGTACACAGTAGTAAAGAGCGAGGCACTAAGTTGGCATGAATAATGGAGTGCACAATGGGGCTCGAGATGTGTTTGTTACCTCAGGTGCTGTATGATTGTCGACAAGGAGTGAAAACGGAGCAATTTGTGACGGCTCTTTCAATTTAAGACGATAAAAACAGACGGAATTTGCATTTGTAATACCAGAGCATCGAAACTACTTGGAACTTTTGTGTATATGAACGTGTCCACGCCTTTGTACTCTGCTCCCTTCACCGCTACATACCAACCATCCATCGTGTCCGTGCGCATCAGAGTCGCAAAGAATGGGGAATAGCGCAGTTTGGTCGTGCATGGGGCGTAGCTCAGTTGGTAGAGCGTTCGCTTCGTATTTGAAAGGTCCAGGGTTCAAGCCGCGGTGCCTCCATTTTTTGTGGTCAGTGCATGGTAAGTGTTGGTCGCAGCGAACCTAAAGGCACGCAAGATGTTGCAAAGCCAGCGTCACAGACTGATATGATGTATACTGACGTAAGGAGAGCAAGATGTAAGTGTGGGGACCGGCTGTTATCGAGGTGTCTTCGAGTGCAGATCTGTCTTAGGTATCACGGCTTAACCTCATTGAAGTCTAGAGGGTGGACAACACGTTCGTCTTACTCAGAGCTGTGTCCGTACTCTATTTTCGACGTTATACGTGCAACTTTCATTGTGGCCAACTACGATTCGATACAGAATGCACGAAACCTGAAAGGCACCATAACGGATACATAGAGAGTAGTGTTTGTCTGCTGAATAATGGGAGTGCAAGGGTCTGTGTCGTCTATATGGCTGTATGTGGCACCATTAGTCTTCGAGGTGGGGGGGGGGGGGGGGGGGGAGTGTAGCTCAGATGGTAGAGCGCTCGCTTAGTATGCAAGAGGTACTGGGATCAATACCCAGTGCCTCCAGAATTTTTAACACACCTACATGCGCACCTTGCCATGCAAGTGGAATAATTCACAGCCAGCAGATGTGTCTAGGAAGATACAAGCGAATGATTAGCATCCACTATTGGCAAGCTTGCTGTTACTAGTGCGCGGTAAGCACCCTCCTCCCACGCCTACACTTAATTTAGAAACAGTACAAGTGTTCCCGTAAGATTCTCAAGCCTATGTCGGAAAGATCTGCCTTGCGCCGAGTTCACTTAAATCCCACTGCACATTCCTATTCTTTGTGTGCTGTCGGCTGCTACTGGTGTTGCTAGTTGTGACTGCTGATAACAGATGCCGTAGCAATCAATGCATGGAGTGAGTTGTATGTTTTGCGATAGTCTGTCTCTGACAAGCAAGCACAGGTGACATAGGTGCGAACACAGGAAGCTTGCAGACCCTCGCTGCCTGCAGACACCGAGCAGCCACACTAGGAGGGCGGCCTAAGCCGTAGGCGAAATGTGCTCATTCGCTTTCGCGCGACGTCGAACTATAAATAATGCTGTCACTAGCGTGAGCGTTGCGTGAGCGTCGTGGCAAGTCGGAAAAGTCGGCTGCGTGGATGAGTGCCAAGTTTGGGGAGCGTTTCGTAGTATGCGCAGTGCAATGGAGACGCGGAAACTTGTTGTGGCCCAGTGTTTTGCAGTTGGACGACAAGATTGGTACACAGTAGTAAAGAGCGAGGCACTGAGTTGGCATGAATAACGGAGTGCACAATGTGGCTCGAGATGTGTTTGTTACCTCAGGTGCTGTATGATTGTCGACAAGGAGTGAAAACGGAAAAATTTGTGACGGCTCTTTCAATTTAAGACGTTAAAAACAGACGGAATTTGCATTTGTAATACCAGAGCATCGAAACTACTTGGAACTTTTGTGTATATGAACGTGTCCGCGCCTTTGTAATCTGCTCCCTTCACCGCTACAAACCAACCAACCATCGTGTCCGTGCGCATCAGAGTCGAAAAGAATAGGGAATAGCGGAGTTTGGTCGTGCATGGGGCGTAGCTCCGTTGGTAGAGCGTTCGCCTCGCATGTGAGAGGTCCCGGGTTCAAGTCGCGGCGCCTCCATTTTTTTGTGGTTAGTGCTTGGTAAGTGTTGGTCGCGGCGAACCTAAAGGCACCCAAGATGTTGCAAAGCCAGCGTCACAGACTGGTATAAAGTATACTGACGTAAGGAGAGCAAGATGTAAGTGTGGGGACCGGCTGTTATCGAGGTGTCATCGAGTGCAGATCTGTCTTAGGTATCACGGCTTAACCTCATTGAAGTCTAGAGAGTGGACAACACGTTCGTCTTACTCAGAGCGGTGTCTGTACTCTATTTTCGACGTTATACGTGCATCTTTCATTGTGGCCAACTGCGATTCGATACAGAATTGAACCTAAAGGCACGCAAGATGTTGCAAAGCCAGCGTCACAGACTGATATGATGTATACTGACGTAAGGGGAGCAAGATGTAAGTGTGGGGACCGGCTGTTATCGAGGTGTCATCGAGTGCATATCTGTCTTAGGTACCACGGCTTAACCTCATTGAAGTCTAGAGGGTGGACAACACGTTCGTCTTACTCAGAGCGGTGTCCGAACTCTATTTTCGACATTATACGTACCACTTTCATTGTGGCCAACTGCGATTCGATACAGAATGCACGAAACCTGAAAGACACCCTAACAGATACATAGAGAGTAGTGTTTGTCTGCTGAATAATGGGAGTGCAAGGGTCTGTGTCGTCTATATGGCTGTATGTAGCACCGTTAGTCTTCGGGGGTGCGGGCGTAGCTCACATGGTAGAGCGCCCGCTTAGTATGCGAGAGGTAATGGGATCAATACCCAGTGCCTCCAGAATTTTTAACACACCTACATGCGCACCTTGCCATGCAAGTGGAATGATTCACAGCCAGCAGATGTGTCTAGGAAGATACAAGCGAATGATTAGCATCCACAATTGGCAAGCATGCTGTTATTAGTGCGCGGGAAGCACCCTCCTCCCACGCCTACACTTAATTTAGAAACAGTACAAGTGTTCCCGTAAGATTCTCAAGCCTATGTCGGAAAGATCTGCCTTGCGCCGAGTTCATGTAAATCCCACTGTACATTCCTATTCTTTGCGTGCAGTCGGCTGCTACTGGTGTTGCTAGTTGTGACAGCTGATAACTGATGCCGTAGCAATCAATGCATGGAGTGAGTTGCATGTTTTGCGATAGTCTGTCTCTGACAAGCAAGCACAGGTGACATAGGTGCGAACACAGGAAGCTTGCAGGCCCTCGCTGCCTGCAGACACCGAGCAGCCACACTAGGAGGGCGGCTTAAGCCGTAGGCGATATGTGCCACTTTCATTGTTGCCAACTACGATTCGATTCAGAATTGTACCTAAAGGCACGCAAGATGTTGCAAAGCCAGCGTCACAGACTGATATGATGTATACTGACGTAAGGGGAGCAAGATGTAAGTGTGGGGACCGGCTGTTATCGAGGTGTCATCGAGTGCAGATCTGTCTTAGGTATCACGGCTTAACCTCATTGAAGTCTAGAGGGTGGACAACACGTTCGTCTTACTCAGAGCGGTGTCCGAACTCTATTTTCGACGTTATACGTGCCACTTTGATTGTGGACAACTTCGATTCGATACAGAATGCACGAAACCTGAAAGACACCCTAACAGATACATAGAGAGTAGTGTTTGTCTGCTGAATAATGGGAGTGCAAAGGTCTGTGTCGTCTACATGGCTGTATGTAGCACCATTACTCGTCGGGGGGGCCGGCGTAGCTCAGATGGTAGAGCGCTCGCTTAGTATGCGAGAGGTACTGGGATCAATACCCAGTGCCCACAGAATTTTTAACACACCTACATGCGCACCTTGCCATGCAAGTGGAATAATTCACAGCCTGCAGATGTGTCTAGGAAGATACAAGCGAATGATTAGCATCCACAATTGGCAAGCGAGCTGTTATTAGTGCGCGGGAAGCACCCTTCTCCCACGCCTACACTTAATTTAGAAACAGTACAAGTGTTCCCGTAAGATTCTCAAGCCTATGTCGGAAAGATCTGCCTTGCGCCGAGTTCACGTAAATCCCACTGCACATTCCTATTCTTTGTGTGCAGTCGGCTGCTACTGGTTTTGCTAGTTGTGACTGCTGATAACAGATGCCGTAGCAATCAATGCATGGAGTGAGTTGTATGTTTTGCGATAGTCAGTCTCTGATAAGCAAGCACAGGTGACATAGGTGCGAACACAGGAACCTTGCAGACCCTCGCTGCTTGCAGACACCGAGCAGCCACACTAGGAGGGCGGCCTAAGCCGTAGGCGAAATGTGCTTATTTGCTTTCGCGCGACGTCGAACTATAAATAAAGCTGTCACTAGCGTGAGCGTTGCGTGAGCGTCGTGGAAAGTCGGAAAAGTCGGCTGTGTGGGTGAGTGCCAAGTTTGGGGAGCGTTTCGTAGTATGCGCAGTGCAATGGAGACGCGGAAACTTGTTGTGGCCCAGTGTTTTGCAGTTGGACGACAAGATTGGTACACAGTAGTAAAGAGCAAGGCACTGAGTTTTCATGAATAATGGAGTGCACAATGGGGCTCGAGATGTGTTTGTTACCTCAGGTGCTGTATGATTGTCGACAAGGAGTGAAAACGGAGCAGTTTGTGACGGCTCTTTCAATTTAAGACGTTAAAAACAGACGGAATTTGCATTTGTAATACCGGAGCATCGAAACTACTTGGAACTTTTGTGTATATGAACGTGTCCGCGCCTTTGTACTCTGCTCCCTTCACCGCTACAAACCAACCAACCATCGTGTCCGTGCGCATCAGAGTCGCAAAGAATGGGGAATAGCGCAGTATTGTCGTGCATGGGGCGTACTTCATTTGGTAGAGCGTTCGCTTCGTATGTGAAAGGTCCAGGGTTCAAGCCGCGGCGCCTCCATTTTTTGTGGTCAGTGCATGGTAAGTGTTGGTCGCGGCGAACCTAAACGCACGCAAGATGTTGCAAAGCCAGCGTCACAGACTGATATGATGTATACTGACGTAAGGGGAGCAAGATGTAAGTGTGGGGACCGGCTGTTATCGAGGTGTCATCGAGTGCAGATCTGTCTTAGGTATCACGGCTTAACCTCATTGAAGTCTAGAGGGTGGACAACACGTTCGTCTTACTCAGAGCGGTGTCCGAACTCTATTTTCGACGTTATACGTGCCACTTTGATTGTGGACAACTACGATTCGTTACAGAATGCACGAAACCTGAAAGACACCCTAACAGATACATAGAGAGTAGTGTTTGTCTGCTGAATAATGGGAGTGCAAGGGTCTGTGTCGTCTATATGGCTGTATGTAGCACCATTAGTCGTCGGGGGGGCCGGCGTAGCTCTGATGGTAGAGCGCTCGCTTAGTATGCGAGAGGTACTGGGATCAATACCCAGTGCCCACAGAATTTTTAACACACCTACATGCGCACCTTGCCATGCAAGTGGAATAATTCACAGCCTGCAGATGTGTCTAGGAAGATACAAGCGAATGATTAGCATACACAATTGGATAGCGTGCTGTTATTAGTGCGCGGGAAGCACCCTCCTCCCACGCCTACACTTAATTTAGAAACAGTACAAGTGTTCCCGTAAGATTCTCAAGCCTATGTCGGAAAGGTCTGCCTTGCGCTGAGTTCACATAATCCCACTGCACTTTCCTATCCTTTGCTTGCAGTCGGCTGCTACTGGTGTTGCTAGTTGTGACTGCTGATAACTGATGCCGTAGCAATCAATGCATGGAGTGAGTTGTATGATTTGCGATAGTCTGTCTCTGACAAGCAAGCACAGGTGACATAGGTGCGAACACAGGAAGCTTGCAGACCCTCGCTGCCTGCAGACACCGAGCAGCCACACTAGGAGGGCGGCTTAAGCCGTAGGCGAAATGTGCCACTTTCATTGTGGCCAACTACGATTCGATACAGAATTGAACCTAAAGGCACGCAAGATGTTGCAAAGCCAGCGTCACAGACTGATATGATGTATACTGACGTAAGGGGAGCAAGATGTAAGTGTGGGGACCGGCTGTTGTCGAGGTGTCATCGAGTGCAGATCTGTCTTAGGTATCACGGCTTTACCTCATTGAAGTCTAGAGGGTGGACAACACGTTCGTCTTACTCAGAGCGGTGTCCGAACTCTATTTTCGACATTATACGTACCACTTTCATTGTGGCCAACTACGATTCGATACAGAATGCACGAAACCTGAAAGACACCCTAACAGATACATAGAGAGTAGTGTTTGTCTGCTGAATAATGGGAGTGCAAGGGTCTGTGTCGTCTATATGGCTGTATGTAGCACCGTTAGTCTTCGGGGGGGGCGGGCGTAGCTCAGATGGTAGAGCGCCCGCTTAGTATGCGAGAGGTAATGGGATCAATACCCAGTGCCTCCCGAATTTTTAACACACATACATGCGCACCTTGCCATGCAAGTGGAATAATTCACAGCCAGCAGATGTGTCTAGGAAGATACAAGCGAATGATTAGCATCCACAATTGGCAAGCATGCTGTTATTAGTGCGCGGGTAGCACCCTCCTCCCACGCCTACACTTAATTTAGAAACAGTACAAGTGTTCCCGTAAGATTCTCAAGCCTATGTCGGAAAGATCTGCCTTGCGCCGAGTTCACGTAAATCCCACTGCACATTCCTATTCTTTGTGTGCAGTCGGCTGCTACTGGTTTTGCTAGTTGTGACTGCTGATAACAGATGCCGTAGCAATCAATGCATGGAGTGAGTTGTATGTTTTGCGATAGTCAGTCTCTGATAAGCAAGCACAGGTGACATAGGTGCGAACACAGGAACCTTGCAGACCCTCGCTGCTTGCAGACACCGAGCAGCCACACTAGGAGGGCGGCCTAAGCCGTAGGCGAAATGTGCTTATTTGCTTTCGCGCGACGTCGAACTATAAATAAAGCTGTCACTAGCGTGAGCGTTGCGTGAGCGTCGTGGAAAGTCGGAAAAGTCGGCTGTGTGGGTGAGTGCCAAGTTTGGGGAGCGTTTCGTAGTATGCGCAGTGCAATGGAGACGCGGAAACTTGTTGTGGCCCAGTGTTTTGCAGTTGGACGACAAGATTGGTACACAGTAGTAAAGAGCAAGGCACTGAGTTTTCATGAATAATGGAGTGCACAATGGGGCTCGAGATGTGTTTGTTACCTCAGGTGCTGTATGATTGTCGACAAGGAGTGAAAACGGAGCAGTTTGTGACGGCTCTTTCAATTTAAGACGTTAAAAACAGACGGAATTTGCATTTGTAATACCGGAGCATCGAAACTACTTGGAACTTTTGTGTATATGAACGTGTCCGCGCCTTTGTACTCTGCTCCCTTCACCGCTACAAACCAACCAACCATCGTGTCCGTGCGCATCAGAGTCGCAAAGAATGGGGAATAGCGCAGTATTGTCGTGCATGGGGCGTACTTCATTTGGTAGAGCGTTCGCTTCGTATGTGAAAGGTCCAGGGTTCAAGCCGCGGCGCCTCCATTTTTTGTGGTCAGTGCATGGTAAGTGTTGGTCGCGGCGAACCTAAACGCACGCAAGATGTTGCAAAGCCAGCGTCACAGACTGATATGATGTATACTGACGTAAGGGGAGCAAGATGTAAGTGTGGGGACCGGCTGTTATCGAGGTGTCATCGAGTGCAGATCTGTCTTAGGTATCACGGCTTAACCTCATTGAAGTCTAGAGGGTGGACAACACGTTCGTCTTACTCAGAGCGGTGTCCGAACTCTATTTTCGACGTTATACGTGCCACTTTGATTGTGGACAACTACGATTCGTTACAGAATGCACGAAACCTGAAAGACACCCTAACAGATACATAGAGAGTAGTGTTTGTCTGCTGAATAATGGGAGTGCAAGGGTCTGTGTCGTCTATATGGCTGTATGTAGCACCATTAGTCGTCGGGGGGGCCGGCGTAGCTCTGATGGTAGAGCGCTCGCTTAGTATGCGAGAGGTACTGGGATCAATACCCAGTGCCCACAGAATTTTTAACACACCTACATGCGCACCTTGCCATGCAAGTGGAATAATTCACAGCCTGCAGATGTGTCTAGGAAGATACAAGCGAATGATTAGCATACACAATTGGATAGCGTGCTGTTATTAGTGCGCGGGAAGCACCCTCCTCCCACGCCTACACTTAATTTAGAAACAGTACAAGTGTTCCCGTAAGATTCTCAAGCCTATGTCGGAAAGGTCTGCCTTGCGCTGAGTTCACATAATCCCACTGCACTTTCCTATCCTTTGCTTGCAGTCGGCTGCTACTGGTGTTGCTAGTTGTGACTGCTGATAACTGATGCCGTAGCAATCAATGCATGGAGTGAGTTGTATGATTTGCGATAGTCTGTCTCTGACAAGCAAGCACAGGTGACATAGGTGCGAACACAGGAAGCTTGCAGACCCTCGCTGCCTGCAGACACCGAGCAGCCACACTAGGAGGGCGGCTTAAGCCGTAGGCGAAATGTGCCACTTTCATTGTGGCCAACTACGATTCGATACAGAATTGAACCTAAAGGCACGCAAGATGTTGCAAAGCCAGCGTCACAGACTGATATGATGTATACTGACGTAAGGGGAGCAAGATGTAAGTGTGGGGACCGGCTGTTGTCGAGGTGTCATCGAGTGCAGATCTGTCTTAGGTATCACGGCTTTACCTCATTGAAGTCTAGAGGGTGGACAACACGTTCGTCTTACTCAGAGCGGTGTCCGAACTCTATTTTCGACATTATACGTACCACTTTCATTGTGGCCAACTACGATTCGATACAGAATGCACGAAACCTGAAAGACACCCTAACAGATACATAGAGAGTAGTGTTTGTCTGCTGAATAATGGGAGTGCAAGGGTCTGTGTCGTCTATATGGCTGTATGTAGCACCGTTAGTCTTCGGGGGGGGCGGGCGTAGCTCAGATGGTAGAGCGCCCGCTTAGTATGCGAGAGGTAATGGGATCAATACCCAGTGCCTCCCGAATTTTTAACACACATACATGCGCACCTTGCCATGCAAGTGGAATAATTCACAGCCAGCAGATGTGTCTAGGAAGATACAAGCGAATGATTAGCATCCACAATTGGCAAGCATGCTGTTATTAGTGCGCGGGTAGCACCCTCCTCCCACGCCTACACTTAATTTAGAAACAGTACAAGTGTTCCCGTAAGATTCTCAAGCCTATGTCGGAAAGATCTGCCTTGCGCCGAGTTCACGTAAATCCCACTGCACATTCCTATTCTTTGTGTGCAGTCGGCTGCTACTGGTTTTGCTAGTTGTGACTGCTGATAACAGATGCCGTAGCAATCAATGCATGGAGTGAGTTGTATGTTTTGCGATAGTCTGTCTCTGATAAGCAAGCACAGGTGACATAGGTGCGAACACAGGAGGCTTGCAGACCCTCGCTGCCTGCAGACACCGAGCAGCCACACTAGGAGGGCGGCCTAAGCCGTAGGCGAAATGTGCTCATTCGCTTTCGCGCGACGTCGAACTATAAATAATGCTGTCACTAGCGTGAGCGTTGCGTGAGCGTCGTGGAAAGTCGGAAAAGTCGGCTGCGTGGGTGAGTGCCAAGTTTGGGGAGCGTTTCGTAGTATGCGCAGTGCAATGGAGACGCGGAAACTTGTTGTGGCCCAGTGTTTTGCAGTTGGACGACAAGATTGGTACACAGTAGTAAAGAGCAAGGCACTGAGTTTTCATGAATAATGGAGTGCACAATGGGGCTCGAGATGTGTTTGTTACCTCAGGTGCTGTATGATTGTCGACAAGGAGTGAAAACGGAGCAATTTGTGACGGCTCTTTCAATTTAAGACGTTAAAAACAGACGGAATTTGCATTTGTAATACCGGAGCATCGAAACTACTTGGAACTTTTGTGTATATGAACGTGTCCGCGCCCTTGTACTCTGCTCCCTTCACCGCTACAAACCAACCAACCATCGTGTCCGTGCGCATCAGAGTCGCAAAGAATGGGGAATAGCGCAGTATGGTCGTGCATGGGGCGTACTTCATTTCGTAGAGCGTTCGCTTCGTATGTGAAAGGTCCAGATTTCAAGCCGCGGCGCCTCCATTTTTTGTGGTCAGTGCATGGTAAGTGTTGGTCGCGGCGAACCTAAACGCACGCAAGATGTTGCAAAGCCAGCGTCACAGACTGATATGATGTATACTGACGTAAGGGGAAGCAAGATTTAAGTGTGGGGACCGGCTGTTATCGAGGTGTCATCGAGTGCAGATCTGTCTTAGGTATCACGGCTTAACCTCATTGAAGTCTAGAGGGTGGACAACACGTTCGTCTTACTCAGAGCGGTGTCCGAACTCTATTTTCGACGTCATACGTGAAACTTTGATTGTGGACAACTACGATTCGATACAGAATGCACGAAACCTGAAAGACACCCTAACAGATACATAGAGAGTAGTGTTTGTCTGCTGAATAATGGGAGTGCAAGGGTCTGTGTCGTCTATATGGCTGTATGTAGCACCATTAGTCGTCGGGGGGGCCGGCGTAGCTCAGATGGTAGAGCGCGCGCTTAGTATGCGAGAGGTACTGGGATCAATACCCAGTGCCCACAGAATTTTTAACACACCTACATGCGCACCTTGCCATGCAAGTGGAATAATTCACTGCCTGCAGATGTGCCTAGGAAGATACAAGCGAATGATTAGCATCCACAATTGGCAAGGGTGCTGTTATTAGTGCGCGGGAAGCACCCTCCTCCCACGCCTACACTTAATTTAGAAACAGTACAAGTGTTCCCGTAAGATTCTCAAGCCTATGTCGGAAAGATCTGCCTTGCGCCGAGTTCACGTAAATCCCACTGCACATTCCTATTCTTTGTGTGCAGTCGGCTGCTACTGGTGCTGCTAGTTGTGACTGCTGATAACAGATGCCGTAGTAATCAATGCATGGAGTGAGTTGTATGTTTTGCGATAGTCTGTCTCTGATAAGCAAGCACAGGTGACATAGGTGCGAACACAGGAACCTTGCAGACCCTCGCTGCCTGCAGACACCGAGCAGCCACACTAGGAGGGCGGCCTAAGCCGTAGGCGAAATGTGCTTATTTGCTTTCGCGCGACGTCGAACTATAAATAAAGCTGTCACTAGCGTGAGCGTCGTGGAAAGTCGGAAAAGTCGGCTGTGTGGGTGAGTGCCAAGTTTGGGGAGCGTTTCGTAGTATGCGCAGTGCAATGGAGACGCGGAAACTTGTTGTGGCCCAGTGTTTTGCAGTTGGACGACAAGATTGGTACACAGTAGTAAAGAGCAAGGCACTGAGTTTTCATGAATAATGGAGTGCACAATGGGGCTCGAGATGTGTTTGTTACCTCAGGTGCTGTATGATTGTCGACAAGGAGTGATAACGGAGCAATTTGTGACGGCTCTTTCAATTTAAGACGTTAAAAACAGACGGAATTTGCATTTGTAATACCGGAGCATCGAAACTACTTGGAACTTTTGTGTATATGAACGTGTCCGCGCCTTTGTACTCTGCTCCCTTCACCGCTACAAACCAACCAACCATCGTGTCCGTGAGCATCAGAGTCGCAAAGAATGGGGAATAGCGCAGTATGGTCGTGCATGGGGCGTACTTCATTTGGTAGAGCGTTCGCTTCGTATGTGAAAGGTCCAGGGTTCAAGCCGCGGCGCCTCCATTTTTTGTGGTCAGTGCATGGTAAGTGTTGGTCGCGGCGAACCTAAACGCACGCAAGATGTTGCAAAGCCAGCGTCACAGACTGATATGATGTATACTGACGTAAGGGGAGCAAGATGTAAGTGTGGGGACCGGCTGTTATCGAGGTGTCATCGAGTGCAGATCTGTCTTAGGTATCACGGCTTAACCTCATTGAAGTCTAGAGGGTGGACAACACGTTCGTCTTACTCAGAGCGGTGTCCGAACTCTATTTTCGACGTTATACGTGAAACTTTGATTGTGGACAATTACGATTCGATACAGAATGCACGAAACCTGAAAGACACCCTAACAGATACATAGAGAGTAGTGTTTGTCTGCCGAATAATGGGAGTGCAAGGGTCTGTGTCGTCTATATGGCTGTATGTAGCACCATTAGTCGCCGGGGGGGCCGGCGTAGCTCAGATGGTAGAGCGCTCGCTTAGTATGCGAGAGGTACTCGGATCAATACCCAGTGCCTCCAGAATTTTTAACACACCTACATGCGCACCTTGCCATGCAAGTGGAATAATTCACAGCCTGCAGATATGTCTAGGAAGATACAAGCGAATGATTAGCATCCACAATTGGCAAGCGTGCTGTTATTAGTGCGCGGGAAGCACCCTCCTCCCACGCCTACACTTAATTTAGAAACAGTACAAGTGTTCCCGTAAGATTCTCAAGCCTATGTCGGAAAGATCTGCCTTGCGCCGAGTTCACGTAAATCCCACTGCACATTCCTATTCTTTGTGTGCAGTCGGCTGCTACTGGTGTTGCTAGTTGTGACTGCTGATAACAGATGCCGTAGCAATCAATGCATGGAGTGAGTTGTATGTTTTGCGATAGTCTGTCTCTGATAAGCAAGCACAGGTGACATAGGTGCGAACACCGGAACCTTGCAGACCCTCGGTGCCTGCAGACACCGAGCAGCCACACTAGGAGGGCGGCCTAAGCCGTAGGCGAAATGTGCTTATTTGCTTTCGCGCGACGTCGAACTATAAATAAAGCTGTCACTAGCGTGAGCGTTGCGTGAGCGTCGTGGAAAGTCGGAAAAGTCGGCTGTGTGGGTGAGTGCCAAGTTTGGGGAGCGTTTCGTAGTATGCGCAGTGCAATGGAGACGCGGAAACTTGTTGTGGCCCAGTGTTTTGCAGTTGGACGACAAGATTGGTACACAGTAGTAAAGAGCAAGGCACTGAGTTTTCATGAATAATGGAGTGCACAATGGGGCTCGAGATGTGTTTGTTACCTCAGGTGCTGTATGATTGTCGACAAGGAGTGAAAACGGAGCAATTTGTGACGGCTCTTTCAATTTAAGACGTTAAAAACAGACGGAATTTGCATTTGTAATACCGGAGCATCGAAACTACTTGGAACTTTTGTGTATATGAACGTGTCCGCGCCTTTGTACTCTGCTCCCTTCACCGCTACAAACCAACCAACCATCGTGTCCGTGCGCATCAGAGTCGCAAAGAATGGGGAATAGCGCAGTATGGTCGTGCATGGGGCGTACTTCATTTCGTAGAGCGTTCGCTTCGTATGTGAAAGGTCCAGGGTTCAAGCCGCGGCGCCTCCATTTTTTGTGGTCAGTGCATGGTAAGTGTTGGTCGCGGCGAACCTAAACGCACGCAAGATGTTGCAAAGCCAGCGTCACAGACTGATATGATGTATACTGACGTAAGGGGAGCAAGATGTAAGTGTGGGGACCGGCTGTTATCGAGGTTTCATCGAGTGCAGATCTGTCTTAGGTATCACGGCTTAACCTCATTGAAGTCTAGAGGGTGGACAACACGTTCGTCTTACTCAGAGCGGTGTCCGAACTCTATTTTCGACGTTATACGTGAAACTTTGATTGTGGACAACTACGATTCGATACAGAATGCACGAAACCTGAAAGACACCCTAAGAGATACATAGAGAGTAGTGTTTGTCTGCTGAATAATGGGAGTGCAAGGGTCTGTGTCGTCTATATGGCTGTATGTAGCACCATTAGTCGTCGGGGGGGCCGGCGTAGCTCAGATGGTAGAGCGCTCGCTTAGTATGCGAGAGGTACTGGGATCAATACCCAGTGCCCACAGAATTTTTAACACACCTACATGCGCACCTTCCATGCAAGTGGAATAATTCACAGCCTGCAGATGTGTCTAGGAAGATACAAGCGAATGATTAGCATCCACAATTGGCAAGCGTGCTGTTATTAGTGCGCGGGAAGCACCCTCCTCCCACTCCTACACTTAATTTAGAAACAGTACAAGTGTTCCCGTAAGATTCTCAAGCCTATGTCGGAAAGATCTGCCTTGCGCCGAGTTCACGTAAATCCCACTGCACATTCCTATTCTTTGTGTGCAGTCGGCTGCTACTGGTGTTGCTAGTTGTGACTGCTGATAACAGATGCCGTAGCAATCAATGCATGGAGTGAGTTGTATGTTTTGCGATAGTCTGTCTCTGATAAGCAAGCACAGGTGACATAGGTGCGAACACAGGAAGCTTGCAGACCCTCGCTGCCTGCAGACACCGAGCAGCCACACTAGGAGGGCGGCCTAAGCCGTAGGCGAAATGTGCTTATTTGCTTTCGCGCGACGTCGAACTATAAATAAAGCTGTCACTAGCGTGAGCGTCGTGGAAAGTCGGAAAAGTCGGCTGTGTGGGTGAGTGCCAAGTTTGGGGAGCGTTTCGTAGTATGCGCAGTGCAATGGAGACGCGGAAACTTGTTGTGGCCCAGTGTTTTGCAGTTGGACGACAAGATTGGTACACAGTAGTAAAGAGCAAGGCACTGAGTTTTCATGAATAATGGAGTGCACAATGGGGCTCGAGATGTGTTTGTTACCTCAGGTGCTGTATGATTGTCGACAAGGAGTGATAACGGAGCAATTTGTGACGGCTCTTTCAATTTAAGACGTTAAAAACAGACGGAATTTGCATTTGTAATACCGGAGCATCGAAACTACTTGGAACTTTTGTGTATATGAACGTGTCCGCGCCTTTGTACTCTGCTCCCTTCACCGCTACAAACCAACCAACCATCGTGTCCGTGAGCATCAGAGTCGCAAAGAATGGGGAATAGCGCAGTATGGTCGTGCATGGGGCGTACTTCATTTGGTAGAGCGTTCGCTTCGTATGTGAAAGGTCCAGGGTTCAAGCCGCGGCGCCTCCATTTTTTGTGGTCAGTGCATGGTAAGTGTTGGTCGCGGCGAACCTAAACGCACGCAAGATGTTGCAAAGCCAGCGTCACAGACTGATATGATGTATACTGACGTAAGGGGAGCAAGATGTAAGTGTGGGGACCGGCTGTTATCGAGGTGTCATCGAGTGCAGATCTGTCTTAGGTATCACGGCTTAACCTCATTGAAGTCTAGAGGGTGGACAACACGTTCGTCTTACTCAGAGCGGTGTCCGAACTCTATTTTCGACGTTATACGTGAAACTTTGATTGTGGACAATTACGATTCGATACAGAATGCACGAAACCTGAAAGACACCCTAACAGATACATAGAGAGTAGTGTTTGTCTGCCGAATAATGGGAGTGCAAGGGTCTGTGTCGTCTATATGGCTGTATGTAGCACCATTAGTCGCCGGGGGGGCCGGCGTAGCTCAGATGGTAGAGCGCTCGCTTAGTATGCGAGAGGTACTCGGATCAATACCCAGTGCCTCCAGAATTTTTAACACACCTACATGCGCACCTTGCCATGCAAGTGGAATAATTCACAGCCTGCAGATATGTCTAGGAAGATACAAGCGAATGATTAGCATCCACAATTGGCAAGCGTGCTGTTATTAGTGCGCGGGAAGCACCCTCCTCCCACGCCTACACTTAATTTAGAAACAGTACAAGTGTTCCCGTAAGATTCTCAAGCCTATGTCGGAAAGATCTGCCTTGCGCCGAGTTCACGTAAATCCCACTGCACATTCCTATTCTTTGTGTGCAGTCGGCTGCTACTGGTGTTGCTAGTTGTGACTGCTGATAACAGATGCCGTAGCAATCAATGCATGGAGTGAGTTGTATGTTTTGCGATAGTCTGTCTCTGATAAGCAAGCACAGGTGACATAGGTGCGAACACCGGAACCTTGCAGACCCTCGGTGCCTGCAGACACCGAGCAGCCACACTAGGAGGGCGGCCTAAGCCGTAGGCGAAATGTGCTTATTTGCTTTCGCGCGACGTCGAACTATAAATAAAGCTGTCACTAGCGTGAGCGTTGCGTGAGCGTCGTGGAAAGTCGGAAAAGTCGGCTGTGTGGGTGAGTGCCAAGTTTGGGGAGCGTTTCGTAGTATGCGCAGTGCAATGGAGACGCGGAAACTTGTTGTGGCCCAGTGTTTTGCAGTTGGACGACAAGATTGGTACACAGTAGTAAAGAGCAAGGCACTGAGTTTTCATGAATAATGGAGTGCACAATGGGGCTCGAGATGTGTTTGTTACCTCAGGTGCTGTATGATTGTCGACAAGGAGTGAAAACGGAGCAATTTGTGACGGCTCTTTCAATTTAAGACGTTAAAAACAGACGGAATTTGCATTTGTAATACCGGAGCATCGAAACTACTTGGAACTTTTGTGTATATGAACGTGTCCGCGCCTTTGTACTCTGCTCCCTTCACCGCTACAAACCAACCAACCATCGTGTCCGTGCGCATCAGAGTCGCAAAGAATGGGGAATAGCGCAGTATGGTCGTGCATGGGGCGTACTTCATTTCGTAGAGCGTTCGCTTCGTATGTGAAAGGTCCAGGGTTCAAGCCGCGGCGCCTCCATTTTTTGTGGTCAGTGCATGGTAAGTGTTGGTCGCGGCGAACCTAAACGCACGCAAGATGTTGCAAAGCCAGCGTCACAGACTGATATGATGTATACTGACGTAAGGGGAGCAAGATGTAAGTGTGGGGACCGGCTGTTATCGAGGTTTCATCGAGTGCAGATCTGTCTTAGGTATCACGGCTTAACCTCATTGAAGTCTAGAGGGTGGACAACACGTTCGTCTTACTCAGAGCGGTGTCCGAACTCTATTTTCGACGTTATACGTGAAACTTTGATTGTGGACAACTACGATTCGATACAGAATGCACGAAACCTGAAAGACACCCTAAGAGATACATAGAGAGTAGTGTTTGTCTGCTGAATAATGGGAGTGCAAGGGTCTGTGTCGTCTATATGGCTGTATGTAGCACCATTAGTCGTCGGGGGGGCCGGCGTAGCTCAGATGGTAGAGCGCTCGCTTAGTATGCGAGAGGTACTGGGATCAATACCCAGTGCCCACAGAATTTTTAACACACCTACATGCGCACCTTCCATGCAAGTGGAATAATTCACAGCCTGCAGATGTGTCTAGGAAGATACAAGCGAATGATTAGCATCCACAATTGGCAAGCGTGCTGTTATTAGTGCGCGGGAAGCACCCTCCTCCCACTCCTACACTTAATTTAGAAACAGTACAAGTGTTCCCGTAAGATTCTCAAGCCTATGTCGGAAAGATCTGCCTTGCGCCGAGTTCACGTAAATCCCACTGCACATTCCTATTCTTTGTGTGCAGTCGGCTGCTACTGGTGTTGCTAGTTGTGACTGCTGATAACAGATGCCGTAGCAATCAATGCATGGAGTGAGTTGTATGTTTTGCGATAGTCTGTCTCTGATAAGCAAGCACAGGTGACATAGGTGCGAACACAGGAGGCTTGCAGACCCTCGCTGCCTGCAGACACCGAGCAGCCACACTAGGAGGGCGGCCTAAGCCGTAGGCGAAATGTGCTCATTCGCTTTCGCGCGACGTCGAACTATAAATAATGCTGTCACTAGCGTGAGCGTTGCGTGAGCGTCGTGGAAAGTCGGAAAAGTCGGCTGCGTGGGTGAGTGCCAAGTTTGGGGAGCGTTTCGTAGTATGCGCAGTGCAATGGAGACGCGGAAACTTGTTGTGGCCCAGTGTTTTGCAGTTGGACGACAAGATTGGTACACAGTAGTAAAGAGCAAGGCACTGAGTTTTCATGAATAATGGAGTGCACAATGGGGCTCGAGATGTGTTTGTTACCTCAGGTGCTGTATGATTGTCGACAAGGAGTGAAAACGGAGCAATTTGTGACGGCTCTTTCAATTTAAGACGTTAAAAACAGACGGAATTTGCATTTGTAATACCAGAGCATCGAAACTACTTGGAACTTTTGTGTATATGAACGTGTCCGCGCCTTTGTACTCTGCTCCCTTCACCGCTACAAACCAACCAACCATCGTGTCCGTGCGCATCAGAGTCGCAAAGAATGGGGAATAGCGCAGTTTGGTCGTGCATGGGGCGTAGCTCAGTTGGTAGAGCGTTCGCTTCGCATGTGAAAGGTGCAGGGTTCAAGCCGCGGCGCCTCAATTTTTTGTGGTCAGTGCATTGTAAGTGTTGCTCGCGGCGAACCTAAAGGCACGCAAGATGTTGCAAAGCCAGCGTCACAGACTGATATGATGTATAATGACGTAAGGGGAGCAAGATGTATGTGTGGGGACCGGCTGTTATCGAGGTGTCATCGAGTGCAGATCTGTCTTAGGTATCACGGCTTAACCTCATTGAAGTCTAGAGGGTGGACAACACGTTCGTCTTACTCAGAGCGGTGTCCGAACTCTATTTTCGACGCTATATGTACCACTTTCATTGTGGCCAACTACGATTCGATACAGAATGCACGAAATCTGAAAGACACCCTAACAGATACATAGAGAGTAGTGTTTGTCTGCTGAATAATGGGAGTGCAAGGGTCTGTGTCGTCTATATGGCTGTATGTAGCACCATTATTCTTCAGGGAAGGGGGGGGGGGGGGCGGGCGTAGCTCAGATGGTAGAGCGCCCGCTTAGTATGCGAGAGGTAATGGGATCAATACCGAGTGCCTCCAGAATTTTTAACACACCTACATGCGCACCTTGCCATGCAAGTGGAATAACTCACAGCCAGGAGATGTGTCTAGGAAGATACAAGCGAATGATTAGCATCCACAATTGGCAAGCGTGCTGTTATTAGTGCGCGGGAAGCACCCTCCTCCCACGCCTACACTTAATTTAGAAACAGTTCAAGTGTTCCCGTAAGATTCTCAAGCCTATGTCGGAAAGATCTGCCTTGCGCCGAGTTCACGTAAATCCCACTGCACATTCCTATTCTTTGCGTGCAGTCGGCTGCTACTGGTGTTGCTAGTTGTGACTGCTGATAACAGATGCCGTAGCAATCAATTCATGGAGTGAGTTGTATGTTTTGCGATAGTCTGTCTCTGACAAGCAAGCACAGGTGACATAGGTGCGAACACAGGAAGCTTGCAGCCCCTCGCTGCCTGCAGACACCGAGCAGCCACACTAGGAGGGCGGCCTAAGCCGTAGGCGAAATGTGCTCATTCGCTTTGGCGCGACGTCGAACTATAAATAATGCTGTCACTAGCGTGAGCGTCGTGGAATGTCGGAAAAGTCGGCTGCGTGGGTGAGTGTCAAGTTTGGGGAGCATTTCGTTGTATGCGCAGTGCAATGGAGACGCGGAAACTTGTTGTGGCCCAATGTTTTGCAGTTGGACGACAAGATTGGTACACAGTAGTAAAGAGCGAGGCACTGAGTTGGCATGAATAATGGAGTGCACAATGGGGCTCGAGATGTGTTTGGTACCTCAGGTGCTGTATGATTGTCGACAAGGAGTGAAAACGGAGCAATTTGTGACGGCTCTTTCAATTTAAGACGTTAAAAACAGACGGAATTTGCATTTGTAATACCAGAGCATCGAAACTACTTGGAACTTTTGTGTATATGAACGTGTCCGCGCCTTTGTACTCTGCTCCCTTCACCGCTACAAACCAACCAACCATCGTGTCCGTGCGCATCAGAGTCGCAAAGAATGGGGAATAGCGCAGTTTGGCCGTGCATGGGGCGTAGCTGAGTTGGTAGAGCGTTCTATTCGCATGCGAAAGGTCCAGGGTTCAAGCCGCGGCGCCTCCATTTTTTGTGGTCAGTGCATGGTAAGTGTTGGTCGCGGCGAACCTAAAGGCACGCAAGATGTTCCAAAGCCAGCGTCACAGACTGATATGATGTATACTGACGTAAGGAGAGCAAGATGTAAGTGTGGGGACCAGCTGTTATCGAGGTGTCATCGAGTGCAGATCTGTCTTAGGTATCACGGCTTAACGTCATTGAAGTCTAGGGGGTGGACAACACGTTCGTCTTACTCAGAGCGGTGTCCGAACTCTATTTTCGACGTTATACGTGCCACTTTCATTGTGGCGAAATACGATTCGATACAGAACGCACGAAACCTGCAAGACACCCTGACAGATATATAGAGAGTAGTGTTTGTCTGCTGAATAATGGGAGTGCAAGGGTCTGTGTCGTCTATATGGGTGTATGTAGCACCATTAGTCTTTGGAGGGGGGGGGGGGGGGTAAGCCGGGCGTAGCTCAGATGGTAGAGCGATCGCTTTGTATGCGAGAGGTACTGGTATCAATACCCAGTGCCTCCAGAATTTTTAACACACCTACATGCGCACCTTGCCATGCAAGTGGAATAACTCACAGCCAGCAGATGTGTCTAGGAAGATACAAGCGAATGATTAGCATCCACAATTGGCAAGCGTGCTGTTATTAGTGCGTGGGAAGCACCCTCCTCCCAGGCCTACACTTAATTTAGAAACAGTACAAGTGTTCCCGTAAGATTCTCAAGCCTATGTCGGAAAGATCTGCCTTGCGCCGAGTTCACGTAAATCCCACTGCACATTCCTATTCTTTGCGTGCAGTCGGCTGCTACTGGTGTTGCTACTTGTGACTGCTGATAACAAATGCCGTAGCAATCAATTCATGGAGTGAGTTGTATGTTTTGCGATAGTCTGTCTCTGACAAGCAAGCACAGGTGACATAGGTGCGAACACAGGAAGCTTGCAGACCCTCGCTGCCTGCAGACACCGAGCAGCCACACTAGGAGGGCGGCCTAAGCCGTAGGCGAAATGTGCTCATTCGCTTTGGCGCGACGTCGAACTATAAGTAATGCTGTCACTAGCGTGAGCGTTGCGTGAGCGTCGTGGAATGTCGGAAATGTCGGCTGCGTGGGTGAGTGCCAAGTTTGGGGAGCGTTTCGTAGTATGCGCAGTGCAATGGAGACGCGGAAACTTGTTGTGGCCCAATGTTTTGCAGTTGGACGACAAGTTTGGTACACAGTAGTAAAGAGCGAGGCACTGATTTCGCATGAATAATGGAGTGCACAATGGGGCTCGAGATGTGTTTTTTACCTCAGGTGCTGTATGATTGTCGACAAGGAGTGAAAACGGAGCAATTTGTGACGGCTCTTTCAATTTAAGACGTTAAAAACAGATGGAATTTGCATTTGTAATACCAGAGCATCGAAACTACTTGGAACTTTTGTGTATATGAACGTGTCCGCGCCTTTGTACTCTGCTCCCTTCACCGCTACAAACCAACCAACCATCGTGTCCGTGCGCATCAGAGTCGCAAAGAATGGGGATTAGCGCAGTTTGGTCGTGCATGTGGCGTAGCTCAGTTGGTAGAGCGTTCGCTTCGCATGTGAAAGGTGCAGGGTTTAAGCCGCGGCGCCTCCATTTTTTGTGGTCAGTGTATGGTAAGTGTTGTTCGCGGCGAACCTAAAGGCACGCAAGATGTTGCAAAGCCAGCGTCACAGACTGATGTGATGTATACTGACGTAAGGAGAGCAAGATGTAAGTGTGGGGACCGGCTGTTATCGAGGTGTCATCGAGTGCAGATCTGTCTTAGGTATCACGGCTTAACCTCATTGAAGTCTAGAGGGTGGACAACACGTTCGTCTTACTCAGAGCGGTGTCCGAACTCTATTTTCGACGTTATACGTGCCACTTTGATTGTGGACAACTACGATTCGATACAGAATGCACGAAACCTGAAAGACACCCTAAGAGATACATAGAGAGTAGTGTTTGTCTGCTGAATAATGGGAGTGCAAGGGTCTGTGTCGTCTATATGGCTGTATGTAGCACCATTAGTCGTCGGGAGGGGGGTGGTGGGCGCAGCTCAGATGGTAGAGCGCTCGCTTAGTATGCGAGAGTTACTGGGATCAATACCCAGTGCCTCCAGAACTTTTAACACACCTACATGCGCACCTTACCATGCAAGTGGAATAATTCACAGCCAGCAGATGTGTCTAAGAAGATACAAGCGAATGATTAGCATCCACAATTGGCAAGCGTGCTGTTATTAGTGCGCGGGAAGCACCCTCCTCCAACGCCTACACTTAATTTAGAAACAGTACAAGTTTTCCCGTAAGATTCTCAATCCTATGTCGGAAAGATCTGCCTTGCGCTGAGTTCACGTAAATCCCACTGCACATTCCTATTCTTTGCGTGCAGTCGGCTGCTACTGGTGTTGCTAGTTGTGACTGCTGATAACAGATGTCGTAGCAATCAATTCATGGAGTGAGTTGTATGTTTTGCGATAGTCTGTCTCTGACAAGCAAGCACAGGTGACATAGGTGCGAACACAGGTAGCTTGCAGACCCTCGCTGCCTGCAGACACCGAGCAGCCACACTAGGAGGGCGGCCTAAGCCGTAGGCGAAATGTGCTCATTCGCTTTGGCGCGACGTCGAACTATAAATAATGCTGTCACTAGCGTGAGCGTCGTGGAATGTCGGAAAAGTCGGCTGCGTGGGTGAGTGCCAAGTTTGGGGAGCGTTTCGTAGTATGCGCAGTGCAATGGAGACGCGGAAACTTGTTGTGGGCCAGAGTTTTGCAGTTGGCCGACAAGATTGGTACACAGTAGTAAAGAGCGAGGCACTGAGTTGGCATGAATAATGGAGTGCACAATGGGGCTCGAGATGTGTTTGTTACCTCAGATGCTGTATGATTGTCGACAAGGAGTGAAAACGGAGCAATTTGTGACGGCTCTTTCAATTTAGGACGTTAAAAACAGACGGAATTTTTCATTTGTAATACCAGAGCATCGAAACTACTTGGAACTTTTGTGTATATGAACGTGTCCGCGCCTTTGTACTCTGCTCCCTTCACCGCTACAAACCAACCAACCATCGTGTCCGTGCGCATCAGAGTCGCAAAGAATGGGGAATAGCGCAGTTTGGTCATGCATGGGGCGTAGCTGAGTTGGTAGAGCGTTCGCTTCGCATGTGAAAGGTCCAGGGTTCAAGCTGCGGCGTCTCCATTTTTTGTGGTCAGTGCATGGTAAGTGTTGGTCGCGGCGAACCTAAAGGCACGCAAGATGTTGCAAAGCCAGCGTCACAGACTGATATGATGTATACTGACGTAAGGAGAGCAAGATATAAGTGTGGGGACCGGCTGTTATCGAGGTGTCATCGAGTGCAGATCTGTCTTAGGTATCACGGCTTAACCTCATTGGAGTCTAGAGGGTGGACAACACGTTCGTCTTACTCAGAGCGGTGTCCGAACTCTATTTTCGACGTTATACGTGCCACTTTCATTGTGGACAACTACGATTCGATACAGAATGCACGAAACCTGAAAGACACCCTAACAGATACATAGAGAGTAGTGTTTGTCTGCTGAATAATGGGAGTGCAAGGGCCTGTGTCGTCTATATGGCTGTATGTAGCACCATTAGTCTTCGGGGGGGCGGTCGTAGCTCAGATGGTAGAGCGCTCGCTTTGAATGCGAGAGGTACTGCGATCAATACCCAGTGCCTCCAGAATTTTTAACACACCTACATGCGCACCGTACCATGCAAGTGGAATAATTCACAGCCAGCAGATGTGTCTAGGAAGATACAAGCGAATGATTAGCATCCACAATTGGCAAGCGTGTTGTTATTAGTGCGCGGGAAGCACCCTCCTCCCACGCCTACACTTAATTTAGAAACAGTACAAGTGTTCCCGTTAGATTCTCAAGCCTACGTCGGAAAGATCTGCCTTGCCCCGAGTTCATTTAAATCCCACTGCACATTCTTATTCCTTGCGTGCTGTCGGCTGCTACTCGTGTTGCTAGTTGTGACTGCTGATAACAGATGCCGTAGCAATCAATTCATGGAGTGAGTTGTATGTTTTGCGATAGTCTGTCTCTGACAAGCAAGCACAGGTGACATAGGTGCGAACACAGGAAGCTTGCAGACCCTCGCTGCCTGCAGACACCGAGCAGCCACACTAGGAGGGCGGCCTAAGCCGTAGGCGAAATGTGCTCATTCGCTTTGGCGCGACGTCGAACTATAAATAATGCTGTCACTAGCGTGAGCGTCGTGGAAAGTCGGAAAAGTCGGCTGCGTGGGTGAGTGCCAAGTTTGGGGAGCGTTTCGTAGTATGCGCAGTGCAATGGAGACGCGGAAACTTGTTGTGGCCCAATGTTTTGCAGTTGGACGACAAGATTGGTACACAGTAGTAAAGAGCGAGGCACTGAGTTCGCATGAATAATGGAGTGCACAATGAGGCTCGAGATGTGTTTTTTACCTCAGGTGCTGTATGATTGTCGACAAGGAGTGAAAACGGAGCAATTTGTGACGGCTCTTTCAATTTAAAACGTTAAAAACAGACGGAATTTGCGTTTGTAATACCTGAGCATCGAAACTACTTGGAACTTTTGTGTATATGAACGTGTCCGCGCCTTTGTACTCTGCTCCCTTCACCGCTACAAACCAACCAACCATCGTGTCCGTGCGCATCAGAGTCGCAAAGAATGGGGAATAGCGCAGTTTGGTCGTGCATGGGGCGTAGCTCAGTTGGTAGAGCGTTCGCTTCGTATTTGAAAGGTGCAGCGTTCAAGCCGCGGCGCCTCCATTTTTTGTGGTCAGTGCATGGTAAGTGTTGGTCGCGGCGAACCTAAAGGCACGCAAGATGTTGCAAAGCGAGCGTCACAGACTGTTATGATGTATACTGACGTAAGGAGAGCAAGATGTAAGTGTGGGGACCGGCTGTTATCGAGGTGTCATCGAGTGCAGATCTGTCTTAGGTATCACGGCTTAACCTCATTGAAGTCTAGAGGGTGGACGACACGTTCGTCTTACTCAGAGCGGTGTGCGAACTCTATTTTCGACGTTATACGTGCCACTTTGATTGTGGACAACTACGATTCGATACAGAATGCACGAAACCTGAAAGACACCCTAACAGATAAATAGAGAGTAGTGTTTGTCTGCTGAATAATGGGAGTGCAAGGGTCTGTGTCGTCTATATGGCTGTATGTAGCACCATTAGTCGTCGGGAGGGAGGGGGGTGGTGGGCGTAGCTCAGCTGGTAGAGCGCTCGCTTAGCATGCGAGAGTTACTGGGATCAATACCCAGTGCCAACAGAATTTTTAACACACCTACATGCGCACCTTACCATGCAAGTGGAATAATTCACAGCCAGCAGATGTGTCTAGGAAGATACAAGCGAATGATTAGCATCCACAATTGGCAAGCGTGCTGTTATTAGTGCGCGGGAATCACCCTCCTCCCACGCCTACACTTAATTTAGAAACAGTACAAGTGTTCCCGTTAGATTCTCAAGCCTACGTCGGAAAGATCTGCCTTGCCCCGAGTTCATTTAAATCCCACTGCACATTCTTATTCTTTGCGTGCAGTCGGCTGCTACTGGTGTTGCTAGTTGTGACTGCTGATAACAGATGTCGTAGCAATTAATTCATGGAGTGAGTTGTATGTTTTGCGATAGTCTGTCTCTGACAAGCAAGCACAGGTGACATAGGTGCGAACACAGGAAGCTTGCAGCCCCTCGCTGCCTGCAGACACCGGGCAGCCACACTAGGAGGGCGGCCTAAGCCGTAGGCGAAATGTGCTCATTCGCTTTGGCGCGACGTCGAACTATAAATAATGCTGCCACTAGCGTGAGCGTCGTGGAAAGTCGGAAAATGTCGGCTGCGTGGGTGAGTGCCAAGTTTGGGGAGCGTTTTGTAGTATGCGCAGTGCAATGGAGACGCGGGAACTTGTTGTGGCCCAGTGTTTTGCAGTTGGACGACAAGAGTGGAACACAGTAGTAATGAGCGAGGCACTGAGTTGGAATGAACAATGGAGTGCACAATGGGGCTCGAGATGTGCTTGTTACCTCAGGTGCTGTGTGATTGTCGACAAGGAGTGAAAACGGAGCAATTTATAACGGCCCTTTCAATTTAAGACGTTAAAAACAGACGGAATTTGCATTTGTAATACCAGAGCATCGAAACTACTTGGAACTGTTGTGTATATGAACGTGTCCGCGCCTTTGTACACTGGTCCCTTCACCGCTACAAACCAACCAACCATCGTGTCCTTGCACATCAGAGTGGCAAAGAATGGAGAATAGCGCAGCTTGGTCGTGCATGGGGGCGTAGTTCAGTTGGTAGAGCGTTCGCTTCGCATGTGAAAGGTCCAGGGTTCAAGCCCCGGCGCCTCCATTTTTTGTGGTCATTGCATGGTAAGTGTTGGTCGCGGTTAACCTAAAGGCACACAAGATGTCGCAAAGCCAGCGTCACAGACTGATATGGTGTATACTGACGTAAGGAGAGCAAGATGTAAGTGTGGGGACCGGCTGTTATCGAGATGTCACCGAGTGCAGAGCCGTCTTAGGTATCACGGCTTAACCTCATTGAAATCTAGAGAGTGGGCAACACGTTCGTCTTACTCAGAGCGGTGTACGATCTCTATTTTCGACGTTATGCGTGCCACTTTCATTGTGGCCAACTAACATTCGATACAGAATGCACAAAACCTGAATGACACCCTCACGGATACATAGAGAGTAGTGTTTGTCTGCTGAATAATGGGAGTGCAAGGGTCTGTGTCGTCTATATGGCTGTATGTAATACTATTACACATGGGAGGGCGGGCGTAGCTCAGATGGTAGAGCGCTAGCTTGGTAAACGAGAGGTACTGTGATCGATACCCAGTGCCTCCAGAATTTTTAACACAACAGCAAGCGCACCTTGCCATGCAAGTGGAATAATTCACAGGCAGAAGATGTGTCTAGGAAGATACAAGCGAATGATTAGCATCCACAACTGGCAAGCGTGCTGTTATTAGTGCGCAGGAAGCACCCTCCTCCAACGCCTACACTTAATTTAGAAACAGTACAAGTGTTCCCGTAAGATTCTCAACCCTCTATCGTAAAGATCTGCCTTGGCCCGAGTTCATTTAAATCCCACTGCACATTCTTATTCTTTGCGTGCTGTCGGCTGCTACTGGTGTTGCTAGTTGTGACTGCTGATAACAGATGCAATAGCAATCAATTCATGGAGTGAGTTGTATGTTTTGCGATAGTCTGTCTCTGACAAGCAAGCACAGGTGACATAGGTGCGAACACAGGAAGCTTGCAGACCCTCGCTGCCTGCAGACACCGAGATGCCACACTAGGAGGGCGGCCTAAGCCGTAGGCGAAATGTGCTCATTCGCTTTGGCGCGACGTCGAACTATAAATAAGGCTGTCACTAGCGTGAGCGTTGCGTGAGTGTCGTGTAAAGTCGGGAAAGTCGGCTGCATGGGTGAGTGCCAAGTTTGGGGAGCGTTTTGTAGTATGCGCAGTGCAATGGAGACGCGGAAAGTTTTTGTGGCCCAGTGTTTTGCAGTTGGACGACAAAAGTGGAACACAGTAGTAAAGAGCGAGGCACTGAGTTGGAATGAACAATGGAGTGCACAATGGGGCTCGAGATGTGCTTGTTACCTCAGGTGTTGTGTGATTGTCGCCAAGGAGTGAAAACGGAACAATTTGTGACGGCCCTTTCAGTTTAAGACGTTAAAAACAGAGGGAATTTGCATTTGTAATACCAGAGCATCGAAACTACTTGGAACTCTTGTGTATATGAACGTGTCCGCGCCTTTGTACTCTGGTCCCTTCACCGCTACAAACCAACCTACCATGGTGTCCTTGCACATCAGAGTGGCAAAGAATGGAGAATAGCGCAGCTTGGTCGTGCATGGGCCCATAGGTCAGTTGATAGACCGTTCGCTTCGCATGTGAAAGGTCCAGGGTTCAAGCCCCGTCGCCTCCATTTTTTGTGGTCATTGCATGGTAAGTGTTGGTCGCGGTTAACCTAAAGGCACGCAAGATGTCGCAAAGCCAGCGTCACAGACTGATGTGATGTATACTGACGTAAGGAGAGCAAGATGTAAGTGTGGGGACCGGCTGTTATCGAGATGTCATCGAGTGCAGATCCGTCTTAGGGATCACGGCTTAACCTCATTGAAATCTAGAGAGTGGACAACACGTTCGTCTTACTCAGAGCGGTGTACGAACTCTGTTTTCGACGTTATGCGTGCCACTTTCATTGTGGCCAACTACGATTCGATACAGAATGCACGAAACCTGAAGGATACCCTCACGGATACATAGAGAGTAGTGTTTGTCTGCTGAACAATGGGAGTGCAAGGGTCTGTGTCGTCTATATGGCTGTATGTAGTACTATTATCCATGGGGGGCGGGCGTAGCTCAGATAGTTCGCCTTGAGACGCGACAGCGATCGGACGTGCTGTGTATTCGATCTTGCCGTTACCCTCGGGTTGTGAATATGTACCTTCTGTGTGTGACGTTTCTTTGTCCTCTGTTTTTGTTGTTTCTTTGCCTTAGTGTTTGTCTTGTGTCTTGCGTTGTATTGCGGCTTTTGCCGCATTAATTAAGTATTATGGCTTCCCGGTTGTTTCCGCGGAAGTGTACTCTCAGTTTTCAGTTTAACAAGGCTACCGACATCGTTGGAAATTCACGAATGGATTGTGGACACGATTGGCATTACATCGGACCAGGTACATACGGCGTATTTTGATACAGAATTATACTGCTTTTTTGTGAAATTGTTGAACCCGGTTTTGCTGGATAAGATATTACTTAAACATGGTGAGCAAGTGTCGTTCCGTCATAGGGATGGTTCTGTAAGCAGTGTTACTGTCTCAAATGCAGAAATTACATATACCACACTTCGGGTTTATAATTTACCCCCTGAAGTTGACAACAGCTATCTTAATGAAGCTTTGCTTGGTTATGGTACTGTTCGGTCAATTCGAAATGAACGTTGGTCTGCACAACATAAGCTGCAATGTTATAATGGTGTCAGATCAGTTGAAATGCATATTAAGTCTAATATACCGTCCCATCTGGTTGTATGTGGTTATCGTGTACATCTTACTTATGAGGGGCAGCTTAGTACATGTTTCCTATGTAATGAACATGGTCATGTTCGAGCTAATTGCCCTAAGCGGGTATTTGTGCTTACAAATGGCCTAGCACAGCGCCGCAAATTAACGGTTGCCGATCTTGTGCCAGCAGCTTCCTCCACTGTTTCCTATCTGCCTCCTGCAGTAGCTTCTTCACAACAGGTGTCACCCTCCCCTGATGCAGGTTTTCCTCCGCTACCTACTCGCCCAGACGTATCGGCTGCTCCTATACCGATTCCGTCTGTTTCCAACAACAAACGCCGTCGTGCTAGTGATACCGGTAGCACTGATGACGAAGCTGCTGTTTCGCAGCCGGTTTGCGAATCTCATGAGAGAATTCCAGAATCTCCCATGCCTGTTTCGGATTCTGTTCCCGCTGTGTCTTCTGCTTTGCCTGATGACGTCAAACTTGCTGCCATGCCGTCGGCGCAAGAGCCACAACATTCGGTCGAGGTGTTGTTGACATCCCCACCGCCACAGGCATCACAACATGTTGACGACACTTCGGTGGAGACGGCTGTTTGTCGGAAAACCGCTCCTAGAACTGCGCGCTCCGCATCAGCAGACTCCAAACCTATCTTACCACCACCTACACTTCCAATACCTACACATTCTGAAACCGGTGCCGATGTTCCTGATGCAGTTTTCCCCTTGATGGCTCCTCCTTCTGACTCCTCTCGCCCTGCTAATCCTTCGGACGCTTTGGTTGACGTGCCTGATCTCGAACCCCCCACTCCGCCTGCTCTTGAATCTGGTGTGCATCAGATACGTCGTCGGGTGAAAGTGCCCCCCAATCTCCACGCGGTGCGGAAGAAACATAAGCATGCGAAGGACGACTCTGATTCCGTTGATTCTGGACAATCACCCTCTGCGATGTCTGATGTTGATGATATGGATGTAGTTGCTTCTAGTGTGGTGTAATTTGGGTTCATTTCCCATTTTTTGGTAGATGTTGCAGGCGTACACGTTTATTACCTTAAATATAAATGGCATTCAATCTGCTCTGAAGTTAGCGTCTCTGCAGCAGTTTATTTATGACTCTGCAGCTGATATTGTTTTCCTGCAGGAAGTCTCCGTTGCACACCTGTTTGTTCCTGGTTTTCGCACTATTATAAATTTTGCACCTGATTTTTCTGCAGGTACTGCTTTCCTAATTCGTGACGGTATCCCCGTTACCGAAATTGAGCTTTTAGACTCGGGACGTGGCATTGGTTGTCGGTTATTTGACACCACCTTGGTTAACATTTATGCCCCCTCTGGTTCTAGCAAGCGGCAGGAAAGGTCTCGTTTTTATAAAGAGGATCTGATTTACCTTTAATGAAAAAATCCTGCGACCTTGATATTGGGGGGCGATTTTAATTGTGTATTACAAGCTAAAGACCAATGCCCTCATTTTAATTATTGTTTCGAGCTACATTCTCTTGTACGTCAATTACGACTACGCGATGCGTGGGAGGTTAAACACCCCACCTTAGTTAAATTTACATTTTTTACTGCCACCTCATGTAGTCGACTTGACCGATTGTATATTTCTGATCCCCTTAGTGTTTCTGTTTTAGATGTAGATGTTATTCCTGCCAGTTTTACGGATCATTGTGCCCTTGCTGATATAATTAATTTGGAGCGTCAACCACTTAAACTTTATAGGCCGCTGTGGAAATTAAATGTCTCCTTGCTCGATGACCCTGACATTGAACCTCTAATACAGACGGCGTGGGACATTTGTTTACGTTCTCTGCGATACTTCCGTCTAAGCTTCACTGGTGGATCCACTGTGTGAAGGCAAAACTACGTCGCACTTTAATGTCCTACAGTTATAATAGAGCGCGAGATCAGAAACTGACTTTTGAGTATTACTATTCGGTGCTTCGGGAACTTTATGATAATTCTACAATGACATGTGCCCACCTTTCTGAGATTCGGAAAATTAAGGCCAAGCTTCTTAGTATTAAGCGGCTTCAGATGGAAGGATTGAAGATTAAATCTAAACCACCGTCCACGTTAGCACATGAAATGACTTCTATGTACCATCTGTTTCGTCACCACAAGAACCGTCGACGTGTATTGATTGACGGCCTTATGGCAGCTGATGGTCGCCGGCTTACCTTACAGAATGAAATAACCCATGAAATTACCTGCTACTATGAGACGTTATATACTGCGGCAGATTCTGATCCGATTGATGTTGACGAGATTTTAACTGCTATCCCATCAGTTTTAACATAGGACCATAATGCGAAATTTTTAGCTCCTTTTAATGCAGACGAAATTTCAGCTTTCATTGCTTGTTCAGCATCTCACAAATCTCCTGGTCCTGATGGCCTACCTAAGGAGTTTTTTGTTCGCTTTTGGCCTATTATAGGGCCTGTTTTTACGGATATTGTGAATGAAATCTTGAATGGTGGCACAATTCCAGCCGATTTCAAGAGAGGTACGGTTGTCCTCATACCTAAATCTGCTGGTTTGAAGATAGCTAGTGACTTTCGTCCTTTAACCCTTTTAAATGTTGACTATAAGACGGCCGCTAGGGCTGTTAATGCACGTCTATCCCTTTTGCTTACACCTGTGATACCTCCTTGTCAAAGCTGCTTTCCAGGGCGCTCCATATTGACGTCTCTGGCGGGGTATCGTGATGTCGTGTCGATTGTCGCTGTCACCAATATTTCCTGTGCGCTTTTATTTGTTGATTTTAGTAAGGCTTTTGATCGTGTGTCCCATTCATTTTTAGAGCTTCTGCTGCGCCGGCTCGGTTTTAATGAACAGGCGCTGCTGGTACTTAAGAATATGACGACTGGCATTTCTGCTAAGATTGACATTAATGGCCAGCTAACAAAGGTCATTGATATTCTACGTGGCTTCCCGCAAGGTAGTCCTTTATCCATGACCCTTTATGCTCTCTCCCTTCAACCACTCCTCACACGTCTCAACTCGACACTTCGTGGTCTTACGATCTCTGGGGTTACCCAGACGGCAACAGCTTATGCTGATGATTTGGTTGTTTTGCTTCGTCCCACCACAGAAGTGCCACAGTTGAAAATGGAACTCGATAAATTTTCTGCGGCCTCAGGTTCTCGTATCAATCCCCGTAAAAGCAAGCTCCTGAATTTGCGGGGCTTTGAACGTGTGGTTGTTCCGTGGGTTACAGCTGTTGAACACCATACACATTTAGGTATCTATTTTGAACGTTGTCCTCTTCGGATGGCTGCAAAAAATTGGCAAGTGGCCATTTCCAAGCTGCAAGGTGTTTTATTAGAACACTCATGGCGTTCGATACCGCTACTGCAAAAAAAGCGTGTATTAGACACTTATGTTTTATGTAAAGTATATTACGTTGCTCAGTTGTTTCCGCTTCCCCGAATGCAGTGTGCAAAAATGGTCCAGCTTATTAACAGATATATTTGGCGGGGGCATATTTTTAAATTACGTTGTGATGTTCCTACGAAGCCGCGTCTTGAGGGCGGCTTGTCGTTCACAGATGTCCGTGTCAAGGCTGCTGCCCTTTATGTTAAGCGAACCCTCCATCTTTTATTATCTGAGTCCCCGACTGTTATTTCGCGATTATTCCATGTCGTTCGTCCTGCGAGCTTGTCACCGCCCATTAACGTTGGGCCTCTAAATGCGAAGCTACGGCATGTCCGGGACTTCTACATTGAGATTAGTTACCTAGATCTCCATTTACAACGTCGTCCTGTTATTACTACGCTAACCCTGCTTGACAAATGGCCCCGGTCTTCTTCTTCCAAACCGATTGTTTTGCATTATCCCAGTTTTAATTGGCGTAACATATGGACGAATATTAGCTTACCCGTTCATTCAGCAACTGTTGCCTCCCTATGGTATAAGGTAGTTAATCAGCTGATTCCTACGAACGAACGATTTCATCGTATAGGTTTATGTGTCTCTCCGCTTTGTCAAACGTGTGGTTGTGTTGATACACTCCAACACCGGTTTACCTGCGCTGACCGTCATCGCATGTGACACTGGCTGCGCCGACAATTGGCTTTACTCACCAGGAGCTCCGAATCGGCATTTAAGACTGATATTCTCTGCTGGCCGGACACGGTTTTTTATCCCCGGACCAAGAACAACACAGTTATGTGGCTTCTTGGCCATTACATTTTTGCAGTGGTTGATGATCATGGTATTACCGATTTTATTTCGTTTACTGGTTACATGCTTCATGAGTACTGGACGCAAAAGTCTTTCCCACACCTTAAGAGGGACTTTGCGAATATGCTTACTATTGTTTTCGAAAAGCAGGGAGTTGGTTAAGTTTCAATTTCTATTGATCGCTCCTGCGCCTGAATCATTAATGGAACCGGTATAGGGGCATACTGAGCTAACTTCATGACAAGGAAGACATTCTCGCTAGTTCTTAAGTACAATCTTGGCAGGAAGGCAAAATAACTGTTTGGATAGACAACGCTTCATAAGTCCCGTGTTCACATATAAGAATCATAAGACTCCGAACCAAAGACAATTACAACGTATTGGTGACACTGTGCTACGGTGCAGGGAGGAGGAGACGTCATGGCCAGGCCTCGGGATACGACCCCTGCCCAACGCGCCTCCACCTACCTGCCCTGGGTCATTACAAAGGAAAAAAAAAGCAAAAAAAAATGGATAAGGCATCGGTCTCCTAAACCTGGGGAAAAAAAAAACTTGGTAGATCGTTCGCTTCGCATGTGAAAGGTCCAGGGTTCAAGCCGCGGCGCCTCCATTTTTTGTGGTCAGTGCATGGTAAGTGTTGGTCGCGGCGAACCTAAAGGCACGCAAGATGTTGCAAAGCCAGCGTCACAGACTGATATGATGTATACTGACGTAAGAAGAGCAAGATGTAAGTGTGGGGACCGGCTGTTATCGAGGTGTCATCGAGTGCAGATCTGTCTTAGGTATCACGGCTTAACCTCATTGAAGTGTAGAGGGTGGACAACACGTTGGTCTTACTCAGAGCGGTGTCCGAATTCTATTTTCGACGTTATACGTGCCACTTTCATTTTGGAAACTACGATTCGATACAGAATGCACGAAACCTGAAAGACACCCTCACGGATACATAGAGAGTAGTGTTTGTCTGCTGAATAATGGGATTGTATATGTCGTCTATTTGGCTGTATATAGCACCATTACACATCGTGGTGGCGTTCGTAGCTCAGATGGTAGAGCGCTCGCTTGGTAAGCGAGAGGTACTGGGCTCGAGACCCAATGCAACCACAATTTTTTACACAAAAGCAAGCGCACCTTGCCATGCAAGTGGAATAATTCACAGGCAGAAGATGTGTCTAGGAAGAAACAAGCGAATGATTAGCATCCACAACAGGCAAGCGTGCTGTTATTAGTGCGCAGGAAGCACCCTCCTCCCACGCCTACACTTAATTTAGAAACAGTACAAGTGTTCCCGTAAGATTCTCAAGCCTACGTTCGGAAAGATCTGCCTTGCCCCGAGTTCATTTAAATCCCACTGCACATTCCTATTCTTTGCGTCCAGTCGGCTGCTACTGGTGTTGCTAGTTGTGACTGCTGATAACAGATGCCGTAGCAATCATTTCATGGAGTGAGTTGTATGTTTTGCGATAGTCTGTCTCTGACAAGCAAGCACAGGTGACATAGGTGCGAACACAGGAAGCTTGCAGCCCCTCGCTGCCTGCAGACACCGAGCAGCCACACTATTAGGGCGGCCTAAGCCGTAGGCAAAATGTACTCATTCGCTGTGGCGCGACGTCGATCTGTAAATAAGGCTGTCACTAGCGTGAGCGTCGTGGAAAGTCGGTAAAGTCGGCTGCGTGGGTGAGTGCCAAGTTTGGGGAGCGTTTCGTAGTATGCGCAGTGCAATGGAGACGCGGAAACTTGTTGTGGCCCAGTGTTTGGCAGTTGGACGACTAGAGTGGAACACAGTAGTAAAGAGCGAGGAACTGAGTTGGAATGAACAATGGAGTGCACAATGGGGCTCGAGATGTGCTTGTTACCTCAGGTGCTGTGTGATTGTCGACAATGAGTGAAAACGGAGTAATTTGTGACGGCCCTTTCAATTTAAGACGCTAAAAACAGACGGAATTTGCATTTGTAATACCAGAGCATCGAAACTACTTGGAACTCTTGTGTATATGAAGGTGTCCGCGCCTTTGTACTCTGGTCCCTTCACCGCTACAAACCAAACAACCATCGTGTACTTGCACATCAGAGTCGCAAGTAATGGAGAATAGCGCAGCTTGGTCGTGCATGGGGGCGTAGGTCAGTTGGAAGAGCGTTCGCTTCGCATGTGAAAGGTCCAGGGTTCAAGCCCCGGCGTCTAGATTTTCTGTGGTCATTGCATGGTAAGTGTAGGTCGCGGTTAACCTAAAGGCACGCAAGATGTCGCAAATCCAGCGTCACAGACTGATATAATGTATACGGACGTAAGGAGAGCAAGATGTAAGTGTGGGGACCGGCTGTTATCGAGGTGTCACTGAGTGCAGATCCGTCTTAGGTATCACGGCTTAACCTCATTGAAATCTAGAAACTGGACAACACGTTCGTCTTGCTCAGAGCGGTGTCCGAACTCTATTTTCGACGTTATGCGTGCCACTTTCATTGTTGCCAACTACGATTCGATACAGAATGCACGAAACCTGAAAGACACCCTCACGGATACATAGAGAGTAGTGTTTGTCTGCTGAATAATGGGAGTGCAACGGTCTGTGTCGTCTATATAGCCGTATGTAGTACCATAACTCCTGGGGAGGCGGCGTAGCTCAGATGGTAGAGCCCTTGCTTGGTAAACGAGATGTACTGGGATCGATTCCTAGTGCCTCCAGAATTTTTAACACAACTGCAAGCGCACCTTGCCATGCAAGTGGAATAATTCACAGGCAGAAGATGTGTCTAGGAAGATACAAGCGAATGATTAGCATCAACAACTGGCAAGCGTGCTGTTATTAGTGCGCAGGAAGCACCCTCCTCCCACGCCTACACTTAATTTAGAAACAGTACAAGTGTTCCCGTAAGATTCTCAAGCCTACGTCGGAAAGATCTGCCTTGCCCCGAGTTCATTTAAATCCCACTGCACATTCCTATTCTTTGCGTGTAGTTGGCTGCTACTGGTGTTGCTAGTTGTGACTGCTGATAACAGATGCCGTAGCAATCGATTCATGGAGTGAGTTGTATGTTTTGCGATAGTCTGTCTCTGACAAGCAAGCACAGGTGACATAGGTGCGAACACAGGAGGCTTGCAGACCCTCGCTGCCTGCAGACACCGAGCAGCCACACTAGGAGGGCGGCCTAAGCCGTAGACGAAATGTGCTCATTCGCTTTGGCGCGACGTCGAACTATAAATAATGCTGTCACTAGCGTGAGCGTTGCGTGAGTGTCGTGTAAAGTCGGCTGCATGTGTGAGTGCCAAGTTTGGGGAGCGTTTCGTAGTATGCGCAGTGCAATGGCGACGCGGAAACTTGTTATAGCCCAGTGTTTTGCAGTTGGACGACAAGAGTGGAACACAGTAGTAAAGAGCGAGGCACTGAGTTGGAATGAACAATGGAGTGCACAATGGGGCTCGAGATGTGCTTGTTACCTCAGGTGCTGTGTGATTGACGACAAGGAGTGAAAACGGAGCAATTTGTGACGGCCCTTTCAACTTAAGACGTTAAAAAGAGACGGAATTTGCATTTGTAATACCAGAGCATCGAAACTACTTGGAACTCTTGTGTATATGAACGTGTCCGCGCCTTTGTACTCTGGTCCCTTCACCGCTACAAACCAACCAACCATCGTGTCCTTGCACATCAGAGTGGCAAAGAATGGAGAATAGCGCAGCTTGGTCGTGCATGGGGGCGTAGGTCAGTTGGTAGAGCGTTCGCTTCGCATGTGAAAGGTCCAGGGTACTAGCCCCGGCGCCTCCATTTTTTGTGGTCATTGCATGGTAAGTTTTGGTCGCGGTTAACCTAAAGGCACGCAAGATGTCGCAAAGCCAGCGTCACAGACTGATATGATGTATACTGACGTAAGGAGAGCAAGATGTAAGTGTGGGGACCGGCTGTTATCGAGATGTCATCGAGTGCAGATCCGTCTTAGGTATCACAGCTTAACCTCATTGAAATCTAGAGAGTGGACAACACGTTCGTCTTACTCAGAGCGGTGTTCGAACTCTATTTTCGACGTTAAGCGTGCCAGTTTCATTGTGGCCAACTACAATTCGATACAGAATGCACGAAACCTGAATGACACCCTCACGGATAAATAGAGGGTAGTGTTTGTCTGCTGAATAATGGGAGTGCAAGGGTCTGTGTCGTCTATATGGCTGTATGTAGTACCATTACCAATGGGGCGGCGGGCGTAGTTCAGTTGGTAGAGCGATCGCTTGGTAAACGAGAGATACTGGGATCGATACCCAGTGGCTCCAGAATATTTAACACAACAGCAAGCGCACCTTGCAATGCAAGTGGAATAAGTCACAGGCGGAAGATGTGTCTAGGAAGATACAAGTGAATGATTAGCATCCACAACTGGCAAGCGTGCTGTTATTAGTGCGCAGGAAGCACCCTCCTCCCACGCCTACACTTAATTTAGAAACAGTACAAGTGTTCCCGTAAGATTCTCAAGCCTACGTCGGAAAGATCTGCCTTGCCACGAGTTCATTTAATTCCCACTGCACATTCCTATTCTTTGCGTGCAGTCGGCTGCTACTGGTGTTGCTAGTTGTGACTGCTGATAACAGATGCCGTAGCAATCAATTCAAGGAGTGAGTTGTATGTTTTGCGATAGTCTGTCTCTGACAAGCAAGCACAGGTGACATAGGTGCGAACACAGGCAGCTTGCAGCCCCTCGCTGCCTGCAGACACCGAGCAGCCACACTAGGAGGGCGGCCTAAGCCGTAGGCGAAATGTGCTAATTCGCTTTGGCGCGACGTCGAACTATAAATAAGGCTGTCACTAGCGCGAGCGTCGTGTAAAGTCGGAAATGTCGGCTGCATGGGTGATTGCCAAGTTTGGGGGCGTTTCGTAGTATGATCAGTGCAATGGAGACGCGGAAACTTGTTGTGGCCCAGTGTTTTGCAGTTGGACGACAAGGGTTTTACACAGTAGCAAAGAGCGAGGCACTGAGTTGGCGTGAACAATGGAGAGCACAATGGGGCTCGAGATGTGTTTGTTACCTCAGGTGCTGTGTGATTGTCGACAAGGAGTGAAACGGACCAATTTGTGACCGCCCTTTCAATTTAAGACGTTAAAAACAGACGGAATTTGCATTCGTAATACCAGAATATCGAAACTACTTGGAACTCTTGTGTATATGAACGTGTCCGCGCCTTTGTACTCTTGTACCTTCGCCGCTACAAACCAACCAACCATCGTGTCCGTGCACATCAGGGTCGCAAAGAATGGAGAATAGCCTGGCTTGGTAATGTGTGCTGCCGTAGCTCAGTTGGCAGATCGTTCGCATAGCGTGTGATAGGTCTTGGTTTCAAGCCCCGGCTCCTCCATGTTCTGTGGTCAGTGCATGGTAAGTGTTGGTCGCGGCGAATATAAAGGCACGCAAGAAGTTGCAAAACCAGCGTCACAGACTGATATGATGTATACTGTCATAAGGAGAGCAAGATGGAAGTGTGGGGACCGGCTGTTATCGAGGTGTCATCGAGTACAGATCTGTCTTAGGTATCACGGCTTAACGTCATTGAAGTCTAGAGAGTGGACAACACGTTCGTCTTACTCAGAGCGGTGTCCGAACTCTATTTTCGACGTTATGCGTGCCACTTTCGTTGTGGCCAAGTACGATTCGATAAAGAATGCACTAAACCTGAAAGACACCCTCACTGATTTATAGAGAGTAGTGTTTGTCTGGCGAATAATGGGAGTGCAAGGGTCTGTGACGTTGATATGGCTGTATGTAGCACTATTAGTCAACGCGGGGGTGGGCGCAGCTCAGATGGCAGAGCGCTCGCTTAGCGTGCGAGAGGTACTGGGATCGATACCCAGCGCCTCCAGAATTTTTAACACACCTACATGCGCACCATACCATGCAAGTGGAATAATTCCCAACCAGAAGAGGTGTCTAGGCAGATACAAGCAAACGATGACCATCCACAATTGGCAAGCGTGCTTTTATTCGTGCGCAGGAAGCACCCTCCTCCAACACCCACACTAAAGTTAAAAACAGTACAAATGTTCCCGTAAGATTCTCAAGCCTACGTCGGAAAGATCTGCCTTGCGCCGAGTTCACGTAAATCCCGCAGCACGTGCCCATTCTTTGCGTGCAGTCGGCTGCTACTGGTGTTTCTGGTTGTGACTGCTGATAACAGATGCCGTAGCAATCAATTCATGGAGTGAGTTGTATGTTTTGCGATAGTCTGTCTCTGACAAGCAAGCACAGGTGATATAGGTGCGAACACAGGAAGCTTGCAGCCCCTCGCTGCATGCAGACACAGAGCAGCCACACTATGAGAGCGGCTTAAGCCGTAGGCGAAATGTGCTCATTCGCTTTGGCGCGACGTCGAACTATAAATAAGGCTGTCACTGTGTAAAGTCGAAAAAGTCGGCTGCATGGGTGATTGCCAAGTTTGGGGAGCGTTTCGTAGTATGATCATTGCAATGGAGAAGCGGAAACTTGTTGTTGGACAGTGTTTTGCAGTTGGACGACAAGAGTTTTACACAGTAGCAAAAAGCGAGGCACTGAGTTGGCATGAACAATGGAGAGCACAATGGGGCTCGAGATGTGTTTGTTACCTCAGGTGCTGTATGATTGTCGACAAGGAGTGAAACGGACCGATTTTTTGACCGCCCTTTCAATTTAAGACGTTAAATACAGACGGAATTTGCATTCGTAATACCAGGGCATTGAAACTACTTGGAACTCTTGTGTATATGAACGTGTCCGCGCCTTTGTACTCTTGTACCTTCGCCGATACAAACCAACCAACCATCGTGTCCGTGCCATCAGAGTCGCAAAGAATGGGGATAGCCAGGCTTGGTCGTGTGTGCAGCTGTAGCTCAGTTGGCAGAACGTTCGCTTAGCGTGTGAAAGGTGTTTTGGTTCAAGCCCCGGCTCCTCCATGTTTTGTGGTCAGTGCATGGTAAGTGTTGGTCGCGGCGAACATAAAGGCACTCAAGAAGTTGCAAAACCAGCGTCACAGACTGATATGATAAACACTGTCATAAGGAGAGCAAGATGTAAGTGTGGGGACCGGCTGTTATCGAGGTGTCATCGAGTGCACATCTGTCTTAGGTATCACGGCTGAATGTCATTGAAGTCTAGAGTGTGGACAACACGTTCGTCTTACTCAGAGCGGTGTCCGAACTCTATTTTCGACGTTATGCGTGCCACATTCATTGTGGCCAACTACGATTCGATACAGAATGCACGAAACTTGAAAGACACCCTCACTGATTTATAGAGAGTAGTGTTTGACTGCGGAATAATGGGAGTGCAAGGGTCTGTGACGTTGATATGGCTGTATGTAGCACTATTAGTCAACAAGGGGGTGGGCGCAGCTCAGATGGTAGAGCGCTCGCTTAGCGTGCGAGAGCTACTGGGATCGATACCCAGCGCCTCCAGAATTTTTATCTCACCTACATGCGCACCTTACCATGCAAGTGGAATAATTCCCATCCAGCAGAGGTGTCTAGGCAGATACAAGCGAACGATTAGCATCCACAATTGGCAAGCGTGCTTTTATTCGTGCGCAGGAAGCACCCTCCTCCCTCACCTACACTTAATTTAGAAACAATACAAATGTTCCCATAAGATCCTCAAGCCTACGTCGGAAAGATCTGCCTTGCGCCGAGTTCACGTAAATCCCGCTGCACGTTCCCATTCTTTGCGTGCAGTCGGCTGCTACTGGTGTTGCTGGTTGTGACTGCTGATAACAGATGCCGTAGCAATCAATTCTTGGAGTGAGTTGTATGTTTTGCGATAGTCTGTCTCTGACAAGCAAGCACAGGTGATATAGGTGCGAACACAGGAAGCTTGCAGCCCCTCGCTGCATGCAGACACAGAGCAGCCACACTATGAGAGCGGCTTAAGCCGTAGGCGAAATGTGCTCATTCGCATTGGCGCGACGTCGAACTATAAATAAGGCTGTCACTAGCGTGAGCGTCGTGTAAAGTCGGAAAAGTCGGCTGCATGGGTGATTGCCAAGTTTGGGGAGCGTTTCGTAGTATGATCATTGCAATGGAGAAGCGGAAACTTGTTGTGGCCCAGTGTTTTGCAGTTGGACGACAAGAGTTTTACACAGTAGCAAAGAGCGAGGCACTGAGTTGGCATGAACAATGGAGAGCACAATGGGGCTCGAGATGTGCTTGTTACCTCAGGTGCTGTGTGATTGTCGACAAGGAGCGAAACGGACCAATTTGTGACCGCCCTTTCAATTTAAGACGTTAAAAAGAGACGGAATTTGCATTCGTAATACCAGAGCATCGAAACTACTTGGAACTCTTGTGTATATGAACGTGTCCGCGCCTTTGTACTCTTGTACCTTCGCCGCTACAAACCAACCAACCATCGTGTCCGTGCACATCAGAGTCGCAAAGAATGGAGAATAGCCAGGCTTGGTCGTGTGTGCAGCCGTAGCGTAGTTGGCAGATCGTTCGCGTAGCGTGTGAAAGGTCTCGGGTTCATGATCCGGCTCCTCCATATTTTGTGGTCAGTGCATGGTAAGTGTTGGTCGCGGCGAACATAAAGGCACGCAAGAAGTTGCAAAACCAGCGTCACAGACTGATATGATGTATACTGTCATAAGGAGAGCAAGATGTAAGTGTGGGGACCGGCTGTTATCTAGGTGTCATGGAGTGCAGATCTGTCTTAGGTATCACGGCTTAACGTCATTGACGTCTAGAGAGTGGACAGCACGTTCGTCTTACTCAGAGCGGTGTCTGAACTCTATTTTCGACGATATGCGTGCCACTTTCATTGTGGCCAACTAAGATTCGATACAGAATGCACGAAACCTGAAAGACATCCTCACTGATTTATAGAGAGTAGTGTTTGTCTGCGGAATAATGGGAGTGCAAGGGTCTGTGACGTGATATGGCTGTATGTATCACTGTTAGTCAACTGGGGGGTGGGCGCAGCTCAGATGGTTGTCTGCGTTCGGCAGGGCAGCAGTGCGTACCGCGCTCGGCCGTCCACGCCGCTGCGCCCGCGGAGTGTTTTGTTTACATCGTCGTCACAGCGATTCTCAGTCGACCACGCTCTAATGGCCAACTCTTACAGGAAGAACGCTCTTAAGTTCACCTTCTCAAATGAATACGCACGACCCAAAGCACTGGCCGTCGAACGCTTCCTACGCGAAGACGTGAAGATCCCCCGTGACGAACTCATCGGCATACACCTATCGATCATTAGCAGCGTCGTTTATGTTAAGATGTCTTCTGACGCTGCCTGCAATGAGATTATTCAAAGGACGCGACATGGACTAAAATTTCGGCACTCCAACGGAAACGTCGGGCCTGTGGATGTCGACCATGCAGGACTTGGCCTTCGGACGATCCGTGTATTCGAACTGCCTTTCGAGGTAAAAGAAGATGAAGTCATCGCGGCGCTAAGCCCGTTCGAAAAAGTCCAGAGCCACTTAGCCGAGACATGGGCACAGTTTACGACGTATCCGGTGCTTAATGGTGTGAGACAAGTCCGAATCGATCTCAAACGGCACGTTCCATCGTACATTTCTATCGGCGGCTGCCGCGCGGTGGTCATTTACGACGGACAACCTCGAACATGTTCCGGTTGTGGCAAAGAAGGCCACGTCCGTAATGAATGTCTGCAACGCCGCATCACACAACTAAGGCCCAACGATACGAACACCGACAGAACCACGACCACCCTTCCAGTCACCTATGCGGCGACACTGCACGTCCAGCCCACACATGACGCCGTTCATGATCATCTCTCTGGTCCGATACACTCGGAGGCGTCCCAGCACCTTGACACCGACGATGCCGCCCGTGAACATGTCCAACAGCCGGACACACCCACGCTAGAAGAACACAAGGATGCCAGTGAGAGTGTTCTGGGGAATGACGACCGCATCATAGCACCCGCGGCTTTTGTACCCGAACGACGTGAATCTCTTCCTTCCTCAGACACCGAAACTCATTGCCGAAAGCAGAAGTCGCCCAAACGACGAAAAAAAACGGCGCAAGACATCAGAATCAACCATTGAGCCCCCTCCGCAGGACGAAGAGATGGCACATCACTCTGACGGAGGACACGATAACACTTTCTCCTCTGCCACGGAGACGCGTCATCCAAAAGACGGTGAACCGTCCAACAGAGAGCGTGCGCAAGCCCCGCGCCTTAAGCCATGGAACATAGCACGCCTGTTGTCACCGACGCAACTGAGCCGACTCGGCCGGCGCTGCCACCTCTCGCCGATGCCAAACCTGTCGGACATTTTTCATGGGCGGATGACACGGATTTCCCACCTCCATCTGATGCGGAAATGAGATCTGTTCCTCCGTTAGACCAACACTAAAATGGGGGAAGTTTCTTCGGCGACCACTGCGACTTCTATGGACTTCCAGCATCCACCACAACAATCTTCACCAGCTACGACCCTATCGGCAGCACGAATCTCCCATCAGGCGTACCGAATAGCTACTATCAATACTAATAATATCGGCTCCCACGCTAAACTTCAACTGCTCCGTGACACGCTAAGAGCAGCGGACATCGACATCGCCCTGTTACAAGAACTGAGGACAGCAACTTGGGCTGGGTGTTATGGATATGAGACGTACGCCGCCCCTGCAGCTATGGAACACACAGGCGCAGCCATCCTCCTCCGAGAAGGGATTGCAGTTTCCGATGTCGCATACCTCCCAACAGCGCGAGGGGTGGCCATCACAGTTGACGGACTGAAAATCATTAATCTGTACGCCCCATCGGGCACTGATAAACGGAGGGATCGCTCCCAGTTCTACGCAGAAGATATCACACCTTTATTCCTCGGCCGATACGATCATCTCATCGTAGGTGGAGATTTCAACTGCGTTCTCGAGCGCACAGACCAATACCCCCATTTCACCACATGTCCGGAACTTCGCTTCCTCGTCCGCCGCCTTCGTCTCCTCGACACTTGGCGAGTGGTACACGGCGACCGCCCGGGGTATACACACATTACGAGCCACTCCGCCAGCCGACTTGACAGAATATACATCTCTAACGCTCTAAAATCAGTTCTCCTCGACGCGGAACGTTGGCCGTCTGCCTTCTCGGATCATGACATCTACATCTGTACCATGAACCTACGTCGACAATCTATATGGCGCAGTGCAGGACCTTGGAAACTCAATGTAGCACTACTGCGGGACCCTGAATGTCGACAACAGGTCACCGACACGTGGCACACCTGTGTTCAACGAATTACGCGTTACGAGACCACACTGCAGTGGTGGTTGCTTGCGCCAAACCGGCCATCCGACGCACATTGACACACTATGGCAGAGCCAAAGCCAGGTGGAATCACCATACAACTGATTTCTACTATAGCGCTCTACGTGAACTCATGGATCAACCTCCATCCCCGGATCGTCTAAAAGAAGCTCAACGCATTAAGGCGAAGATTTTAACCTTGACCAGATGTTGTCTAGAGGGAGCTATTGTACGAGCACGCAGCCAAGATAGGATTAACGGTGAAGAACCTTCTATGCATCATATTATTCAAAATGTTCGTCGACGCCGACAGGCTTTAATGACAACTTTAGACTTACCTGATGGACGCCGGCTGACTTCGCAAGCTACCATTGCGGATGCATTCACAACGCACTATAGACTTTTATATCAAGAGGTACCTGCCGGTGCGGAAGCCATTGCTGAGGTTACCCAGGAGACACTTGGTACGCTAAACGCAGCAGCGGCTACCCTCCTGACTTCTGAAGTGACCAACGACGACGTCCAAGGCGCTGTGGCTAAAGGGTCTCTGAATCGATCTCCCGGCCCGGATGGTTTACCTCTCGAATTTTACAGAACCTTCCAAGATTTTATGATGTCACGATGGAGGGACATGTACTGGGAACTTTTGTCCGGCGCGGCGAACCCGCCACCAATGTTCATGGAAGGCTTACTTGTACCACTCCCGAAACCCGCAGGAGGAACACGACTCGACAGTTATCGGCCGATCACGTTACTCAATTCCGACTTCAAGATTTTCACACGCCTTCTAGCAGTGCGACTCAAACATGTCTTACGAGACATTGTTTCCCACGAACAAACATCTTTAGGCGGAGATCGTAATATACAGACAGCCCTCAGTGAATATCGAGATGTGATCGCTGTGGCAACACACTCGAGGCTGCCAGGCGCTTTAATCTCCATCGACTTCAAACAAGCGTTTGACCGCGTCAATCATGCATTCCTGAACGCAGTGATGAACCGAATGGCAATTCCCCCGACGTTCACGCAAGTGGTTATGCGGCTCCTTCGTGGAGCAACGTCCACACTTCTCGTCAACGGCAGACTTACAGAACCTATACGGATTGAACGCTCAGTACGGCAGGGTTGCCCCTTGTCGACGGTGCTTTATGCCATTGCGATGGAACCACTCATTTGCGGATTACGGCTACGTTTGACAGGTATTCAACTCCGGGATCATATGTTCCGCTGCCGAGCTTACGCGGACGACTTGGCCCTCGTCGTACGTTCAGCGGCCGACGTACAAGCTGCAATGCAGTGGATTATCCGTTACAGTGAAGGGGCAGGGAGCGCTATGAACGTGGCAAAATCATGCGCCATGAAGATCGGCCGTGGCCTTCCCGCAGACAGCGCCGTCCCATTTCAACTGGTGGACACACTTCGCTGTCTCGGGTTGGTGTACACGCGAGACATTCGCCGCACCTCGGCGATCAATTATCGGGCGCTGCTGCAACGCATCCGGGCCAACATACAAAATCACATTCTACGCCCGCTGAATATGTGCCAGAGAGTCACCTTCGTCAATAACCATCTGGCAATCCGGATACCCCATATAGCGCAGATTCTGCCCATCACTGCGACAATGGCGGCCAGATTACAGGCGGCTTTCGGCTATTTCATTTGTTCTGGACACATATTCAAAGTCCAGTATGAAGCTCTCACCTTACCGAAGCGGGATGGTGGCCTCGACCTGGTTAATGTGAGAGCCAGGACTACGGCATTTTACACCAATACTATGCTCCGGTTATGGAAAAGCCAAAAATGCTAGTTTTACTGGAATGTTGACGACCGAGCTCGCACCTGTTTCGAGACGCCCACCGACGTCTTTGGCGAACATCCCACCTCCGATGTCACGTATCGGCCCTTTCTTTTTGGAGTACAGCTCCATATGCACCGAGCTCCCCAGGACCAGGAAGACGACCACCCGCGACATCTACCGCCTTCTCCGAAAGTCTCCACCACGCAGCCCCGCCGAAACACGTCAACCTCAGGTTTCATGGCCTACAGTTTGGAAAACGATCCACCAACCATATCACACCACTGACACCACCTCTATGTGGTACCTTCTCGTCAACGGCAAGTATACTACAAGACAGGAACTGCATCGTATTGCACTGGTGGACTCACCCCTGTGCCTCAAATGCAATGTCGAAGATACAGATTTACATCGTTTTGAGTGTGGGCCAGCAGCAGCTGTCTGGACCCTCGTACAGAAGATTGTGGCTTTCTACCTCCGAGTACCACCACATCATGTTTCTCCTACTATAATGATATATGCTGACACGACCTACTTTCCACCGGCTAAGTGGCACGCCGTCACATGGATCAGTGGCATGGCTGTCAACTACCTCTTCCGGGACGACATCGTCGATCCGGTGGACTTCTGGACACGCCTCCAAGTACGTCACCACACCCTTCGCCGACATCGACACTATCGGGCCACTTTCGCGAACTATTTACAGAGTATTTTCACCAACCCGCCTCAAAGCTGGAATCTCAACGAACATTGCCAACCAAGACTGGACGATCCCACGTTCCCCTTCAATGGTCAATGATAGAATACATATTGTTCTGATGGCGCGCCAAAGTGGAGCATGGCGCGGAAAGTATTCCTATTTTATTTCACTTCTCTTTTCTCCTCCTCTTCTAAGTTTTTTCTCCTTATACATGTTTATCCCTTTCACACATAGCTCTCTATCTGCAGCCTACTTGTTTTTCTTTCTCCTATGCTCCCCCCCCAAAAAAAACAAAAAAAGACTAAAAAAAAAGAGTTTGCTGCTGATGGTGAGACTGTATACTCCTTTATGTTAAAAAAAAAGAATAAAAATAGAAGGCCTTTGCAGAAATATAGCTACCTCTTATGTTTTCCATTTTCAAAGGGTATTGTGTTATTTTATGAAGAACGTCGTCTCTTATTTTCATGTTCAAGAGGTTTTATTTTATAAATAACAAAAAAAATTATAAAATTACTGAAAAAAAAGTAAAGCAAACACAAAAAAGTTGGTAGAAAAAAAAAGTTGGGAGGGCACTCGATCCCGCCACAGCCTAAATAAATAAATAAATAAATAAAAGATGGTAGAGCGCTCGCTTAGCGTGCGAGAGGTACTGGGATCGATACCCAGCGCCTCCAGAATTTTTAACACACCTACATGCGCACCTTACCATGCAAGTGGAATAATTCACAACCAGCAGAGGTGTCTAGGCAGATACAAGTGAACGATTAGCATCCACAATTGGCAAGCGTGCTTTTATTCGTGCGCAGGAAGCACCCACCTCCCACACCTACACTTAATTTAGAAACAGTACAAATGTTCCCATAAGATTCTCAAGCCTACGTCGGAAAGATCTGCCTTGCGCCGAGTTCACGTAAACCCCACTGCACGTACCCATTCTTTGCGTGCAGTCGGCTGCTACTGGTGTTGCTGGTTGTGACTGCTGATAACAGATGCCGTAGCAATCAATTCATGGAGTGAGTTGTATGTTTTGCGATAGTCTGTCTCTGACAAGCAAGCACAGGTGATATAGGTGCGAAAACAGGAAGCTTGCAGCCCCTCGCTGCATGCAGACACAGAGCAGCCACACTAGGAGAGCGGCCTAAGACGTAGGCGAAATGTGCTCATTCGCTTTGGCGCGACGTCGAACTATAAATAAGGCTGTCACTAGCGTGAGCGTCGTGTAAAGTCGGAAAAGTCGGCTGCATGGGTGATTGCCAAGTTTGGGGAGCGTTTCGTAGTATGATCAGTGCAATGGAGAAGCGGAAACTTGTTGTGCCCCAGTGTTTTGCAGTTGGACGACAAGAGTTTTACACAGTAGCAAAGAGCGAGGCACTGAGTTGGCATGAACAATGGAGAGCACATTGGGGCTCGAGATGTGCTTGTTACCTCAGGTGCTGTGTGATTGTCGACAAGGAGTGAAATGGACCAATTTGTGACCGCCCTTTCAATGTAAGACGTTAAAAACAGACGGAATTTGCATTCGTAATACCAGAGCATCGAAAATACTTGGAACTCTAGTGTATATGAACGTGTCCGCGCCGCCTATGTACTCTGGTACCTTCGCCGCTACAAACCAACCAACCATCGTGTCCGTGCACATCAGAGTCGCAAAGAATGGAGAATAGCCAGGCTTGGTCGTGTGTGCAGCCGTAGCTCATTTGGCAGATCGTTCGGTTAGCGTGTGACAGGTCTCGGGTTCAAGCCCCGGCTCCTCCATGCTTTGTGGTCAGTCCATGGTAAGTGTTGGTAGCGACGAACATAAAGGTACGCAAGAAGTGGCAAAACCAGCGTCACAGACTGATATGATGTATACTGTCGTAAGGAGAGCAAGATGTAAGTGTGGGGACCGGCTGTTATCGAGGTGTCATCGAGTGCAGATCTGTCTTAGGTATCACGGCTTAACGTCATTAAAGTCTAGAGAGTGGACAACACGTTCGTCTTACTCAGAGCGGTGTCTGAACTCTATTTTCGACGATATACGTGCCACTTTCATTGTGGCCAACTACGATTCGATACAGAATGCACGAAACCTGAAACACACCCTCACTGATACATAGAGAGTAGTGTTTGTCTACGGAATAATGGGAGTGCAAGGGTCTGTGACGTTGATATGGCTGTATGTAGCAAAATTAGTCAAGGGGGGGTGGGCGAAGATCAGATGGTAGAGCGCTCGCTTAGCGTGCGAGAGGTACTGGGATCGATACCCAGCGCCTCCAGAATTTCTAACACACCTACATGCGCACCTTGCCATGCAAGTGGAATAATTCCCAACAAGCAGAGGTGTCTAGGCAGATACAAGCGAACGATTAGCATCCACTATTGGCAAGCGTGCTTTTATTCGTGCGCGGGCAGCACCCTCCTCCCACACCTACACTTAATTTAGAAACAGTACAAATGTTCCCATAAGATTCTCAAGTCTACGTCGGAATGATCTGCCTTGCGCCGAGTTCACGTAAATCCCACTGCACGTTCCCATTCTTTGCATGCAGTCGGCTGCTACTGGTGTTACTGGTTGTGACTGCTGATAACAGATGCCGTAGCAATCAATTCATGGAGTGAGTTATATGTTTTGCGATAGTCTGTCTCTGACAAGCAAGCACAGGTGATATAGGTGCGAACACAGGAAGCTTGCAGCCCCTCGCTGCATGCAGACACAGAGCAGCCACACTAGGAGAGCGGCCTAAGCCGTAGGCGAAATGTGCTCATTCGCTTTGGCGCGACGTCGAACTATAAATAATCCTGTCACTAGCGTGAGCGTCGTGTAAAGTCGGAAAATTCGGTTGCATGAGTGATTGCCAAGTTTGGGGAGCGTTTCGTAGTATGATCAGTGCAATGGAGAAGCGGAAACTTGTTGTGCCCCAGTGTTTTGCAGTTGGACGACAAGAGTTTTACACAGTAGCAAAGAGCGAGGCACTGAGTTGGCATGAACAATGGAGAGCACATTGGGGCTCGAGATGTGCTTGTTACCTCAGGTGCTGTGTGATTGTCGACAAGGAGTGAAATGGACCAATTTGTGACCGCCCTTTCAAATTAAGACGTTAAAAACAGACGGAATTTGCATTCGTACTACCAGAGCATCGAAAATACTTGGAACTCTAGTGTATATGAACGTGTCCGCGCCGCCTATGTACTCTGGTACCTTCGCCGCTACAAACCAACCAACCATCGTGTCCGTGCACATCAGAGTCGCAAAGAATGGAGAATAGCCAGGCTTGGTCGTGTGTGCAGCCGTAGCTCATTTGGCAGATCGTTCGCTTAGCGTGTGACAGGTCTCGGGTTCAAGCCCCGGCTCGTCCATGCTTTGTGGTCAGTCCATGGTAAGTGTTGGTAGCGACGAACATAAAGGCACGCAAGAAGTGGCAAAACCAGCGTCACAGACTGATATGATGTATACTGTCGTAAGGAGAGCAAGATGTAAGTGTGGGGACCGGCTGTTATCGAGGTGTCATCGAGTGCAGATCTGTCTTAGGTATCACGGCTTAACGTCATTGAAGTCTAGAGGGTGGACAACACGTTCGTCTTACTCAGAGCGGTGTCCGAACTCTATTTTCGACGTTATGCGTGCCACTTTCATTGTGGCCAACTACGATTCGATACAGAATGCACGAAACCTGAGAGACACCCTCTCTGATACATTGAGAGTAGTCTTTGTCTGCGGAATAATGGGAGTGCAAGGGTCTGTGACGTTGATATGGCTGTATGTAGCACCATTAGTCAACAGTGGGGTGGGCGTAGCTCAGATGGTAGAGCGCTCCCTTAGAGTGCGATAGATACAGGGATCGATACCCAGCGCCTCCAGAATTTTTAATACACCTACATGCGCACCTTGCCATGCAAGTGGAATAATTCCCAACCAGCAGAGGTGTCTAGGCAAATACAAGCGAACGATTAGCATCCACAATTGGCAAGCGTTCTAATTCGTGGGCGGGAAGCACCATCCTCCCACACCTACACTTAATTTAGAAACAGTACAAATGTTCCCATAGGATACTCAAGCTCTACTAGCGTGAGCGTCGTGTAAAGTCGGAAGAGTCGGCTGCATGGGTGATTCCAGATGTGCTTCGGAAAATACTACTGGTCTTCCAGGGAACGATAAAAGCGTAGACAGTTTAAGACACTACTCCCATGGAGATAAGTCCGCATGGTACATATTGTATTCAATGCCGATGCAATTCTTGTGTTTCATCAACACACTGAAGGTCCACAGATTACAGAATGCCTCAAGATGTGCTTCGGAAACTACTAGTGGTCTTTCAGGAATCGATCAAACCGTAGATAGTTTAAGACATTACTACCATGGAGAAAAGTCCGCATGGTACATATTGTAATCAATGCCGACGCAATTTGTGTGATCCATCAACACTCTGAAAGTCCATAGATTACGGATGTATTACAGATGTGCTTCGGAAACTACTACTGGTCTTCCAGGAATCGATCAAAGCGTAGACAGTTTAAGACATTACTCCAATGGCGAAAAGTCCGCATGGTGCTTATTGTATTCAATGCCGATGCAATTTTTGTGTTTCATCAACACTCTGAACGTCCACAGATTACGGAATGCCTCCAGATGTGCTTCGGAAACCACTACTGGTCTTCCAGGAATCGATCAAAGCGTAGACAGTTTGAGACATTACTCCCATGCAGAAAAGTCCGCATGGTGACTGTTATATTCAATCCCGATGCAGTATCTGTGTTTCATCATCACTCTGATGGTCCACATATTACGGAATGAGTCCAGATGTGCATCGGAAACAACTACTGGTCTTCCAGGGAACGATAAAAGCGTAGACTGTTGAAGACTTTACTCCCATGGAGAAAAGTCCGCATGGTGACTGTTAAATTCTATCCCGATGAAATTTCAGGGTTTAATCAACACTCTGAAGGTACACAGATTACAGAATGCCTCCAGATGTGCTTCAGAAACTACTATTGGTCTTCCAGGAATCGATCAAAGCGTAGACAGTTTAAGACATTACTCCCATGGAGAAAAGTCCGCATGTTGCTTATTGTATTCAATGCCGATGCAATTCTTGTGCTTCATCAACACTCTGAAGGTCCACATATTACGAAATGCCTGCAGATGTGCTTCGGAAACAATTACTGGTCTTCCAGGGAACGATTAAAGCATAGACAGTTTAAGACACTACTCCAATTTAGAAAGGTCCGCATGGTGACTGTTATATTCTGTCCCGATGCTATTTCTGTGTTTCATCAACACTATGATGGAACACAGATTACAGAATGCCTACAGATGTGTTTTGGAAACTACTACTGGTGTTAAAGAAATCGATCAAAGCGTAGACAGTTGGAGACATTACTCCCATGGAGAAAAGTCCGCATGGTGCTTGTTGTATTCAATCCCGATGCAGTTACTGTGTTTCGTTAACACTCTGATGGTCCACAGATTACAGAAGACCTCCAGATGTGCTTCGGAAACAACTACTGGTCTTCCAGGGAATGATCAAAGCGTAGGCGATTTGAGACATTACTCCCATGGAGAAAAGTCCTCATGGTGACTGCTTTATTCTATCCCGATGCAATTTCTGTGTTTAATCAACACTCTGAAGGTTCACAGATTACAGAATGCCTCCATCTGTGCTTCGGAAACTACTACTGGTCTTCCAGGAATCTATCAAAACCTAGACAGTTTAAGACATTACTCCCATGGAGAAAAGTCCCCAAGGTGCTTATTGTATTCAATGCCGATGCAATTTTTGTGTTTCATCAACACTCTGAAGGTCCACAGATAACGGAATGCCTACACATGTCCTTCGGAAACTACTACTGGTCTTACACGAATCGATCAAATCGTAAGAAAGTTTGAGACATTGAGCCCTTGGAGAAAAGTTCGCATGGTGCCTGTTTCATTCAATCCCAATACACTATCTGTGTGTCATCAACACTCTGAAAGTCCACAGATTACAGAATGCTCCTGATGTTCTTCGGAAACTACTACTGGTCTTCTGGGGAACCATCAAAGCGTAGATAGTTTAAGACATTACTCCCGTATAGAAAAGTCGGCATGGTACTTATTGTGTTCAATGCCGATGCAATTTTTGTCTTAAATCAACACTCTGAAGGTCCAAAGATTACGGAATGCCTACTGATGTACTTCGGAAACTGCTACTGGTCTTCCAGGGAACTATCAAAGCGTAGACAGTTTCAGACAACCCTCCCATCGAGAAAAGTCCGCATGGTGACTGTTATATTCTATCCCGATGCAATATTTGTGTTTCATCAACACTCTGAAGATCCGCAGATTACAGAATGCCTCCAGACGTGCTTCGGAAACTACTACTGGTTTTCCAGGTATCGATCAAAGCGTAGACAGTTTAAGACATTACTCCCACGGAGGAAAGTCTGCATGGTGCTTATTGTATTCAATGCCGACGCAATTTATCTGTTTCATCAACACTCTGAATGTCGACAGATTACGGAATGCCTACAGATGTGCTTCGGAAACTACTAGTGGTCTTCCAGGAATCGATCAAACCGTAGATAGTTTAAGACATTACTCCCATGGAGAAAAGTCCGCATGGTACATATTGTACTCAATGCCGATGCAATTTTTGTGTTTCATCAACACTCTGATGGTCCACAGATTACGGAATGATTAAAGATGTGCTTCGGAAACTACTACTGGTCTTCCAGGGAACGATCAAAGCGTAGACAGTTTAAGACATTTCTCCCTTGGAGAAAAGTCCGCATCGTGCTTTCTGTATTCAACGCCGATGCAAATTTGGTGTTTCATCAACACTCTGAAGGTCCACAGATTACGGAATGCCTACAGATGTGCTTCGGAAACAACTACTGGTCTTCCAGGGAACGATTAAAGCGTGACAGTTTAAGACATTACTCCCATGGTGAAAAGTCCGCATGGTGACTGATATATTCTATACCGATGCCATTTCTGTGTTTAATCAACACTCTGAGGGACACAGATTACAGAATGCCTCCTGATGTTTTCGGAAACTACTACTGGTCTTCTGGGGAAATATCAAAGCGTAGATAGTTTAAGACATTACTCCCGTATAGAAAAGTCGGCATGGTACTTATTGTGTTCAATGCCGATGCAATTTTTGTCTTAAATCAACACTCTGAAGGTCCAAAGAATACGGAATGCCTACTGATGTACTTCGGAAACTGCTACTGGTCTTCCAGGGAACTATCAAAGCGTAGACAGTTTCAGACAACCCTCCCATCGAGAAAAGTCCGCATGGTGACTGTTATATTCTATCCCGATGCAATATTTGTGTTTCATCAACACTCTGAAGATCCGCAGATTACAGAATGCCTCCAGACGTGCTTCGGAAACTACTACTGGTTTTCCAGGTATCGATCAAAGCATAGACTGTTTAACACATTTCTCCCAATGAGAAAAGTCCGCATGGTGCTTATTGTATTCAATGCCCATGCAATTTTTGTGTTTCATCAACACTCTGAAGGTCCAAAGATTACAGAATGGCTACTGATGTGCTTCGTAAACTGCTACTGGTCTTACAGGGAACGATCAAAGCGTAGACAGTCTAAGACAATACCCCCATGGAAAAAAGTCCGCATGGTGACTGTTATATTCAATCCCTATGCAGTTTCTGTGTTTCATCATCACTCTGATTGTCCACAGATTACGGAATAAGTCCAGATGTGCATCGGAAACAACTACTGGTCTTCCAGGGAACGATAAAAGCGTAGACTGTTGAAGACTTTACTCCCATGGAGAAAAGTCCGCATGGTGACTGTTAAATTCTATCCCGATGAAATTTCTGGGTTTAATCAACACTCTGAAGGTACACAGATTACAGAATGCCTCCAGATGTGCTTCAGAAACTACTACTGGTCTTCCAGGAATCGATCAAAGCGTAGACAGTTTAAGACATTACTCCCATGGAGAAAAGCCCGCATGTTGCTTATTGTATTCAATTCCGATTGAATTTTTGTGCTTCATCAACACTCTGAAGGTCCACATATTACGGAATTCCAGCAGATGTGCTTCGGAAACAATTACTGGTCTTCCAGGGAACGATTAAAGCATAGACAGTTTAAGACACTACTCCCATTTAGAAAAATCCGCATGGTGACTGTTATATTCTGTCCCGATGCTATTTCTGTGTTTCATCAACACTCTGATGGAACACAGATTACAGAATGCCTACAGATGTGTTTTGGAAACTACTACTGGTCTTAAAGGAATCGATCAAAGCGTAGACAGTTGGAGACATTACTCCCATGTAGAAAAGTCCGCATGGTGCTTGTTGTATTCAATCCCGATGCAGTTACTGTGTTTCATTAACACTCTGATGGTCCACAGATTACAGAAGGCCTCCAGATGTGCTTCATAAACTACTACTGGTCGTCCATGGAACGATCAGAGCGTAGACAGTTTAAGACATTACCCCCATGGAGGGAAGTCCGCATGGTGCTTATTGTATTCAATGCCGATGCAAATTTTGTGTCTCATCAACACTCTGAAGGTCCACAGATTACAGAATGCCTCCAGATGTGCTTCGGAAACAACTACTGGTCTTAAAGGGAACGATCAAAAGCGTAGACAGTTTAAGACATTACTCCCATGGAGAAAAGTCCGCATGGTGACTGTTATATTCTATCCCGATGCAATTTCTTTGCTTAATCAACACTCTGAAGGTAAACAGATTAAAGAATGCCTTTAGATGTGCTTCGGAAACTACCACTGGTCTTCCACGAATCGATCAAACCGTAGACAGTTTAAGACATTACTCAAATGGAGAAAAGTCCGCAATGTGCTTATTGTATTCAATGCCGATGAATGTTTCTGTGTTTCATCAACACTCTGAAGGTCCACAGATTACAGAATGCCTTCAGATGTGCTTCGGAAACATCTACTGGTCTTAAAGGGAACAATCAAAGCGTAGACAGTTTAAGACATTACTCCCATGGAGAAAAGTCCGCATGGTGACTGTTATATTCTATCCCGATGCAATTTCTTTGTTTAATCAACACTGAAGGTACACAGATTACAGAATGCCTCCAGATGTGCTTCGGAAACTACTACTCGTCTTCCACTGTGCGATCAAAGCGTAGACAGTTTTAGACATTACTCCCAAGGAGAAAAGTACGCATGGTAATTATTGTATTCAATGTCGATGCAATATTTGTGTTTCATCAACACTCTGAAGATCCACAGATAACAGAATTCCTCCAGATGGGCTTCGGAAACTACTACTGGCTTTCCAGGTATCGACCAAAGCGTAGACAGTTTAAGACATTACACCCATGGAGAAAAGTCCGCATGGTACTTATTGTATTCAATCCCGGTGCAGTATCTGTGTTTCATCAACACTCTGATGGTCCACAGATTACAGAATGCCTCCATCTGTGCTTCGGAAACAACTACTGGTCTTCGAGGGAACGATCGAAGCGTAGACAGTTTAAGCCAATACTCCCATGGCGAAAAGTCCTCAAGGTGCTTATTGTATTCAATGCCGATGCAATTTTTGTGTTTCATCAACACTCGGAAGGTCCACAGATTTCAGAATGCCTCCAGATGTGCTTCGGAAACTACTACTGGCTTTCCAGTCATCGATCAAAGCGTAGACAGTTTAAGACGTTACACCCATGGAGAAAAGTCCGCATGGTACTTATTGTATTCAATGCCGATGCAATTTTTGTGTTTCATCAACACTCTGAAGGCAAACAGATTACAGAATGCCTACAAATGTGCTTCGGAAACAACTACTGGTCATCCAGGGAACCATCAAATCGTAGATAGTTTAAGACATTACTCCCAAGGAGAAAAGTCTGCATGGTGCCTGTTGTATTCAATGCCCATGCAATTTTTGTGTTTCATCAACACTCTGAAGGTCCACAGATTACAGAATGCCTCCAGATGTGCTTCGGAAACTACTACAGGTCTTCCAGGAATCAATCAAATCGTAGACAGTTTAAGACACTACTCCCATGGAGAAAATTCCGCATGGTACTTATTGTATTCAATGCCGATGCAATGTTTGTGTTTCATCAACACTCTGAAGGTCCACAGATTACTTAATGCCTACAGATGTGCTTCGGAAACTGCTACTGATCTTCCAGGAATCGATCAAACCGTAGACAGTTTTAGACGTTACTGCCATGGAGAAAAGTCCGCTTGGTGCTTATTGTATTCAATGCCGATGCAGTTTTTGTGTTTCATCAACACTCAGAAGGTCCACAAGTTACAGAATGCCTCCAGATGTGCTTCGGAAACAACTACTGATCTTACAGGGAATGATCAAAGCGTAGACAGTTTAAGACATTACTCCCATGGAGAAAAGTCCGCATGGTGCTTATTGTATTCAATGCGCATGCAATTTTTGTGTTTCATCAACACTCTGAAGGTGCAAAGATTACGGAATGGCTACTGATGTGCTTCGTAAACTGCTACTGGTCTTACAGGGAACGATCAAAGCGTAGACAGTTTTTCCAGGGAACGATCAATGCGTAGACAGTTTGACACATTACTCCCATGGAGAAAAGTCCGCATGGTGACAGTTATATTCTATCCCGATGCAATTTCAGTGTTTAATCGACCCTCTGAAGGTACACAGATTAAGGATGCCTACAGATGAGCTTCGGAAACTGATACTGGTCTTCCAGGGAACGATCAAAGCGTAGACAGATTGAGACATTACTACCATGGAGAAAATTCCGCATGGTACATATTGCTTTCAATGCCGATGCAGTTTTTGTGTTTCATCAACACTCAGAAGGTCCACAGATTACGGAATGCCTACAGATGTGTTTCGGAAACTGCTGTTGGTCTTCCAGGGAACGATCAAAGCGTAGACAGTTTAAGACTTTACTCACATGGAGAAAAGTCCACATGGTGCTTATTGTAATCAATGCCGATGCAATTTTTGTGTTTCATCACCACTCTGAAGGTCCACAGATTACGGAATGCCTACAGATGTGCTTCGGAAACTGATATTGGTCTTCCAGGGAACGATCAAAGCGTAGACAGATTGAGACATTACTACCATGGAGAAAATTCCGCATGGTACATATTGCTTTCAATGCCGATGCAGTTTTTGTGTTTCATCAACACTCAGAAGGTCCACAGGTTACAGAATGCGTCCAGATGTGCTTCGGAAACGACTACTGATCTTCCAAGGAACGATCAAATCGTAGACAGTATAAGACAATACCCCCATGGAAAAAAGTCCGCATGGTGACTGTTATATTCTATCCCGATGCAATTTCTGTGTTTAATCAACACTCTGAAAGTACTCAGATTACAGAATGCCTCCAGATGTGCTTCGGAAACAACTACTGGTCTTCCAGGGAACGATCAAGGCGTAGACTGTTTGACACATTACTCCCATGGAGAAAAGTCCGCATGGTGACAGTTATATTCTATCCCTATGCAATTTCAGTGTTTAATCTACACTCTGAAGGAACACAGATTAAGCAATGCCTACAGATGAGCTTCGGAAACTGCTACTGGTCTTCCAGGGAACGATCAAAGCGTAGACAGATTAAGACATTACTCCCATGGAGAAAAGTCCGCATGGTACTTATTGTATTTAATGCCGATGCAATTTTTGTGTTTCATCAACACTCTGAAGGTCCACAGATTACGGAATGCCTACAGATGTGTTTCGGGACTGTTGCTGGTCTTCCAGGGAACGATCAAAGCGTAGACAGTTTAAGACTTCACTCACATGGAGAAAAGGCCACATGGTGCTTATTATAATCAATGCCGATGCAATTTTTGTGTTTCATCACCACTCTGAAGGTCCACAGATTTCAGAATGCCTCCAGATGTGCTTCGGTAACTACTACTGGCATTCCAGTCTTCGATCAAAGCGTAGACAGTTTAAGACGTTACACCCATGGAGAAAAGTCCGCATGGTACTTATTGTATTCAATGCCGATGCAATTTTTGTGTTTCATCAACACTCTGAAGGCAAACAGATTACAGAATGCCTACAAATGTGCTTCGGAAACAACTACTGGTCATCCAGGGAACCATCAAAGCGTAGATAGTATAAGACATTACTCCCAAGGAGAAAAGTCTGCATGGTGCCTGTTGTATTCAATGCCCATGCAATTTTTGTGTTTCATCAACACTCTGAAGGTCCACAGATTACAGAATGCCTCCAGATGTGCTTCGGAAACTACTACAGGTCTTCCAGGAATCAATCAAATCGTAGACAGTTTAAGACACTACTCCCATGGAGAAAATTCCGCATGGTACTTATTGTATTCAATGCCGATGCAATGTTTGTGTTTCATCAACACTCTGAAGGTCCACAGATTACTTAATGCCTACAGATGTGCTTCGGAAACTGCTACTGATCTTCCAGGAATCGATCAAACCGTAGACAGTTTTAGACATTACTCCCATGGAGAAAAGTCCGCTTGGTGCTTATTGTATTCAATGCCGATGCAGTTTTTGTGTTTCATCAACACTCAGAAGGTCCACAGGTTACAGAATGCCTCCAGATGTGCTTCGGAAACAACTACTGATCTTACAGGGATTGATCAAAGCGTAGACAGTTTAAGACATTACTCCCATGGAGAAAAGTCCGCATGGTGCTTATTGTATTCAATGCCGATGCAATTTTTGTGTTTCATCAACACTCTGAAGGTGCAAAGATTACGGAATGGAAACTGATGTGCTTCGTAAACTGCTACTGGTCTTACAGGGAACGATCAAAGCGTAGACAGTTTTTCCAGGGAACGATCAAGGCGTAGACAGTTTGACACATTACTCCCATGGAGAAAAGTCCGCATGGTGACAGTTATATTCTATCCTGATGCAATTTCAGTGTTTAATCGACACTCTGAAGGTACACAGATTAAGGATGCCTACAGATGAGCTTCGGAAACTGATACTGGTCTTCCAGGGAACGATCAAAGCGTAGGCAGATTAAGACATTACTCGAATGGAGAAAAGTCCGCATGGTACTTATTGTATTTAATGCCGATGCAATTTTTGTGTTTCATCAACACTCTGAAAGTCCACAGATTACGGAATGCCTACAGATGTGTTTCGGAAACTGCTGCTGGTCTTCCAGGGAACGATCAAAGCGTAGACAGTTTAAGACTTTACCCACATGGAGAAAAGTCCACATGGTGCTTATTGTAATCAATGCCGATGCAATTTTTGTGTTTCATCACCACTCTGAAGGTCCACAGATTACGGAATGCCTACAGATGTGCTTCGGAAACTGATACTGGTCTTCCAGGGAACGATCAAAGCGTAGACAGATTGAGACATTACTACCATGGAGAAAATTCCGCATGGTACATATTGCTTTCAATGCCGATGCAGTTTTTGTGTTTCATCAACACTCAGAAGGTCCACAGGTTACAGAATGCGTCCAGATGTGCTTCGGAAACGACTACTGATCTTCCAAGGAACGATCAAAGCGTAGACAGTTTAAGACAATACCCCCATGGAAAAAAGTCCGCATGGTGACTGTTATATTCTATCCCGATGCAATTTCTGTGTTTAATCAACACTCTGAAAGTACTCAGATTACAGAATGCCTCCAGATGTGCTTCGGAAACAACTACTGGTCTTCCAGGGAACGATCAAGGCGTAGACTGTTTGACACATTACTCCCATGGAGAAAAGTCCGCATGGTGACAGTTATATTCTATCCCTATGCAGTTTCAGTGTTTAATCTACACTCTGAAGGTACACAGATTAAGCAATGCCTACAGATGAGCTTCGGAAACTGCTACTGGTCTTCCAGGGAACGATCAAAGCGTAGACAGATTAAGACATTACTCCCATGGAGAAAAGTCCGCATGGTACTTATTGTATTTAATGCCGATGCAATTTTTGTGTTTCATCAACACTCTGAAGGTCCACAGATTACGGAATGCCTACAGATGTGTTTCGGAAACTGCTGCTGGTCTTCCAGGGAACGATCAAAGCGTAGACAGTTTAAGACTTTACTCACATGGAGAAAAGGCCACATGGTGCTTATTGTAATCAATGCCGATGCAATTTTTGTGTTTCATCACCACTCTGAAGGTCCACAGATTACGGAATGCCTATAGATGTGCTTCGGAAACTGATACTAGTCTTCCAGGAACGAAGAAAGCGTAGACAGTTTAAGACATTACTCCCATGTAGAAAAGTCCGCATGGTACTTATTGTATGCAATGCCGATGAAATTTTTGTGTTCCATCAACACTCTGAAGGTCCACAGATTACAGAATTCCTGCAGATGTGCTTCAGAAACTACTACTGGTCTTCCATGGAACGATCAAGGCGTAGACAGATTGAGACATTACTACCTTGGAGAAAATTCCGCATGGAACATATTGATTTCAATGCCGGTGCAATTTTTGTGTTTCATCAACACTCTGAAAGTCCACAGTTTACAGAATGCCTCAAAATGTGCTTCGGAAACTACTAGTGGTCTTCCAGGAATCGATCAAACCGTAGATAGTTTAAGACATTACTCCCATGGAGAAAAGTCCGCATGGTACATATTGTATTCAATGCCGATGCAATTTTTGTGTTTCATCAAAACTCTGAAGGTTCAAAGATTACGGAATGGCTACTGATGTGCTTCGTAAACTGCTACTGGTCTTACAGGGAACGATCAAAGCAAAGACAGTTTAAGACAATACCCCCATGGAAAAAAGTCCGCATGGTGTCTGTTATATTCTATCCCGATGCAATTTCTGTGTTTAATCAACACTCTGAAAGTACTCAGATTCCAGAATGACTCCAGATGTGCTTCGGAAACAACTACTGGTCTTCCAGGGAACGATCAGGGCGTAGACAGTTTGACACATTACTCCCATGGAGAAAAGTCCGCATGGTGACAGTTATATTCTATCCCCAAGCAATTTCAGTGTTTAATCGACACTCTGAAGGTACACAGATTAAGGAATGCCCACAGATGAGCTTCGGAAACTGATACTGGTCTTCCAGGGAACGATCAAATCGTAGACAGATTAAGACATTACTCCCATGGAGAAAAGTCCGCATGGAACTTATTGTATTTAATGATGATGCAATTTTTGTGTTTCATCAACACTCTGAAAGTCCACAGATTACGGAATGCCTACAGATGTGTTTCGGAAACTGCTGCTGGTCTTCCAGTTAACGATCAAAGCGTAGACAGTTTAAGACATTACTCCCATGGAGAAAATTTCCGCATGGTACTTATTGTACGCAATGCCGATACAATTTTTGTGTTTCATCAACACTCTGAAGGTCCACAGATTACAGAATGCCTCAAGAAGTGCTTCGGAAACTACTAGTGGTCTTCCAGGAATCGATAAAACCGTAGATAGTTTAAGACATTACTCCCATGGAGAAAAGTCCGCATGGTACATATTGTACTCAATGCCGATGCAATCTTTGTGTTTCATCAACACTCTGAAGGTCCACAGATTACGGAATGATTACAGATGTGCTTCGGAAACTACTACTGGTCTTCCAGGGAACGATCTAAGCGTAGACAGTTTAAGACATTTCTCCCTTGGAGAAAAGTCCGCATCGTGCTTACTGTATTCAACGCCGATGCAAATTTGGTGTTTCATCAACACTCTGAAGGTCCACAGATTACGGAATGCCTACAGATGTGCTTCGGAAACAACTACTGGTCTTCCAGGGAACGATTAAAGCGTGACAGTTTAAGACATTACTCCCATGGTGAAAAGTCCGCATGGTGACTGATATATTCTATCCCGATGCCATTTCTGTGTTTAATCAACACTCTGAGGGACACAGATTACAGAATGCCTCCAGATGTGCTTCGGAAACTACTACTGGTCTTCCAGGAATCGATCAAATCGTAGACAAATTGAGACATTACTCCTCTGGAGAAAAGTCCGCATGGTGACTGTTATATTCAATACCGATGCAGTTTCTGTGTTTTATCATCACTTTGATGGTCCACAGATTACGGAATGAGTCCAGATATGCATCGGAAACAACTACTGGTCTTAAAGGGAACGATCAAAAGCGTAGACAGTTTAAGACATTACTCCCATGGAGAAAAGTCCGCATGATGACTGTTATATTCTATCCCGATGCAATTTCTTTGTTTAATCAACACTCTGAAGGTACACATATTACAGAATACCTCTAGATGTGCTTCGGAAACTACTACTGGTCTTCCACGAGTCGATCAAACCGTAGACAGTTTAAGACATTACTCAAATGGATAAAAGTCCGCAAGGTGACAGTTATATTCTATCCCGATGCAATTTCTGTGTTTAATGAACACTCTGAAGGTACACAGATTACAGAATGCCTTCATATGTGCTTCGGAAACAACTAGTGGTCTTCGAGGGAACGATCAAAGCGTAGACAGTTTAAGCCATTACTCCCATGGAGAAAAGTCCGCAAGGTACTTATTGTATTCAATGCCGATGCAATATTTGTGTTTCATCAACACTCTGAAGATCCACAGATTACATAATGCCTCCAGATGTGCTTCGGAAACTACTACTGGTTTTCCAGGAATCGATCAAAGCGTAGACAGTTTAAAACATTACTCCAACCGAGAAAAGTCCGCATGGTGCTTATTGTATTCAATGCCGATGCAATTTTTGTGTTTCATCAACACTCTGAAGGTCCACAGATTACGGAATGCCTCCAGATGTGCTTCGGAAACTACTACTGGTCTTCCAGGGAACGATCAAAGCGTAGACATTTTATGACATTACTCCCATGGTGAAAAGTCCGCATGGTGACTGTTATACTCTATCCCGATGCAATTTCTGTGTTTAATCAACACTCTGAGGGACACAGATTACAGAATGCCTCCAGATGTGCTTCGGAAACTACTACTGGTCTTCCAGGAATCGATCAAATCGTAGACAAATTGAGACATTACCCCCATGGAGAAAAGTCCGCATGGTGACTGTTATATTCAATACCGATGCAGTTTCTGTAACTCATCATCACTCTGATGGTCCACAGATTGCGGAATGAGTCCAGATGTGCATCGGAAACAACTACTGGTCTTCCAGGGAACGATCAAAGCATAGACTGTTTAAGACATTACTCCCATGGAGAAAAGTCGGCATGGTGACTGTAACATTCTATCGCGAAGCAATTTCTGTGTTTAATCAACACTCTAAAGGTACACAGATTACAAAATGCCTCCAGATGTGCGTCAGAAACTACTACTTGTCTTCCAGGAATCGATCAAACCGTACACAGTTTGAGACGTTACTCCCATGGAGAAAAGTACGCATGGTGCTTATTGTATTCAATGCCGATGCAATTTTTGTGTTTCATCAACACTCTGAAGGGCCACAGATTACAGTATGCCTCCAGATGTGCTTCGCAAACTACTACTGGTTTTCCAGGAATCTATCAAAGCGTAGACAGTTTAAGACATTAATGGAGAAAAGTCCGCATGGTGCTTAATGTATTCAATGCCGATGCAGTTTTTGTGTTTCATCATCACTCTGAAGGTCCACAGGTTACAGAATGCCACCAGATGTGCTTCGGAAACAACTACTGATCTTCCAGATAACGATCAAAGCGTTGAAAGTTTAAGACAATACTCCCATGGAAAAAAGTCCGCATTATGACTGTTATATTCTATCCCGATGCAATTTCTGTGTTTAATCAACACTCTGAAAGTACTCAGATTAAGGAATGCCTCCAGATGTGATTCGTAAACAACTACTGGTCTTCCAGTTAACCATCAAGGCGTAGACAGTTTGACACATTACTCCCATGGAGAAAAGTCCGCATGGTGACAGTTATATTCTATCCCGATGCAATTTCAGTGTTTAATCGACACTCTGAAGGTACACAGATTAAGGAATGCCTACAGATGTGCTTCGGAAACTGATACTGGTCTTCCAGGGAACGATCAATGCGTAGACAGTTTAAGACACTATTCCCATAGAGAAAAGGCCGCATGGTACTTATTGTATTCAATGCCGATGCAATTTTTGTGTTTCATCAAAACTCTGAAGGTCCACAGATTACGGAGTGAATACAAATGTGTTTCGGAAACTGCTACTGGTCTTCCAGGGAACGATCAAAGCGTAGACAGATTAAGACATAACTCCCATGGAGAAAAGTCCGCATTGTGCTTATTGTATTCAATGCTGATGCAATTTTTGTGTTTCATCAACACTCTGAAGGTCCACAGATTACGGAATGCCTACAGATGTGCTTCGGAAACTACTACTGGTCTTCCAGGGAACGATCAAAGCGTAGACAATTTAAGACATTTCTCCCTTGGAGAAAAGTCCGCATGGTGCCTATTGTATTCAATGTCGATAAAATCTTTGTGCTTCATCAACACTCAGAAGGTCCACAGATTACGGAATGATTACAGATGTGCTTCAAAAACAACTACTGGTCTTCCAGGGAACGATTAAAGCGTAGACAGTTTAAGACACTACTCCCATTTAGAAAAGTCCGCATGGTGGCTGTTATATTATATCCCGATGCAATGTCTGTGTTTAGTCAACACTCTGAGGGACACAGATTACAGAATGCCTTCAGATGTGCTTCGGAAACTACTACTGGTCTTAAAGGAATCGATCAAAGCGTACACAGTTTAAGACATTACTCCCATGGAGAAAAGTCCATGTGGTGCATATTGTATTCATTGCCCATGCAATTTTTTTGTTTCATCAACACTCCGAAGTTCCACAGATTACGGAATGCCTGCAGATGTGCTTCGGAAACTACTACTGGTCTTCCAAGAATCGATCAAAGCATAGACTGTTTAACACATTACTCCCATGGAGAAAAGTCCGCATGGTGCTTATTGTATTCAATGCCGATGCTATGTTTGTGTTTCATCAACACTCTGAAGGTTCACAGATTACAGAATGCCTCCAGATGTGCTTCGGAAACAACTACTGGTCTTTGAGGGAACGATCGAAGCGTAGACAGTTTAAGCCATTACTCCCATGGAGAAAAGTCCTCAAGGTGCTTATTGTATTGAATGCCGATGCAATATCTGTGTTTCATCTACACTCTGAAGATCCACAGATAACAGAATGCCTCCAGATGTGCTAGGGAAACTACAACTGGTTTTCCAGGTATCGATCAAAGCGTAGACAAATTGAGACATTACTCCCATGGAGAAAAGTCCGCATGGTGCTTATTGTATTCAATGCCGATGAAATTTTTGTGTTTCATCAACACTCTGAAGGTCCACAGATTACAGAATGCCTACAGATGTGCTTCAGAAACTACGACTGGTCTTCCAGGAATCGATTAAAGCGTAGACAGTTTAAGACATTACTCCCATGGAGAAAAGTCCGCATGGTGCTTATTGTATTCAATGCCGATGCCATTTTTGTGTTTCATCATCACTCTGAAGGGCCACGGATTACAGAATGCCTCCAGATGTGCTTCGGAAACTACGACTGGTTTTCCAGGAATCGATCAAAGCGTAGACAGTTTAAGACATTACTCCCATGGAGAAAAGTCAACATGGTGCTTATTGTATTAAATGCCGATGCAATTTTTGTGTTTGATCAACACTCTGAAGGTCCACAGATTACGGAATGCTTACAGATGTGCTTCGGAAACAACTACTGGTCTTCGAGGGAACGATCGAAGCGTAGACAGGTTAAGACATTACTCCCATGGAGAGAATTCCGCATGGTACTTATTGTATTCAATGCCGATGCAATTATTGCGTTTGATCAACACTCTGAAGGTCCACAGATTACAGAATGCCTACAGATGTGCTTCGGAAACTAGTACTGGTCTTCCAGGAATCGATCAAAGCGTAGACAAATTGAGACATTACTCCCATGGAGAAAAGTCTTCATGGTGCTTATTGTATTCAATGCCGATGCAATTTTTGTGTTTCATCAACACTCTGAAGGTCCACAGATTACAGAATGCCTCCAGATGTGCTTCAGAAACTGCTACTGGTCTTCCAGGGAACGATCAAGGCGTAGACTGTTTGACACATTACTCCGATGGATAAAAGTCCGCATGGTGACAGTCATATTCTATCCCGATGCAATTTCAGTGTTTAATTGACACTCTGAAGGTACACAGATTAAGGAATGCCTACAGATGTGCCTCGGAAACTGATACTGGTCTTCCAGGGACCGATCAAAGCGTAGTCAGTTTAAGACATTACTACCAAGGAGAAAAGTTTTGGTGCTTATTGTATTCAATGCCGATGCAATTTTTGTGTTTCGTCAACACCCTGAGGGTCTACAGATTAGGGATTGCCTACAGATGTGCTTCAGACACCGCTACTGGTCTTACAGGGTACGATCAAATCGTAGACAGTTTAACACATTTCTCCCTTGGAGAAAAGTCCGCATGGTGCCTGTTGTATTCAATCCCGAAGCAGTTTCTGTGTTTCAACAACACTCTGATGGTCCACGGATTACAGAATGCCTCCAGATGTGCTTCGGAAACTACTACTGGTCTTCCAGGGAACGATCAAAGAATAGTCAATTTAAGACATTACTCCCATGGAGAAAAGTCCGCATTGTACTTATTATAGCCAATGCCGATGCAGTTTCTGTGTTTCATCATCACTCTGAAGGTCCACATATTACAGAATGCCTCCAGATGTGCTTCGGAAACAACTAGTGGTCTTCCAGGGAACTATCAAAGCGTAGACAGTTTAAGACATTACTCCCATGGAGAAAAGTCCGCATGGTGACTGTTATATTCTATCCCGATGCAATTTCTGTGTTTAATAAACACTCTGAAGGTACACAGATTACAGAATGACTCCAGATGTGCTTCGGAAACTACTACTGGTCTTCCAGGAATCGATCAATGCGTAGACAGTTTAAGACATTACTCCCATGGAGAAAAGTCCGCATGGTGACTGTTATATTCTATCCCGATGCAATTTCTGTGTTTAATCAACACTCTGAAGGAACACAGATTACAGAATGCCTTCAGATGTGCTTCGGAAACTACTACTGGTCTTAAAGGAATCGATTAAAGCGTAGACAGTTTAAGACATTACTCCCATGGAGAAAAGTCCGCATGGTGCTTATTTTATTTCAATGCCGATCAATTTTTTTGTTTCATCAACACTCTGAAGGCCACAGATTACAGAATGCCTACAGATGTGCTTCAGAAACTACTACTGGTCTTCCAGGAATCGATTAAAGCGTAGACAGTTTAAGACATTACTCCCATGGAGAAAAGTCCGCATGGTGCTTATTGTATTCAATGCCGATGCAATTTTTGTGTTTCATCAAGACTCTGAAGGTCCACGGATTACAGAATGCCTCCAGATGTGCTTCGGAAATTACTACTGGTTTTCCAGGGATCGATCAAAGCGTAGACAGTTTAAGACATTACTCCCATGGAGAAAAGTCCGCATGGTACTTATTGTATTCAATGCCGATGCAATGTTTGTGTTTCATCAACACTCTGAAGTTCCACAGTTTACGGAATGCCTACAGATGTGCTTCGGAAACTACTACTGGTCTTCCAGGAATCGATCAAAGCGTAGAAAAATTGAAACATTACTCCCATGGAGAAAGGTCCGCATGGTGACTGTTCCATTCAATCCCGATGCATTTCCTGTGTTTCATCATCACTCTAATGGTCCACAGATTACAAAATGAGTCCAGATGTACATCGGAAGCAACTACTGGTCTTCCAGGGAACGATCGAAGCATAGACTGTTTAACACATTTCTCCCAATGAGAAAAGTCCGCATGGTGCTTATTGTATTCAATGCCGATGCAATGTTTGTGTTTCATCAACACTCTGAAGGTCCACAGATTACAGAATGCCTCCAGATGTGCTTCGGAAACAACTACTGGTCATCCAGGGAACGATCAAAGCGTAGACAGTTTAAGACATTACTCCCATCAAAAAAAGTTCTCGTTCTACTTATTGTAGTCAATCCCGTTGCAGTTTCTGTGTTTCATCATCACTCTGAAGGTCCACAGATTACAGAATGCCTACAGATGTGCTTCGGAAACTAATACTGGTTTTCAAGGAATCGATCAAAGCGTAGACAGTTTAAGACATTACTCCCAAGGAGAAAAGTCCGCATGGAGCTTATTGTATTCAATGCCGATGCAATTTTTGTGCTTCATCAACACTCTGAAGATCCACATATTACAGAATGCCTACGGATGTGCTTCGGAAACAACTACTAGTCTTCCAGGGAACGATTAAAGCGTAGACAGTTTAAGACACTACTCCCATTTAGAGAAGTCCGCATGGTGACTATTATATTCTATCCCGATGCAATTTCTGTGTTTAATCAACACTCTGAAGGAACACAGATTACAGAATGCCTCCAGATGTGCTTCGGAAACAACTACTGGTCTTCGAGGGAACGATCGAAGCGTAGACAGTTTAAGCCATTACTCCCATGGACAAAATTCCTCAAGGTGCTTATTGTTTTCAATGCCGATGCAATATTTGTGTTTCATTAACACTCTGAAGATCCACAGATAACAGAATGCCTCCAGATGTGCTTCGGAAACTACTACTGGTTTTCCAGGTATCGATCAGAGCGTAGACATTTTAAGACATTACTCCCATGGAGAGAATTCCGCATGGTACTCATTGTATTCAATGCCGATGCAATTTTTGTGTTTGATCAACACTCTGAAGGTCCACAGATTACAGAATGCCTCCAGATGTGCTTCGGAAACAACTACTGGTCATCCAGGGAACGATCAGAGCGTAGACAGTTTAAGACATTACTCCCATGGAGAGATTCCGCATGGTACTTATTGTATTCAATGCCGATGCAATTTTTGTGTTTGATCAACACTCTGAAGGTCCACAGATTACAGAATGCCTACAGATGTGCTTCAGAAACTACTACTGGTCTTCCAGGAATCGATCAAAGCGTAGACAGTTTAAGACATTACTCCCATTGAGAAAAGTCCGCATGGTGCTTATTGTATTCAATGCCGATGCCATTTTTGTGTTTCATCAACACTCTGAAGGTCCACGGATTACAGAATGCCTCCAGATGTGCTTCGGAAACTACGACTGGTTTTCCAAGAATCGATCAAAGCGTAGACAGTTTAAGACATTACTCCCATGGAGAAAAGTCCACATGGTGCTTATTGTATCAATGCCGATGCAAATTTTGTGTTTGATCAACACTCTGAAGGTCCACAGATTACGGAATGCCTACAGATGTGCTTCGGAAACTACTACTGGTCTTCCAGGGAACGATCAAAGCGTAGACAGTTTAAGACATTTCTCCCTTGGAGAGAGTTCCGCATGGTACTTATTGTATTCAATGCCGATGCAATTTTTGTGTTTCATCAACACTCTGAAGGTCCACAGATTACAGAATGCCTACAGATGTGCTTCAGAAACTACTACTGGTCTTCCAGGAATCGATCAAAGCGTAGACAGTTTAAGACATTACTCCCATGGAGAAAAGTCCGCATGGTGCTTATTGTATTCAATGCCGATGCAATTTTTGTGCTTCATTTACACTCTGAAGGTCCACAGATTACGGATTGATTACAGATGTGCTTCGGAAACAACTACTGGTCTCCCAGGGAACGATTAAAGCGTAGACAGTTTAAGACACTACTCCTATTTAGAAAAGTCCGCATGGTAAGTGTTATATTCTATCCCGATGCAATTTCTGTGTTTAATCAACACTCTGAGGGACACAGATTACAGAATACCTCCAGATGTGCTTCGGAAACTACTACTGGTCTTAAAGGAATCGATAAAAGCGTAGACAGTTTAAGACATTACTCCCAAGGAGAAATGTACGCATGGTGCGTATTGTATTCAATGCCGATGCAATTTTTGTGCTTCATCAACACTCTGAAGGTCCACATATTACGGAATAACTACAGATGTGCTTCGGAAACAACTACTGGTCTTCCAGGGAACGATTAAAGCGTAGACAGTTTAAGACAATACTCCCATTTAGAGAAGCCCGCATGGTGACTGTTATATTCTATCCCGATGCAATTTCTGTGTTTAATCAACACTCTGAAGGAACACAGGTTACAGAATGCCTCCAGATGTGCTTCGGAAACTACTACTGGTCTTAAAGGAATCGATAAAAGCGTAGACAGTTTAAGACATTACTCCCATGGAGAAAAGTACGCATGGTGCTTATTGTATTCAATGCCGATGCAATTTTTGTGTTTCATCAACACTCTGAAGGTCCACATATTACGGAATGCCTCCAGATGTGCTTCGGAAACAACTACTGGTCTTCGAGGGAACGATCGAAGCGTAGACAGTTTAAGACATTACTCCCATGGAGAGAATTCCGCATGGTACTTATTGTATTCAATGCCGATGCAATTTTTGCGTTTGATCAACACTCTGAAGGTCCACAGATTACAGAATGCCTACAGATGTGCTTCGGAAACTAGTACTGGTCTTCCAGGAATCGATCAAAGCGTAGACAAATTGAGACATTACTCCCATGGAGAAAAGTCTTCATGGTGCTTATTGTATTCAATGCCGATGCAATTTTTGTGTTTCATCAACACTCTGAAGGTCCACAGATTGCAGAATGCCTCCTGATGTGCTCCGGAAACAGCTACTGGTCACCCAGGGAACGATCAAATCGTAGACATTTTAAGACATTACTCCCATGGAGAGAATTCCGCATGGTACTCATTGTATTCAATGCCGATGCCATTTTTGTGTTTGATCAACACTCTGAAGGTCCACAGATTACGGAATGTCTACAGATGTGCTTCAGAAACTGCTACTGGTCTTCCAGGGAACGATCAAGGCGTAGACTGTTTGACACATTACTCCGATGGATAAAAGTCCGCATGGTGACAGTCATATTCTATCCCGATGCAATTTCAGTGTTTAATTAACACTCGGAAGGTACACAGATTAAGGAATGCCTACAGATGTGCTTCAGAAACTGATACTGGTCTTTCAGGGACCGATCAAAGCGTAGTCAGTTTAAGACATTACTACCAAGGAGAAAAGCCCGCATGGTGCTTATTGTATTCAATGCCGATGCAATTTTTGTGTTTCGTCAACACCCTGAGGGTCCACAGATTACGGATTGCCTACAGATGTGCTTCAGACACTGCTACTGGTCTTACAGGGTACGATCAAATCGTAGACAGTTTAACACATTTCTCCCTTGGAGAAAAGTCCGCATGGTGCCTGTTGTATTCAATCCCGAAGCAGTTTCTGTGTTTCATCAACACTCTGATGGTCCACGGATTACAGAATGCCTCCAGATGTGCTTCGGAAACTACTACTGGTCTTCCAGGGAACGATCAAAGAATAGTCAATTTAAGACATTACTCCCATGGAGAAAAGTCCACATTGTACTTATTATAGCCAATGCCGATGCAGTTTCTGTGTTTCATCATCACTCTGAAGGTCCATAGATTACAGAATGCCTCTGGATGTGCTTCGGAAACAACTACTGGTCTTCCAGGGAACTATCAAAGCGTAGACAGTTTAAGACATTACTCCCATGGAGAAAAGTCCGCATGGTGACTGTTATATTCTATCCCGATGCAATTTCTGTGTTTAATAAACACTCTGAAGGTACACAGATTACAGAATGCCTCCAGATGTGCTTCGGAAACTACTACTGGTCTTCCAGGAATCGATCAATGCGTAGACAGTTTAAGACATTACTCCCATGGAGAAAAGTCCGCATGGTGACTGTTATATTCTATCCCGATGCAATTTCTGTGTTTAATCAACACTCTGAAGGAACACAGATTACAGAATGCCTCCAGATGTGCTTCGGAAACTACTACTGGTCTTACAGGAATCGATCAAAGCGTAGACAGTTTACGACATTACTCACCATGGAGAAAAGTCCGCATGGTGCTTATTGTATTCAATGCCGATGCAATTTTTGTGTTTCATCAACACTCTGAAGGTACACAGATTACAGAATGCCTACAGATGTGCTTCAGAAACTACTACTGGTCTTCCAGGAATCGATTAAAGCGTAGACAGTTTAAGACATTACTCCCATGGAGAAAAGTCCGCATGGTGCTTATTGTATTCAATGCCGATGCTATTTTTGTGTTTCATCAACACTCTGAAGGTCCACGGATTACAGAATGCCTCCAGATGTGCTTCGGAAATTACTACTCGTTTTCCAGGAATCGATCAAAGCGTAGACAGTTTAAAACATTACTCCCATGGAGAAAAGTCCGCATGATTCTTATTGTATTCAATGCCGATGCAATTTTTGTGTTTCATCAACACTCTGAAGGTCCACAGATTACGGAATGCCTACAGATGTGCTTCGGAAACTGCTACTGGTCTTCCAGGGAACGATCAAAGCGTAGACAATTTAAGACATTTCTCCCTTGGAGAAAAGTCCGCATGGTGTTTATTGTATTCAATGCCGATGCAATTTTTGTGCTTCATCAACACTCTGAAGGTCCACAGATTACGGAATGATTACAGATGTGCTTCGGAAACAGCTACTGGACTTCCAGGGAACGATTAAAGCGTAGACAGTTTAAGACACTACTCCCATTTAGAAACGTCCGCATGGTGACTGTTATATTCTATCCCGATGCAATTTCTGTGTTTAATCAACACTCTCAGGGACACAGATTACAGAATGCCTCCAGATGTGCTTCGGAAACTACTACTGGTCTTAAAGGAATCGATAAAACCGTAGACAGTTTAAGACATTACTCCCATGGAGAAAAGTCCGCGTGGTGCATATTGTATTCATTGCCGATGCAATTTTTGTGTTTCATCAACACTCTGAAGTTCCACAGTTTACGGAATGCCTACAGATGTGCTTCGGAAACTACTACTGGTCTTCCAGGAACGATCAAAGCGTAGAAAAATTGAGACATTACTCCCATGGAGAAAAGTCCGCATGGTGACTGTTCCATTCAATCCCGATGCATTTCCTGTGTTTCATCATCACTCTAATGGTCCACAGATTACAAAATGAGTCCAGATGTACATCGGAACCAACTACTGTTCTTCCAGGGAACGACCAAAGCGTAGATAGTTTAAGACATTACTCCCATGGAGAGAATTCCGCATGGTACTCATTGTATTCAATGCCGATGCAATTTTTGTGTTTGATCAACACTCTGAAGGTCCAAAGATTACGTAATGCCTACAGATGTGCTTCGGAAACTGCTACTGGTCTTCCAGGGAACGATCAAGACGTAGACTGTTTGTCACATTCTTCCCATGGATAAAAGTCCGCATGGTGACAGTTATATTCTATCCCGATGCAATTTCAGTGTTTAATCGACACTCTGAAGGTACACAGATTAAGGAATGCCTACAGATGTGCTTCAGAAACTGATACTGGTCTTCCAGGGACCGATCAAAGCGTAGACAGTTGAAGACATTACTCCCATGAAAAAAAGTTCTCATTCTACTTATTGTAATCAATGCCGTTGCAGTTTCTGTGTTTCATCATCACTCTGAAGGTCCACAGATTACAGAATGCCTCCAGATGTGCTTCGGAATCAACTACTGGTCTTAAAGGAGCGATCAAAGCGTAGACAGTTTTAGACATTACTCCCAAGGAGAAAAGTACGCATGGAGCCTATTGTATTCAATGTCGGTGCAATTTTTGTGTTTCATCAAGACTCTGATGGTCCACAGATTACAGAATGCTTCCAGACGTGCTTCGGTAACTGCCACTGGTCTTCCAGGGAACAATCAAAGCGTAGACAGTTTAAGACATTACTTTCATGGTGAAAAGTCCGCATGGTGACAGTCATATTCTATCCCGATGCAATTTCAGTGTTTAATTGACACTCGGAAGGTACACAGATTAAGGAATGCCTACAGTTGTGCTTCAGAAACTGATACTGGTCTTTCAGGGACCGATCAAAGCGTAGTCAGTTTAAGACATTACTACCAAGGAGAAAAGCACGCATGGTGCTTATTGTATTCAATGCCGATGCAATTTTTGTGTTTCGTCAACACCCTGAGGGTCCACAGATTACGGATTGCCTACAGATGTGCTTCAGACACTGCTACTGGTCTTACAGGGTACGATCAAGTCGTAGACAGTTTAACACATTTCTCCCTTGGAGAAAAGTCCGCATGGTGCCTGTTGTATTCAATCCCGAAGCAGTTTCTGTGTTTCATCAACACTCTGATGGTCCACGGATTACAGAATGCCTCCAGATGTGCTTCGGAAACTACTACTGGTCTTCCAGGGAACGATCAAAGAATAGTCAATTTAAGACATTACTCCCATGGAGAAAAGTCCACATTGTACTTATTATAGCCATTGCCGATGCAGTTTCTGTGTTTCATCATCACTCTGAAGGTCCATAGATTACAGAATGCCTCTGGATGTGCTTCGGAAACAACTACTGGTCTTCCAGGGAACTATCAAAGCGTAGACAGTTTAAGACATTACTCCCATGGAGAAAAGTCCGCATGGTGACTGTTATATTCTATCCCGATGCAATTTCTGTGTTTAATAAACACTCTGAAGGTACACAGATTACAGAATGCCTCCAGATGTGCTTCGGAAACTACTACTGGTCTTCCAGGAATCGATCAAGGCGTAGACAGTTTAAGACATTACTCCCATGGAGAAAAGTCAGCATGGTGACTGTTATATTCTATCCCGATGCAATTTATGTGTTTAATCAACACTCTGAAGGAACACAGATTACAGAATGCCTCCAGATGTGCTTCGGAAACTACTACTGGTCTTACAGGAATCGATCAAAGCGTAGACAGTTTACGACATTACTCACCATGGACAAAAGTCCGCATGGTGCTTATTGTATTCAATGCCGATGCAATTTTTGTGTTTCATCAACACTCTGAAGGTCCACAGATTACAGAATGCCTACAGATGTGCTTCAGAAACCACTACTGGTCTTCCAGGAATCGATTAAAGCGTAGACAGTTTAAGACATTACTCCCATGGAGAAAAGTCCGCATGGTGCTTATTGTATTCAATGCCGATGCTATTTTTGTGTTTCATCAACACTCTGAAGGTCCACGGATTACAGAATGCCTCCAGATGTGCTTCGGAAATTACTACTGGTTTTCCAGGAATCGATCAAAGCTTAGACAGTTTAAGACATTACTCCCATGGAGAAAAGTCCGCATGATTCTTATTGTATTCAATGCCGATGCAATTTTTGTGTTTCATCAACACTCTGAAGGTCCACAGATTACGGAATGCCTACAGATGTGCTTCGGAAACTACTACTGGTCTTCCAGGGAACGATCAAAGCGTAGACAATTTAAGACATTTCTCCCTTGGAGAAAAGTCCGCATGGTGTTTATTGTATTCAATGCCGATGCAATTTTTGTGCTTCATCAACACTCTGAAGGTCCACAGATTACGGAATGATTACAGATGTGCTTCGGAAACAGCTACTGGACTTCCAGGGAACGATTAAAGCGTAGACAGTTTAAGACACTACTCCCATTTAGAAACGTCCGCATGGTGACTGTTATATTCTATCCCGATGCAATTTCTGTGTTTAATCAACACTCTCAGGGACACAGATTACAGAATGCCTCCAGATGTGCTTCGGAAACTACTACTGGTCTTAAAGGTATCGATCAAAGCGTAGACAGTTTAAGACATTACTCCCATGGAGAAAAGTCCGCGTGGTGCATATTGTATTCATTGCCGATGCAAATTTTGTGTTTCATCAACACTCTGAAGTTCCACAGTTTACGGAATGCCTACAGATGTGCTTCGGAAACTACTACTGGTCTTCCAGGAACGATCAAAGCGTAGAAAAATTGAGACATTACTCCCATGGAGAAAAGTCCGCATGGTGACTGTTCCATTCAATCCCGATGCATTTCCTGTGTTTCATCATCACTCTAATGGTCCACAGATTACAAAATGAGTCCAGATGTACATCGGAACCAACTACTGTTCTTCCAGGGAACGATCAAAGCATAGACAGTTTAACACATTTCTCCCATGGAGATAAGTCCGCATGGTGCTTATTGTATTCAATGCCGATGCAATGTTTGTGTTTCATCAACACTCTGAAGGTCCACAGATTACAGAATGCCTCCAGATGTGCTTCGGAAACATCTACTGGTCATCCAGGGAACGACCAAAGCGTAGATAGTTTAAGACATTACTCCCATGGAGAGAATTCCGCATGGTACTCATTGTATTCAATGCCGATGCAATTTTTGTGTTTGATCAACACTCTGAAGGTCCACAGATTACGGAATGCCTACAGATGTGCTTCGGAAACTGCTACTGGTCTTCCAGGGAACGATCAAGACGTAGACTGTTTGTCACATTCTTCCCATGGATAAAAGTCCGCATGGTGACAGTTATATTCTATCCCGATGCAATTTCAGTGTTTAATCGACACTCTGAAGGTACACAGATTAAGGAATGCCTACAGATGTGCTTCAGAAACTGATACTGGTCTTCCAGGGACCGATCAAAGCGTAGACAGTTGAAGACATTACTCCCATGAAAAAAAGTTCTCATTCTACTTATTGTAATCAATGCCGTTGCAGTTTCTGTGTTTCATCATCACTCTGAAGGTCCACAGATTACAGAATGCCTCCAGATGTGCTTCGGAATCAACTACTGGTCTTAAAGGAGCGATCAAAGCGTAGACAGTTTTAGACATTACTCCCAAGGAGAAAAGTACGCATGGAGCTTATTGTATTCAATGGCGGTGCAATTTTTGTGTTTCATCAAGACTCTGATGGTCCACAGATTACAGAATGCTTCCAGACGTGCTTCGGTAACTGCTACTGGTCTTCCAGGGAACAATCAAAGCGTAGACTGTTTAAGACATTACTCCCATGGAGAAAAGCCGCATGGTGCTTATTGTATTCAATGCCGATGCAATTTTTGTGTTTTGTCAACACCCTGAGGGTCCACAGATTACGGATTGCCTACAGATGTGCTTCAGACACTGCTACTGGTCTTCCAGGGAACGAGCAAAGCGTAGACAATTTAAGATATTACGCACAAAAGGGGGAAAGTCGGCATGGTGCTTATTGTCTTTAATGCCGATGCAATTTTTGTGTTTCATCAACACTGTGAAGGTCCACAGATTACGGAATGCCTACAGATGTGCTTCGGAAACTAATACTGCTTTTCAAGGAATCGATCAAAGCGTAGACAGTTTAAGACATTACTCCCAAGGAGAAAAGTCCGCATGGAGCTTATTGTATTCAATGCCGATGCAATTTTTGTGCTTCATCAACACTCTGAAGGTCCACATATTACAGAATGCCTACAGATGTGCTTCGGAAACAACTACTGGTCTTCCAGGGAACGATTAAAGCGTAGACAGTTTAAGACACTACTCCCATTTAGAGAAGTCCGCATGGTGACTATTATATTCTATCCCGATGCAATTTCTGTGTTTAATCAACACTCTGAAGGAACACAGATTACAGAATGCCTCCAGATGTGCTTCGGAAACTACTTCTGGTCTTCCTGGAATCGATTAAAGCGTAGACAGTTTAAGACATTACTCCCATGGAGAAAAGTCCGCATGGTGCTTATTGTATTCATTGCCGATGCAATTTTTGTGTTTCATCAACACTCTGAAGGTCCACGGATTACAGAATGCCTCCAGATGTGCTTCGGAAATTACTACTGGTTTTCCAGGGATCGATCAAAGCGTAGACAGTTTAAGACATTACTCCCATGGAGAAAAGTCCGCATGGTACTTATTGTATTCAATGCCGATGCAATGTTTGTGTTCCATCAACACTCTGAAGTTCCACAGTTTACGGAATGCCTACAGATGTGCTTCGGAAACTACTACTGGTCTTCCAGGAATCGATCAAAACGTAGAAAAATTGAGACATTACTCCCATGGAGAAAAGTTCGCATGGTGACTGTTCCTTTCAATCCCGATGCATTTCCTGTGTTTCATCATCACTCTAATGGTCCACAGTTTACAAAATGAGTCCAGATGTACATCGGAAGCAACTACTGGTCTTCCAGGGAACGATCAAAGCATAGGCTGTTTAACACATTTCTCCCACTGAGAAAAGTCCGCATGGTGCTTATTGTATTCAATGCCGATGCAATGTTTGTGTTTCATCAACACTCTGAAGGTCCACAGATTACAGAATGCCTCCAGATGTGCTTCGGAAACAACTACTGGTCATCCAGGGAACGATCAAAGCGTAGACAGTTTAAGACATTACTCCCATGGAGAGAATTCCGCATATTACTCATTGTATTCAATGCCGAAGCAATTTTTGTGTTTGATCAACACTCTGAAGCTCCACAGATTACGGAATGCCTCCAGATGTGCTTCGGAATCAACTACTGGTCTTAAAGGAACGATCAAAGCGTAGACAGTTTTAGACATTACTCCCAAGGAGAAAAGTACGCATGGAGCTTATTGTATTCAATGTCGATGAATTTTTTGTGTTTCATCAACACTCTGATGGTCCACAGATTACGGAATGCTTCCAGACGTGTTTCGGAAACTACTACTGGTCTTCCAGGGAACAATCAAAGCGTAGACAGTTTAAGACATTACTCCCATGGAGAAAAGTCCGCATGGTGCTTATTGTATTCAATGCCGACGCAATTTTTGTGTTTCGTCAACACCCTGAGGGTCCACAGTTTACGGTTTGCCTACAGATGTGCTTCAGACACTGCTACTGGTCTTCCAGGGAACGAGCAGAGCGTAGACAGTTTAAGATATTACTCCCAATTAGAAAAGTCCGCATGGAGCTTATTGTATTCAATGCCGATGCAATTTTTGTGCTTCATCAACACTCTGAAGGTCCACAGATTACGGAATGCCTACAGATGTGCTTCGGAAACTACTACTGGTCTTCCAGGGAACGATCAAAGCGTAGACAGTTTAAGACATTTCTCCCTTGGAGAGAGTTCCGCATGGTACTTATTGTATTCAATGCCGATGCAATTTTTGTGTTTGATCAACACTCTGAAGGTCCACAGATTACAGAATGCCTACAGATGTGCTTCAGAAACTACTACTGGTCTTCCAGGAATCGATCAAAGCGTAGACAGTTTAGACATTACTCCCATGGAGAAAACTACGCATGGTGCTTATTGTATTCAATGCCGATGCAATTTTTGTGCTTCATTTACACTCTGAAGGTCAACAGATTACGGAATGATTACAGATGTGCTTCGGAAACAACTACTGGTCTTCCAGGGAACGATTAAAGCGTAGACAGTTTAAGGCACTACTCCTATTTAGAAAAGTCCGCACGGTAAGTGTTATATTCTATCCCGATGCAATTTCTGTGTTTAATCAACACTCTGAGGGACACAGATTACAGAATGCCTCCAGATGTGCTTCGGAAACTACTACTGGTCTTAAAGGAATCGATAAAATCGTAGACAGTTTAAGACATTACTCCCATGGAGAAAAGTAAGCATGGTGCTTATTGTATTCAATGCCGGTGCAATTCTTGTGGTTCATCAACACTCTGAAGGTCCACATATTACGGAATGCCTACAGATGTGCTTCGGAAACAACTACTGGTCTTCCAAGGAACGATTAAAGCGTAGACAGTTTAAGACAATACTCCCATTTAGAGAAGTCCGCATTGTGACTGTTATATTCTATCCCGATGCAATTTCTGTGTTTAATCAACACTCTGAAGGAACACAGATTACAGAATGCCTCCAGATGTGCTTCGGAAACTACTACTGGTCTTAAAGGAATCGATCAAAGCGTAGACAGTTCAAGACATTACTCCCATGGAGAAAAGTACGCATGGTGCTTATTGTATTCAATGCCGATGCAATTTCTGTGTTTAATCAACACTCTGAGGGACACAGATTACGGAATGCCTACAGATGTGCTTCGGAAACTAGTACTGGTTTTCCAGGAATCGATCAAAGCGTAGACAAATTGAGACATTACTCCCATGGAGAAAAGTCCGCATGGTGACTGTTATATTCTATCCCGATGCAATTTCTGTGTTTAATAAACACTCTGAAGGTACACAGATTACAGAATGCCTCCAGATGTGCTTCGGAAACTACTACTGGTCTTCCAGGAATCGATCAATGTGTAGACAGTTTAAGACATTACTCCCATGGAGAAAAGTCCGCATGGTGACTGTTATATTCTATCCCGATGCAATTTCTGTGTTGAATCAACACTCTGAAGGAACACAGATTACAGAATGCCTCCAGATGTGCTTCGGAAACTATTACTGGTCTTACAGGAATCGATCATAGCGTAGACAGTTTAAGACATTAATCCCATGGAGAAAAGTCCGCATGGTGCTATTGTATTAAATGCCGATGCAATTTTTGTGTTTCATCAACACTTTGAAGGTCCACATATTACGGAATGCCTACAGATGTGCTTCAGAAACCACTACTGGTCTTCGAGGGAACGATCGAAGCGTAGACAGTTTAAGCCATTACTCCCATGGAGAAAAGTCCTCAAGGTACTTATTGTATTCAATGCCGATGCAATATTTGTGTTTCATTAACACTCTGAAGATCCACAGATAACAGAATGCCTCCAGATGGGCTTCGGAAACTACTACTGGTTTTCCAGGTATCGATCAAAGCGTAGACATTTTAAGACATTACTCCCATGGAGAGAATTCCGCATGGTACTCATTGTATTCAATGCCGATGCAATTTTTGTGTTGGATCAACACTCTGAAGTTCCACAGATTACAGAATGCCTCCAAATGTGCTTCGGAAGCAACTACTGGTCATCCAGGGAACGATCAAAGCGTAGACAGTTTAAGACATTACTCCCATGGAGAGATTCCGCATGGTACTTATTGTATTCAATGCCGATGCAATTTTTGTGTTTGATCAACACTCTGAAGGTCCACAGATTACAGAATGCCTACAGATGTGCTTCAGAAACTACTACTGGTCTTCCAGGAATCGATCAAAGCGTAGACAGTTTAAGACATTACTCCCATGGAGAAAAGTCCGCATGGTGCTTATTGTATTCAATGCCGATGCAATTTTTGTGTTTCATCAACGCTCTGAAGGTCCACATATTACGGAATGCCTACAGATGTGCTTCGGAAACAACTACTGGTCTTCGAGGGAACGATTAAAGCGTAGACAGTTTAAGACAATACTCCCATTTAGAGAAGTCCGCATGGTGACTGTTATATTCTATCCCGATGCAATTTCTGTGTTTAATCAACACTCTGAAGGAACACAGATTACAGAATGCCTCCAGATGTGCTTCGGAAACTACTGCTGGTCTTAAAAAAATCGATCAAAGCGTAGACAGTTTAAGACATTACTCCCATGGAGAGAATTCCGCATGGTACTTATTGTATTCAATGCCGATGCAATTTTTGCGTTTGATCAACACTCTGAAGGTCCACAGATTACAGAATGCCTACAGATGTGCTTCGGAAACTAGTACTGGTCTTCCAGGAATCGATCAAAGCGTAGACAAAGTGAGACATTACTCCCATTGACAAAAGTCCGCATGGTGCTTATTGTATTCAATGCCGATGCAATTTTTGTGTTTCATCAACACTCTGAAGGTCCACAGATTACGGAATGCCTACTGATGTGCTTCGGAAACTACTACTGGTCTTCCAGGGAACGATCAAGGCGTAGACTGTTTGACATTACTCCGATGGATAAAAGTCCGCATGGTGACAGTCATATTCTATCCGGATGCAATTTCAGTGTTTAATTGACACTCTGAAGGTACACAGATTTAGGAATGCCTACAGATGTGCCTCGGAAACTGATACTGGTCTTCCAGGGACCGATCAAAGCGTAGTCAGTTTAAGACATTACTACCAAGGAGAAAAGTCCACATGGTGCTTATTGTATTCAATGCCGATGCAATTTTTGTGTTTCGTCAACACCCTGAGGGTCCACAGATTACGGATTGCCTACAGATGTGCTATAGACACTGCTACTGGTCTTACAAGGTTCGATCAAATCGTAGACAGTTTAACACATTTCTCCCTTGGAGAAAAGTCCGCATGGTGCCTGTTGTATTCAATCCCGAAGCAGTTTCTGTGTTTCATCAACACTCTGATGGTCCACGGATTACAGAATGCCTCCAGATGTGCTTCGGAAACTACTACTGGTCTTACAGGAATCGATCAAAGCGTAGATAGTTTGAGACATTAATCCCATGGAGAAAAGTCCGCATGGTGCTTATTGTATTCAATGACGATGCAATTTTTGTGTTTCATCAACACTCTGAAGGTCCACATATTACGGAATGCCTACAGATGTGCTTCGGAAACAACAATTGGTCATCGAGGGAACGATCGAAGCGTAGACAGTTTAAGCCATTACTCCCATGGAGAAATGTCCTCAAGGTGCTTATTGTATTCAATGCCAATGCAATATTTGTGTTTCATCAACACTCTGAAGATCCACAGATAACAGAATGCCTCCAGATGTGCTTCGGAAACTACTACTGTTTTTCCAGGTATCGATCAAAGCGTAGACAAAATGAGACATTACTCCCATGGAGAAAAGTCCGCATGGTGCTTATTGTATTCAATGCCGATGCAATTTTTGTGTTTCATCAACAATCTGAAGGTCCACAGATTACAGAATGCCTCCAGATGTGCTTCGGAAACAACTACTGGTCATCCATTGAACGATCAAAGCGTAGACAGTTTAAGTCATTACTCCCATGGAGAGAATTCCGCGTGGTACTTATTGTATTCAATGCCGATGCAATTTTTGTGTTTGATCAACACTCTGAAGGTCCACAGATTACAGAATGCCTACAGATGTGCTTCAGAAACTACTACTGGTCTTCCAGGAATCGATCAAAGTGTAGACAGTTTAAGACATTACTCCCATGGAGAAAAGTCCGCATGGTGCTTATTGTATTCAATGTCGATGCAATTTTTGTGTTTCATCAACACTCTGAAGGTCCACAGATTACGGAATGCCTACAGATGTGCTTCGGAAACTACTACTGGTCTTCCAGGGAACGATCAAAGCGTAGAGAGTTTAAGACATTTCTCCCTTGGAGAAAGGTGCGCATGGTGCTTATTGTATTCAATGCCGATGCAATTTTTGTGCTTCATTTACACTCTGTAGGTCCACAGATTACGGAAAGATTACAGATGTGCTTCGGAAACAACTACTGGTCTTCCAGGGAACGATTAAAGTGTAGACAGTTTAAGACACTACTCCCATTTAGAAAAGTCCGCATGGTGACTGTTATATTCTATCCCGATGCAATTTCTGTGTTTAATCGACACTCTGAGGGACACAGATTACAGAATGTCTCCAGATGTGCTTCGGAAACTACTACTGGTCTTAAAGGAGTCAATCAAAGCGTAGACAGTTTAAGACATTCTCCCATGGAGAAAAGTCCGCGTAGTGCATATTGTATTCATTTCCGATGCAATTTTTGTGTTTTATCAACATTCTGAGGTTCCACAGATTACGGAATGCCTACAGATGTGCTTCGGAAACTATTACTGGTCTTCCAGGAATCGATCAAAGCGTATACAAATTGAGACATTACTCCCATGGAGAAAAGTCCGCATGGTGACTGTTACATTCTATCGCGATGCAATTTCTGTGTTTAATCAACACTCTGAAGGTACACATATTACAAAATGCCTCCAGATGTGCTTCGGAAACTACTACTGGTCTTAAAGGAATCGATCAAAGCGTAGACAGTTTAAGACATTACTCCCATGGAGAAAAGTACGCATGGTGCTTATTGTATTCAATGCCGATGCAATTTTTTGGCTTCGTCAACACTCTGAAGGTCCACATATTACGGAATGCCTACAGATGTGCTTCGGAAACAACTACTGGTCTTCCAGGGAACGATCAAAGCGTAGACAGTTTAAGACATTTCTCCCTTAGTGAAAAGTCCGCATGGTGCTTATTGTATTCAATGCCGATGCAATTTTTGTGCTTCATTTACACTCTGAAGGTCCACAGATTACGGAAAGATTACAAATGTGCTTCGGAAACAACTACTGGTCTTCCAGGGAACGATTAAAGTGTAGACAGTTTAAGACACTACTCCCATTTAGAAAAGTCCGCATGGTGACTGTTATATTCTATCCCGATGCAATTTCTGTGTTTAATCAACACTCTGAAGGAACACAGATTACAGAATGCCTCCAGATGTGCTTCGGAAACTACTGCTGGTCTTAAAAAAATCGATCAAAGCGTAGACAGTTTAAGACATTACTCCCATGGAGAGAATTCCGCATGGTACTTATTGTATTCAATGCCGATGCAATTTTTGCGTTTGATCAACACTCTGATTTTCCACAGATTACAGAATGCCTACAGATGTGCTTCGGAAACTAGTACTGGTCTTCCAGGAATCGATCAAAGCGTAGACAAATTGAGACATTACTCCCATGGACAAAAGTCCGCATGGTGCTTATTGTATTCAATGCCGATGCAATTTTTGTGTTTCATCAACACTCTGAAGGTCCACAGATTACGGAATGCCTACAGATGTGCTTCGGAAACTGCTACTGGTCTTCCAGGGAACGATCAAGGCGTAGACTGTTTGACACATTACTCCGATGGATAAAAGTCCGCATGGTGACAGTCATATTCTATCCGGATGCAATTTCAGTGTTTAATTGACACTCTGAAGGTACACAGATTAAGGAATGCCTACAGATGTGCCTCGGAAACTGATACTGGTCTTCCAGGGACCGATCGAAGTGTAGTCAGGTTAAGACATTACTACCAAGGAGAAAAGTACGCATGGTGCTTATTGTATTCAATGCCGAAGCAATTTTTGTGTTTCGTCAACACCCTGAGGGTCCACAGATTACGGATTGCCTACAGATGTGCTGCAGACACTGCTACTGGTCTTCCAGGAATCGATCAAAGCGTAGACAGTTTAAGACATTACTCCCATGGAGAAAAGTCCGCATGGTGCTTATTGTATTCAATGCCGATGCAATTTTTGTCCTTCATTTACACTCTGAAGGAACACAGATTACAGAATGCCTCCAGATGTGCTTCGGAAACTACTACTGGTCTTCCAGGAATCGATCAAGGCGTAGACAGTTTAAGACATTACTCCCATGGAGAAAAGTCCTCATGGTGCTTATTGTATTCAATGCCGATGCTATTTTTGTGTTTCATCAACACTCTGAATGTCCACATATTACGGAATGCCTACAGATGTGCTTCGGAAACAACTACTGGTCTTCGAGGGAACGATCGATGCGTAGACAGTTTAAGCCATTACTCCCATGGAGAAAAGTCCTCAAGGTGCTTATTGTATTCAATGCCGATGCAATATTTGTGTTTCATTAACACTCTAAAGATCCACAGATAACAGAATGCCTCCAGATGTGCTTCGGAAACTACTACGGGTTTTCAAGGTATCGATCAAAGCGTAGACATTTTAAGACATTACTCCCATGGAGAGAATTCCGCATGGTACTCATTGTATTCAATGCCGATGCAATTTTTGTGTTTCATCAACAATCTGAAGGTCCACAGATTACAGAATGCCTCCAGATGTGCTTCGGAAACTACTACAGGATTTCCAGGAATCGATCAAATCGTAGACAGTTTAAGACATTACTCCCATGTAGAAAAGTCCACATGGTGCTTGTTGTATTCAATGCCGATGCAATTTTTGTATTCCATCAACACTCTGAAGGTCCACAGATTACGGAATGCCTACAGATGTGCTTCGGAAACTACTACTGGTCTTCCAGGGATCGATCAAAGCGTAGACAGTTTAAGACATTTCTCCCTTGGAGAAAAGTCCCCATGGTGCTTATTGTATTCAATGCCGATGCAATTTTTGTGCTTCATTTACACTCTGAAGGTCCACGGATTACGGAAGGATTACAGATGTGCTTCAGAAACAACTACTGGTCTTCCAGGGAACGATTAAAGTGTAGGCAGTTTAAGACACTACTCCCATATAGAAAAGTCCGCATGGTACTGTTATATTCTATCCCGATGCAATTTCTGTGTTTAATCAACACTCTAAGGGACACAGATTACAGAATGCCTCCAGATGTGCTTCGGAAACTACTACTGGTCTTAAAGGAATCGATCAAAGCGTAGACAGTTTAAGACATTACTCCCATGGAGAAAAGTCCGCGTGGTGCATATTGTATTCATTGCCGATGCAATTTTTGTGTTTCATCAACACTCTGAAGTTCCACAGTTTACGGAATGCCTACAGATGTGCTTCGGAAACAACTACTGGTCTTCGAGGGAACGATCGAAGCGTAGAAAAATTGAGACATTACTCCCATGGAGAAAAGTCCGCACGGTGACTGTTACATTCAATCCCGATGCAGTTCCTGTGTTTCATCATGACTCTGATGGTCCACAGATTACTGAATGAGTGCAGATGTGCATCGGAAACAACTACTGGTCTTGCAGGGAACGATCAAAGCATAGACTGTTTAAGACATTACTCCCATGGAGAAAAGTCCGCATGGTGACTGTTACATTCTATCCCGATGCAATATCTGTGTTTAATCAACACTCTGAAGGTACACATATTACAAAATGCCTCCAGATGAGCTTCGGAAACTACTACTGGTCTTAAAGGAATCGATCAAAGTGTAGACACTTTAAGACATTACTCCCATGGAGAAAAGAACGCATGGTGCTTATTGTATTCAATGCCGATGCAATTTTTGTGCTTCATCAACACTCTGAAGGTCCACATATTACGGAATGCCTACAGATGTGCTTCGGAAACAACTACTGGTCTTCCAGGGAACGATTAAAGCGTAGACAGTTTAAGACAATACTCCCATTTAGGAAAGTCCGCATGGTGACTGTTATATTCTATCCCGATGCAATTTCTGTGTTTAATCAACACTCTGAAGGAACACAGATTACAGGATGCCTCCAGATGTGCTTCGAAAACTACTACTGGTCTTAAAGGAATCGATAAAAGCGTAGACAGTTTAAGACATTACTCCCATGGAGAAAAGTCCGCATGGTGCTTATTGTATTCAATGCCGATGCAATTTTTGTGTTTCATCAACACTCTGAAGGTCCACATATTACGGAATGCCTACAGATGTGCTTCGGAAACTACTACTGGTCTTCGAGGGAACGATCGAAGCGTAGACACTTTAAGACATTACTCCCATGGAGAGAATTCCGCATGGTACTTATTGTATTCTATGCCGATGCAATTTTTGTGTTTGATCAACACTCTGAAGGTCCACAGATTACAGAATATCTACAGATGTGTTTCGGAAACTAGTACTGGTCTTCCAGGAATCGATCAAAGGGTAGACAAATTGAGACTTTACTCCCATGGAGAAAAGTCCGCATGGTGCTTATTGTATTCAATGCCGATGCAATTTTTGTGTTTCATCAACACTCTGAAGGTCCACAGATTACAGAATGCCTCCAGATGTGCTTCGGAAACAACTACTGGTCATCCAGGGAACGACCAAATCGTAGACATTTTAAGACATTACTCCCATGGAGAGAATTCTGCATGGTACTCATTGTATTCAATGCCGATGCAATTTTTGTGTTTCGTCAACACCCTGAGGGTCCACAGATTACGGATTGCCTACAGATGTGCTGCAGACACTGCTACTGGTCTTACAGGGTACGATCAAATGGTAGACAGTTTAACACATTTCTCCCTTGGAGAAAAGTCCGCATGGTGCCTGTTGTATTCAATCCCGAAGCAGTTTCTGTGTTTCATCAACACTCTGATGGTCCACGGATTACAGAATGCCTCCAGATGTGCTTCGGAAACTACTACTGGTCTTCCAGGGAACGATAAAAGAATAGTCAATTTAAGACATTACTCCTATGGAGAGAAGTCCGCATGGTGACTGTTATATTCTATCCCGATGCCATTTCTGTGTTTAATCAACACTCTGAAGGTACACAGATTACAGAATGCCTCCAGATGTGCTTCGGAAACTACTACTGGTCTTTCAGGAATCGATCAAAACGTAGACAGTTTAAGACATTTCTCCCTTGGAGAAAAGTCCGCATGGTGCTTATTGTATTCAATGCCGATGCAATTTTTGTGCTTCATTTACACTCTGAAGGTCCACAGATTACGGAAAGATTACAGATGTGCTTCGGAAACAACTACTGGTCTTCCAGGGAACGATTAAAGTGTAGACAGTTTAAGACACTACTCCCATTTAGAAAAGTCCGCATGGTGACTGTTATATTCTATCCCGATGCAATTTGTGTGTTTAATCAACACTCTGAAGGAACACAGATTACAGAATGCCTCCAGATGTGCTTCGGAAACTACTGCTGGTCTTAAAAAAATCGATCAAAGCGTAGACACTTTAAGACATTACTCCCATGGAGAGAATTCCGCATGGTTCTTATTGTATTCAATGCCGATGCAATTTTTGCGTTTTATCGACACTCTTATGGTCCACAGATTACAGAATGCCTACAGATGTGCTTCGGAAACTAGTACTGGTCTTCCAGGAATCGATCAAAGCGTAGACAAATTGAGACATTACTCCCATGGACAAAAGTCCGCATGGTGCTTATTGTATTCAATGCCGATGCAATTTTTGTGTTTCGTCAACACCCTGAGGGTCCACAGATTACGGATTGCCTACAGATGTGCTGCAGACACTGCTACTGGTCTTCCAGGAATCGATCAAAGCGTAGACAGTTTAAGACATTACTCCCATGGAGAAAAGTCCGCATGGTGCTTATTGTATTCAATGCCGATGCAATTTTTGTTCTTCATTTACACTCTGAAGGAACACAGATTACAGAATGCCTCCAGATGTGCTTCGGAAACTACTACTGGTCTTCCAGGAATCGATCAAGGCGTAGACAGTTTAAGACATTACTCCCATGGAGAAAAGTCCTCATGGTGACTATTATATTCTATCCCGATGCAATTTCTGTGTTTAATCAGCACTCTGAAGGAACACAGATTACAGAATGCCTCCAGATGTGCTTCGGAAACTACTATTGGTCTTACAGGAATCGATCAAATCGTAGACAGTTTAAGACATTAATCCCATGGAGAAAAGTACGCATGGTGCTTATTGTATTCAATGCCGATGCAATTTTTGTGTTTCATCAACACTCTGAATGTCCACATATTACGGAATGCCTACAGATGTGCTTCGGAAACAACTACTGGTCTTCGAGGGAACGATCGATGCGTAGACAGTTTAAGCCATTACTCCCATGGAGATAAGTCCTCAAGGTGCTTATTGTATTCAATGCCGATGCAATATTTGTGTTTCATTAACACTCTGAAGATCCACAGATAACAGAATGCCTCCAGATGTGCTTCGGAAACTACTACTGGTTTTCAAGGTATCGATCAAAGCGTAGACATTTTAAGACATTACTCCCATGGAGAGAATTCCGCATATTACTCATTGTATTCAATGCCGATGCAATTTTTGTGTTTCATCAACAATCTGAAGGTCCACAGATTACAGAATGCCTCCAGATGTGCTTCGGAAACTACTACAGGATTTCCAGGAATCGATCAAAGCGTAGACAGTTTAAGACATTACTCCCATGGAGAAAAGTCCACATGGTGCTTGTTGTATTCAATGCCGATGCAATTTTTGTGTTTCATCAACACTCTGAAGGTCCACAGATTACGGAATGCCTACAGATGTGCTTCGGAAACTACTACTGGTCTTCCAGGGAACGATCAAAGCGTAGACAGTTTAAGACATTTCTCCCTTGGAGAAAAGTCCCCATGGTGCTTATTGTATTCAATGCCGATGCAATTTTTGTGCTTCATTTACACTCTGAAGGTCCACGGATTACGGAAGGATTACAGATGTGCTTCGGAAACAACTACTGGTCTTCCAGGGAACGATTAAAGTGTAGACAGTTTAAGACACTACTCCCATATAGAAAAGTCCGCATGGTACTGTTATATTCTATCCCGATGCAATTTCTGTGTTTAATCAACACTCTAAGGGACACAGATTACAGAATGCCTCCAGATGTACTTCGGAAACTACTACTGGTCTTAAAGGAATCGATCAAAGCGTAGACAGTTTAAGACATTACTCCCATGGAGAAAAGTCCGCGTGGTGCATATTGTATTCATTGCCGATGCAATTTTTGTGTTTCATCAACACTCTGAAGTTCCACAGTTTACGGAATGCCTACAGATGTGCTTCGGAAACAACTACTGGTCTTCGAGGGAACGATCGAAGCGTAGAAAAATTGAGACATTACTCCCATGGAGAAAAGTCCGCATGGTGACTGTTACATGCAATCCCGATTCAGTTCCTGTGTTTCATCATGACTCTGATGGTCCACAGATTACTGAGTGAGTGCAGATGTGCATCGGAAACAACTACTGGTCTTGCAGGGTACGATCAAAGCATAGACTGTTTAAGACATTACTCCCATGGAGAAAAGTCCGCATGGTGACTGTTACATTCTATCCCGATGCAATTTCTGTGTTTAATCAACACTCTGAAGGTACACATATTACAAAATGCCTCCAGATGAGCTTCGGAAACTACTACTGGTCTTAAAGGAATCGATCAAAGTGTAGACAGTTTAAGACATTACTCCCATGGAGAAAAGAACGCATGGTGCTTATTGTATTCAATGCCGATGCAATTTTTGTGCTTCATCAACACTCTGAAGGTCCACATATTACGGAATGCCTACAGATGTGCTTCGGAAACAACTACTAGTCTTCCAGGGAACGATTAAAGCGTAGACAGTTTAAGACAATACTCCCATTTAGGGAAGTCCGCATGGTGACTGTTATATTCTATCCCGATGCAATTTCTGTGTTTAATCAACACTCTGAAGGAACACAGATTACAGGATGCCTCCAGATGTGCTTCGGAAACTACTACTGGTCTTAAAGGAATCGATAAAAGCGTAGACAGTTTAAGACATTACTCCCATGGAGAAAAGTCCGCATGGTGTTTATTGTATTCAATGCCGATGCAATTTTTGTGTTTCATCAACACTCTGAAGGTCCACATATTACGGAATGCCTACAGATGTGCTTCGGAAACAACTACTGGTCTTCGAGGGAACGATCGAAGCGTAGACACTTTAAGACATTACTCCCATGGAGAGAATTCCGCATGGTACTTATTGTATTCAATGCCGATGCAATTTTTGTGTTTGATCAACACTCTGAAGGTCCACAGATTACAGAATATCTACAGATGTGCTTCGGAAACTAGTACTGGTCTTCCAGGAATCGATCAAAGCGTAGACAAATTGAGACTTTACTCCCATGGAGAAAAGTCCGCATGGTGCTTATTGTAATCAATGCCGATACAATTTTTGTGTATCGTCAACACCCTGAGGGTCCACAGATTACGGATTGCCTACAGATGTGCTGCAGACACTGCTACTGGTCTTACAGGGTACGATCAAATCGTAGACAGTTTAACACATTTCTCCCTTGGAGAAAAGTCCGCATGGTGCCTGTTGTATTCAATCCCGAAGCAGTTTCTATGTTTCATCAACACTCTGATGGTCCACGGATTACAGAATGCCTCCAGATGTGCTTCGGAAACTACTACTGGTCTTCCAGGGAACGATAAAACAATAGTCAATTTAAAACATTACTCCTATGGAGAAAAGTCCGCATGGTGACTGTTATATTCTATCCCGATGCCATTTCTGTGTTTAATCAACACTCTGAAGGTACACAGATTACAGAATGCCTCCAGATGTGCTTCGGAAACTACTACTGGTCTTCCAGGAATCGATCAAAGCGTAGACAGTTTAAGACATTACTCCCATGGAGAAAAGTCCGCATGGTGACTGTTATGTTCTATCCCGATGCAATTTCTGTGTTTAATCAACACTCTGAAGGAACACAGATTACAGAATGCCTCCAGATGTTCTTCGGATACTACTACTGGTCTTACAGGAATCGATCAGAGCGTACACAGTTTAAGACATTAATCCCATGGAGAAAAGTACGCATGGTGCTTATTGTATTCAATGCCGATGCAATTTTTGTGTTTCATCAACACTCTGAAGGTCCACATATTACGGAATGCCTACAGATGTGCTTCGGAAACAACTACTGGTCTTCGAGGGAACGATCGAAGCGTAGACAGTTTAAGCCATTACTCCCATGGAGAAAAGTCCCTAAGGTCCTTATTGTATTCAATGCCAATGCAATATTTGTGTTTCATCAACACTCTGAAGATCCACAGATAACAGAATGCCTCCAGATGTGCTTCGGAAACTACTACTGGTTTTCCAGGTATCGATCAAGGCGTAGACAAATTGAGACATTACTCCCATGGAGAAAAGTCCGCATGGTGCTTATTGTATTCAATGCCGATGCATTTTTTGTGTTTCATCAACACTCTGAAGGTCCACAGATTACAGAATGCCTCCAGATGTGCTTCGGAAACAACTACTGGTCATCCAGGGAACGATCAAAGCGTAGACAGTTTAAGACATTACTCCCATGGAGAGAATTCCGCATGGTACTTATTGTATTCAATGCCGATGCAATTTTTGTGTTTGATCAACACCCTGAAGGTCCACAGATTACAGAAAGCCTACAGATGAGCTTCAGAAACTACTACTGGTCTTCCAGGAATCGATCAAAGCGTAGACAGTTTAAGACATTACTCCCATGGAGATAAGTCCGCATGGTGCTTATTGTATTCAATGCCGATGCCATTTTTGTGTTTCACCAACACTCTGAAGGTCCACGGATTACAGAATGCCTCCAGATGTGCTTCGGAAACTACTACTGGTTTTCCAGGAATCGATCAAAGCGTAGACAGTTTAAGACATTACTCCCATGGAGAAAAGTCCACATGGTGCTTATTGTATTCAATGCCGATGCAATTTTTGTGTTTCATCAACACTCTGAAGGTCCATAGATTACGGAATGCCTACAGATGTGCTTCGGAAACTAATACTGGTTTTAAGGAATCGATCAAAGCGTAGACAGTTTAACACATTACTCCCAATGAGAAAAGTCCGCATGGTGCATATTGCATAGATTGCCGATGCAATTTTTGTGCTTCATCAACACTCTGAAGATCCACATATTACGGAATGACTACAATTGTGCTTCGGAAACAACTACTGGTCTTCCAGGGAACGATTAAAGCGTAGACAGTTTAAGACACCTACTCCCATGTAGATAAGTCCTCATGGTGACTGTTACATTCTATCCCGATGCAATTTCTGTGTTTAATCAACACTCTGAAGGAACAGAGATTACAGAATGCATCCAGATGTGCTTCGGAAACTACCACTTTTTTTTCCAGGTATCGATCAAAGCGTAGACAAATTGAGACATTACTCCCATGGAGAAAAGTCCGCATGGTGCTTATCGTATTCAATGCCGATGCAATTTTTGTGTTTCATCAACACTCCGAAGGTCCACAGATTACAGAATGCCTCCAGATGTGCTTCGGAAACAACTACTGGTCATCCAGGGAACGATCAAAGAGTTGACAGTTTAAGACATTACTCCCATGGAGAGAATTCCGCATGGTACTTATTGTATTCAATGCCGATGCAATTTTTGTGTTTGATCAACACTCTGAAGGTCCACAGGTTACAGAATGCCTACAGATGTGCTTCAGAAACCACTACTGGTCTTCCAGGAATCGATCAAAGCGTAGACAGTTTAAGACATTACTCCCATGGAGAAAAGTCAGCATGTTGCCAATTGTATTCAATGCCGATGCCATTTTTGTGTTTCATCAACACTCTGAAGGTCCACGGATTACAGAATGCCTCTAGATGTGCTTCGGAAACTACTACTGGTCTTAAAGGAATCGATCAAAGCGTAGACAGTTTAAGACATTACTCCCATGGAGAAAAGTACGCATGGTGCTTATTGTATTCAATGCCGATGCAATTTTTGTGCTTCATCAACACTCTGAAGGTCCACGGATTACAGAATGCCTCCAGATGTGCTTCGGAAACAACTACTGGTCTTCCAGGGAACGATTAAAGCGTAGACAATTTTCAGACACTACTCCCATTTAGAAAAGTCCGCATGGTGACTGTTATATTCTATCCCGATGCAATTTCTGTGTTTAATCAACACTCTGAGGGACACAGATTACAGAATGCCTCCAGATCTGCTTCGGAAACTACTACTGGTCTTCCAGGGAACGATCAAAGAATAGACAATTTAAGACATTACTCCCATGGAGGAAAGTCCGCATTGAACTTATTGTAGCCAATGCCGATGCAGTTTCTGTGTTTCATCATAACTCTGAAGGTCCACAGATTACAGAATGCCTCCAGATGTGCTTCGGAAACATCTACTGGTCTTCCAGGGAACGATTAAAGGGTAGACAGTTTAAGACACTACTCCCATTTAGAAAAGTCCGCATGGTGACTGTTATATTCTATCCCGATGCAATTTCTGTGTTTCATCAACACTCTGAGGGACACAGATTACAGAATGCCTCCAGATGTGCTTCGGAAATTACTACTGGTTTTCCAGGAATCGATCAAAGCGTAGACAGTTTAAGACATTACTCCCATGGAGACAAGTCCGCATGGTGCTTATTGTATTCAATGCCGATGCAATTTTTGTGTTTCATCAACACTCTGAAGGTCCACAGATTACAGAATGCCTCCAGATGTGCTTCGGAAACAACTACTGGTCATCCAGGGAACGATCAAAGCGTAGACAGTTTAAGAAATTACTAACATGGAGAGAGTTCCTCATGGTACTTATTGTATTCAATGCCGATGCAATTTTTGTGTTTCATCAACACTCTGAAGGTCCACAGATTACAGAATGCCTACAGATGAGCTTCAGAAACTACTACTGGTCTTCCAGGAATCGATCAAAGCGTAGACAGTTTAAGACATTACTCCCATGGAGATAAGTCCGCATGGTGCTTATTGTATTCAATGCCGATGCCATTTTTGTGTTTCATCAACACTCTGAAGGTCCACGGATTACAGGATGCCTCCAGATGTGCTTCGGAAACTACTACAGGTTTTCCAGGAATCGATCAAAGCGTAGACAGTTTAAGACATTACTCCCATGGTGAAAAGTCCACATGGTGCTTATTGTATTCAATGCCGATGCAATTTTTGTGTTTCATCAACACTCTGAAGGTCCACAGATTACGGAATGCCTACAAATGTGCTTCGGAAACTACTACTGGTCTTCCAGGGAACGATCAAAGCGTAGACAGTTTAAGACATTTCTCCCTTGGAGAAAAGTCCGCATGGTGCTTATTGTATTCAATGCCGATGCAATTTTTCTGCTTCATTTACACTCTGAAAGTCCACAGATTACGGAAAGATTACAGATGTGCTTCGGAAACAACTACTGGTCCTCCAGGGAACGATTAAAGTGTAGACAGTTTAAGACACTACTCCCATTTAGAAAAGTCCGCATGGTGACTGTTATATTCTATCCCGATGCAATTTCTGTGTTTAATCAACACTCTGAAGGAACACAGATTACAGGATGCCTCCAGATGTGCTTCGGAAACTACTACTGGTCTTAAAGGAATCGATAAAAGCGTAGACAGTTTAAGACATTACTCCCATGGAGAAAAGTCCGCATGGTGTTTATTGTATTCAATGCCGATGCAATTTTTGTGTTTCATCAACACTCTGAAGGTCCACATATTACGGAATGCCTACAGATGTGCTTCGGAAACAACTACTGGTCTTCGAGGGAACGATCGAAGCGTAGACACTTTAAGACATTACTCCCATGGAGAGAATTCCGCATGGTACTTATTGTATTCAATGCCGATGCAATTTTTGTGTTTGATCAACACTCTGAAGGTCCACAGATTACAGAATATCTACAGATGTGCTTCGGAAACTAGTACTGGTCTTCCAGGAATCGATCAAAGCGTAGACAAATTGAGACTTTACTCCCATGGAGAAAAGTCCGCATGGTGCTTATTGTAATCAATGCCGATACAATTTTTGTGTTTCGTCAACACCCTGAGGGTCCACAGATTACGGATTGCCTACAGATGTGCTGCAGACACTGCTACTGGTCTTACAGGGTACGATCAAATCGTAGACAGTTTAACACTATTCTCCCTTGGAGAAAAGTCCGCATGGTGCCTGTTGTATTCAATCCCGAGCAGTTTCTGTGTTTCATCAACACTCTGATGGTCCACGGATTACAGAATGCCTACAGATGTGCTTCGGAAACTACTACTGGTCTTCCAGGGAACGATCAAAGAATAGTCAATTTAAGACATTACTCCCATGGAGAAAAGTCCGCATTGTACTTATTATAGCCAATGCCGATGCAGTTTCTGTGTTTCATCATCACTCTGAAGGTCCACAGATTACAGAATGCCTCCAGATGTGCTTCGGAAACAACTACTGGTCTTCCAGGGAACGATCAAAGCGTAGACAGTTTAAGACATTACCCCATGGAGAAAAGTCCGCATGGTGACTGTTATATTCTATCCCGATGCAATTTCTGTGTTTAATCAACACTCTGAAGGTACACAGATTACAGAATGCCTCCAGATGTGCTTCGGAAACTACTACTGGTCTTCCAGGAATCGATCAAAGCGTAGACAGTTTAAGACATTACTCCCATGGTGAAAAGTCAGCATAGTGCCAGTTGTATTCAATCCTGATGCAGTTTCTGTGTTTCATCAACATTCTGATGGTCCACAGATTACAGAATGCTTCCAGATTTGCTTCGGAAACTACTACTGGTCTTCCAGGGAACAATCAAAGGGTAGACAGTTTAAGACATTACTCCCATGGTGAAAAGTCAGCATAGTGCCAGTTGTATTCAATCCCGATGCAGTTTCTGTGTTTCATCAACAGTCTGATGGTCCACAGATTACAGAATGCTTCCAGTTGTGCTTCGGAAACTACTACTGGTCTTCCAGGGAACAATCAAAACGTAGACAGTTTAAGACAATTCTCCCTTGGAGAAAAGTCCGCATGGTGCTTATTGTATTCAATGCCGATGCAATTTTGGGGCTTCATCAACAGTCTGAAGGTCCACAGGTTGCGAAATGCCTACAGATGTGCTTCGGAAACTACTACTGGTCTTCCAGGAATCGATCAAAACGTAGACAGTTTAAGACATTACTCCCATGGAGAAAAGTCCGCATGGTGCATATTGCATTCATTGCCGATGCAATGTTTGTGCTTCATCATCACTCTAAAGGTCCACATATTACGGAATGACTACAATTGTGCTTCGGAAACTACTACTGGTCTTCCAGGGAACGATTAAAACGTAGACAGTTTAAGACACCTACTCCCATTTAGAGAAGTCCGCATGGTGACTGTTAAATTCTATCCCGATGCAATTTCTGTGTTTAATCAACACTCTGAAGGAACAGAGATTACAGAATGCCTCCAGATGTGCTTCGGAAACTACCACTGGTTTTCCAGGTATCGATCAAAGCGTAGACAGTTTAAGACATTACTCCCATGGAGAAAAGTCCGTATGGGCTTATTGTATTCAATGCCGATGCAATTTTTGTGTTTCATCATCACTCTGAAGGTCCACAGATTACAGAATACCTCCAGATGTGCTTCGGAAACAACTACTGGTCATCCAGGGAACGATCAAAGCGTAGACAGTTTAAGACATTACTCCCATGGAGAGAATTCCGCATGGTACTTATTGTATTCAATGCCGATGCAATTTTGTGTTTGATCAACACTCTGAAGGTCCACAGATTACAGAATGCCTACAGATGTGCTTCAGAAACTCCTACTGGTCTTCCAGGAATCGATCAAAGAGTAGACAGTTTAAGACATTACTCCCATGGAGAAAAGTCCACATGTTGCCTATTGTATTCAATGCCGATGCAATTTTTGTGTTTCATCAACCACTCTGAAGGTCCACGGATTACTGAATGCCTCCAGATGTGCTTCGGAAACTACTACAGGTCTTAAAGGCATCGATCAAAGCGTAGACAGTTTAAGACATTTCTCCCTTGAGGAAAGGTCCGCATGGTACTTATTGTATTCAATGCCTATGCAATTTTTGTGCTTCATCAACACTCTGAAGGTCCACAGATTAAGGAATGATTACTGATGTGCTTCGGAAACAACTACTGGTCTTCCAGGAAACGATTAAAGCGTAGACAGTATAAGACACTACTCCCATTTAGAAAAGTCCGCATGGTGACTGTTATATTCTATCCCGATGCAATTTCTGTGTTTAATCAACACTCTGAGGGACACAGATTACAGAATGCCTCCAGATGTGCTTCGGAAACTACTACTGGTCTTAAAGGAATCAATCAAAGCGTAGACAGCTTAAGACAATACTCCCATGGAGAAAAGTACGCATGGTGACTGTTACATTCAATCCCGATGCAGTTCCTGTGTTTCATCATCACTCTGATGGTCCACAGATTACAGAATGCTTCCAGATGTGCTTCGGAAACTACTACTGGTCTTCCAGGCAACAATCAAAGCGTAGACAGTTTAAGACATTACTCCCATGGAGAAAAGTCCGCATGGTGACTGTTACATTATATCGCGATGCAATTTCTGTGTTTAATCAACACTCTGAAGGTACACATATTACAAAATGCCTCCAGATGTGCTTCGGAAACTACTACTGGTCTTACAGGAATCGATCAAAGCGTAGACAGTTTAAGACATTACTCCCATGGAGAAAAGTCCGCATGGTGCCTATTGTATTCAATGCCGATGCAAGTTTTGTGTTTCGTCAACACTCTGAAGGTCCACAGATTACAGAATGCATACAGATGTGATTCGGAAACTGCTACTGGCCTTCCAGGGAGCGACCAAATCGTAGACAGTTTAAGACATTACGCACATGGAGAAAAGTCGGAATGGTGCTTATTGTCTTTAATGACGATGCAATTTTTGTGTTTCATCAACACTCTGAAGGTCCACAGATTACGGAATACCTACAGATGTGTTTTGGAAACTGCTACTGGTCTTCTAGGGAACGTACAAAGGGTAGACAGTTTAAGACATTACTCCAATGGAGAAAAGTCCGCATGATACTTATTGTATTCAATGCCGATGCAATTTTTGTGTTTCATCAACACTCTGAATGTCCAGTGTTTACGGAATGCTTACAGCTGTAGTTCGGAAACAGTTACTGGTCTTCCAGGATTCGATCAAAGCGTAGTCAGTTTAAGACATTACTCCCATGGTGAAAAGTCAGCATAGTGCCAGTTGTATTCAATCCCGATGCAGTTTCTGTGTTTCATCAACACTCTGATGGTCCACAGATTACAGAATGCTTCCAGATGTGCTTCGGAAACTACTACTGGTCTTCCAGGGAACAATCAAAGCGTAGACAGTTTAAGACATTACTCCCATGGAGAAAAGTCCGCATGGTGCCTATTGTATTCAATGCCGATGCAATTTTTGTGTTTCGTCAACACCCTGAGGGGCCACAGATTACGGATTGCCTACAGATGTGCTTCGGAAACTGCTACTGGTCTTTCAGGGAACGATCAAAGCGTAGACAGTTTATGACATTACTCCCGTGGAGAAAAGTCGGCATGGTGTTTATTTTATTCAATGCCGATGCAATTTTTGTGTTTCGTCAACACTTTGAAGGTCCACAGTGTACGGAATGCCTACAGATGTGCTTCGGAAACTGCTACTGGTCTTTCAGGGAACGATCAACTCGTAGACAGTTTATGACATTACTCCCATGGAGAAATGTCTGCATGGTGCCTGTTGTATTCAATCCCGATGCAGTTTCTGTGTTTCAACAACACTCTGATGGTCTACAGATTACAGAATGCCTCAAGATGTGCTTCGGAAACTACTAGTGGTCTTAAAGAGCGAGATCAAAGCGTAGATAGTTTAAGACATTACTCCCATGGAGAAAAGTCCGCATGGTGTTTATTGTATTTAATGTCGATACAATTTTTGTGTTTCATCAACACTGTGAATGTCCACAGATTACGGAATGCCTACAGATGTGCTTCGGAACCTGCTACTGGTCTTCCAGGGAACGATGAAAGCGTAGACAGTTTAAGACATTACTGCCACGGAGATAAGTCCGCATTGTACTTATTGTAGCCAATGCCGATGCAGTTTCTGTGTTTCATCATCACTCTGAAAGTCCACAGATTACAGAATGCCTCCAGATGTCCTTCGGAAACAACTACTGGTCTTCCAGGGAACGATCAAAGCGTAGGCAGTTTAAGACATTACTCCCATGGAGAAAAGTCGGCATGGAGTATATTTTATTCAATGCCGATGCAATTTTTGTGTTTCGTCAACACTCTGAAGGTCCACAGATTACGGAATGCAAACAGATGTGATTCGGAAACTGCTACTGGTCTTCCAGGGAACGACCAAAACGTAGACAGTTTAAGACATTTCGCACATGGAGAAAAGTCGGCATGGTGCTTATTGTCTTTAATGCCGATGCAAGTTTTGTGTTTCATCAACACTCTGAAGGTCCACAGTTTACGGAATGCCTACAGCTGTGCTTCGGAAACAGTTACTGGTCTTCCAGGGAACGATCAAAGCGTAGACAGTTTAAGACATTACTCCCATGGTGAAAAGTCAGCATAGTACCTGTTGTATTCAATCCCGATGCAGTTTCTGTGTTTCATCAACACTCTGATGGTCCACATATTACAGAAAGCCTCCAGATGTGCTTCGGAAACTACTACTGGTCTTCCGGCGAACGATCAAGAAATAGACAATTTAAGACATTACTCCCATGGAGAAAAGTCCGCATTGTACTTTATGTAGCCAAAGCCTATGCAGTTTCTGTGTTTCATCATCACTCTGAAGGTCCACAGATTACAGAATGCCTCCAGATGTGCTTCGGAAACAACTACTGGTCTTCCAGGGAAAGATCAAAGCGTAGACAGTTTAAGACATTACTCCCATGGAGAAAGGTTCGCATGGTGACTGTTATATTCTATCCCGAAGCAAATTCTGTGTTTAATCAACACTCTGAAGGTACACAGATTACAGAATGCCTCCAGATGTGCTTCGGAAACTACTACTGGTCTTCCAGGAATCGATCAAAGGGTAGACAGTTTAAGACATTACTCGCATGGAGAAAAGTCGGCATGGGGTATATTTTTTTCAATGCCGATGCAATTTTTGTGCTTCGTCAGCACTCTGATTGTTCAAAGTTTACGGAATGCCTACCGCTGTGCTTCAGACACTGCTACTGGTCTTCCAGGGAACGATCAAAGCGTAGACAGTTTAAGACATTACTGCCACTGAGAAAAGTCTGCATGGTGGCTGTTGTATTCAATCCCGATGTAGTTTCTGTGTTTCATCAACACTCTGATGGTCCACAGATTACAGAATGCCTCCAGATGTGCTTCGGAAGCTACTACTGGTCTTCCAGGGAACGATCAAAGAATAGATAATATAAGACACTACTCCCATGGAGAAAAGTCCGCATTGTACTTATTGTAGCCAATGCCGATGCAGTTTCTGTGTTTCATCATGACTCTGAAGGTCCACAGATTACAGAATGCCTCCAGACGCGCTTCGAAAACTACTACTGACATTCCATCGAACGATCAAAGCGTAGACAGACATTATACCCATGGAGAAAAGTCCGCATGGTGCTTATTGTACTCAATGCCGATGCAATTTTTGTGTTTCATCAACACTCTGAAGGTCCACAGATTACAGAATGAATCCAGATGTGCTTCGGAAACTACTACTTGTTTTCCAGGAATCGATCAAAGCGTAGACAGTTTTAGACATTTCTCCCATGGAGAAAAGTCGGCATGGTGCTTATTGTATTGAATGCCGATGCAATTTTTGTGTTTCATCAACACTCTGAAGGTCCACAGATTGCGGAATGCCTACAGATGTGCTTCGGAAACTACTACTGGTCTTCCAGGGAACGATCAAATCGTAGACAGTTTAAGACATTTCTCCCTTGGAGAAAAGTCCGCATGGTGCTTATTGTATTCAATGCCGATGCAATTTTTGTGCTTCATCAACACTCTGGAGGTCCACAGATTACGGAATAATTACAGATGTGCTTCGGAAGCAACTACTGGTCTTCCAGGGAACGATTAAAGCGTAGACAGTATAAGACACTACTCCCATTTAGAAAAGTCCGCATGGTGACTGTTATATTCTATCCCGATGCAATTTCTGTGTTTAATCAACACTCTGAGGGACACAGATTACAGAATGCCTCCAGATGTGCTTCGGAAACTACTACTGGTCTTAAAGGAATCAATCAAAGCGTAGACAGTTTAAGACATTACTCCCATGGAGAAAAGTCCGCGTGGAGCATATTGTATTCATTGCCGATGCAATTTTTGTGTTTCATCAACACTCTGAAGTTCCACAGATTACGTAATGCCTACAGATGTGCTTCGGATACTACTACTGGTCTTCCAGGAATCGATCAAAGCGTAGACAAATTGAGACATTACTCCCATGGAGAAAAGTCCTCATGGTGACTGTTACATTCAATCCCGATGCAGTTCCTGTGTTTCATCATCACTCTGATGGTCCACAGATTACGAAATGAGTCCAGATGTGCATCGGAAACAACTACTGGTCTTCCAGGGAACGATCAAAGCATAGACTGTTTAACACATTACTCCCATGGAGAAAAGTCCGCATGGTGACTGTTACATTCTATCGCGATGCAATTTCTGTGTTTAATCAACACTCTGAAGGTACACATATTACTAAATGCCTCCAGATGTGCTTCGGAAACTACTACTGGTCTTAAAGGAATCGATCAAAGCGTAGACAGTTTAAGACATTACTCCCATGGAGAAAAGTCCGCATTGTACTTATTGTAGCAAATGCCGATGCAGTTTCTGTGTTTCATCATCACTCTGAAGGTCCACAGATTACAGAATGCCTCCAGATGTGCTTCGGAAACTACTACTGGTCTTCCAGGGAACGATTAAGGCGTAGACAGTTTAAGACACTACTCCCATTTAGAAAAGTCCGCATGGTGACTGTTATATTCTATCCCGATGCAATTTCTGTGTTTAATCAACACTCTGAGGGACACAGATTACAGAATGCCTCCAGATGTGGTTCGGAAACTACTACTGGTCTTAAAGGAATCAATCAAAGAATAGACAGTTTAAGACAATTCTCCCATGGAGAAAAGTCCGCATGGTGCTTATTGTATTCAATGTCGATGCAATTTTTGTGTTTGATCAACACTCTGAAGGTCCACAGATTACAGAATGCCTCCAGATGTGCTTCGGAAACTACTACTGGTCTTCCAGGAATCGATCAAAGCGTAGACAAATTGAGACATTACTCCCATGGAGAAAAGTCCGCATGGTGCCTGTTATATTCTATCCCGATGCAATTTCAGTGTTTAATCGAAACTCTGAAGGTACACAGATTAAGGAATGCCTACAGATGTGCTTCGGAAACTGATACTGGTCTTCCAGGGACCGATCAAAGCGTAGACAGTTTAAGACATTACTCCCATGGAACAAAGTTCGCATTGTACTTATTGTATTCAATGTCGATGCAATTTTTGTGTTTGATCAACACTCTGAAGGTCCACAGATTACAGAATGCCTCCAGATGTGCTTCGGAAACTACTACTGGTCTTCCAGGAATCGATCAAAGCGTAGACAAATTGAGACATTACTCCCATGGAGAAAAGTCCGCATGGTGACAGTTATATTCTATCCCGATGCAATTTCTGTGTTTAATCAACACTCTGAAGGTACACAGATTACAGAATGCCTCCAGATGTGCTTTGGAAACTACTACTGGTCTTCCAGGAATGGATCAAGGCGTAGACAGTTTAAGACATTACTCCCATGGAGAAAAGTCGGCATGGAGTATATTTTATTCAATGCCGATGCAATTTTTGTGTTTCCTCAACGCTCTGAAGGTCCACAGATTACGGAATGCATACAGATGTGATTCGGAAACTGCTACTGGTCTTCCAGGGAACGACCAAAGCGTAGACAGTTTAAGACATTACTCCCATGGTGAAAAGTACGTATGGTGCTTATTGTATTCAATGCCGATGAAATTTTTGTGCTTCATCAACACTCTGAAGGTCCACATATTACGGAATGCCTACAGCTGCGTTTCGGAAACAGTTACTGGTCTTCCAGGATTCGATCAAAGCGTAGACAGCTAAAGACATTACTCCCATGGTGAAAAGTCAGCATAGTGCCAGTTGTATTCAATCCCGATGCAGTTTCTGTGTTTCATCAACACTCTGAAGGTCCGCAGATTACAGAATGCTTCCAGATGTGCTTCGGAAACTACTACTGGTCTTCCAGGGAACAATCAAAGCGTAGACAGTTTAAGACATTACTCCCATGGAGAAAAGTCCGCATGGTGACTGTTACATTGTATCGCGATGCAATTTCTGTGTTTAATCAACACTCTGAAGGTACACATATTACAAAATGCCTCCAGATGTGCTTCGGAAACTACTACTGGTCTTACAGGAATCGATCAAAGCGTAGACAGTTTAAGACATTACGCACATGGAGAAAAGTCGGCATGGTACTTATTGTCTTTAATGCCGATGCAATTTTTGTGTTTCATCAACACTCTGAAGGTCCACAGATTACAGAATGCTTCCAGATGTGCTTCGGAAACTACTACTCGTCTTCCAGGGAACAATCAAAGCGTAGACAGTTTAAGACATTACTGCCATGGAGAAAAGTACGCATGGTGCTTATTGTATTCAATGCCGGTGCAATTTTTGTGTTTCGTCAACACCCTGAGGATCCACAGATTACGGATTGCCTACAGATGTGTTCAGACACTGCTACTGGTCTTACAATGTACGATCAAATCGTAGACAGTTTAACACATTTCTCCCATGAAGAAAAGTCCGCATGGTGCCTGTTGTATTCAATCCCGAAGCAGTTTCTGTGTTTCATCAACACTCTGATGGTTTACGGATTACAGAATGCCTCTAGATGTGCTTCGCAAACTACTACTGGTCTTCCAGGGAACGATCAAAGAATAGACAATTTAAGACATTACTCCCATGGAGAAAAGTCCGCATTGTACTTATTGTAGCCAATGCCGATGTAGTTTCTGTGTTTCATCATCGCTCTGAAGGTCCACAGATTACAGAATGCCTCCAGATGTGCTTCGGAAACTACTACTGGTCTTCCAGGAATCGATCAAATCGTAGACAGTTTAAGACATTACTCCCATGGAGAAAAGTCGGCATGGAGTATATTTTATTTAATGCCGATGCAATTTTTGTGTATCGTCAACACTCTGAAGGTCCGCAGATTACAGAATGCCTCCAGATGTGCTTCGGAAACTACTACTAGTCTTACAGGAATCGATCAAAGCGTAGACAGTTTAAGACATTACTCCCATGGAGAAAAGTACGCATGGTGCTTATTGTATTCAATGCCGATGCAATTTTTGTGCTTCATCAACACTCTAAAGGTCCACATATTACGGAATGACTACAGATGTGCTTCGGAAACAACTACTGGTCTTCGAGGGAATTATCGAAGCGTAGAGAGTTTAAGCCATTACTCCGATGGAGAAAAGTCCTCAAGGTGCTTATTGTATTCAATGCCGATGCAATATTTGTGTTTCATCAACACTCTGAAGATCCACAGATAACAGAATGCCTCCAGATGTGCTTCGGAAACTACTACTGGTTTTCCAGGTATCGATCAAAGCGTAGACATATTGAGACATTACTCCCACGGAGAAAAGTCCGCATGGTGCTCATTGTATTCAATGCCGATGCAATTTTTGTGTTTCATCAACACTCTGAAGGTCCACATATTACAGAATGCCTACAGATGTGCTTCGGAAACTACTACTGGTCTTCCAGGAATCGATCAAAGCGTAGACAAATTGAGACATTACTCCCATGGAGAAAAGTCGGCATGGTGCTTGTTGTATTCTATGCCGATGCAATATTTGTGTTTCATCAACACTCTGAAGATCCACAGATAACAGTATGCCTCCAGATGTGCTGCGGAAACTACTACTGGTTTTCCAGGTATCGATCAAAGCGTAGACATATTGAGACATTACTCCCATGGAGAAAAGTCCGCATGGTGCTCATTGTATTCAATGCCGATGCAATTTTTGTGTTTCATCAACACTTTGAAGGTCCACATATTACAGAATGCCTACAGATGTGCTTCGGAAACTACTACTGGTCTTCCAGGAATCGATCAAGGCGTAGACAAATTGAGACATTACTCCCATGGCGAAAAGTCGGCATGGTGCTTATTGTATTCAATGCCGATGCAATTTTTGTGTTTCATCAACACTCTGAAGGTCCACATATTACAGAATGCCTCCAGATGTGCTTCGGAAACTAATACTGGTTTTCCAGGTATCGATCAAAGCGTAGACATATTGAGTTATTACCCCATGGAGAAAAGTCGGCATGGTGCTTATTGTATTCAATGCCGATGCAATATTTGTGTTTCATCAACACTCTGAAGATCCACAGATAACAGTATGCCTCCAGATGTGCTTCGGAAACATCTACTGGTCTTCCAGGGAACTATCAAAGCGTAGACAGTTTAAGACATTACTCCCATGGAGAAAAGTCCGCATGGTGCTTATTGTATTCAATGCCGATGCAATTTTTGTGTATCGTCAACACTCTGAAGGTCCGCAGATTACAGAATGCTTCCAGATGTGCTTCGGAAACTACTACTGGTCTTCCAGGGAACAATCAAAGCGTAGACAGTTTAAGACATTACTCCCATTGAGAAAAGTCCGCATGGTGACTGTTACATTGTATCGCGATGCAATTTCTGTGTTTAATCAACACTCTGAAGGTACACATATTACAAAATGCCTCCAGATGTGCTTCGGAAACTACTACTGGTCTTACAGGATTCGATCAAGGCGTAGACTGTTTAAGACATTACTCCCATGGAGAAAAGTACGCATGGTGCTTATTGTATTCAATGCCGATGCAATTTTTCGCTTCATCAACACTCTGAAGGTCCACATATTACGGAATGCCTACAGATGTGCTTCGGAAACAACTACTGGTCTTCGAGGGAACGATCGAAGCGTAGACAGTTTAAGCCATTACTCCGATGGAGAAAAGTCCTCAAGGTGCTTATTGTATTCAATGCCGATGCAATATTTGTGTTTCATCAACACTCTGAAGATCCACAGATAACAGAATGCCTCCAGATGTGCTTCGGAAACTACTACTGGTTTTCCAGGTATCGATCAAAGCGTAGACATATTGAGACATTACTCCCATGGAGAAAAGTCCGAATGGTGCTCATTGTATTCAATGCCGATGCAATTTTTGTGTTTCGTCAACACTCTGAAGGTTCACATATTACAGAATGCCTACAGATGTGCTTCGGAAACTACTACTGGTCTTCCAGGAATCGATCAAAGCGTAGACAAATTGAGACATTACTCCCATGGAGTAATGTCGGCATGGTGCTTATTGTATTCAATGCCGATGCAATATTTGGGTTTCATCAACACTCTGAAGATCCACAGATTACAGAATGCCTAAAGATGTGCTTCGGAAACTACTACTGGTCTTAAACAGCGCGATCAAACGTAGACAGTTTAAGACATTACTCACAAGGAGAAAAGTCCGCATTGTACTTTTTGTAGACAATGCCGATGCTGTTTCTGTGTTTCATCATCACTCTGAAGGTCCACAGATTACAGAATGCCTCCAGATGTGCTTCGGAAACAGCTACTGGTCTTCCAGGGAACGATCAAAGCGTAGACAGTTTAAGACATTACTCCCATGGAGAAAAGTACACATGGAGACTGTTATATTCTATCCCGATGCCATTTCTGCGTTTAATCAACACTCTGAAGGTACACAGATTACAGAAATCCTCCAGATGTGCTTCGGAAACTACTATTGGTGTTCCAGGAATCGATCAAAGCGTAGACAGTTTAAGACATTACGCACATGGAGAAAAGTCCGCATGATACTTATTGTATTCAATGCCATTGCAATTTTTGTGTTTCATCAACACTCTGAATGTCCAAAGTTTACGGAATGCCTACAGCTGTGCTTCGGAAAAAGTTACTGGTCTTCCAGGATTCGATCAAAGCTTAGGCAGTTTAAGACATTACTAACATGGTGAAAAGTCAGCATAGAGCCTGTTGTATTCAATCCCGATGCAGTTTCTGTGTTTCATCAACACTCTAATGGTCCACAGATTACAGAATGCTTCCAGATGTGCTTCGGAAGATACTACTGGTCTTCCAGGGAACAATCAAAGCGTAGACAGTTTAAGACATTACTCCCATGGAGAAAAGTCCGCATGGTGCTTACTGTATTCAATGCAGATGCAATTTTTTTTTTCGTCAACACCCTGAGGGTCCACAGATTACGGATTGCTTACAGATGTGCTTCAGACACTGCTTCTGGTCTTACAGGGTACGATCAAAGCGTAGACAGTTTAACACATATCTCCCATGGAGAATAGTCCACATGGTGCCTGTTGTATTCAATCCCGAAGCAGTTTCTGTGTTTCATCAACACTCTGATTGTCCACAGATTACAGAATGCCTCCAGATGCGCTTCGGAAACTACTACTGGTCTTCCATCGAACGATCAAAGCGTACACAGTTTAAGACATTATTCCCATGGAGAAAAGTCCGCATGGTGCTTATTGTAATAAATGCCGATGCAATTTTTGTGTTTCATCAACACTCTGAGGGTCCACAGATTACGGAATGCCTACAGATGTTCTTCCTAAACTACTACTGGTCTTCAAGGGAACGATCAAAGCGTAGACAATTTAAGACATTAATACCACACTTAAAAGTCCGCATGGTGCTTATTGTATTCAATGCCGATGCAATTTTTGGGTTTCATCAACACTCTGAAGATCCACAGATTACGGAATGCCTACAGATGTGCTACGGAAGCTGCTACCGGTCTTTCAGGGAACGATCGAAGCGTAGACAGTTTATGACATTTCTCCCTTGGAGAAAAGTCCACATGGTGCTTATTGTATTCAATTCCGATGCAATTTTTGTGCTTCATCAACACTCTGAAGGTCCACAGATTACGGAATAATTACAGATGTGCTTTGGAAACAACTACTGGTCTTCCAGGGAACGATTAAAGCGTAGACAGTATAAGACACTACTCCCATTTAGAAAAGTCCGCATGGTGATTGTTATATTCTATCCCGATGCAATTTCTTTGTTTAATCAACACTCTGAGGGACACAGATTACAGAATGCCTCCAGATGTGCTTCGGGAACTCCTACTGGTCTTAAAGGAATCAATCAAAGCGTAGACAGTTTAAGACATTACTCCCATGGAGAAAAGTCCGCATGGTGCATATTGTATTCATTGCCGATGCAATTTTTGTGTTTCATCAACACTTTGAAGTTCCACAGATTACGTAATGCCTACAGATGTGCTTCGGAAACTACTACTGGTCTTCCAGGAATCGATCAAAGCGTAGACAATTTAAGACATTACTCCCATGGAGAAAAGTCCTCACGGTGACGTTACATTCAATCCCGATGCAGTTCCTGTGTTTCATCATCACTCTGATGGTTCCACAGATTACGAAATGAGTCCAGATGTGCATCGAAAACAACTACTGGCCTTCCAGGGAACGATCAAATCATAGACTGTTTAACACATTACTCCCATGGAGAAAAGTCCGCATGGTGACTGTTACATTCTATCGCGATGCAATTTCTGTGTTTAATCAACACTCTGAAGGTACACATATTACTAAATGCCTCCAGATGTGCTTCGGAAACTACTACTGGTCTTAAAGGAATCGATTAAAGCGTAGACAGGTTAAGCCATTACTCCCATGGAGAAAAGTCCGCATTGTACTTATTGTAGCCAAAGCCGATGCAGTTTCTGTGTTTCATCATCACTCTGAAGGTCCACAGATTACAGAATGCCTCCAGATGTGCTTCGGAAACTACTACTGGTCTTCCAGGGAACGATTAAAGCGTAGACAGTTTAAGACACTACTCCCATTTAGAAAAGTCCGCATGGTGACTGTTATATTCTATCCCGATGCAATTTCTGTGTTTAATCAACACTCTGAGGGACACAGTTTACAGAATGCCTCCAGATGTCTTCGCAAACTACTACTGGTCTTAAAGGAACCAATCAAAGCGTAGACAGTTTAAGACAATTCTCCCATGGAGAAAAGTCCGCATGGTGCTTATTGTATTCAATGTCGATGCAATTTTTGTGTTTGATCAACACTCTGAAGGTCCACAGATTACAGAATGCCTCCAGACGTGCTTCGGAAACCACTACTGGTCTTCCAGGAATCGATCAAAGCGAAGACAAATTGAGACATTACTCCCATGGAGAAAAGTCCGCATGGTGCCTGTTATATTCTATCCCGATGCAATTTCAGTGTTTAATCCAAACTCTGAAGGTACACAGATTAAGGAATGCCTACAGATGTTCTTCGGAAACTGATACTGGTCTTCCAGGGACCGATCAAAGCGTAGACAGTTTAAGACATTACTCCAATGGAACAAAGTTCGCATTGTACTTATTGTAGTCAATGCCGATGCAGTTTCTGTGTTTCATCATCACTCTGAAGGTCCACAGATTACAGAATGCCTCCAGATGTGCTTCGGAACCAACTACTGGTCTTCCAGGGAACGATCAAAGCGTAGACAGTTTTAGACAATCCTCCCAAGGAGAAAAGTACGCATGGTGCTTATTGTATTCAATGTCGATGCAATTTTTGTGTTTCATCAACACTCTGATGGTCCACAGATTACTGAATGCCTCCAGATGTGGTTCGGAAACTACTACTGGTCTTCCAGGGAACGATCAAATCGTAGACAGTTTAAGACATTACTCCCATGGAGAAAAGTCCGCATGGTGACTGTTATATTCTATCCCGATGCAATTTCTGTGTTTAATCAACACTCTGAAGGTACACAGATTACAGAATGCCTCCAGATGTGCTTCGGAAACTACTACTGGTCTTCCAGGAATGGATCAAGGCGTAGACAGTTTAAGACATTTCTCCCATGGATAAAAGTCGTCATGGAGTATATTTTATTCAATGCCGATGCAATTTTTGTGTTTCGTCAACACTCTGAAGGTCCACAGATTACGGAATGCATACAGATGTGATTCGGAAACTGCTACTGGTCTTCCAGGGAACGACCAAAGCGTAGACAGTTTAAGACATTACTCCCATGGTGAAAAGTACGCATGGTGCTTATTGTATTCAATGCCGATGCAATTTTTGTGCTTCAGCAACACTCTGAAGGTCCACATATAACGGAATGCCTACAGCTGCGGTTCGGAAACAGTTACTGGTCTTCCTGGATTCGATCAAAGCGTAGACAGCTTAAGACATTACTCCCATGCTGAAAAGTCAGCATAGTGCCAGTTGTATTCAATCCCGATGCAGTTTCTGTGTTTCATCAACACTCTGAAGGTCCGCAGATTACAGAATGCTTCCAGATGTGCTTCGGGAACTACTACTGGTCTTCCAGGGAACAATCAAAGCGTAGACAGTTTAAGACATTACTCCCATGGAGAAAAGTCCGCATGGTGACTGTTACATTGTATCGCGATGCAATTTCTGTGTTTAATCAACACTCTGAAGGTACACATATTACAAAATGCCTCCAGATGTGCTTCGGAAACTACTACTGGTCTTACAGGAATCGATCAAAGCGTAGACAGTTTAAGACATTACTCCCATGGAGAAAAGTACGCATGGTGCTTATTGTATTCAATGCCGATGCAATTTTTGTGCTTCATCAACACTCTGAATGTCCACAGTTTACGGAATGCCTACAGCTGTGCTTCGGAAAAAGTTACTGGTCTTCCAGGATTCGATCAAAGCTTATGCAGTTTAAGACATTACTAACATGGTGAAAAGTTAGCATAGTGCCTGTTGTATTCAATCCCGATGCAGTTTCTGTGTTTCATCAACACTCTGATGGTCCACAGATTACAGAATGCTTCCAGATGTGCTTCGGAAACTACTACTGGTCTTCCAGGGAACAATCAAAGCGTAGACAGTTTAAGACATTACTCCCATGGAGAAAAGTCCGCATGGTGCTTACTGTATTTAATGCCGATGCAATTATTGTGTTTCGTCAACACCCTGAGGGTCCACAGATTACGGATTGCTTACAGATGTGCTTCAGACACTGCTTCTGGTCTTACAGGGTACGATCAAAGCGTAGACAGTTTAACACATATCTCCCATGGAGAATAGTCCGCATGGTGCCTGTTGTATTCAATCCCGAAGCAGTTTCTGTGTTTCATCAACACTCTGATTGTCCACAGATTACAGAATGCCTCCAGATGCGCTTCGGAAACTACTACTGGTCTTCCATCGAACGATCAAAGCGTACACAGTTAAACACATTATTCCCATGGAGAAAAGTCCGCATGGTGCTTATTGTAATAAATGCCGATGCAATTTTTGTGTTTCATCAACACTCTGAGGGTCCACAGATTACGGAATGCCTACAGATGTTCTTCCTAAACTACTACAGGTCTTCAAGGGAACGATCAAAGCGTAGACAATTTAAGACATTACTCCCACACTTAAAAGTCCGCATGGTGCTTATTGTATTCAATGCCGATGCAATTTTTGTGTTTCATCAACACTCTGAAGATCCACAGATTACGGAATGCCTACAGATATGCTACGGAAACAGCTACTGGTCTTCCAGGGAACGATTAAAGCGTAGACAGTATAAGACACTACTCCCATTTAGAAAAGTCCGCATGGTGACTGTTATATTCTATCCCGATGCAATATCTTTGTTTAATCAACACTCTGAGGGACACAGATTACAGAATGCCTCCAGATGTGCTTCGGAAACTACTACTGGTCGTAAAGGAATCAATCAAAGCGTAGACAGTTTAAGACATTACTCCCATGGAGAATAGTCCGCATGGTGCTTATTGTATTCAATGTCGATGCGATTTTTGTGTTTGATCAACACTCTGAAGGTCCACAGATTACAGAATGCCTCCAGACGTGCTTCGGAAACTACTACTGGTCTTCCATGAATCGATCAAAGCGAAGACAAATTGAGACATTACTCCCATGGAGAAAAGTCCGCATGGTGCCTGTTATATTCTATCCCGATGCAATTTCAGTGTTTAATCGAAACTCTGAAGGTACACAGATTACAAAATGCCTCCAGATGTGCTTCAGAAACTACTACTGGTCTTACAGGAATCGATCAAAGCGTAGACAGTTTAAGACATTTCGCCCATGGAGAAAAGTCCTCAAGGTGCTTATTGTATTCAATGCCGATGCAATATTTGTGTTTCACCAACACTCTGAAGATCCACAGATAACAGAATGCCTCCAGATAAGCTTCGGAAACTACTACTGGTTTTCCAGGTATCGATCAAAGCGTAGACATTTTGAGACATTTCTCCCATGGAGAAAAGTCCTCAAGGTGCTTATTGTATTCAATGCCGATGCAATATTTGTGTTTCACCAACACTCTGAAGATCCACAGATAACAGAATGCCTCCAGATAAGCTTCGGAAACTACTACTGGTTTTCCAGGTATCGATCAAAGCGTAGACATATTGAGACATTACTCCCATGGAGAAAAGTCCGCATGGTGCTCATTGTATTCAATGGCGATGCAATTTTTGTGTTTCATCAACACTCTGAAGATCCACAGATAACAGTATGCCTCCAGATGTGCTTCGGAAACTACTACTGGTTTTCCAGGTATCGATCAAAGCGTAGACATATTGAGACATTACTCCCATGGAGAAAAGTCCGCATGGTGCTTATTGTATTCAATGCCGATGCAATTTTTGTGTTTCGTCAACACTCTGAAGGTCTACAGATTGCGGAATGCATACAGATGTGAGCGGAAACTGCTACTCGTCTTCCAGGGAACGACCAAAGCGTAGACAGTTTAAGACATAACGCACATGGAGAAAAGTCGGCATGGTGCTTATTGTCTTTAATGCCGATGCAATTTTTGTGTTTCATCAACACTCTGAAGGTCCACAGATTACGGATTGCCTACAGATGTGCGTCAGACACTGCTACTGGTCTTACAATGTACGATCAAATCGTAGACAGTTTAACACATTTCTCCCATGAAGAAAAGTCCGCATGGTGCCTGTTGTATTCAATCCCGAAGCAGTTTCTGTGTTTCATCAACACTCTGATGGTCCACGGATTACAGAATGCCTCCAGATGTGCTTCGCAAACTACTACTGGTCTTCCAGGGAACGATCAAAGAATAGACAATTTAAGACATTACTCCCATGGAGAAAAGTCCGCATTGTACTTATTGTAGCCAATGCCGATGCAGTTTCTGCGTTTCATCATCACTCTGAAGGTCCACAGATTACAGAATGCCTCCAGATGTGCTCCGGAAACTACTACTGGTCTTCCAGGAATCGATCAAAGCGTAGACAGTTTAAGACATTACTCCCATGGAGAAAAGTCGGCATGGAGTATATTTTATTTAATGCCGATGCAATTTTTGTCTATCGTCAACACTCTGAAGGTCCGCAGATTACAGAATGCTTCCAGATGTGCTTCGGAAACTACTACTGTTCTTCCAGTTAACAATCAAAGCGTAGACAGTTTAAGACATTACTCCCATGGAGAAAAGTCCGCATGGTGGCTGTTACATTGTATCGCGATGCAATCTCTGTGTTTAATCAACACTCTGAAGGTACACATATTACAAAATGCCTCCAGATGTGCTTCGGAAACTACTACTGGCTTACAGGAATCGATCAAAGCGTAGACAGTTTAAGACATTACTCCCATGGAGAAAAGTACGCATGGTGCTTATTGTATTCAATGCCGATGCAATTTTTGTGCTTCATCAACACTCTGAAGGTCCACATATTACGGAATGCCTACAGATGTGCTTCGGAAACAACTACTGGTCTTCGAGGGAACGATCGAATCGTAGACAGTTTAAGGCATTACTCCGATGGAGAAAAGTCCTCAAGGTGCTTATTGTATTCAATGCCGATGCAATATTTGTGTTTCATCAACACTCTGAAGATCCACAGATAACAGAATGCCTTCAGATGTGCTTCGGAAACTACTACTGGTTTTCCAGGTAGCGATCAAAGCGTAGACAAATTGAGACATTACTCCCATGGAGAAAAGTCGGCATGGTGTTTATTGTATTCAATGCCGATGCTATATTGGTGTTTCATCAACAATCTGAAGATCCACAGATAACAGTATGCCTCCAGATGTGCTTCGGAAACTACTACTGGTTTTCCAGGTATCGATCAAAGCGTAGACATATTGAGACATTACTCCCATGGAGAAAAGTCCGCTTGGTGCTCATTGTATTCAATGCCGATGCAATTTTTGTGTTTCATCAACACGTTGAAGGTCCACATATTACAGAATGCCTACAGATGTGCTTCGGAAACTACTACTGGTCTTCCAGGAATCGATCAAAGCGTAGACAAATTGAGACATTACTCCCATGGAGAAAAGTCGGCATGGTGCTTATTGTATTCAATGCCGATGCAATATTTGTGTTTCATCAACACTCTGAAGATCCACAGATAACAGTATGCCTCCAGATGTGCTTCGGAAACTACTACTGGTTTTCCAGGTATCGATCAAAGCGTAGACAAATTGAGACATTACTCCCATGGAGAAAAGTCGGCATGGTGCTATTGTATTCAATGCCGATGCTATATTGGTGTTTCATCAACACTCTGAAGATCCACAGATAACAGTATGCCTCCAGATGTGCTTCGGAAACTACTACTGGTTTTCCAGGTATCGATCAAAGCGTAGACATATTGAGACATTACTCCCATGGAGAAAAGTCCGCATGGTGCTCATTGTGTTCAATGCCGATGCAATTTTTGTGTTTCATCAACACTCTGAAGGTCCACATATTACGGAATGCCTACAGCTGCGGTTCGGAAACAGTTACTGGTCTTCCAGGATTCGATCAAAGCGTAGACTGTTTAACACATTACTCCCATAGAGAAAAGTCCGCATGGTGACTGTTACATTCTATCGCGATGCAATTTCTGTGTTTAATCAACACTCTGAAGGTACACATATTACTAAATGCCTCCAGATGTGCTTCGGAAACTACTACTGGTCTTAAAGGAATCGATCAAAGCGTAGACAGGTTAAGACATTACTCCCATGGAGAAAAGTCCGCATTGTACTTATTGTAGCCAAAGAAGATGCAGTTTCTGTGTTTCACCATCACTCTGAAGGTCCACAGATTACAGGATGCCTCCAGATGTGCTTCGGAAACTACTACTGGTCTTCCAGGGAACGATTAAAGCGTAGACAGTTTAAGACACTACTCCCATTTAGAAAAGTCCGCATGGTGACTGTTATATTCTATCCCGATGCAATTTCTGTGTTTAATCAACACTCTGAGGGACACAGATTACAGAATGCCTCCAGATGTGCTTCGGAAACTACTACTGGTCTTCCAGGAATGGATCAAGGCGTAGACAGTTTAAGACATTACTCCCATGGAGAAAAGTCGGCATGGAGTATATTTTATTCAATGCCGATGCAATTTTTGTATTTCGTCAACACTCTGAAGGTCCACAGATTACGGAATGCATACAGATGTGATTCGGAAACTGCTACTGGTCTTCCAGGGAACGACCAAAGCGTAGACAGTTTAAGACATTACTCCCATGATGAAAAGTACGTATGGTGCTTATTGTATTCAATGCCGATGCAATTTTTGTGCTTCATCAACACTCTGAAGGTCCACATATTACGGAATGCCTACAGCTGCGGTTCGGAAACAGTTACTGGTCTTCCAGGATTCGATCAAAGCGTATACAGCTTAAGACATTACTCCCATGGTGAAAAGTCAGCATAGTGCCAGTTGTATTCAATCCCGATGCAGTTTCTGTGTTTCATCAACACTCTGAATGTCCGCAGATTACAGAATGCTTCCAGATGTGCTTCGGAAACTACTACTGGTCTTCCAGGGAACAATCAAAGCGTAGACAGTTTAAGACATTACTCCCATGGAGAAAAGTCCGCATGGTGACTGTTACATTGTATCGCGATGCAATTTCTGTGTTTAATCAACACTCTGAAGGTACACATATTACAAAATGCCTCCAGATGTGCTTCGGAAACTACTACTGGTCTTACAGGAATCGATCAAAGCGTAGAAAGTTTAAGACATTTCTCCCATGGAGAAAAGTCCTCAAGGTGCTTATTGTATTCAATGCCGATGCAATATTTGTGTTTCACCAACACTCTGAAGATCCACAGATAACAGAATGCCTCCAGATGTGCTTCGGAAACTACTTCTGGTTTTCCAGGTATCGATCAAAGCGAAGACATATTGAGACATTACTCCCATGGAGAAAAGTCCGCATGGTGCTCATTGTATTCAATGCCGATGCAATTTTTGTGTTTCATCAACACTCTGAAGATCCACAGATAACAGTATGCCTCCAGATGTGCTTCGGAAACTACTACTGGTTTTCCAGGTATCGATCAAAGCGTAGACATATTGAGATATTACTCCCATGGAGAAAAGTCCGCATGGTGCTTATTGTATTCAATGCCGATGCAATTTTTGTGTTTCGTCAACACTCTGAAGGTCCACAGATTACGGAATGCATACAGATGTGAGCGGAAAGTGCTACTCGTCTTCCAGGGAACGACCAAAGCGTAGACAGTTTAAGACCATACGCACATGGAGAAAAGTCGGCATGGTGCTTATTGTCTCTAATGCCGATGAAATTTTTGTGTTTCATCAACACTCTGAAGGTCCACAGATTACAGAATGCTTCCAGATGTGCTTCGGAAACTACTACTCGTCTTCCAGGGAACAATCAAAGCGTAGACAGTTTAAGACATTACTGCCATGGAGAAAAGTACGCATGGTGCTTATTGTATTCAATGCCGATGCAATTTTTGTGTTTCATCAACACCCTGAGGATCCACAGATTACGGATTGCCTACAGATGTGCTTCAGACACTGCTACTGGTCTTACAATGTACGATCAAATCGTAGACAGTTTAACACATTTCTCCCATGAAGAAAAGTCCGCATGGTGCCTGTTGTATTCAATCCCGAAGCAGTTTCTGTGTTTCATCAACACTCTGATGGTCCACGGATTACAGAATGCCTACAGATGTGCTTCGCAAACTACTACTGGTCTTCCAGGGAACGATCAAAGAATAGACAATTTAAGACATTACTCCCATGGAGAAAAGTCGGCATGGAGTATATTTTATTTAATGCCGATGCAATTTTTGTCTATCGTCAACATTTTGAAGGTCCGCAGATTACAGAATGCTTCCAGATGTGCTTCGGAAACTACTACTGTTCTTCCAGTTAACAATCAAAGCGTAGACAGTTTAAGACATTACTCCCATGGAGAAAAGTCCGCATGTTGGCTGTTACATTGTATCGCGATGCAATCTCTGTGTTTAATCAACACTCTGAAGGTACACATATTACAAAATGCCTCCAGATGTGCTTCGGAAACTACTACTGGTCTTACAGGAATCGATCAAAGCGTAGACAATTTAAGACATTACTCCCATGGAGAAAAGTACGCATGGTGCTTATTATATTCAATGCCGATGCAATTTCTGTGCTTCATCAACACTCTGAAGGTCCACATATTACGGAATGCCTACAGATGTGCTTCGGAAACAACTACTGGTCTTCGAGGGAACGATCGAAGCGTAGACAGTTTAACCCATTACTCCGATGGAGAAAAGTCCTCAAGGTGCTTATTGTATTCAATGCCGATGCAATATTTGTGTTTCACCAACACTCTGAAGATCCACAGATAACAGAATGCCTCCAGATGTGCTTCGGAAACTACTACTGGTTTTCCAGGTATCGATCAAAGCGTAGACATATTGAGACATTACTCCCATGGAGAAAAGTCCGCATGGTGCTTATTGTATTCAATGCCGATGCAATTTTTGTGTTTGGTCAACACTCTGAAGGTCCACAGATTACGGAATGCATACAGATGTGATTCGGAAACTGCTACTCGTCTTCCAGGGAACGACCAAAGCGTAGACAGTTTTAGACATTACGCACATGGAGAAAAGTCGGCATGGCGCTTATTGTCTTTAATGCCGATGCAATTTTTGTGTTTCATCAACACCCTGAGGATCCACAGATTACGGATTGCCTACAGATGTGCTTCAGACACTGCTACTGGTGTTACAATGTACGATCAAATCGTAGACAGTTTAACACATTTCTTCCATGAAGAAAAGTCCGCATGGTGCCTGTTGTATTCAATCCCGAAGCAGTTTCTGTGTTTCATCAACACTCTGATGGTCCACGGATTACAGAATGCCTCCATATGTGCTTCGCAAACTACTACTGGTCTTCCAGGGAACGATCAAAGAATAGACAATTTAAGACATTACTCCCATGGAGAAAAGTCCGCATTGTACTTATTGTAGCCAATGCCGATGCAGTTTCTGCGTTTCATCATCACTCTGAAGGTCCACAGATTACAGAATGCCTCCAGATGTGCTCCGGAAACTACTACTGGTCTTCCAGGAATCGATCAAAGCGTAGACAGTTTAAGACATTACTCCCATGGAGAAAAGTCGGCATGGAGTATATTTTATTTAATGCCGATGCAATTTTTGTCTATCGTCAACACTCTGAAGGTCCGCAGATTACAGAATGCTTCCAGATGTGCTTCGGAAACTACTACTGTTCTTCCAGTTAACAATCAAAGCGTGGACAGTTTAAGACATTACTCCCATGGAGAAAGGTCCGCATGTTGGCTGTTACATTGTATCGCGATGCAATCTCTGAGTTTAATCAACACTCTGAAGGTACACATATTACAAAATGCCTCCAGATGTGCTTCGGAAACTACTACTGGTCTTACAGGAATCGATCAAAGCGTAGACAATTTAAGACATTACTCCCATGGAGAAAAGTACGCATGGTGCTTATTGTATTTAATGCCGATGCAATTTTTGTGCTTCATCAACACTCTGAAGGTCCACATATTACGGAATGCCTACAGATGTGCTTCGGAAACAACTACTGGTCTTCGAGGGAACGATCGAATCGTAGACAGTTTAAGGCATTACTCCGATGGAGAAAAGTCCTCAAGGTGCTTATTGTATTCAATGCCGATGCAATATTTGTGTTTCATCAACACTCTGAAGATCCACAGATAACAGAATGCCTCCAGATGTGCTTCGGAAACTACTACTGGTTTTCCAGGTATCGATCAAAGCGTAGACAAATTGAGACATTACTCCCATGGAGAAAAGTCGGCATGGTGCTTATTGTATTCAATGCCGATGCTATATTGGTGTTTCATCAACAATCTGAAGATCCACAGATAACAGTATGCCTCCAGATGTGCTTCGGAAACTACTACTGGTTTTCCAGGTATCGATCAAAGCGTAGACATATTGAGACATTACTCCCATGGAGAAAAGTCCGCTTGGTGCTCATTGTATTCAATGCCGATGCAATTTTTGTGTTTCATCAACACTTTGAAGGTCCACATATTACAGAATGCCTACAGATGTGCTTCGGAAACTACTACTGGTCTTCCAGGAATCGATCAAAGCGTAGACAAATTGAGACATTACTCCCATGGAGAAAAGTCGGCATGGTGCTTAATGTATTCAATGCCGATGCAATATTTGTGTTTCATCAACACTCTGAAGATCCACAGATAACAGTATGCCTCCAGATGTGCTTCGGAAACTACTACTGGTTTTCCAGGTATCGATCAAAGCGTAGACAAATTGAGACATTACTCCCATGGAGAAAAGTCGGCATGGTGCTTATTGTATTCAATGCCGATGCTATATTGGTGTTTCATCAACACTCTGAAGATCCACAGATAACAGTATGCCTCCAGATGTGCTTCGGAAACTACTACTGGTTTTCCAGGTATCGATCAAAGCGTAGACATATTGAGACATTACTCCCATGGAGAAAAGTCCGCATGGTGCTCATTGTGTTCAATGCCGATGCAATTTTTGTGTTTCATCAACACTCTGAAGGTCCACATATTACGGAATGCCTACAGATGTGCTTCGGAAACAACTACTGGTCTTCGAGGGAACGATCGAAGCGTAGACAGTGTAAGCCATTACTCCGATGGAGAAAAGTCCTCAAGGTGCTTATTGTATTCAATGCCGATGCAATATTTGTGTTTCACCAACACTCTGAAGATCGACAGATAACAGAATGCCTCCAGATGTGCTTCGGAAACTACTACTGGTTTTCCAGGTATCGATCAAAGCGTAGACATATTGAGACATTACTCCCATGGGGAAAAGTCCGCATGGTGCTCATTGTATTCAATGCCGATGCAATTTTTGTGTTTCATCAACACTCTGAAGATCCACAGATAACAGAATGCCTCCAGATGTGCTTCGGAAACTACTACTGGTTTTCCAGGTATCGATCAAAGCGTAGACATACTGAGACATTACTCCCATGGAGAAAAGTCCGCATGGTGCTTATCGTATTCAATGCCGATGCAATTTTTGTGTTTCGTCAACACTCTGAAGGTCCACATATTACGGAATGCATACAGATGTGATTCGGAAACTGCTACTCGTCTTCCAGGGAACGACCAGAACGTAGACAGTTTAAGACATTACGCACATGGAGAAAAGTCGGCATGGCGCTTATTGTCTTTAATGCCGATGCAATTTTTGTGTTTCATCAACACTCTGAAGGTCCACAGATTACAGAATGCTTCCAGATGTGCTTCGGAAACTACTACTCGTCTCCCAGGGAACAATCAAAGCGTAGACAGTTTAAGACATTACTCCCATGGAGAAAAGTACGCATGGTGCTTATTGTATTCAATGCCGATGCAATTTTTGTGTTTCATCAACACCCTGAGGATCCACAGATTACGGATTGCCTACAGATGTGCTTCAGACACTGCTACTGGTCTTACAATGTACGATCAAATCGTAGACAGTTTAACACATTTCTCCCATGAAGAAAAGTCCGCATTGTACTTATTGTAGCCAATGCCGATGCAGTTTCTGCGTTTCATCATCACTCTGAAGGTCCACAGATTACAGAATGCCTCCAGATGTGCTCCGGAAACTACTACTGGTCTTCCAGGAATCGATCAAAGCGTAGACAGTTTAAGACATTACTCCCATGGAGAAAAGTCGGCATGGAGTATATTTTATTTAATGCCGATGCAATTTTTGTCTATCGTCAACACTCTTAAGGTCCGCAGATTACAGAATGCTTCCAGATGTGCTTCGGAAACTACTACTGTTCTTCCAGTTAACAATCAAAGCGTAGACAGTTTAAGACATTACTCCCATGGAGAAAAGTCCGCATGGTGGCTGTTACATTGTATCGCGATGCAATCTCTGTGTTTAATCAACACTCTGAGGGTACACATATTACAAAATGCCTCCAGACGTACTTCGGAAACTACTACTGGCTTACAGGAATCGATCAAAGCGTAGACAGTTTAAGACATTACTCCCATGGAGAAAAGTACGCATGGTGCTTATTGTATTCAATGCCGATGCAATTTTTGTGCTTCATCAACACTCTGAAGGTCCACATATTACGGAATGCCTACAGATGTGCTTCGGAAACAACTACTGGTCTTCGAGGGAACGATCGAAGTGTAGACAGTTTAAGGCATTACTCCGATGGAGAAAAGTCCTCAAGGTGCTTATTGTATTCAATGCCGATGCATTATTTGTGTTTCATCAACACTCTGAAGATCCACAGATAACAGTATGCCTCCAGATGTGCTTCGGAAACTACTACTGGTTTTCCAGGTATCGATCAAAGCGTAGACAAATTGAGACATTACTCCCATGGAGAAAAGTCGGCATGGTGCTTATTGTATTCAATGCCGATGCTATATTGGTGTTTCATCAACACTCTGAAGATCCACAGATAACAGTATGCCTCCAGATGTGCTTCGGAAACTACTACTGGTTTTCCAGGTATCGATCAAAACGTAGACATATTGAGACATTACTCCCATGGAGGAAAGTCCGCATGGTGCTCATTGTGTTCAATGCCGATGCAATTTTTGTGTTTCATCAACACTCTGAATGTCCACAGTTTACGGAATGTTTACAGCTGTAGTTCGAAAACAGTTAATGGTCTTCCAGGATTCGATCAAAGCGTAGACAGTTTAAGACATTACTCCCATGGTGAAAAGTCAGCATGGTGCTTATTGTATTCAATCCCGATGCAGTTTCTGTGTTTCATCAACACTATGGTGGTCCACAGATTACAGAATGCTTCCAGATGTGCTTCGGAAACTACTACTGGTCTTCCAGGGAACAATCAAAGCGTAGACAGTTTAAGACAATACTGCCACGGAGAAAAGTCTGCATGGTGGCTGTTGTATTCAATCCCGATGTAGTTTCTGTGTTTCATTAACACTCTGATGGTCCACAGATTACAGATTGCCTCCAGATGTGCTTCGGAAACTACTACTGGTCTTCCAGGGAACGATCAAAGAATAGACAATATAAGACATTACTCCCATTTAGAAAAGTCCGCATTGTACTTATTGTAGCCAATGCCGATGCAGTTTCTGTGTTTCATCATCACTCTGAAGGTCCACAGATTACAGAATGCTTCCAGATGTGCTTCGGAAACAACTAATGGTCTTCCAGGGAACGATCAAAGCGTAGACAGTTTAAGACATTACTCCCATGGAGAAAAGTCGGCATGGAGTATATTTTATTCAATGCCGATGCAATTTTTGTGTTTCGTCAACACTCTGAAGGTCCACAGATTACGGAATGCATACAGATGTGATTCGGAAACTGCTACTGGTCTTCCAGGGAACGACCAAAGCGTAGACAGTTTGAGACGTTACTCCCACGGTGAAAAGTCAGCATAGTACCTGTTGTATTCAATCCCGATGCAGTTTCTGTGTTTCATCAACAATCGGATGGTCCACAGATTACGGAATGCCTACAGATGTGCTTCGGAAACTACTACTGGTCTTCAAGGGAACGATCAAAGCGTAGACAATTTAAGACATTACTCGCACGAAGAAAAATCCGCATGGTGCTTATTGTATTCAATGCCGATGCAATTTTTGTGTTTCATCAACACTCTGAAGGTCCACAGATTACGGAATGCCTACAGATGTGATTCGGAAACTGCTACTGGTCTTCCAGGAAACGATCAAGAGTAGACAGTTTAAGACATTACTCCCATGGAGAAAAGTCCGCATGGTGCCTGTTATATTCTATCCCGATGCAATTTCTGTGTTTAATCAACACTGTGAGGGTACATAGATTTCAGAATGCCTCCAGATGTGCTTCGGAAACAACTAGTTGTCTTCCACTATTCGATCGAACCGTAGACAGTTTAAGACTTTACTCCCATGGAGAAAACTCCGCATTTTGCTTATTGTATTCAATACCGATGCAATTTTTGTGTTTCATCAACACTCTGAGGGTCCACAGATTACGGAATGCCTACAGATGTGCTTCGGAAACTTCTACTGGCCTTCCAGGGAACGATCATAGCGTAGTCAGTTTAAGACATTACTCCCATGGAGAAAAGTCCGCATGGTGCCTGTTATATTCTATCCCGATGCAGTTTCTGTGTTTCATCAACACTCTGATGGTCTGCAGATTACAGAATGCCTCCAGATGTGCTTCGGAAACTGCTACTGGTCTTCCAGAGGGCGATCAAAGCGTAGACAGTTTATGACATTACTCCCATGGAGAAAAGTCTGCATGGTGCCTGTTGTATTCAATACCGATGCAGTTTCTGTGTTTCATCAACACTCTGATGGTACACAGATTACAGAATGCCTCCAGATGTGCTTCGGAAACTACTACTGGTCTTCCATCGTACGATCAAAGCGTAGACATTTTAAGACATTATTCCCATGGAGAAAAGTCCGCATGGTGCCTGTTGTATTTTATCCCGATGCAGTTTCTGTGTTTCATCAGCACTATGATGGTCTACAGATTACAGAATGCCTACAGATGTGCTTCGGAAACTACTACTGGTCTTCAAGGGAACGATCAAAGCGTAGACAATTTAAGACATTACTCCCACGAAGAAAAATCCGCATGGTGCTTATTGTATTCAATGCCGATGCAATTTTTGTGTTTCATCAACACTCTGAAGGTCCACAGATTACGGAATGCCTACAGATGTGATTCGGAAACTGCTACAGGTCTTCCAGGAAACGATCAAAGCGTAGACAGTTTAAGACATTACTCATATGGAGAAAAGTCTGCATGGTGCCTGTAGTATTCAATGCCGATGCAATATTTGTGTTTCATGAACACTCTGAGGGGCCACAGATTACGGAATGCCTACAGATGTGCTTCAGAAACTACTACTGGTCTTACAGGGTACGATCAAAGCGTAGACAGTTTAAGACATTACTCCCATGGAGAAAAGTCCGCATGGTGCCTGTTGTATTTTATCCCGATGCAGTTTCTGTGTTTCATCAGCACTATGATGGTCTACAGATTACAGAATGCCTCCAGATGTGCTTCGGAAACTGCTACTGGTCCTCCAGGGAACAATCAAAGCGTAGACAGTTAAACACATTTCTCCCATGGAGAAAAGCCCGCATGGTACCTATTGTATTCAATGCCGATGCAATTTTTGTGTTTCATCAACACTCTGAGGGTCCACAGATTACGGAATGCATACAGATGTGCTTCAGAAACTGTTACTGGTCTTACAGATTACGATCAAAGCGTAGACAGTTCAAGACATTACCCCCATGGAGAAAAGTACGCATGGTGGCTGTTGTATTCAATCCCGATGCTATTTCTGTGTTTCATCAACACTCTGATGGTCCACAGATTACAGAGTACCTCCAGATGTGATTCGGAAACTACTACTGGTCTTCCACGGAGCGATCAAAGCGTCGACAGTTTAAGACATTACTCCCAAGGAGAAAAGCCCGCATGGTGCTTATTGTATTCAACGCCGATGCAATTTTTGCGTTTCATCAACTCTCTGAGTGTCCACAGATTACGGAATGCCTACAGATGTGCTTCAGAAACTGCTACTGTTCTTCCAGGTTACGATCAAAGCGTAGACAGTTTAAGGCATTACTCCAAAGGCGAAAAGTCCGCATGGTGCTTATTGTATTCCATGCCGATGCTATTTTTGTGTTTCATCAACACTCTGAAGGTCCACAGATTACGGAATGCCTACAGATGTGCTTCGGAAACTGCTACCGGTCTTTCAGGGAACGATCAAAGCGGAAACCATTTATGACATTACTCCCATGGAGAAAAGTCTGCATGGTGCCTGTTGCATTCAATTCCGATGCAGTTTCTGTGTTTCATCAACACTCTGAAGGTCCACAGATTACGGAATGCCTACAGACGTGCTTCGGAAACTGCTACTGGTCTTCCAGGGAACGATCAAAGCGTAGGCAGTTTAAGACATTACCTCAATGTAGAAAAGACTGCATGGTGCCTGTTGCATTCAATTCCGATGCAGTTTCTGTGTTTCATCAACACTCTGAAGGTCCACAGATTACGGAATGCCTACAGATGTGCTTCGGAAACTGCTACTGCTCTTCCATCGAACGATCAAAGCGTAGACAGTTTAAGACATTATTCCCATGGAGAAAAGTCCGCATCCTGCTTATTGTAATAAATGCCGATGCAATTTTTGTGTTTCATCAACACTCTGAAGGTCCACAGATTACGGAATGCCTACAGATGTGCTTCGGAAACTACTACTGGTCTTACAGGGAACGATCAAAGCGTAGACAATTTAAGACATTACCCCCACTGAGAAAAATCCGCATGGTGCTTATTGTATTCAATGCCGATGCATTTTTTGTGTTTCATCAACACTCTGAAGGTCCACAGATTACGGAATGCCTACAGATTTGCTTCAGAAACTGCTACTGCTCTTACAGGGTACGATCAAAGCGTAGACAGTTTAAGACATTACTCCCAAGGAGAAAAGTCCGCATGGTGCCTGTAGTATTCAATCCCGATGCAGTTTCTGTGTTTCATCAACACTCTGATGGTCTGCAGATTACAGAATGCCTCCAGATGTGCTTCGGAAACTGCTACTGGTCTTCAAGAGAACGATCAAAGCGTAGACAGTCAAAGACATTACTACCATAGAGAATCGTCCGCATAGAGACTGTTATATTCTATCCCGATATAATTTCTATGTTTCATCAACACTGTGAGGGTACATAGATTACAGAATGCCACCAGATGTGCTTCGGAAACTACTAGTTGTCTTCCAGTATTCGATCAAACCGTAGAAAGATTAAGTCATTACTCCCAAGGAGAAAAGTCCGCATTTTGCTTATTGTATTCAATACCGATGCAATTTTTCTGTTCCATCAACACTCTGAAGGTCCACAGATTACGGAATGCCTACAGATGTGCTTCGGAAACTGCTACTGGTCTTCCAGGTAACGAACAATGCGTAGACAGTTTGAGACATTACTCCCATGGAGAAAAGTCCGCATGGTGCCTGTAGTATTCAATCCCGATGCAGTTTCTGTGTTTCATCAACACTCTGAAGGTCTACAGATTACATAATGCCTCCAGATGTGCTTCGGAAAATACTACTGGTCTTCCAGGGAACAATCAAAGTGTAGACAGTTAAGGACATTTCTCCCATGGACAAAAGCGCGCATGGTGCTTATTGTATTCAATGCCGATGCAATTTTTGTGTATCATCAACACTCTGAAGGTCCACAGATTACGGAATGCCTACAGATGTGCTTCGGAAACTTCTACCGGTCTTTCAGGGAACGATCAAAGAGTAGACAGTTTATGACATTACTCCCATGGAGAAAAGTCTGCATGGTGCCTGTTGTATTAAATCCCGATGCAGTTTCTGTGTTTCATTAACACTCTGATGGTCCACAGATTACAGAATGCCTCCAGATGTGCTTCGGAAACTACTACTGGTCTTCCAGGGAACAATCAAAACGTAGACAGTTATGGACATTTCTCCCATGGAGAAAAGCCCGCATGGTGCTTATTGTATTCAATGCCGATGCAATTTTTGTGTTTCATCAACACTCTGAGGGTCCACAGATTACGGAATGCCTACAGATGTGCTTCGGAAACTACTACTGGTCTTCCAGGGTGCGATCAAAGCGTAGACAGTTTAAGTCATTACTCCCAAGGAGAAAAGTCCGCATGGTGCTTATTGTACTCCATGCCGATGCAATTTTTGTGTTTCATCAACACTCTGAAGGTCCACAGATTACGGAATGCCTACAGATTTGCTTCAGAAACTGCTACTACTCTTACAGGGTACGATCAAAGCGTAGACAGTTTAAGACATTACTCCCAAGGAGAAAAGTCAACATGGTGCCTGTAGTATTCAATCCCGATGCAGTTTCTGTGTTTCATCACCACTCTGATGGTCTGCAGATTACAGAATGCCTCCAGATGTGCTTCGGAAACTGCTACTGGTCTTCCAGAGAACGATCAAAGCGTAGACAGTTGAAGACATTACTACCATGGAGAAAAGTCCGCATAGTGACTGTTATATTCTATCCCGATGCAATTTCTGTGTTTAATCAACACTGTGAGGGTACATAGATTACAGAATGCCTACAGATGTGCTTCGGAAACAACTAGTTGTCTTCCACTATTCGATCGAACCGTAGACAGTTAAAGACTTTACTCCCATGGAGGAAATTCCGCACTTTGCTTATTGTATTCAATACCGATGCAATTTTTGTGTTCCATCAACACTCTGAAGGTGCACAGATTACGGAAGGCCTACAGATGTGCTTCGGAAACTGCTACTGGTCTTCCAGGGAACGATCAAAGCGTAGACAGTTTAAGACATTACTCCCATGGAGAAAATTCCGCATGGTGCCTGTAGTATTCAATCCCGATGCAGTTTCTGTGTTTCATCAACACTCTGATGGTCTACAGATTACAGAATGCCTCCAGATGTGCTTCGGAAACTACTACTGGTCTTCCAGGGAACAATCAAAGCGTAGACAGTTAAAGACATTTGTCCCATGGAGAAAAGCCCGCATGGTGCTTGTTGTATTCAATGCCGATGCAATTTTTGTGTTTCATCATCACTCTGAAGGTCCACAGATTAAGGAATGCCTACAGATGTGCATCAGAATCTGCTACTGGTCTTACAGGGTACGGTCTAAGCGTAGACAGTTTAAGACATTACTGCCATGGAGAAAAGTCCGCATGATGCCTGTAGTATTCAATCCCGATGCAGTTTCTGTGTTTCATCAATACTCTGATGGTCTACAGATTACAGAATACCTCCAGATGTGCTTCGGAAACTTCTACTGGTCTTCCAGAAAACGATCAAAGCGTAGACAGTTAAAGACATTACTACCATGGAGAAAAGTCCGCATGGTGACTGTTATATTCTATCCCGATGCAATTTCTTGATTAATCAACAGTGTGAAGGTACATAGATTACAGAATGCCTCCAGATGTGCTTCGGAAACAACTAGTTGTCTTCCACTATTCGATCAAACCGTAGACAGTTTAAGACTTCACTCCAATGGAGAAAAGTCCGCATTTTGCTTATTGTATTCAAGGCCGATGCAATTTTTGTGTTCCATCAACACTCTGAAGGTCCACAGATTACGGAATGCCTACAGATGTACTTCGGAAACTGCTACCGGTCTTTCAATGAACGATCAAAGCAGAGGCAGTTTATGACATTACTCCCATGGAGAAAAGTCCGCATGGTGTTTATTGTAATCAATGCCGATGCAATTTTTGTGTTTCATCAACACTCTGAAGGTCCACAGATTACGGAATGCATACAGATGTGCTTCGGAAACTGCTACTGGTCTTCCAGGGAACGATCAAAGCGTAGACAGTTTAAGACATTACTCCGATGGCGAAAAGTCCGCATGGTGCCTGTAGTATTCAATGCCGATGCAATTTTTGTGCTTCATCAACACTCTGAGGGTCCACAGATTTCGGAATGCCTACAGATGTGCTTCAGAAACTGCTACTGGTCTTACAGGGTACGATCAAAGCGTAGACAGTTTAAGACATTACTCCCAAGGAGAAAAGTCCGCATGGTGCCTGTAGTATTCAATCCCGATGCAGTTTCTGTGTTTCATCAACACTCTGATGGTCTGCAGATTACAGAATGCCTACAGATGGCTTCGGAAACTGCTACTGGTCTTCCAGAGAACGATCAAAGCGTAGACAGTTAAAGACATTACTACCATGGAGAAACGTCCGCATAGTGACTGTTATATTCTATCCCGATGCAATTTTCATGTTTAATCAACACTGTGAGGGTACATAGATTACAGAATGCCTCCAGATGTGCTTCGGAAACAACTAGTTGTCTTCCACTATTCGATCAAACCGTAGACAGTTTAAGACTTTACTCCCATGGAGAAAAGTCCGCATTTTGTTTATTGTTTTCAATGCCAATGCAATTTTTGTGTTCCATCAACACTCTGAAGGTCCACAGATTACGGAATGCCTACAGATGTGCTTCGGGAACTACTACTGGTCTTTCAGGGAACAATCAAAGCGTACACAGTTAAGGACATTTCTCCCATGGGGAAAAGATCGCATGGTGTTATTGTATTCAACGCCGATACAATTTTTGTGTTTCATCAACACTCTGAAGGTCTACAGATTACGGAATGCCTACAGATGTGCCTCAGAAACTGCTACTGGTCTTACAGGGTACGATCAAAGTGTAGACAGTTTAAGACATTACTCCCATGGAGAAAAGTCCGCATGGTGCCTGTTGTATTCTATCCCGATGCAGTTTCTGTGTTTCATCAACACTCTGATGGTCCACAGATTATGGAATGCCTCCAGATGTGCTTCGGAAACTACTACTGGTCTTCCAGGGTGCGATCAAAGCGTAAACAGTTTAAGACATTACTCCCAAGGAGAAAAGTCCGCATGGTGCCTGTTGTATTCAATCCCGATGCAGTTTCTGTGTTTCATCAACACTCTGATGGTACACAGATTACAGAATGCCTCCAGATGTGCTTCGGAAACTACTACTGGTCTTACAGGGAACGATCAAAGCGTAGACAATTTAAGACATTACTCCCACTGAGAAAAATCCGCATGGTGCTTATTGTATTCAATGCCGATGCAATTTTTGTGTTTCATCAACACTCTGAAGGTCCACAGATTACGGAATGCCTACAGATGTGCTTCGGAAACTGCTACTGGTCTTCCAGGGAACGATCAAAACGTAGACACTTTAAGACGTTACTCCCATGGAGAAAAGTTCGCATGGTGCCTGTAGTGTTGAATGCCGATGCAATTTTTGTGTTTCATCAACACTCTGAGGGTCCACAGATTAAGGAATGCCTACAGATGTGCTTCAGAAAGTGCTACTGGTCTTACAGGGTACGATCAAAGCGTAGACAGTTTAAGACATTACTCCCATGGAGAAAAGTCCGCATGGTGCCTGTTGTATTTTGTCCCGATGCAGTTTCTGTGTTTTATCAACACTCTGATGGTCTACAGATTACAGAATGCCTCCAGATGTGCTTCGGAAACTACTACTGGTCTTCCAGGGAACAATCAAAGCGTAGACAGGTAAAGACATTTCTCCCATTGAGAAAAGCCCGCATGGTACTTATTGTATTCAATGCCGATGCAATTTTTGTGTTTCATCAACGCTCTGAGGGTCTACAGATTACGGAATGCCTACAGATGTGCCTCAGAAACTGCTACTGGTCTTACAGGGTACGATCAAAGTGTAGACAGTTTAAGACATTACTCCCATGGAGAAAAGTCCGCATGGTGCCTGTTGTATTCTATCCCGATGCAGTTTCTGTGTTTCATCAACACTCTGATGGTCCACAGATTATGGAATGCCTCCAGATGTGCTTCGGAAACTACTACTGGTGTTCCAGGGTGCGATCAAAGCGTAAACAGTTTAAGACATTACTCCCAAGGAGAAAAGTCCGCATGGTGCCTGTTGTAGTCAATCCCGATGCAGTTTCTGTGTTTCATCAACACTCTGATGGTCTACAGGTTACAGAATGCCTCCAGATGTGCTTGGGAAACTACTACTGGTCTTCCAGGGAACAATCAAAACGTAGACAGTTAAAGACATTTCTCGCATGGAGAAAAGCTTGCATGGTGCTTGTTGTATTCAATGCCGGTGCAATTTTTGTGTTTCATCAACACTCTGAAGGTCCACAGATAACGGAATGCCTACAGATGTGCTTCGGAAACTACTACTGGTCTTCCAGGGAGCGATCAAAGCGTAGACAGTTTAAGACATTACTCCCAAGGAGAAAAGTCCGCATGGTGCTCATTGTATTCAATGCCGATGCAATTTTTGTGTTTCATCAACACTCTGAAGGTCCACAGATTACGGAATGCCTACAGATGTGCTTCGGAAACTGCTACCTGTCTTTCAGCGAACGACCAAAGCGTAGACAGTTTATGACATTACTCTCATGGAGAAAAGTCTGCATGGTGCCTGTTGTATTCAATCCCGATGCAGTTTCTGTGTTTCATCAACACTCTGATGGTACACAGATTATAGAATGCCTCCCGATGTGCTTCGGAAACTACTACAGGTCTTCCATCGAACGACCGAAGCGTAGACAGTTTAAGACATTACTCCCATGGAGAAAAGTCCGCATGGTGCCTGTTGTATTCTATCCCGATGCAGTTTCTGTGTTTCATCAACACTCTGATGGTCTACAGGTTACAGAATGCATACAGATGTGCTTGGGAAACTACTACTGGTCTTCCAGGGAACAATCAAAGCGTAGACAGGTAAAGACATTTCTCCCATAGAGAAAAGCCCGCATGGTACTTATTGTATTCAATGCCGATGCAATTTTTGTGTTTCATCAACACTCTGAGGGTCTACAGATTACGGAATGCCTACAGATGTGCCTCAGAAACTGCTACTGGTCTTACAGGGTACGATCAAAGTGTAGACAGTTTAAGACATTACTCCCATGGAGAAAAGTCCGCATGGTGCCTGTAGTATTCTATCCCGATGCAGTTTCTGTGTTTCATCAACACTCTGATGGTCCACAGATTATAGAATGCCTCCAGATGTGCTTCGGAAACTACTACTGGTGTTCCAGGGTGCGATCAAAGCGTAAACAGTTTAAGACATTACTCACAAGGAGAAAAGTCCGCATGGTGCTTATTGTACTCAATGCCGATGCAATTTTTGTGTTTCATCAACACTCTGAAGGTCCACAGATTACGGAATGCCTACAGATGTGCTTCGGAAAATGCTACCGGTCTTTCAGATAACGATCAAAGCGTAGACAGTTTATGACATTACTCCCATGGAGAAAAGTCTGCATGGTGCCTGTTGTATTCAATCCCGATGCAGTTTCTGTGTTTCATCAACACTCTGATGGTCCACAGATTACGGAATGCCTCCAGATGTGCTTCGGAAACTACTACTGGTCTTCCAGGGTGCGATCAGAGCGTAGACAGTTTAAGACATTACTCCCATGGAGAAAAGTCCGCATGGTGCTTATTGTATTTAATGCCGATGCAATTTTGTGTTTCATCAACACTCTGAAGTTCCACAGATTACGGACTGCCTACGGATGTGCTTCGGAAACTGCTACTGGTCTTCCAGGGAACGATCAAAGCGTAGACAGTTTAAGACATTACTCCCATGGAGAAAAGTCCGCATGGTGCCTGTAGTATTCAATCCCGATGCATTTTCTGTGTTTCATCAACACTCTGATGGTCCACAGGTTACAGAATGCCTCCAGATGTGCTTGGGAAACTACTACTGGTCTTCCAGGGAACAATCAAAGCGTAGACAGTTAAAGACATTACTCGCATGGAGAAAAGCTTGCATGGTGCTTGTTGTATTCAATGCCGATGCAATGTTTGTGTTTCATCAACACTCTGAAGGTCCACAGATAACGGAATGCCTACAGATGTGCTTCGGAAACTACTACTGGTCTTCCAGGGAGCGATCAAAGCGTAGACAGTTTAAGACATTACTCCCAAGGAGAAAAGTCCGCATGGTGCTCATTGTATTCAATGCCGATGTAATTTTTGTGTTTCATCAACACTCTGAAGGTCCACAGATTACGGAATGCCTACAGATGTGCCTCAGAAACTGCTACTGGTCTTACAGGGTACGATCAAAGTGTAGACAGTTTAAGACATTACTCCCATGGAGAAAAGTCCGCATGGTGCCTGTTGTATTCTATCCCGATGCAGTTTCTGTGTTTCATCAACACTCTGATGGTCCGCATATTACAGAATGATTCCAGATGTGCTTCGGAAACTACTACTGGTCTTCCATCGAACGATCAAAGCGTAGACAGTTTAAGACATTATTCCCATGGAGAAAAGTCCGCACGGTGCTTCTTGTAATGAATGCCGATGCAATTTTTGTGTTTCATCAACACTCTGAATTTCCACAGGTTACGGAATGCCTACAGATGTGCCTCAGAAACTACTACTGGTCTTCCAGGGAGCGATCAAAGCGTAGACAGTTTAAGACATTACTCCCAAGGAGAAAAGTCCGCATGGTGCTCATTGTATTCAATGCCGATGCAATTTTTGAGTTCCATCAACACTCTGAAGGTCCACAGATTACGGAATGCCTACAGATGTGCTTCGGAAACTGCTACCGGTCTTTCAATGAACGATCAAAGCAGAGACAGTTTATGACATTACTCCCATGGAGAAAAGTCTGCATGGTGCCTGTTGTACTCAATCCCAATGCATTTTCTGTGTTTCATCAACACTCTGAAGGTCCACAGATTACAGAATGCCTCCAGATGTGCTTCGGAAACTACTACTGCTCTTCCATCGAACGATCAAAGCGTAGACAGTTTAAGACATTATTCCCATGGAGGAAAGTCCGCATCCTGCTTATTGTAATCAATGCCGATGCAATTTTTGTGTTTCATCAACACTCTGAAGGTCCACAGATTACGGAATGCCTACAGATGTCCTTCGGAAACTACTACTGGTCTTACAGGGAACGATCAAAGCGTAGACAATTTAAGACATTACTCCCACTGAGAAAAATCCGCATGGTGCTTATTGTATTCAATGCCGATGCATTTTTTGTGTTTCATCAACACTCTGAAGGTCCACAGATTACGGAATGCCTACAGATGTGCTTCGGAAACTGCTACTGGTCTTCCAGGGAAAGATCAAAGCGTAGACAGTTTAAGACATTACTCCCATGGCGAAAAGTCCGCATGGTGCCTGTAGTATTCAATGCCGATGCAATTTTTGTGCTTCATGAACACTCTGAGGGTCCACAGATTACGGAATGCCTACAGATGTGCTTCAGAAACTGATACTGGTCTTACAGGGTACGATCAAAGCGTAGACAGTTTAAGACATTACTCCCAAGGAGAAAAGTCCGCATGGTGCCTGTAGTATTCAATCCCGATGCAGTTTATGTGTTTCATCAACACTCTGATGGTCTGCAGATTACAGAATGCCTACAGATGTGCTTCGGAAACTGCTACTGGTCTTCCAGAGAACGATCAAAGCGTAGACAGTTAAAGACATTACTACCATGGAGAAACGTCCGCATAGTGACTGTTATATTCTATCCCGATGCAGTTTCTGTGTTTCATCAACACTCTGATGGTCCACAGATTATAGAATGCCTCCAGATGCGCTTCGGAAACAACTACTGGTGTTCCAGGGTGCGATCAAAGCGTAAACAGTTTAAGACATTACTCCCAAGGAGAAAAGTCCGCATGGTGCTTATTGTATTCAACGCCGATACTATTTTTGTGTTTCATCAACAATCTGAAGGTCCACAGATTACGGAATGCCTCCAGATGTGCTTCGGAAACTGCTACCGGTCTTTCAGGGAACGATCAAAGAGTAGACAGTTTATGACATTACTCCCATGGAGAAAAGTCTGCTTGGTGCCTGTTGTATTCAATCCAGATGCAGTTTCTGTGTTTCATCAACACTCTGATGGTACACAGATTACAGAATGCCTCCAGATGTGCTTCGGAAACTACTACTGCTCTTCCATCGAACGATCAAAGCGTAGACAGTTTAAGACATTATTCCCATGGAGGAAAGTCCGCATCCTGCTTATTGTAATCAATGCCGATGCAATTTTTGTGTTTCATCAACACTCTGAAGGTCCACAGATTACGGAATGCCTACAGATGTGCTTCGGAAACTGCTACTGGTCTTACAGGGAACGATCAAAGCGTAGACAGTTAAAGACATTACTCCCATGGCGAAAAGTCCGCATGGTGCCTGTAGTATTCAATGCCGATGCAATTTTTGTGCTTCATCAACACTCTGAGGGTCCACAGATTACGGAATGCCTACAGATGTGCTTCAGAAACTGCTACTGGTCTTACAGGGTACGATCAAAGCGTAGACAGTTTAAGACATTACTCCCAAGGAGAAAAGTCCGCATGGTGCCTGTAGTATTCAATCCCGATGCAGTTTCTGTGTTTCATCAACACTCTGATGGTCTGCAGATTACAGAATGCCTACAGATGTGCTTCAGAAACTGCTACTGGTCTTCCAGAGAACGATCAAAGCGTAGACAGTTAAAGACATTACTACCATGGAGAAACGTCCGCATAGTGAATGTTATATTCTATCCCGATGCAGTTTCTGTGTTTCATCAACACTCTGATGGTCCACAGATTATAGAATGCCTCCAGATGTGCTTCGGAAACTACTACTGGTCTTCCAGGGAGCGATCAGAGCGTAGACAGTTTAAGACATTAATCCCATGGAGAAATGTCCGCATCTTGCTTATTGTAATCAATGCCGATGCAATTTTTGTGTTTCATCAACACTTTGAAGGTCCACAGATTACGGAATGCCAACAGATGTGCTTCGGAAACTGCTACTGGTCATCCAGGGAACGATCAAAACGTAGACAGTTTAAGACGTTACTCCCATGGAGAAAAGTCCGCATGGTGCCTGTAGTGTTGAATGCCGATGCAATTTTTGTGTTTCATCAACACTCTGAGGGTCCACAGATTAAGGAATTCCTACAGATGTGCTTCAGAAACTGCTACTGGTCTTACAGGGTACGATCAAAGCGTAGACAGTTTAAGACATTACTCCCATGGAGAAAAGTCCGCATGGTGCCTGTTGTATTTTGTCCCGATGCAGTTTCTGTGTTTCATCAACACTCTGATGGTACACAGTTTACAGAATGCCTCCAGATGTACTTCGGAAACTACTACTGGTCTTCCATCGAACGACCAAAGCGTAGACAGTTTAAGACATTACTCCCATGGAGAAAAGTCCGCATGGTGCCTGTTGTATTCTATCCCGATGCAGTTTCTGTGTTTCATCAACACTCTGATGGTCTACAGGTTACAGAATGCCTCCAGATGTGCTTGGGAAACTACTACTGGTCTTCCAGGGAACAATCAAAGTGTAGACAGGTAAAGACATTTCTCCCATGGAGAAAAGCCCGCATGGTGCTTATTGTATTCAATGCCGATGCAATTTTTGTGTTTCATCAACACTCTGAGGGTCTACAGATTACGGAATGCCTACAGATGTGCCTGAGAAACTGCTACTGGTCTTACAGGGTACGATCAAAATGTAGACAGTTTAAGACATTACTCCCATGGAGAAAAGTCCGCATGGTGCATGTTGTATTCTATCCCGATGCAGTTTCTGTGTTTCATCAACACTCTGATGGTCCACAGATTATAGAATGCCTCCAGATGTGCTTCGTAAACTACTACTGGTGTTCCAGGGGGCGATCAAAGCGTAAACAGTTTAAGACATTACTCCCAAGGAGAAAAGTCCGCATGGTGCTTATTGTACTCAATGCCGATGCAATTTTTGTGTTTCATCAACACTCTGAAGGTCCACAGATTACGGAATGCCTACAGACATACTTCGGAAAATGCTACCGGTCTTTCAGGGAACGATCAAAGCGTAGACAGTTTATGACATTACTCCCATGGAGAAAAGTCTGCATGGTGCCTGTTGTATTCAATCCCGATGCAGTTTCTGTGTTTCATCAACACTCTGATGGTCCACAGATTACGGAATGCCTCCAGATGTGCTTCGGAAACTACTACTGGTCTTCCAGGGTGCGATTAAAGCGTAGACAGTTTAAGACATTACTCCCATGGAGAAAAGTACGCATGGTGCTTATTGTATTCAATGCCGACGCAATTTTGTGTTTCATCAACACTCTGAAGGTCCACAGATTATGGACTGCCTACGGATGTGCTTCGGAAACTGCTACTGGTCTTCCAGGGAACGATCAAAGCGTAGACAGTTTAAGACATTACTCCCATGGAGAAAAGTCTGCATGGTGCCTGTAGTATTCAATCCCGATGCATTTTCTGTGTTTCATCAACACTCTGATGGTCTACAGGTTACAGAATGCCTCCAGATGTGATTGGGAAACTACTACTGGTCTTCCAGGGAACAATCAAAGCATAGACAGTTAAAGACATTACTCGCATGGAGAAAAGCTTGCATGGTGCTTGTTGTATTCAATGCCGATGCAATTTTTGTGTTTCATCAACACTCTGAAGGTCCACAGATAACGGAATGCCTACAGATGTGCTTCGGAAACTACTACTGGTCTTCCAGGGAACGATCAAAGCGTAGACAGTTTAAGTCTTTACTCCCAAGGAGAAAAGTCCGCATGGTGCTCATTGTATTCAATGCCGATGCAATGTTTGTGTTTCATCAACACTCTCAAGGTCCACAGATTACGGAATGCCTACAGATGTGCTTCGGAAACTGCTACCTGTCTTTCAGGGAACGACCAAAGCGTAGACAGTTTATGACATTACTCTCATGGAGAAATGTCTGCATGGTGCCTGTTGTATTCAATCCCGATGCAGTTTCTGTGTTTCATCAACACTCTTATGGTACACAGATTACAGAATGCCTCCAGATGTGCTTCGGAAACTACTACTGGTCTTCCATCGAACGCCCAAAGCGTAGACAGTTTAAGACATTACTCCCATGGAGAAAAGCTTGCATGGTGCTTGTTGTATTCAATGCCGATGCAATTTTTGTGTTTCATCAACACTCTGAAGGTCCACAGATAACGGAATGCCTACAGATGTGCCTGTAGTATTCTATCCCGATGCAGTTTCTGTGTTTCATCAACACTCTGATGGTCTACAGGTTACAGAATGCCTCCAGATGTGCTTGGGAAACTACTACTGGTCTTCCAGGGAACAATCAAAGCGTAGACAGGTAAAGACATTTCTCCCATGGAGAAAAGCCCGCAAGGTACTTATTGTATTCAATACCGATGCAATTTTTGTGTCTCATCAACACTCTGTGGGTCTACAGATTACGGAATGCCTACAGATGTGCCTCAGAAACTGCTACTGGTCTTACAGGGTACGATCAAAATGTAGACAGTTTAAGACATTACTCCCATGGAGAAAAGTCCGCATGGTGCCTGTTGTATTGTATCCCGATGCAATTTTGTGTTTCATCAACACTCTGAAGGTCCACAGATTACGGACTGCCTACGGATGTGCTTCGGAAAATGCTACTGGTTTTCCAGGGAACGATCAAAGCGTAGACAGTTTAAGACATTACTAACATGGAGAAAAGTCCGCATGGTGCCTGTAGTATTCAATCCCGATGCATTTTCTGTGTTTCATCAACACTCTGATGGTCTACAGGTTACAGAATGCCTCCAGATGTGCTTGGGATACTACTAGTGGTCTTCCAGGGAACAATAAAAGCGTAGACAGTTAAAGACATTACTCGCATGGAGAAAAGCTTGCATGGTGCTTGTTGTATTCAATGCCGATGCAATTTTTGTGTTTCATCAACACTCTGAAGGTCCACAGATAACGGAATGCCTACAGATGTGCTTCGGAAACTACTACTGGTATTCCAGGGAGCGATCAAAGCGTAGACAGTTTAAGACATTACTCCCAAGGAGAAAAGTCCGCATGGTGCTCACTGTATTCAATGCCGATGCAATTTTTGTGTTTCATCAACACTCTCAAGGTCCACAGATTACGGAATGCCTACAGATGTGCTTCGGAAACTGCTACCTGTCTTTCAGGGAACGACCAAAGCGTAGACAGTTTATGACATTACTCTCATGGAGAAAAGTCTGCATGGTGCCTGTTGTATTCAATCCCGATGCAGTTTCTGTGTTTCATCAACACTCTGATGGTACACAGATTACAGAATGCCTCCAGATGTGCTTCGGAAACTACTACTGGTCTTCCATCGAACGACCAAAGCGTAGACAGTTTAAGACATTACTCCTATGGAGAAAAGTCCGCATGGTGCCTGTTGTATTCTACCCCGATGCAGTTTCTGTGTTTCATCAACACTCTGATGGTCTACAGGTTACAGAATGCCTCCAGATGTGCTTGGGAAACTACTACTGGTCTTCCAGGGAACAATCAAAGCGTAGACAGTTAAAGACATTACTCGCATGGAGAAAAGCTTGCATGGTGCTTGTTGTATTCAATGCCGATGCAATTTTTGTGTTTCATCAACACTCTGAAGGTCCACAGATAACGGAATCCCTACAGATGTGCTTCGGAAACTGCTACCTGTCTTTCAGGGAACGACCAAAGCGTAGACAGTTTATTACATTACTCTCATGAAGAAAAGTCTGCATGGTGCCTGTTGTATTCAATCCCGATGCAGTTTCTGTGTTTCATCAACACTCTGATGGTCCACAGATTACGGAATGCCTCCAGATGTGCTTCGGAAACTACTACTGGTCTTCCAGGGTGCGATCAAAGCGTAGACAGTTTAAGACATTACTCCCATGGAGAAAAGTCCGCATAGTGCTTATTGTATTCAATGCCGATGCAATTTTTTGTTTCATCAACACTCTGAAGGTCCACAGATGACGGACTGCCTACGGATGTGCTTCGGAAACTGCTACTGGTCTTCCAGGGAACGATCAAAGCGTAGACAGTTTAAGACATTACTCCTATGGAGAAAAGTCCGCATGGTGCCTGTTGTATTCTACCCCGATGCAGTTTCTGTGTTTCATCAACACTCTGATGGTCTACAGGTTACAGAATGCCTCCAGATGTGCTTGGGAAACTACTACTGGTCTTCCAGGGAACAATCAAAGCGTAGACAGTTAAAGACATTACTCGCATGGAGAAAAGCTTGCATGGTGCTTGTTGTATTCAATGCCGATGCAATTTTTGTGTTTCATCAACACTCTGAAGGTCCACAGATAACGGAATGCCTACAGATGTGCTTCGGAAACTACTACTGGTCTTCCAGGGAGCGATCAAAGCGTAGACAGTTTAAGACATTACTCCCAAGGAGAAAAGTCCGCATGGTGCTCATTGTATTCAATGCCGATGCAATTTTTGTCTTTCATCAACACTCTCAACGTCCACAGATTACTTAATGCCTACAGATGTGCTTCGGAAACTGCTACCTGTCTTTCAGGGAACGACCAAAGCGTAGACAGTTTATGACATTACTCTTATGGACAAAAGTCTGCATGGTGCCTGTTGTATTCAATCCCGATGCAGTTTCTGTGTTTCATCAACAATCTGATGGTACACAGATTACAGAATGCCTCCAGATGTGCTTCGGAAACTACTACTGGTCTTCCATCGAATGACCAAAGCGTAGACAGTTTAAGACATTACTCCCATGGAGAAAAGTCCGCATGGTGCCTGTTGTATTCTATCCCGATGCAGTTTCTGTGTTTCATCAACACTCTGATGGTCTACAGGTTACAGAATGCCTCCAGATGTGCTTGGGAAACTACTACTGGTCTTCCAGGGAACAATCAAAACGTAGACAGTTAAAGACATTACTCGCATGGAGAAAAGCTTGCATGGTGCTTGTTGTATTCAATGCCGATGCAATTTTTGTGTTTCATCAACACTCTGAAGGTCCACAGATAACGGAATGCATACAGATGTGCTTCGGAAACTACTACTGGTCTTCCAGGGAGCGATCAAAGCGTAGACAGTTTAAGACATTACTCCCAAGGAGAAAAGTCCGCATGGTGCTCATTGTATTCAATGCCGAAGCAATTTTTGTGTTTCATCAACACTCTCAAGGTCCACAGATTACGGAATGCCTACAGATGTGCTTCGGAAACTGCTACCTGTCTTTCAGGGAACGACCAAAGCGTAGACAGTTTATGACATTACTCTCATGGAGAAAAGTCTGCATGGTGCCTGTTGTATTCAATCCCGATGCAGTTTCTGTGTTTCATCAACACTCTGATGGTACACAGATTATAGAATGCCTCCAGATGTGCTTCGGAAACTACTACTGGTCTTCCATCGAACGATCAAATGGTAGACAATTTAAGACATTTCTCCCACGGAGAAAAATCCGCATGGTGCTTATTGTATTAAATGCCAATGAATTTTTTTGTGTTTCATCAACACTCTGAAGGTACACAGATTACAGAATGCCTCCAGATGAGTTTCGGAAACTACTACTGGTCTTCCAGGAATCGATCAAAGCGTAGACAGTTTAAAACATTACTCAAATGGAGAAAAGTCCGCATGGTGCCTGTAGTATTCAATCCCGATGCAGTTTCTGTGTTTCATCAACACTCTGATGGTCTACAGGTTACAGAATGCCTCCAGTTGTGCTTGGGAAACTACTACTGGTCTTCCAGGGAACAATCAAAGCGTAGACAGTTAAAGACATTACTCGCATGGAGAAAAGCTTGCATGGTGCTTGTTGTATTCAATGCCGATGCAATTTTTGTGTTTCATCAACACTCTGAAGGTCCACAGAATACGGAATGCCTACAGATGTGCTTCGGAAACTGCTACCTGTCTTTCAGGGAACGACCAAAATCGTAGACAGTTTATGACATTACTCTCATGAAGAAAAGTCTGCATGGTACCTGTTGTATTCAATCCCGATGCAGTTTCTGTGTTTCATCAACACTCTGATGGCCCACAGATTACGGAATGCCTCCAGATGTGCTTCGGAAACTACTACAGGTCTTCCAGGGTGCGATCAAATCGTAGACAGTTTAAGACATAACTCCCATGGAGAAAAGCTTGCATGGTGCTTGTTGTATTCAATGCCGATGCAATTTTTGTGTTTCATCAACACTCTGAAGGTCCACAGAATACGGAATGCCTACAGATGTGCTTCGGAAACTGCTACCTGTCTTTCAGGGAACGACCAAAATCGTAGACAGTTTATGACATTACTCTCATGAAGAAAAGTCTGCATGGTACCTGTTGTATTCAATCCCGATGCAGTTTCTGTGTTTCATCAACACTCTGATGGCCCACAGATTACGGAATGCCTCCAGATGTGCTTCGGAAACTACTACAGGTCTTCCAGGGTGCGATCAAATCGTAGACAGTTTAAGACATAACTCCCATGGAGAAAAGTCAGCATAGTGCTTATTGTATTCAATGCCGATGCAATTTTGTGTTTCATCAACACTCTGAAGGTCCACAGATGACGGACTGCCTACGGATGTGCTTCGGAAACTGCTACTGGTCTTCCAGGGAACGATCAAAGCGTAGACAGTTTAAGACATTACTAACATGGAGAAAAGTCCGCATGGTGCCTGTAGTATTCAATCCCGATGCATTTTCTGTGTTTCATCAACACTCTGATGGTCTACAGGTTACAGAATGCCTCCAGATGTGCTTGGGAAACTACTACTGGTCTTCCAGGGAACAATCAAAGCGTAGACAGTTAAAGACATTACTCGCATGGAGAAAAGCATGCATGGTGCTTGTTGTATTCAATGCCGATGCAATTTTTGTGTTTCATCAACACTCTGAAGGTCCACAGATAACGGAATGCCTACAGATGTGCTTCGGAAACTACTACTGGTCTTCCAGGGAGCGATCAAAGCGTAGACAGTTTAAGACATTACTCCCAAGGAGAAAAGTCCGCATGGTGCTCATTGTATTCAATGCCGATGCAATTTTTGTGTTTCATCAACACTCTCAAGGTCCACAGATTACTTAATGCCTACAGATGTGCTTCGGAAACTGCTACCTGTCTTTCAGGGAACGACCAAAGCGTAGACAGTTTATGACATTACTCTCATGGAGAAAAGTCTGCATGGTGCCTGTTGTATTCAATCCCGATGCAGTTTCTGTGTTTCATCAACACTCTGATGGTACACAGATTACAGAATGCCTCCAGATGTGCTTCGGAAACTACTACTGGTCTTCCATCGAACGACCAAAGCGTAGACAGTTTAAGACATTACTCCCATGGAGAAAAGTCCGCATGGTGCCTGTTGTATTCTATCCCGATGCTGTTTCTGTGTTTCATCAACACTCTGATGGTCTACAGGTTACAGAATGCCTCCAGATGTGCTTGGGAAACTACTACTGGTCTTCCAGGGAACAATCAAAGCGTAGACAGTTAAAGACCTTACTCGCATGGAGAAAAGCTTGCATGGTGCTTGTTGTATTCAATGCCGATGCAATTTTTGTGTTTCATCAACACTCTGAAGGTCCACAGATAACGGAATGCCTACAGATGTGCTTCGGAAACTACTACTGGTCTTCCAGGGAGCGGTCAAAGCGTAGACAGTTTAAGACATTACTCCCAAGGAGAAAAGTCCGCATGGTGCTCATTGTATTCAATGCCGATGCAATTTTTGTGTTTCATCAACACTCTCAAGGTCCACAGATTACGGAATGCCTACGGATGTGCTTCGGAAACTGCTACCTGTCTTTCAGGGAACGACCAAAGCGTAGACAGTTTATGACATTACTCTCATGGAGAAAAGTCTGCATGGTGCCTGTTGTATTCAATCCCGATGCAGTTTCTGTGTTTCATCAACACTCTGATGGTACACAGATTATAGAATGCCTCCAGATGTGCTTCGGAAACTACTACTGGTCTTCCATCGAACGGTCAAAGCGTAGACAATTTAAGACATTTCTCCCACGGAGAAAAATCCGCATGGTGCTTATTGTATTAAATGCCGATGAATTTTTTTGTGTTTCATCAACACTCTGAAGGTACACAGATTACAGAATGCCTCCAGATGAGCTTCGGAAACTACTACTGGTCTTCCAGGAATCGATCAAAGCGTAGACAGTTTAAAACATTACTCAAATGGAGAAAAGTCCGCATGGTGCCTGTAGTATTCAATCCCGATGCAGTTTCCGTGTTTCATCAACACTCTGATGGTCCACAGATTACAGAATGCCTCCAGATGTGCTTCGGAAACTACTACTGGTCTTCCAGGGTGCGATCACAGCGTAGACAGTTTAAGACATTACTCCCATGGAGAAAAGTCCGCATGGTGCTTATTGTATTCAATGCCGATGCAATTTTGTGTTTCATCAACACTCTGAAGGTCCACAGATTGCGGAATGCTTACAGCTGTGCTTCGGAAACTACTACTGGTCTTCCAGGGAAGAATCAAAGCGTACACAGTTAAGGACATTTCTCCCATGGGGAAAAGCCCGCATGGTGCTTATTGTATTCAACGCCGATACAATTTTTGTGTTTCATCAACACTCTGAAGGTCCACAGATTACGGAATGCCTCCAGATGTGCTTCGGAAACTGCTACCGGTCTTTCAGGGAACGATCAAAGCGTAGACAGTTTAAGTCATTACTCCCATGGAGAAAAGTCCGCATGGTGCTTATTGTATTCAATGCCGATGCAATTTTGTGTTTGATCAACACTCTGAAGGTCCACAGATTACGGACTGCCTACGGATGTGCTTCGGAAACTGCTACTGGTCTTCCAGGGAACGATCAAAGCGTAGACAGTTTAAGACATTACTAACATGCAGAAAAGTCCGCATGGTGCCTGTAGTATTCAATCCCGATGCATTTTCTGTGTTTCATCAACACTCTGATGGTCTACAGGTTACAGAATGCCTCCAGATGTGCTTGGGAAACTACTACTGGTCTTCCAGGGAACAATCAAAGCGTAGACAGTTAAAGACATTACTCGCATGGAGAAAAGCTTGCATGGTGCTTGTTGTATTCAATGCCTATGCAATTTTTGTGTTTCATCAACACTCTGAAGGTCCACAGATAACGGAATGCCTACAGATGTGCTTCGGAAACTACTACTGGTCTTCCAGGGAGCGATCAAAGCGTAGACAGTTTAAGACATTACTCCCAAGGAGAAAAGTCCGCATGGTGCTCATTGTATTCAATGCCGATGCAATTTTTGTGTTTCATCAACACTCTCAAGGTCCACAGATTACTTAATGCCTACAGCTGTGCTTCGGAAACTGCTACCTGTCTTTCAGGGAACGACCAAAGCGTAGACAGATTATGACATTACTCTCATGGAGAAAAGTCTGCATGGTGCCTGTTGTATTCAATCCCGATGCAGTTTCTGTGTTTCATCAACACTCTGATGGTACACAGATTACAGAATGCCTCCAGATGTGCTTCGGAAACTACTACTGGTCTTCCATCGAACGACCAAAGCGTAGACAGTTTAAGACATTACTCCCATGGAGAAAAGTCCGCATGGTGCCTGTTGTATTCTATCCCGATGCTGTTTCTGTGTTTCATCAACACTCTGATGGTCTACAGGTTACAGAATGCCTCCAGATGTGCTTGGGAAACTACTACTGGTCTTCCAGGGAACAATCAAAGCGTAGACAGTTAAAGACCTTACTCGCATGGAGAAAAGCTTGCATGGTGCTTGTTGTATTCAATGCCGATGCAATTTTTGTGTTTCATCAACACTCTGAAGGTCCACAGATAACGGAATGCCTACAGATGTGCTTCGGAAACTACTACTGGTCTTCCAGGGAGCGATCAAAGCGTAGACAGTTTAAGACATTACTCCCAAGGAGAAAAGTCCGCATGGTGCTCATTGTATTCAATGCCGATGCAATTTTTGTGTTTCATCAACACTCTCAAGGTCCACAGATTACGGAATGCCTACGGATGTGCTTCGGAAACTGCTACCTGTCTTTCAGGGAACGACCAAAGCGTAGACAGTTTATGACATTACTCTCATGGAGAAAAGTCTGCATGGTGCCTGTTGTATTCAATCCCGATGCAGTTTCTGTGTTTCATCAACACTCTGATGGTACACAGATTATAGAATGCCTCCAGATGTGCTTCGGAAACTACTACTGGTCTTCCATCGAACGGTCAAAGCGTAGACAATTTAAGACATTTCTCCCACGGAGAAAAATCCGCATGGTGCTTATTGTATTAAATGCCGATGAATTTTTTTGTGTTTCATCAACACTCTGAAGGTACACAGATTACAGAACGCCTCCAGATGAGCTTCGGAAACTACTACTGGTCTTCCAGGAATCGATCAAAGCGTAGACAGTTTAAAACATTACTCAAATGGAGAAAAGTCCGCATGGTGCCTGTAGTATTCAATCCCGATGCAGTTTCCGTGTTTCATCAACACTCTGATGGTCCACAGATTACAGAATGCCTCCAGATGTGCTTCGGAAACTACTACTGGTCTTCCAGGGTGCGATCACAGCGTAGACAGTTTAAGACATTACTCCCATGGAGAAAAGTCCGCATGGTGCTTATTGTATTCAATGCCGATGCAATTTTGTGTTTCATCAACACTCTGAAGGTCCACAGATTGCGGAATGCTTACAGCTGTGCTTCGGAAACTACTACTGGTCTTCCAGGGAACAATCAAAGCGTACACAGTTAAGGACATTTCTCCCATGGGGAAAAGCCCGCATGGTGCTTATTGTATTCAACGCCGATACAATTTTTGTGTTTCATCAACACTCTGAAGGTCCACAGATTACGGAATGCCTCCAGATGTGCTTCGGAAACTGCTACCGGTCTTTCAGGGAACGATCAAAGCGTAGACAGTTTAAGACATTACTCCTATGGAGAAAAGTCCGCATGGTGCTTATTGTATTCAATGCCGATGCAATTTTGTGTTTGATCAACACTCTGAAGGTCCACAGATTACGGACTGCCTACGGATGTGCTTCGGAAACTGCTACTGGTCTTCCAGGGAACGATCAAAGCGTAGACAGTTTAAGACATTACTAACATGCAGAAAAGTCCGCATGGTGCCTGTAGTATTCAATCCCGATGCATTTTCTGTGTTTCATCAACACTCTGATGGTCTACAGGTTACAGAATGCCTCCAGATGTGCTTGGGAAACTACTACTGGTCTTCCAGGGAACAATCAAAGCGTAGACAGTTAAAGACATTACTCGCATGGAGAAAAGCTTGCATGGTGCTTGTTGTATTCAATGCCTATGCAATTTTTGTGTTTCATCAACACTCTGAAGGTCCACAGATAACGGAATGCCTACAGATGTGCTTCGGAAACTACTACTGGTCTTCCAGGGAGCGATCAAAGCGTAGACAGTTTAAGACATTACTCCCAAGGAGAAAAGTCCGCATGGTGCTCATTGTATTCAATGCCGATGCAATTTTTGTGTTTCATCAACACTCTCAAGGTCCACAGATTACTTAATGCCTACAGCTGTGCTTCGGAAACTGCTACCTGTCTTTCAGGGAACGACCAAAGCGTAGACAGATTATGACATTACTCTCATGGAGAAAAGTCTGCATGGTGCCTGTTGTATTCAATCCCGATGCAGTTTCTGTGTTTCATCAACACTCTGATGGTACACAGATTACAGAATGCCTCCAGATGTGCTTCGGAAACTACTACTGGTCTTCCATCGAACGACCAAAGCGTAGACAGTTTAAGACATTACTCCCATGGAGAAAAGTCCGCATGGTGCCTGTTGTATTCTATCCCGATGCTGTTTCTGTGTTTCATCAACACTCTGATGGTCTACAGGTTACTGAATGCCTCCAGATGTGCTTGGGAAACTACTACTGGTCTTCCAGGGAACAATCAAAGCGTAGACAGTTAAAGACCTTACTCGCATGGAGAAAAGCTTGCATGGTGCTTGTTGTATTCAATGCCGATGCAATTTTTGTGTTTCATCAACACTCTGAAGGTCCACAGATAACGGAATGCCTACAGATGTGCTTCGGAAACTACTACTGGTCTTCCAGGGAGCGATCAAAGCGTAGACAGTTTAAGACATTACTCCCAAGGAGAAAAGTCCGCATGGTGCTCATTGTATTCAATGCCGATGCAATTTTTGTGTTTCATCAACACTCTCAAGGTCCACAGATTACGGAATGCCTACGGATGTGCTTCGGAAACTGCTACCTGTCTTTCAGGGAACGACCAAAGCGTAGACAGTTTATGACATTACTCTCATGGAGAAAAGTCTGCATGGTGCCTGTTGTATTCAATCCCGATGCAGTTTCTGTGTTTCATCAACACTCTGATGGTACACAGATTATAGAATGCCTCCAGATGTGCTTCGGAAACTACTACTGGTCTTCCATCGAACGATCAAAGCGTAGACAATTTAAGACATTTCTCCCACGGAGAAAATTCCGCATGGTGCTTATTGTATTAAATGCCGATGAATTTTTTTGTGTTTCATCAACACTCTGAAGGTACACAGATTACAGAATGCCTCCAGATGAGCTTCGGAAACTACTACTGGTCTTCCAGGAATCGATCAAAGCGTAGACAGTTTAAAACATTACTCAAATGGAGAAAAGTCCGCATGGTGCCTGTAGTATTCAATCCCGATGCAGTTTCCGTGTTTCATCAACACACTGATGGTCCACAGATTACAGAATGCCTCCAGATGTGCTTCGGAAACTACTACTGGTCTTCCAGGGTGCGATCACAGCGTAGACAGTTTAAGACATTACTCCCATGGAGAAAAGTCCGCATGGTGCTTATTGTATTCAATGCCGATGCAATTTTTGTGTTTCATCAACACTCTCAAGGTCCACAGATTACTTAATGCCTACAGATGTGCTTCGGAAACTGCTACCTGTCTTTCAGGGAACGACCAAAGCGTAGACAGTTTATGACATTACTCTCATGGAGAAAAGTCTGCATGGTGCCTGTTGTATTCAATCCCGATGCAGTTTCTGTGTTTCATCAACACTGTGATGGTACACAGATTACAGAATGCCTCCAGATGTGCTTCGGAAACTACTACTGGTCTTCCATCGAACGACCAAAGCGTAGACAGTTAAAGACATTACTCGCATGGAGAAAAGCTTGCATGGTGCTTGTTGTATTCAATGCCGATGCAATTTTTGTGTTTCATCAACACTCTGAAGGTCTACAGAATACGGAATGCCTACAGATGTGCTTCGGAAACTGCTACCTGTCTTTCAGGGAACGACCAAAGCGTAGACAGTTTATGACATTACTCTCATGGAGAAAAGTCTGCATGGTGCCTGTTGTATTCAATCCCGATGCAGTTTCTGTGTTTCATCAACACTCTGATGGTACACAGATTATAGAATGCCTCCAGATGTGCTTCGGAAACTACTACTGGTCTTCCATCGAACGATCAAAGGGTAGACAATTTAAGACATTTCTCCCACGGAGAAAAATCCGCATGGTGCTTATTGTATTAAATGCCAATGAATTTTTTTGTGTTTCATCAACACTCTGAAGTTACACAGATTACAGAATGCCTCCAGATGAGTTTCGGAAACTACTACTGGTCTTCCAGGAATCGATCAAAGCGTAGACAGTTTAAAACATTACTCAAATGGAGAAAAGTCCGCATGGTGCCTGTAGTATTCAATCCCGATGCAGTTTCTGTGTTTCATCAACACTCTGATGGTCTACAGGTTACAGAATGCCTCGAGATGTGCTTGGGAAACTACTACTGGTCTTCCAGGGAACAATCAAAGCGTAGACAGTTAAAGACATTACTCGCATGGAGAAAAGCTTGCATGGTGCTTGTTGTATTCAATGCCGATGCAATTTTTGTGTTTCATCAACACTCTGAAGGTCTACAGAATACGAAATGCCTACAGATGTGCTTCGGAAACTGCTACCTGTCTTTCAGGGAACGACCAAAGCGTAGACAGTTTATGACATTACTCTCATGAAGAAAAGTCTGCATGGTACCTGTTGTATTCAATCCCGATGCAGTTTCTGTGTTTCATCAACACTCTGATGGCCCACAGATTACGGAATGCCTCCAGATGTGCTTCGGAAACTACTACTGGTCTTCCAGGGTGCGATCAAATCGTAGACAGTTTAAGACATAACTCCCATGGAGAAAAGTCCGCATAGTGCTTATTGTATTCAATGCCGATGCACTTTTGTGTTTCATCAACACTCTGAAGGTCCACAGATGACGGACTGCCTACGGATGTGCTTCGGAAACTGCTACCTGTCTTTCAGGGAACGACCAAAGCGTAGACAGTTTATGACATTACTCTCATGGAGAAAAGTCTGCATGGTGCCTGTTGTATTCAATCCCGATGCAGTTTCTGTGTTTCATCAACACTCTGATGGTACACAGATTATAGAATGCCTCCAGATGTGCTTCGGAAACTACTACTGGTCTTCCATCGAACGGTCAAAGCGTAGACAATTTAAGACATTTCTCCCACGGAGAAAAATCCGCATGGTGCTTATTGTATTAAATGCCGATGAATTTTTTTGTGTTTCATCAACACTCTGAAGGTACACAGATTACAGAATGCCTCCAGATGAGCTTCGGAAACTACTACTGGTCTTCCAGGAATCGATCAAAGCGTAGACAGTTTAAAACATTACTCAAATGGAGAAAAGTCCGCATGGTGCCTGTAGTATTCAATCCCGATGCAGTTTCCGTGTTTCATCAACACTCTGATGGTCCACAGATTACAGAATGCCTCCAGATGTGCTTCGGAAACTACTACTGGTCTTCCAGGGTGCGATCACAGCGTAGACAGTTTAAGACATTACTCCCATGGAGAAAAGTCCGCATGGTGCTTATTGTATTCAATGCCGATGCAATTTTGTGTTTCATCAACACTCTGAAGGTCCACAGATTGCGGAATGCTTACAGCTGTGCTTCGGAAACTACTACTGGTCTTCCAGGGAAGAATCAAAGCGTACACAGTTAAGGACATTTCTCCCATGGGGAAAAGCCCGCATGGTGCTTATTGTATTCAACGCCGATACAATTTTTGTGTTTCATCAACACTCTGAAGGTCCACAGATTACGGAATGCCTCCAGATGTGCTTCGGAAACTGCTACCGGTCTTTCAGGGAACGATCAAAGCGTAGACAGTTTAAGTCATTACTCCCATGGAGAAAAGTCCGCATGGTGCTTATTGTATTCAATGCCGATGCAATTTTGTGTTTGATCAACACTCTGAAGGTCCACAGATTACGGACTGCCTACGGATGTGCTTCGGAAACTGCTACTGGTCTTCCAGGGAACGATCAAAGCGTAGACAGTTTAAGACATTACTAACATGCAGAAAAGTCCGCATGGTGCCTGTAGTATTCAATCCCGATGCATTTTCTGTGTTTCATCAACACTCTGATGGTCTACAGGTTACAGAATGCCTCCAGATGTGCTTGGGAAACTACTACTGGTCTTCCAGGGAACAATCAAAGCGTAGACAGTTAAAGACATTACTCGCATGGAGAAAAGCTTGCATGGTGCTTGTTGTATTCAATGCCTATGCAATTTTTGTGTTTCATCAACACTCTGAAGGTCCACAGATAACGGAATGCCTACAGATGTGCTTCGGAAACTACTACTGGTCTTCCAGGGAGCGATCAAAGCGTAGACAGTTTAAGACATTACTCCCAAGGAGAAAAGTCCGCATGGTGCTCATTGTATTCAATGCCGATGCAATTTTTGTGTTTCATCAACACTCTCAAGGTCCACAGATTACTTAATGCCTACAGCTGTGCTTCGGAAACTGCTACCTGTCTTTCAGGGAACGACCAAAGCGTAGACAGATTATGACATTACTCTCATGGAGAAAAGTCTGCATGGTGCCAGTTGTATTCAATCCCGATGCAGTTTCTGTGTTTCATCAACACTCTGATGGTACACAGATTACAGAATGCCTCCAGATGTGCTTCGGAAACTACTACTGGTCTTCCATCGAACGACCAAAGCGTAGACAGTTTAAGACATTACTCCCATGGAGAAAAGTCCGCATGGTGCCTGTTGTATTCTATCCCGATGCTGTTTCTGTGTTTCATCAACACTCTGATGGTCTACAGGTTACAGAATGCCTCCAGATGTGCTTGGGAAACTACTACTGGTCTTCCAGGGAACAATCAAAGCGTAGACAGTTAAAGACCTTACTCGCATGGAGAAAAGCTTGCATGGTGCTTGTTGTATTCAATGCCGATGCAATTTTTGTGTTTCATCAACACTCTGAAGGTCCACAGATAACGGAATGCCTACAGATGTGCTTCGGAAACTACTACTGGTCTTCCAGGGAGCGATCAAAGCGTAGACAGTTTAAGACATTACTCCCAAGGAGAAAAGTCCGCATGGTGCTCATTGTATTCAATGCCGATGCAATTTTTGTGTTTCATCAACACTCTCAAGGTCCACAGATTACGGAATGCCTACGGATGTGCTTCGGAAACTGCTACCTGTCTTTCAGGGAACGACCAAAGCGTAGACAGTTTATGACATTACTCTCATGGAGAAAAGTCTGCATGGTGCCTGTTGTATTCAATCCCGATGCAGTTTCTGTGTTTCATCAACACTCTGATGGTACACAGATTATAGAATGCCTCCAGATGTGCTTCGGAAACTACTACTGGTCTTCCATCGAACGGTCAAAGCGTAGACAATTTAAGACATTTCTCCCACGGAGAAAAATCCGCATGGTGCTTATTGTATTAAATGCCGATGAATTTTTTTGTGTTTCATCAACACTCTGAAGGTACACAGATTACAGAACGCCTCCAGATGAGCTTCGGAAACTACTACTGGTCTTCCAGGAATCGATCAAAGCGTAGACAGTTTAAAACATTACTCAAATGGAGAAAAGTCCGCATGGTGCCTGTAGTATTCAATCCCGATGCAGTTTCCGTGTTTCATCAACACTCTGATGGTCCACAGATTACAGAATGCCTCCAGATGTGCTTCGGAAACTACTACTGGTCTTCCAGGGTGCGATCACAGCGTAGACAGTTTAAGACATTACTCCCATGGAGAAAAGTCCGCATGGTGCTTATTGTATTCAATGCCGATGCAATTTTGTGTTTCATCAACACTCTGAAGGTCCACAGATTGCGGAATGCTTACAGCTGTGCTTCGGAAACTACTACTGGTCTTCCAGGGAACAATCAAAGCGTACACAGTTAAGGACATTTCTCCCATGGGGAAAAGCCCGCATGGTGCTTATTGTATTCAACGCCGATACAATTTTTGTGTTTCATCAACACTCTGAAGGTCCACAGATTACGGAATGCCTCCAGATGTGCTTCGGAAACTGCTACCGGTCTTTCAGGGAACGATCAAAGCGTAGACAGTTTAAGACATTACTCCCATGGAGAAAAGTCCGCATGGTGCTTATTGTATTCAATGCCGATGCAATTTTGTGTTTGATCAACACTCTGAAGGTCCACAGATTACGGACTGCCTACGGATGTGCTTCGGAAACTGCTACTGGTCTTCCAGGGAACGATCAAAGCGTAGACAGTTTAAGACATTACTAACATGCAGAAAAGTCCGCATGGTGCCTGTAGTATTCAATCCCGATGCATTTTCTGTGTTTCATCAACACTCTGATGGTCTACAGGTTACAGAATGCCTCCAGATGTGCTTGGGAAACTACTACTGGTCTTCCAGGGAACAATCAAAGCGTAGACAGTTAAAGACATTACTCGCATGGAGAAAAGCTTGCATGGTGCTTGTTGTATTCAATGCCTATGCAATTTTTGTGTTTCATCAACACTCTGAAGGTCCACAGATAACGGAATGCCTACAGATGTGCTTCGGAAACTACTACTGGTCTTCCAGGGAGCGATCAAAGCGTAGACAGTTTAAGACATTACTCCCAAGGAGAAAAGTCCGCATGGTGCTCATTGTATTCAATGCCGATGCAATTTTTGTGTTTCATCAACACTCTCAAGGTCCACAGATTACTTAATGCCTACAGCTGTGCTTCGGAAACTGCTACCTGTCTTTCAGGGAACGACCAAAGCGTAGACAGATTATGACATTACTCTCATGGAGAAAAGTCTGCATGGTGCCTGTTGTATTCAATCCCGATGCAGTTTCTGTGTTTCATCAACACTCTGATGGTACACAGATTACAGAATGCCTCCAGATGTGCTTCGGAAACTACTACTGGTCTTCCATCGAACGACCAAAGCGTAGACAGTTTAAGACATTACTCCCATGGAGAAAAGTCCGCATGGTGCCTGTTGTATTCTATCCCGATGCTGTTTCTGTGTTTCATCAACACTCTGATGGTCTACAGGTTACAGAATGCCTCCAGATGTGCTTGGGAAACTACTACTGGTCTTCCAGGGAACAATCAAAGCGTAGACAGTTAAAGACCTTACTCGCATGGAGAAAAGCTTGCATGGTGCTTGTTGTATTCAATGCCGATGCAATTTTTGTGTTTCATCAACACTCTGAAGGTCCACAGATAACGGAATGCCTACAGATGTGCTTCGGAAACTACTACTGGTCTTCCAGGGAGCGATCAAAGCGTAGACAGTTTAAGACATTACTCCCAAGGAGAAAAGTCCGCATGGTGCTCATTGTATTCAATGCCGATGCAATTTTTGTGTTTCATCAACACTCTCAAGGTCCACAGATTACGGAATGCCTACGGATGTGCTTCGGAAACTGCTACCTGTCTTTCAGGGAACGACCAAAGCGTAGACAGTTTATGACATTACTCTCATGGAGAAAAGTCTGCATGGTGCCTGTTGTATTCAATCCCGATGCAGTTTCTGTGTTTCATCAACACTCTGATGGTACACAGATTATAGAATGCCTCCAGATGTGCTTCGGAAACTACTACTGGTCTTCCATCGAACGATCAAAGCGTAGACAATTTAAGACATTTCTCCCACGGAGAAAATTCCGCATGGTGCTTATTGTATTAAATGCCGATGAATTTTTTTGTGTTTCATCAACACTCTGAAGGTACACAGATTACAGAATGCCTCCAGATGAGCTTCGGAAACTACTACTGGTCTTCCAGGAATCGATCAAAGCGTAGACAGTTTAAAACATTACTCAAATGGAGAAAAGTCCGCATGGTGCCTGTAGTATTCAATCCCGATGCAGTTTCCGTGTTTCATCAACACACTGATGGTCCACAGATTACAGAATGCCTCCAGATGTGCTTCGGAAACTACTACTGGTCTTCCAGGGTGCGATCACAGCGTAGACAGTTTAAGACATTACTCCCATGGAGAAAAGTCCGCATGGTGCTTATTGTATTCAATGCCGATGCAATTTTTGTGTTTCATCAACACTCTCAAGGTCCACAGATTACTTAATGCCTACAGATGTGCTTCGGAAACTGCTACCTGTCTTTCAGGGAACGACCAAAGCGTAGACAGTTTATGACATTACTCTCATGGAGAAAAGTCTGCATGGTGCCTGTTGTATTCAATCCCGATGCAGTTTCTGTGTTTCATCAACACTGTGATGGTACACAGATTACAGAATGCCTCCAGATGTGCTTCGGAAACTACTACTGGTCTTCCATCGAACGACCAAAGCGTAGACAGTTTAAGACATTATTCCCATGGAGAAAAGTCCGCATGGTGCCTGTTGTATTCTATCCCGATGCAGTTTCTGTGTTTCATCAACACTCTGATGGTCTTCAGGTTACAGAATGCCTCCAGATGTGCTTGGGAAACTACTACTGGTCTTCCAGGGAACAATCAAAGCGTAGACAGTTAAAGACCTTACTCGCATGGAGAGAAGCTTGCATGGAGCTTGTTGTATTCAATGCCGATGCAATTTTTGTGTTTCATCAACACTCTCAAGGTCCACAGATTACGGAATGCCTACAGATGTGCTTCGGAAACTGCTACCTGTCTTTCAGGGAACGACCAAAGCGTAGACAGTTTATGACATTACTCTCATGGAGAAAAGTCTGCATGGTGCCTGTTGTATTCAATCCCGATGCAGTTTCTGTGTTTCATCAACACTCTGATGGTACACAGATTATAGAATGCCTCCAGATGTGCTTCGGAAACTACTACTGGTCTTCCATCGAACGATCAAAGGGTAGACAATTTAAGACATTTCTCCCACGGAGAAAAATCCGCATGGTGCTTATTGTATTAAATGCCAATGAATTTTTTTGTGTTTCATCAACACTCTGAAGTTACACAGATTACAGAATGCCTCCAGATGAGTTTCGGAAACTACTACTGGTCTTCCAGGAATCGATCAAAGCGTAGACAGTTTAAAACATTACTCAAATGGAGAAAAGTCCGCATGGTGCCTGTAGTATTCAATCCCGATGCAGTTTCTGTGTTTCATCAACACTCTGATGGTCTACAGGTTACAGAATGCCTCGAGATGTGCTTGGGAAACTACTACTGGTCTTCCAGGGAACAATCAAAGCGTAGACAGTTAAAGACATTACTCGCATGGAGAAAAGCTTGCATGGTGCTTGTTGTATTCAATGCCGATGCAATTTTTGTGTTTCATCAACACTCTGAAGGTCTACAGAATACGGAATGCCTACAGATGTGCTTCGGAAACTGCTACCTGTCTTTCAGGGAACGACCAAAGCGTAGACAGTTTATGACATTACTCTCATGAAGAAAAGTCTGCATGGTACCTGTTGTATTCAATCCCGATGCAGTTTCTGTGTTTCATCAACACTCTGATGGCCCACAGATTACGGAATGCCTCCAGATGTGCTTCGGAAACTACTACTGGTCTTCCAGGGTGCGATCAAATCGTAGACAGTTTAAGACATAACTCCCATGGAGAAAAGTCCGCATAGTGCTTATTGTATTCAATGCCGATGCACTTTTGTGTTTCATCAACACTCTGAAGGTCCACAGATGACGGACTGCCTACGGATGTGCTTCGGAAACTGCTACTGGTCTTCCAGGGAACGATCAAAGCGTAGACAGTTTAAGACATTACTAACATGGAGAAAAGTCCGCATGGTGCCTGTAGTATTCAATCCCGATGCATTTTCTGTGTTTCATCAACACTCTGATGGTCTACAGGTTACAGAATGCCTCCAGATGTGCTTGGGAAACTACTACTGGTCTTCCAGGGAACAATCAAAGCGTAGACAGTTAAAGACATTACTCGCATGGAGAAAAGCTTGCATGGTGCTTGTTGTATTCAATGCCGATGCAATTTTTGTGTTTCATCAACACTCTGAAGGTCCACAGATAACGGAATGCCTACAGATGTGCTTCGGAAACTACTACTGGTCTTCCAGGGAGCGATCAAAGCGTAGACAGTTTAAGACATTACTCCCAAGGAGAAAAGTCCGCATGGTGCTCATTGTATTCAATGCCGATGCAATTTTTGTGTTTCATCAACACTCTCAAGGTCCACAGATTACTTAATGCCTACAGATGTGCTTCGGAAACTGCTACCTGTCTTTCAGGGAACGACCAAAGCGTAGACAGTTTATGACATTACTCTCATGGAGAAAAGTCTGCATGGTGCCTGTTGTATTCAATCCCGATGCAGTTTCTGTGTTTCATCAACACTCTGATGGTACACAGATTACAGAATGCCTCCAGATGTGCTTCGGAAACTACTACTGGTCTTCCATCGAACGACCAAAGCGTAGACAGTTTAAGACATTACTCCCATGGAGAAAAGTCCGCATGGTGCCTGTTGTATTCTATCCCGATGCTGTTTCTGTGTTTCATCAACACTCTGATGGTCTACAGGTTACAGAATGCCTCCAGATGTGCTTGGGAAACTACTACTGGTCTTCCAGGGAACAATCAAAGCGTAGACAGTTAAAGACCTTACTCGCATGGAGAAAAGCTTGCATGGTGCTTGTTGTATTCAATGCCGATGCAATTTTTGTGTTTCATCAACACTCTGAAGGTCCACAGATAACGGAATGCCTACAGATGTGCTTCGGAAACTACTACTGGTCTTCCATCGAACGGTCAAAGCGTAGACAATTTAAGACATTTCTCCCACGGAGAAAAATCCGCATGGTGCTTATTGTATTAAATGCCGATGAATTTTTTTGTGTTTCATCAACACTCTGAAGGTACACAGATTACAGAATGCCTCCAGATGAGCTTCGGAAACTACTACTGGTCTTCCAGGAATCGATCAAAGCGTAGACAGTTTAAAACATTACTCAAATGGAGAAAAGTCCGCATGGTGCCTGTAGTATTCAATCCCGATGCAGTTTCCGTGTTTCATCAACACTCTGATGGTCCACAGATTACAGAATGCCTCCAGATGTGCTTCGGAAACTACTACTGGTCTTCCAGGGTGCGATCACAGCGTAGACAGTTTAAGACATTACTCCCATGGAGAAAAGTCCGCATGGTGCTTATTGTATTCAATGCCGATGCAATTTTGTGTTTCATCAACACTCTGAAGGTCCACAGATTGCGGAATGCTTACAGCTGTGCTTCGGAAACTACTACTGGTCTTCCTTGGAACAATCAAAGCGTACACAGTTAAGGACATTTCTCCCATGGGGAAAAGCCCGCATGGTGCTTATTGTATTCAACGCCGATACAATTTTTGTGTTTCATAAACACTCAAAAGGTCCACAGATTACGGAATGCCTCCAGATGTGCTTCGGAAACTGCTACCGGTCTTTCAGGGAACGATCAAAGCGTAGACAGTTTAAGACATTACTCCCATGGAGAAAAGTCCGCATGGTGCTTATTGTATTCAATGCCGATGCAATTTTGTGTTTGATCAACACTCTGAAGGTCCACAGATTACGGACTGCCTACGGATGTGCTTCGGAAACTGCTACTGGTCTTCCAGGGAACGATCAAAGCGTAGACAGTTTAAGACGTTACTAACATGGAGAAAAGTCCGCATGGTGCCTGTAGTATTCAATCCCGATGCATTTTCTGTGTTTCATCAACACTCTGATGGTCTACAGGTTACAGAATGCCTCCAGATGTGCTTGGGAAACTACTACTGGTCTTCCAGGGAACAATCAAAGCGTAGACAGTTAAAGACATTACTCGCATGGAGAAAAGCTTGCATGGTGCTTGTTGTATTCAATGCCGATGCAATTTTTGTGTTTCATCAACACTCTGAAGGTCCACAGATAACGGAATGCCTACAGATGTGCTTCGGAAACTACTACTGGTCTTCCAGGGAGCGATCAAAGCGTAGACAGTTTAAGACATTACTCCCAAGGAGAAAAGTCCGCATGGTGCTCATTGTATTCAATGCCGATGCAATTTTTGTGTTTCATCAACACTCTCAAGGTCCACAGATTACTTAATGCCTACAGCTGTGCTTCGGAAACTGCTACCTGTCTTTCAGGGAACGACCAAAGCGTAGACAGATTATGACATTACTCTCATGGAGAAAAGTCTGCATGGTGCCTGTTGTATTCAATCCCGATGCAGTTTCTGTGTTTCATCAACACTCTGATGGTACACAGATTACAGAATGCCTCCAGATGTGCTTCGGAAACTACTACTGGTCTTCCATCGAACGACCAAAGCGTAGACAGTTTAAGACATTACTCCCATGGAGAAAAGTCCGCATGGTGCCTGTTGTATTCTATCCCGATGCTGTTTCTGTGTTTCATCAACACTCTGATGGTCTACAGGTTACAGAATGCCTCCAGATGTGCTTGGGAAACTACTACTGGTCTTCCAGGGAACAATCAAAGCGTAGACAGTAAAGACCTTACTCGCATGGAGAAAAGCTTGCATGGTGCTTGTTGTATTCAATGCCGATGCAATTTTTGTGTTTCATCAACACTCTGAAGGTCCACAGATAACGGAATGCCTGCAGATGTGCTTCGGAAACTACTACTGGTCTTCCAGGGAGCGATCAAAGCGTAGACAGTTTAAGACATTACTCCCAAGGAGAAAAGTCCGCATGGTGCTCATTGTATTCAATGCCGATGCAATTTTTGTGTTTCATCAACACTCTCAAGGTCCACAGATTACGGAATGCCTACGGATGTGCTTCGGAAACTGCTACCTGTCTTTCAGGGAACGACCAAAGCGTAGACAGTTTATGACATTACTCTCAGAGAGAAAAGTCTGCATGGTGCCTGTTGTATTCAATCCCGATGCAGTTTCTGTGTTTCATCAACACTCTGATGGTACACAGATTATAGAATGCCTCCAGATGTGCTTCGGAAACTACTACTGGTCTTCCATCGAACGATCAAAGCGTAGACAATTTAAGACATTTCTCCCACGGAGAAAATTCCGCATGGTGCTTATTGTATTAAATGCCGATGAATTTTTTTGTGTTTCATCAACACTCTGAAGGTACACAGATTACAGAATGCCTCCAGATGAGCTTCGGAAACTACTACTGGTCTTCCAGGAATCGATCAAAGCGTAGACAGTTTAAAACATTACTCAAATGGAGAAAAGTCCGCATGGTGCCTGTAGTATTCAATCCCGATGCAGTTTCCGTGTTTCATCAACACACTGATGGTCCACAGATTACAGAATGCCTCCAGATGTGCTTCGGAAACTACTACTGGTCTTCCAGGGTGCGATCACAGCGTAGACAGTTTAAGACATTACTCCCATGGAGAAAAGTCCGCATGGTGCTTATTGTATTCAATGCCGATGCAATTTTGTGTTTCATCAACACTCTGAAGGTCCACAGATTGCGGAATGCTTACAGCTGTGCTTCGGAAACTACTACTGGTCTTCCAGGGAACAATCAAAGCGTACACAGTTAAGGACATTTCTCCCATGGGGAAAAGCCCGCATGGTGCTTATTGTATTCAACGCCGATACAATTTTTGTGTTTCATCAACACTCTGAAGGTCCACAGATTACGGAATGCCTCCAGATGTGCTTCGGAAACTGCTACCGGTCTTTCAGGGAACGATCAAAGCGTAGACAGTTTAAGACATTACTCCCATGGAGAAAAGTCCGCATGGTGCTTATTGTATTCAATGCCGATGCAATTTTGTGTTTGATCAACACTCTGAAGGTCCACAGATTACGGACTGCCTACGGATGTGCTTCGGAAACTGCTACTGGTTTCCAGGGAACGATCAAAGCGTAGACAGTTTAAGACATTACTAACATGGAGAAAAGTCCGCATGGTGCCTGTAGTATTCAATCCCGATGCATTTTCTGTGTTTCATCAACACTCTGATGGTCTACAGGTTACAGAATGCCTCCAGATGTGCTTAGGAAACTACTACTGGTCTTCCAGGGAACAATCAAAGCGTAGACAGTTAAAGACATTACTCGCATGGAGAAAAGCTTGCAGGGTGCTTGTTGTATTCAATGCCGATGCAATTTTTGTGTTTCATCTACACTCTGAAGGTCCACAGATAACGGAATGCCTACGGATGTGCTTCGGAAACTGCTACCTGTCTTTCAGGGAACGACCAAAGCGTAGACAGTTTATGACATTACTCTCATGAAGAAAAGTCTGCATGGTGCCTGTTGTATTCAATCCCGATGCAGTTTCTGTGTTTCATCAACACTCTGATGGTCCACAGATTACGGAATGCCTCCAGATGTGCTTCGGAAGCTACTACTGGTCTTCCAGGGTGCGATCAAAGCGTAGACAGTTTAAGACATTACTCCCATGGAGAAAAGTCGGCATGGTGCTTATTGTATTCAATGCCGATGCAATTTTGTGTTTCATCAACACTCTGAAGATCCACAGATTACGGACTGCCTTCGGATGTGCTTCGGAAACTGCTACTGGTCTTCCAGGGATCGATCAAAGCGTAGACAGTTTAAGACATTACTAACATGGAGAAAAGTCCGCATGGTGCCTGTAGTATTCATTCCAGATGCATTTTCTGTGTTTCATCAACACTGTAAAGGTCTACAGGTTACAGAATGCCTCCAGATGTGCTTGGGAAACTACTACAGGTCTTCCAGGGAACAATCAAAGCGCAGAGAGTTAAAGACATTACTCGCATGGAGAAAAGCTTGCATGGTGCTTGTTGTTTTCAATGCCGCTGCAATTTTTGTGTTTCATCAACACTCTGAAGGTCCACAGATAACGGAATGCCTACAGATGTGCTTCGGAAACTACTACTGGTCTTCCAGGGAGCGATCAAAGCGTAGACAGTTTAAGACATTACTCCCAAGGAGAAAAGTCCGCATGGTGCTCATTGTATTCAATGCCGATGCTATTTTTGTGTTTCATCAACACTCTCAAGGTCCACAGATTACTTAATGCCTACAGATGTGCTTCGGAAACTGCTACCTGTCTTTCAGGGAACGACCAAAGCGTAGACAGTTTATGACATTTCTCTCATGGAGAAAAGTCTGCATGGTGCCTGTTGTATTCAATCCCGATGCAGTTTCTGTGTTTCATCAACACTGTGATGGTACACAGATTACAGAATGCCTCCAGATGTGCTTCGGAAACTACTACTGGTCTTCCATCGAACGACCAAAGCGTAGACAGTTTAAGACATTATTCCCATGGAGAAAAGTCCGCATGGTGCCTGTTGTATTCTATCCCGATGCAGTTTCTGTGTTTCATCAACACTCTGATGGTCTTCAGGTTACAGAATGCCTCCAGATGTGCTTGGGAAACTACTACTGGTCTTCCAGGGAACAATCAAAGCGTAGACAGTTAAAGACCTTACTCGCATGGAGAGAAGCTTGCATGGAGCTTGTTGTATTCAATGCCGATGCAATTTTTGTGTTTCATCAACACTCTCAAGGTCCACAGATTACGGAATGCCTACAGATGTGCTTCGGAAACTGCTACCTGTCTTTCAGGGAACGACCAAAGCGTAGACAGTTTATGACATTACTATCATGGAGAAAAGTCTGCAAGGTGCCTGTTGTATTCAATCCCGATGCAGTTTCTGTGTTTCATCAACACTCTGGTGGTAGACAGATTATAGAATGCCTCCAGATGTGCTTCGGAAACTACTACTGGTCTTGCATCGAACGATCAAAGCGTAGACAATTTAAGACATTACTCCCATGCAGAAAAGTCCGCATGGTGCTTATTGTGTTCAATGCCGATGAATTTTTTTGTGTTTCATCAACACTCTGAAGGTACACAGATTACAGAATGCCTCCAGATGAGCTTCGGAAACTACTACTGGTCTTCCAGGAATCGATCAAAGCGTAGACAGTTTAAAACATTACTCAAATGGTGAAAAGTCCGCATGGTGCCTGTAGTATTCAATCCCGATGCAGTTTCCGTGTTTCATCAACACTCTGATGGTCCACAGATTACAGAATGCCTCCAGATGTGCTTCGGAAACTACTACTGGTCTTCCAGGGTGCGATCACAGCGTAGACAGTTTAAGACATTACTCCCATGGAGAAAAGTCCGCATGGTGCTTATTGTATTCCATGCCGATGCAATTTTGTGTTTCATCAACACTCTGAAGGTCCACAGATTACGGAATGCTTACAGATGTGCTTCGGAAACTACTACTGGTCTTCCAGGGAACAATCAAAGCGTACACAGTTAAGGACATTTCTCCCATGGGGAAAAGACCGCATGGTGCTTATTGTATTCAACGCCGATACAATTTTTGTGTTTCATCAACACTCTGAAGGTCCACAGATTACGGAATGAATCCAGATGTGCTTCGGAAACTGCTACCGGTCTTTCAGGGAACGATCAAAGCGTAGACAGTTTAAGACATTACTCTCATGGAGAAAAGTCCGCATGGTGACTGTTATATTCTATCCCGATGCAATATCTGTGTTTAATCAACACTCTGAAGGTACACAGATTACAGAATGCCTCAAGATGTGCTTCGGAAACTACTACTGGTCTTCCAGGAATCGATCAAAGCGTAGACAGTTTGAGACATTACGCACATGGAGAAAAGTTCGCATGGTGTTTATTGTATTCAATGCCGATGCAATTTTGGTGTTTCATCAACACTCTGAAGGTCCACAGATTACGGAATGCCTACAGATGTGCTTCGGAAACTGCTACTGGTCTTCCAGGGAACGTACAAAGGGTAGACAGATTAAGACATTACTCCAATGGAGAGAAGTCCGCATGATACTTAATGTATTCAATGCCGATGCAATTTTTGTGTTTCATCAACACTCTGCAGGTCCACAGATTCAGAATGCATACAGATGTGTTTCGGAAACTGCTACTGGTCTTCCAGGGAACGACCACAGTGTAGACAGAATAAGACATTACTCCCACGGAAAAAAGTCCGCATGTTACTTATTCTATTTAATGCCGATGCAGTTTCTGTGTTTCATCATCACTCTGAACGTCCACAGATTACAGAATGCCTCCAGATGTGCTTCGGAAACTACTACTGGTCTTGCATCGAACGATCAAAGCGTAGACAATTTAAGACATTACTCCCATGCAGAAAAGTCCGCATGGTGCTTATTGTGTTCAATGCCGATGAATTTTTTTGTGTTTCATCAACACTCTGAAGGTACACAGATTACAGAATGCCTCCAGATGAGCTTCGGAAACTACTACTGGTCTTCCAGGAATCGATCAAAGCGTAGACAGTTTAAAACATTACTCAAATGGTGAAAAGTCCGCATGGTGCCTGTAGTATTCAATCCCGATGCAGTTTCCGTGTTTCATCAACACTCTGATGGTCCACAGATTACAGAATGCCTCCAGATGTGCTTCGGAAACTACTACTGGTCTTCCAGGGTGCGATCACAGCGTAGACAGTTTAAGACATTACTCCCATGGAGAAAAGTCCGCATGGTGCTTATTGTATTCCATGCCGATGCAATTTTGTGTTTCATCAACACTCTGAAGGTCCACAGATTACGGAATGCTTACAGATGTGCTTCGGAAACTACTACTGGTCTTCCAGGGAACAATCAAAGCGTACACAGTTAAGGACATTTCTCCCATGGGGAAAAGACCGCATGGTGCTTATTGTATTCAACGCCGATACAATTTTTGTGTTTCATCAACACTCTGAAGGTCCACAGATTACGGAATGAATCCAGATGTGCTTCGGAAACTGCTACCGGTCTTTCAGGGAACGATCAAAGCGTAGACAGTTTAAGACATTACTCTCATGGAGAAAAGTCCGCATGGTGACTGTTATATTCTATCCCGATGCAATATCTGTGTTTAATCAACACTCTGAAGGTACACAGATTACAGAATGCCTCCAGATGTACTTCGGAAACAAGTACTCGTCTTCCATTGATCGATCAAACCGTAGACATTTTAAGACATTCCTTACATGGAGAAAAGTCCGCATGGTGACTCTTATATTCTATCCCGATGCAATTTCTGTGTTTAATCAACACTGAAGGTACACAGATTACAGAATGCCTCCAGATGTGCTTCGGAAACTATTACTGGTCTTCCAGAAATCGTTAAAAGCGTAGACAGTTTATGACATTACTCAAATGGAGAAAAGTCCGCATGGTGCTTATTGTATTTAATGCCGATGCAATGTTTGTATTTCATCAACACTCTGATGGTCCACAGATTATAGAATGCCTCCAGATGTGCTTCGGAAACTACTACTGGTGTTCCAGGGTGCGATCAAAGCGTAAACAGTTTAAGACATTACTCCCAAGGAGAAAAGTCCGCATGGTGCTTATTGTACTCAATGCCGATGCAATTTTTGTGTTTCATCAACACTCTGAAGGTCCACAGATAACGGAATGCCTACAGATGTGCTTCGGAAACTACTACTGGTCTTCCAGGGAACAATCAAACCGTAGACAGTTAAAGACATTACTCGCATGGAGAAAAGCTTGCATGGTGCTTGTTGTATTCAATGCCGATGCAATTTTTGTCTTTCATCAACACTCTGAAGGTCCACAGATAACGGAATGCCTACAGATGTGCTTCGGAAACTACTACTGGTCTTTCAGGGAGCGATCAAAGCGTAGACAGTTTAAGACATTACTCCCAAGGAGAAAAGTCCGCATGGTGCTCATTGTATTCAATGCCGATGCAATTTTTGTGTTTCATCAACACTTTCAAGGTCCACAGATTACGGTATGCCTACAGATGTGCTTCGGAAACTGCTACCTGTCTTTCATGGAACGACCAAATCGTAGACAGTTTATGACATTACTCTCATGGAGAAAAGTCTGCATGGTGCCTGTTGTATTCAATCCCGATGCAGTTTCTGTGTTTCATCAACACTCTGATGGTACACAGATTTCAGAATGCCTCCAGATGTGCTTCGGAATCTACTACTTGTCTTCCATCGAACGATCAAAGCGTAGACAATTTAAGACATGTCTCCCACGGAGAAAAATCCGCATGGTGCTTATTGTATTAAATGCCGATGAATTTTTTTGTGTTTCATCAACACTCTGAAGGTACACAGATTACAGAATGCCTCCAGATGAACTTCGGAAACTACTACTGGTATTCCTCGAATCGATCAAAGCGTAGACAGTTTAAAACATTACTCAAATGGAGAAAAGTCCACATGGTGCCTGTAGTATTCAATCCCGATGCAGTTTCGGTGTTTCATCAACACTCTGATGGTCCACAGATTACAGAATGCCTCCAGATGTGCTTCGGAAACTACTACTGGTCTTCCAGGGTGCGATCACAGCGTAGACAGTTTAAGACATTACTCCCATGGAGAAAAGTCCGCATGGTGCTTATTGTATTCAATGCCGATGCAATTTTGTGTTTCATCAACACTCTGAAGGTCCACAGATTACGGAATGCTTACAGATGTGCTTCGGAAACCACTACTGGTCTTCCAGGGAACAATCAAAGCGTACATAGTTAAGGACATTTCTCCCATGGGGAAAAGCCCGCATGGTGCTTATTGTATTCAACGCCGATACAATTTTTGTGTTTCATCAACACTCTGAAGGTCCACAGATTACGGAATGCCTCCAGATGTGCTTCGGAAACTGCTACCGGTCTTTCAGGGAACGATCAAAGCGTAGACAGTTTAAGACATTACTCCCATGGAGAAAAGTCCGCATGGTGACTGTTATATTCTATCCCGATGCAATATCTGTGTTTAATCAACACTCTGAAGGTACACAGATTACAGAATGCCTCAAGATGTGCTTCGGAAACTACTACTGGTCTTCCAGGAATCGATCAAAGCGTAGACAGTTTGAGACATTACGCACATGGAGAAAAGTTCGCATGGTGTTTATTGTATTCAATGCCGATGCAATTTCTGTGTTTAATCAACACTGAAGGTACACAGATTACAGAATGCCTCAGATGTGCTTCGGAAACTATTACTGGTCTTCCACAAATCTTTAAAAGCGTAGACAGTTTATGATATTACTCAAATGGAGAAAAGTCCGCATGGTGCTTATTGTATTTAATGCCGATGCAATGTTTGTGTTTCATCAACACTCTGAAGGTCCACAGATTACGGAATGCCTACAGATGTGCTTCGTAAACTGCTACTGGTCTTCCAGTGAACGATCAAAGCGTAGACACTAAAAGACATTACTCCCATGGAGAAAGGTCAGCATGGTACTTATTGTATTCAATGCCGATGCAGTTTTTGTGTTTCATAAACACTCTGAAGGTCCACAGGTTACGGAATGCCTACAGATGTGCTTCGGAAACTGCTACTGGTCTTCCAGGGAACGATCAAAGCGTAGACAGTTTAAGACATTACTCCCATGGAGAAAAGTCGGCATGGTGCTTATTGTATTTAATGCCAATGCAATTTTTGTGTTTCAGCAACACTGTGAAGGTCCACAGATTACGGAATGCCTACAGATGTGCTTCGGAAACTGCTACTGGTCTTGCAGGGAACGATCAAAGCGCAGACAGTTTCAGACGTTACTCCCATGGAGAAAAGTCCGCATGGTGCTTATTGTATTCAATGCCGATTAAATTATTGTGTTTCATCAACACTCTGAAGGTCCGCAGATTAAGGAATGCCTACAGATGTGCTTCTGAAACTGCTACTGGTCTTCCAGTGAATAATCAAAGCGTAGACACTTTAAGACATTACTCCCATGGAGAAAATTACGCTCGGTGCCTGTTGTATTCCTTCCCGATGAAATTTCTGTGTTTCATCAACACTCTGAAGGTCCACAGATTACAGAATGCCTCCAGATGTGCTTCGGAAAGTACTACTCGTCTTCAAGGGAACGATCAAAATTAAGACAGTATGAGACATTACTCCCATTGAGAAAAGTCCACATGGTGCCTGTTGTATCCAATCCGGATGCAATTTCTGTGTTTCATCGACACTCTGAAGGTCCACAGATTACAGAATGCCTGCTTCAGAAGCTACTAGTGGTCTTCCAGGGATCGATCAAAGCGTAAACAGTTTGAGACAGTACAACCATGGAGAAACGTCCTCATGGTGTCTGTTGTATTCAATCCCGATGCAATTTTTGTGTTTCATCAACACTCTGAAGGTCCACAGATTACGGAATGCCTACAGATGTGCTTCGGAAACTTCTACTGGTCTTCCAGGGAACGATCAAAGCGTAGACACTTTTAAGACATTACTCCCATGGAGAAAAGTCCGCATGGTGCCAGTTGTATTCAGTCCCGATGCAGTTTCTGTGTTTAATCAACACTCTTAAGGTACACAGATTACGGAATGCCTACAGATGTGCTTCGGAAACTACTACTAGTCTTCCAGTGTACGTTCAAAGCGTAGAAAGTTTAAGACATTACTCCCATGGAGAAAAGTCCGCATGGAGCTTATTGTGTTCAATGCCGATGCAATTTTTGTATTTCATCAACACTCTGAAGGTCCACAGATTTTCGAATGCCTCCAGATGTGCTTCGGAAACTACTACTAGTCTTCCAGTTAACGATCAAAGCGTAGACAGTTTAAGACATTACTCCCATGGAGAAAAGTCCGCATGGTGCTTATTGTGTTAAATGACGATGCAATATTTGTGCTTCATCAACACTCTGAAGGTCCAGAGATTACAGAATGCCTCCAGATGTGCAACGGAAACTACTACTAGTCTTCCAGTGTACGATCAAAGCGTAGACAGTTTAAGACAATACTCCCATGAAGAAAAGTTTGCATGGTGACAGTTTTATTCTATCCCGATGCAATTTCTGTGTTTAATCAACACTGTGAAGGTACATAGATTACAGAATGCCTACAGATGTGCTTCGAAAACAACTAGTTGTCTTCCAGTAATCGATCAAACCGTAGACAGTTTAACACATTTCTCCCATGGAGAAAAGTCTTCATGGTGCTTATTGTATTCAATGCCGATGCAATTTTGTGTTTCATCAAAACTCTGAAGGTCCACAGATTACGGAATGGCTATAGATGTGCTTCGGAAACTACTACTGGTCTTCCAGGGAACGATCAAAACGTAGACAGTTAATGACATTACTCCCATGGAGAAAAGTCCGCATGGTGACTGTTATATTCTATCCCGATGCAATTTCTGTGTTTCATAAACACTCTGAAGGTAAACAGATTATGGAATGCCTACAGATGTGCTTCGGAAACTCCTACTGGTCTTCCAGGATACGATCAAAGCGTAGACAGTTTGAGACACTACTCCTATTGAGAAAAGTCCGCATGGTGCCAGTTGTATCAAATTCCGATGCAATTTCTGTGTTTCATCAACACTCTGATGGTCCACAGATTACAGAATGCCAGCTTCGGAAGCTACTAGTGGTCTTCCAGGGATCGAACAAAGGATACAAATTTGAGACATTACACCCATGGAGAAAATTCCGCATGGTACCTGTTGTATTCACTCCCGAATTCATTTCTGTGTTTCATCAACACTCTGAATGTCCACAGATTACAGAATGCCTCAAGAAGTGCTTCGAAAACTACTACTGGTCTTCCCCGGAACGATCAAAGCGTAGACAGTTTGAAACATGATTCCCATGGAGAAAAGTCCGCAAGGAGACTGTTGTATTGAATCCCGATGCAATTTCTGTGTTTCATCATTACTCTGAAGGTCCACATATTACAGAATGCCTCCACATGTGCTTCGGAAACTACTACTTGTCTTTCAGGGAACGATCAAAGCGTAGACAGTTTGAGACATAACTCCAATGGAGAAAATTACAAATGGTGCCTGTTGTATTCAATCCCGATGCAATTTCTATGTATCATCAACACTCTGAAGTTACACAGGTTACAGAATGCCCCCAGATGTGCTTCGGAAACTACTACTGGTCTTCCAGGGAACGTTCAAAGCGTAGACAGTTTAAGACATTACTCCGATGGAGAAAAGTCCTCATGGTGATTATTGTATTCAATGCCAATGCAATATTTGTGTTCCATCAACACTCTGATGGTCCACAAATTACAGAATGCCTCTAGATGTGCTTCGGAAACTACTACTGGTCTTCCAGGAATCGATCAAAGCGTAGACAATTCAAGACATTAGTCCCGTGGAGAAAAATCCGCATGGAGCTTATTGTGTTCAATGCCAATGCAATTTTTGTGTTTCATCAACACTCTGAAGGTCCACATATTACAGAATGCCTCCAGTTCTGCTTCGGAAACTACTACTAGTTTTCTAGTGTGCAATCAAAGCGTAGACAGTTTAAGACATTACTCCCATGGAGAAAAGTCCGCATGGTGATTATTGTATTTAATGCCGATGCAATTTTTGTGTTTCATCAACACTCCGAAGATCCACAGATTACGGAGTGCCTACAGATGTGCATCGGAGACTGATACTGGTCTTCCTGTGAACGATCAACGCGTAGACAGTTTAAGTCATTACTCCCATGGAGATAAGTCCGCAAGGTGCTTATTGTATTCAATGCCGATGCAATTTTTGTGTTTCATCAACACTCTGAAGGTCCACAGATTATAGAATGAGTCCAGATGTGCTTCGGAAACTACTACTACTCTTCTAGAGGACGATCAAAGCTTAGACAGTTTAAGACATTACTCCCATGGAGAAAAGTCCGCATGGTGATTATTGTATTCAATGCCGATGCAATTTTTGTGTTTCATCAACACTCTGAAGGTCCACAGATTACGGAATGCCTACAGATGTGCTTCGGAAACTGCTACTGGTCTTCCAGGGAACGATCAAAGCGTAGCCACTTTTACGACATTTCTCCCATGGAGAAAAGTCCGCATGGTGCCAGTTGTATTCAATCCCGATGCATTATCTGTGTTTAATCAACACTCTGAAGGTACAAAGATTACAGAATGCGTCCAGATGTGCTTCGGAAACTACTACTAGTGTTCCAGTGTACGATCAAAGCGTAGAAAGTTTAAGACGTTACTCCCATGGAGAAAAGTCCGCATGGAGCTTATTGTGTTAAATGTCGATGCAATTTTTGTGTTTCATCAACACTCCGAAGGTCCACAAATTTTCGTATGCCTCCAGATGTGCTTCGGAAACTACTACTAGTCTTCCAGGGATCGATCATAGCATAGACAGTTTAACACATTTCTCCCATGGAGAAAAGTCTTCATGGTGCTTATTGTATTCAATGCCGATGCAATTTTGTGTTTCATCAAAACTCTGAAGGTCCACAGAATACGGAATGCCTACAGATGTGCTTCGGAAACACCTACTGGTCTTCCAGGATACGATCAAAGCGTAGACAGTTTGAGACACTACTCCCATTGAGAAAAGTCCGCACAGTGCCATTTGTATTAAATCCCGATGCAATTTCTGTGTTTCATCAACACTCTGATGGTACACAGATTACAGAATGCCAGCTTCGGAAGCTACTAGTGGTTTTCCAGGGATCGAACAAAGCATACACAGTTTGAGACATGACTCCCATGGAGAAAATTCCGCATGGTGCCTGTTGTATTCACTCCCTATGGGATTTCTGTGTTTCATCAACACTCTGAAGTTACACAGGTTACAGAATGCCTCCAGATGTACTTCGGAAACTACTAGTGGTCCTTCAGGAATCGATCGATGCGTAGCCCGTTTGAGACATTACTCCCATTTAGAAAAGTGCGCAAGGTGCCTTATGTATTCAATCCTGACGCAGTTTCTGTGTTTCATCAACACTCTGATGGTCCACAGATTACATAATGCCTCCACATGTCCTTCGGAAACTACTACTGGTCTTCCAGGGAACGATCAAAGCGTAGACAGTTAAGTCATTACTCCCATGGAGAAATGTCCGCATGGTGCTTATTGTATTCAAAGAGGATGCAATTTTTGTGTTTCATCAGCACTCTGAAGGTCCACAGATTACGGAATGCCTACAGATGTGCTACGGAAACTGCTGCTGGTCTTCCAGGGAACGACCAAAGCGTATACAGTATAAGACATTACTCCCATGGAGAAAAGTCCTCATGGTACTTATTGTATTCAATGCCGAATCAATTTTTGTCATTGATCAACATTCTGAAGGTCCACAGATTACGGAATGCCTACAGATGTGCTTCGGATACTGTTACTGGTCTTCTAGGGAACGGTCAAAGCGAAGACAATTTAAGACATTACGCCCATGGAGAAAAGTCCGCATGGTGCCAGTTGTATTCAATCCCGATGCAGTTTCTGTGTTTCCTCAACACTCTTGTGGTACACAGATTACAGAATGCCTCCAGATGTGCTTCAGAAACTACTACTGGTCTTCAGGAATCGATTAAAGATTAGACAGTTTGAGACATTATTCTCATGGAGAATAGACAGTTTGGTGACTGTTGTATTGAATGCCGATGCAATATCTGTGTTTAATCAACACTCTGAAGGTATGCAGATTACAGAATGCCCTCAGATGTGCTTCGGTAACTACACTCCTGGAAATGGAAAAAAGAACACATTGACACCGGTGTGTCAGACCCACCATATTTGCTCCGGACACTGCGAGAGTGCTGTACAAGCAATGATCACACTCACGGCACAGCGGACACACCAGGAACCGCGGTGTTGGCCGTCGAATGGCGCTAGCTGCGCAGCATTTGTGCACCGCTGCCGTCAGTGTTAGCCAGTTTGCCGTGGCATACGGAGCTCCATCGCAGTCTTTAACACTGGTAGCATGCCGCGACAGCGTGGACGTGAACCGTATGTGCAGTTGACGGACTTTGAGCGAGGGCGTATAGTGGGCATGTGCGAGGCCGGGTGGACGTACCGCCGAATTGCTCAACACGTGGGGCGTGACGTCTTCACAGTACATCGATGTTGTCGCCAGTGGTCGGCGGAAGGTGCACGTGCCCGTCGACCTGGCACCGGACCGCAGCGACGCACGGATGCACGCCAAGACCGTAGGATCCTACGCAGTGCCGTAGGGGACCGCACCGCCACTTCCCAGCAAATTAGGGACACTGTTGCTCCTGGGGTATCGGCAAGGACCATTCGCAACCGTCTCCATGAAGCTGGGCTACGGTCCCGCACACCGTTAGGCCGTCTTCCGCTCACGCCCCAACATAGTGCAGCCCGCCTCCAGTGGTGTCGCGACAGGCGTGAATGGAGGGACGAATGGAGACGTGTCGTCTCCAGTGATGAGAGTCGCTTCTGCCTTGGTGCCAATGATGGTCGTATGCGTGTTTGGCGCCGTGCAGGTGAGCGCCACAATCAGGACTGCATACGAACGAGGCACACAGAGCCAACACCCGGCATCATGGTGTGGGGAGCGATCTCCTACACTGGCCGTACACCTCTGGTGATCGTCGAGGGGACACTGAATAGTGCACGGTACATCCAAACCGTCATCGAACCCATCGTTCTACCATTCCTAGACCGGCAAGGGAACTTGCTGTTCCAACAGGACAATGCACGTCCGCATGTATCCCGTGCCACCCAACGTGCTCTAGAAGGTGTAAGTCAACTACCCTGGCCAGCAAGATCTCCGGATCTGTCCCCCATTGAGCTTGTTTGGGACTGGATGAAGCGTTGTCTCACGCGGTCTGCACGTCCAGCACGAACGCTGGTCCAACTGAGGCGCTAGGTGGAAATGGCATGGCAAGCCGTTCCACAGGACTACATCCAGCATCTCTACGATCGTCTCCATGGGAGAATAGCAACCTGCATTGCTGCGAAAGGTGGATATACACTGTACTAGTGCCGACATTGTTCATGCTCTGTTGCCTGTGTCTATGTGCCTGTGGTTCTGTCAGTGTGATCATGTGATGTATCTGACCCCAGGAATGTGTCAATCAAGTTTCCCCTTCCTGGGACAATGAATTCACGGTGTTCTTATTTCAATTTCCAGGAGTGTACTACTAGTCTTCTAGGGAACGATCAAAGCGTAGACAGTTTGAGACATTACTCCCATGCAGAAAAGACCGCATGGTGCCTGTTCTATTCAATCCCGATGCAGTTTCTGTGTTTCATCAACACTCTGATGGTCCACAGATTACGGAATGCCTCCAGATATGCTTCGGAAACTACTACTAGTCTTCCAGGGAAAGATCAAAGCGTAGACAGTTTAAGACATTACTCTCATGGAGAAATGTCCGCATGGTGAGTATTGTATTGAATCCCGATGCAATTTCTGAATTTCATCAACACTCTGAAGGTGCACAGATTACAGAATGCCTACAGATGTGCTTCGGAAACTACTACTAGTCTTCTAGTGGACGATCAAAGCGTAGACAGTTTAAGACATTACTCCCATGGAGAAAAGTCCGCATGGTGATTATTGTATTCAATGCCGATGCAATTTATGTGTTTCATCAACAATCTGAAGGTCCACAGATTACGGAATGCCTACAGATTTGCTTCGGAAACTGCTACTGGTCTTCCACTGAACGATCAAAGTGTAGACACTTTTATGACATTACTCCCACGGAGAAAAGTCCGCATGGTGCCAGTTGTATTCAATCCCGATGCAGTTTCTGTGTTTAATCAACACTCTGAAGGTACACTGATTACAGAATCCGTCCAGATGTGCTTCGGAAACTACTACTAGTCTTCCAGTGTACGATCAAAGCGCAGAAAGTTTAAGACATTACTCCCATGGAGAAAAGTCCGCATGGAGCTTATTGTGTTCAATGTCGATGCAATTTTTGTGTTTTATCAACAGTCTGAAGGTCCACAAATTTTCGAATGCCTCCAGATATGCTTCGGAAACTACTACTAGTCTTCCAGGGAACGATCAAAGCGTAGACAGTTTAAGATATAACTACCATGGAGAAAAGTCCGCATGGTGCTTATTGTGTTCAATGCCGATACAATTTTTGTGTTTCATCAACACTCTGAATGTCCAGAGATTACAGAATGCCTCCAGATGTGCTTCGGAAACTACTACTAGTCTTCCAGTGTACGATCAAAGCGTAGACAGTTTAAGACAATATTCCCATGGAGAAAAGTCCGCATGGTGCTTATTGTGTTCAATGCCGATGCAAGTTTTGTGTTTCATCAACACTCTGAAGGTCCACAGATTACAGAATGCATCCAGATTTGCTTCGGAAACAACTAGTTGTCTTCCAGTAATCGATCAAACCGTAGACAGTTTAACACATTTCTCCCATGGAGATAAGTCTTCATGGTGCTTATTGTATTCAATGCCGATGCAATTTTGTGTTTCATCAAAACTCTGAAGGTCCACAAATTGCGGAATGCATACAGATGTGCTTCGGAATCTACTACTGGTCTTTCAGGGAACGATCAAAGCGTAGACAGTTTGAAACATAACTCCCATGGAGAAAAGTCTGCATGGTGCCTGTTCTAATCAATCAAGATGCAATTTCTGTGTTTAATCAACACTCGGAAGGTTCAAAGATTACCGAATGCCTCCAGATGTGCTTCGTAACTACTAGTGGTCTTCCTGGAATCGATCAAACCGTAGAAAGTTTGAGTCATTACTTCCATAGAGAAAAGTCCACATGGTGCAGGTGGTATTTAATACCGATGCAATTTCTGTATTTCATCAACACTCTGAAGGTCCACGGATTACAGAATGCCTCAAAATGTGCTTCGGAAACTACTACTGGTCTTCCAGGAATCGATCAAAACGTAGACAGTTTGAGACATAACTCTCATGGAGAGAGGTCCGCATTGTGCCTGTTGTATTCAATCCCAATGCAATTTCTGTGTTTCATCAACACTCTGAAGGTCCAAAGATTACAGAATGACACGAGATGTGCTTCGGAGACTGCTACTGGTCTTCCAGGGAACGATCAAAGCGTAGACAATTTAAGACATTACTCCTATGGAGAAAAGTCCGCTTGGTGCCTGTTGTATTCAATCCCGATACAGATTCTGTGTTTCTCAACACTCTGATGGTCCACAGATTACAGAATGCCTACAGATGTGCTTCGGAAACTGCTACTGGTCTTCCAGGGATCTACCAAAGCGTATACAGTTTAAGACATTACTCCCATGGAGAAAAGTCCAAATAGTACTTATTGTATTCAATGCCGATGCAATTTTTGTGTTCCATCAACACTCTAAAGGTCCACATATTACGGAATGCCTACAGATATGCTTCGGAAACTACAACTGGTCTTCCAGGGAACGATCAAATCGTAGACAGTTTTAGGCATTACTCCCATTGAGAAAATTCCGCATGGTGACAGTTATATTCTATCACGATGCAATATCAATGTTTCATCAACACTCCAAAGGTCCACAAATTACAGAATGCCTGTAGATGTGCTTCGGAAACTACTACTGGCCTTTCAGGAAGCCATCAAACCGTAGAAGGTTTGAGACATTACTCCCATAGAAAAAATACACATGGTGAATCTTGTATTCAATACCGATGCAATTACAGTGTTTCATCAACACTCTGAAGGTCCGCGGATTGCAGAATGCCTCCGTAAGTGCTTCAGAAACTACTACTGGTCTTCAGGAATCGTTTAAATCCTAGACAGTTTGACATTATTCCCATGGGGAAAAGACAATTTGGTGACTGTTGTATTGAATGCCGATGCAAAATCTGTATGTATCAACACTCTGAAGGTCAACAGATTACAGAATGCCCTCAGATGTGCTTCGCTAACTACTACTAGTCTTCTAGGGAACGATCAAAGCGTAGACAGTTTGAGACATTACTCCTATGGAGAAAAGTCCGCTTGGTGCCTGTAGTATTCAATACCGATGCAGTTTCTGTGTTTCTCAACACTCTGAAGGTCCACTGAATACGGAATGCCTACAGATGTGCTTCGGAAACTACAACTGGTCTTGCAGGGAACGATCAAAGCGTAGACAGTTTTAGGCATTACTCCCATTGACAAAAGTCCGCATGGTGACAGTTATATTCTATCCCGATGCAATTTCAATGTTTCATCAACACACTGAAAGTCCACAAATTACAGAATACCTCTAGATGTGTTTCGGAAACTACTACTGACCTTTCAGGAAGCGATCAAACCGTAGAAGGTTTGAGACATTACTCCCATAGAAAAAATACCATGGTGAATCTTGTATTCAATTCCGATGCAATTTCAGTGATTCATCAACACTCTGAAGGTCCGCGGATTGCAGAATGCCTCCAGATGTGCTTCAGAAACTACTACTGGTCTTCAGGAATCGATTAAAGCCTAGACAGTTTGAGACATTATTCCCATGGAGAAAATACAGTTTGGTGCCTGTTGTACTGAATGCCGATGCAATATCTGTGTTTAATCAACACTCTGAAGGTCCACAGATTACAGAATGCCCTCAGATGTGCTTCGCTAACTACTACTAGTCTTCTAGGGAACGATCAAAGCGTAGACAGCTTGAGACATTACTCCCAGGGAGAAGAGTCTGCATGGTACCTGTTCTATTCAATCCTGGTGCAATTTCTGTGTTTAATCAACACTCTGAAGGTACACAGATGTCAGAATGCCTCCAGATGTGCTTCGGAAACTACTAGTGGTCTTCCTGGAATCGATCAAAACGTAGACAGTTTGAGACATTACTCCCAAGGAGAGAGGTCCACATGGTGCCTGTTGTATTCAATCCCAATGCAATTTCTGTGTTTCATCAACACTCTGAATATCCACAGATTACAGAATGACTCCAGATGTCCTTCGGAAACTAGTACTAGTCTCCCAGGGAACGATCAAAGCGTAGACAGTTTAAGACATTACTCCCATGGAGAAAAGTCCGCATGGTGCTTATTGTGTTCAATGCCGATGCAATTTTTGTGTTTCATCAACACTCTGAAGGTCCACAGATTACTGAATGCATGCAGATATGCTTCGGAAACTACTACTAGTCTTCCGGGGAACGATCAAAGCGTAGACATTTTAAGACATTACTCCAATGGAGAAAAGTCCGCATGGTGCTTATTGTGTTCAATGCCGATTCAATTTCTGTGTTTCATCAACACTCTGAAGGTTCACAGATTAGAGAATGCATCCAGATCTGCTTTGGAAACTACTACTAGTCTTCCAGTGAACGATCAAACCGTAGACAGTTTAAGTCATTACTCTCATGGAGAATAGTCCCCATACTGCTCATTGTGTTCAATGCCGATGCAATTTTTGTGTTTCATCAACACTCTGAAGGTCCACGGATTACAGAATGCCTCCAAATGTGCTTCGGAAGCTACTACTGGTCTTCCAGGAATCGATCAAAACGTAGACAGTTTGAGACATTACTCCCATTGAGAGAGGTCCGCATTGTGCCTGTTGTATTCAATCCCAATGCAATTTCTGTGTTTCATCAACACTTTGAAGGTCCAAAGATTACAGAATGACACGAGATGTGCTTCGGAGACTGCTACTGGTCTTCCAGGGAACGATCAAAGTGTAGAAAGTTTAAGACATTAATCCTATGGGGAAAAGTCCGCTTGGTGCCTGTTGTATTCAATCCCGATGCAGTTTCTGTGTTTCTCAACACTCTGATGGTCCACAGATTACAGAATGCCACCAGATGTGCTTCGGAAACTACTACTGGTCTTCCAGGGAACGATCGAAGCGTAGACAGTTAAAGACATTACTACCATGGAGAAAAGTCCGCATGGTGACTGTTATATTCTATCCCAATCAATTTCTGTGTTTAATGAACACTGTGAGGGTACATAGATTACAGAATGCCTGCAGATGTGCTTCGGAAACAACTAGTTGTCTTCCACTAGTCGATCAAACCGTAGACAGTTTAAGACTTTACTCCCATGGAGAAAAGTCCGCATTTTGCTTATTGAGTTCAATGCCGATGCAATTTTTGTGTTTCATCAACACTCTGAATGTCCAGAGATTACAGAATGCCTCCAGATGTGCTTCGGAAACTACTACTAGTCTTCCAGTGTACGATCAAAGCGTAGACAGTTTAAGACAATACTCCCATGGAGAAAAGTTAGCATGGTGCTTATTGTGTTCAATGCCGATGCCATTTTTGTGTTTCATCAACACTCTGAAGGTCCACAGATTACAGAATGCATCCAGATTTGCTTCGGAAACAACTAGTTGTCTTCCAGTAATCGATCAAACCGTAGACAGTTTAACACATTTCTCCCATGGAGATAAGTCTTCATGGTGCTTATTGTATTCAATTCCGATGCAATTTTGTGTTTCATCAAAACTCTGAAGGTCCACAGATTACAGAATGCATCCAGATTTGCTTCGGAAACAACTAGTTGTCATCCAGTAATCGATCAAACCGTAGACAGTTTAACACATTTCTCCCATGGAGATAAGTCTTCATGGTGCTTATTGTATTCAATGCCGATGAAATTTTGTGTTTCATCAAAACTCTGAAGGTCCACAAATTGCGGAATGCATACAGATGTGCTTCGGAATCTACTACTGGTCTTTCAGGGAACGATCAAAGCGTAGACAGTTTGAGACATAACTCCCATGGAGAAAATTACGCATGGTGCCTGTTGTATTTAATCCCGATGCAATTTCTGTGTTTCATCAACACTCTGAAGTTACACAGGTTACAGAATGCCTCCAGATGTGCTTCGAAACTACTAGTGGTCTTTCAGGAATCGATCGAAGCGTAACCAGTTTCAGACATAACTCCCATTTAGAAAAGTCCGCATGGTGCCTTTTGTATTCAATCCAGACGCAGTTTCTGTGTTTCATCAACAATCTGATGGTCCACAGATTACATAATGCCTCCAGATGTCCTTCGGAAACTACTACTGGTGTTCCTGGGAACGATCAAAGCGTTGACAGTTTAAGTCATTACTCCCATGGAGAAAAGTCCGCATGGTGCTTATTGTATTCAAAGCCGATGCAATTTTTGTGTTTCATCAACACTCTGAAGGTCCACATATTACGGAATGCCTACAGATGTGCTACGGAAACTGCTACTGGTCTTCCAGCGAACGATCAAAGCGTAGACAGTTTAAGACATTACTCCCATTGAGAAAAGTCCGGATGGTGCTTATGGTATTCAAAGCCGATGCAATTTTTGTGTTTCATCAACACTCTGAAGGTCCACATATTACGGTATGCCTACAGATGTGCTTCGGAAACTACTACTGGCCTTTCAGGAAGCCAACAACCGTAGAAGGTTTGAGACATTACTCCCATAGAAAAAATACACATGCTGAATCTTGTATTCAATACCGATGCAATTACAGTGTTTCATCAACACTCTGAAGGTCCGCGGATTTCAGAATGCCTCTAGATGTGCTTCAGAAACTACTACTGGTCTTCAGGAATCGATTAAATTCTAGACAGTTTGAGACATTATTCCCATGGGCAAAAGACAGTTTGGTGACTGTTGTATTGAATGCCGATGCAAAATCTGTATGTATCAACACGCTGAAGGTCCACAGATTACAGAATGCCCTCATATGTGCTTCGGAAACTACTACTAGTCTTCCAGTGAACGATCAAACCGTAGACAGTTTAAGTCATTACTCTCATGGAGAATAGTCCCCATACTGCTCATTGTGATCAATGCCGATGCAATTTTTGTGTTTCATCAACACTCTGAAGGTCCACGGATTACAGAATGCCTCCAAATGTGCTTCGGAAGCTACTACTGGTCTTCCAGGAATCGATCAAAACGTAGACAGTTTGAGACATTACTCCCATTGAGAGAGGTCCGCATTGTGCCTGTTGTATTCAATCCCAATGCAATTTCTGTGTTTCATCAACACTTTGAAGGTCCAAAGATTACAGAATGACACGAGATGTGCTTCGGAGACTGCTACTGGTCTTCCAGGGAACGATCAAAGTGTAGAAAGTTTAAGACATTAATCCTATGGGGAAAAGTCCGCTTGGTGCCTGTTGTATTCAATCCCGATGCAGTTTCTGTGTTTCTCAACACTCTGATGGTCCACAGATTACAGAATGCCACCAGATGTGCTTCGGAAACTACTACTGGTCTTCCAGGGAACGATCGAAGCGTAGACAGTTAAAGACATTACTACCATGGAGAAAAGTCCGCATGGTGACTGTTATATTCTATCCCAATCAATTTCTGTGTTTAATGAACACTGTGAGGGTACATAGATTACAGAATGCCTGCAGATGTGCTTCGGAAACAACTAGTTGTCTTCCACTATTCGATCAAACCGTAGACAGTTTAAGACTTTACTCCCATGGAGAAAAGTCCGCATTTTGCTTATTGTATTCAATGCCGATGCAATTTTTGTGTTCCATCAACACTCTGAAGGTCCACAGATTACGGAATGCCTACAGATGTGCTTCGGAAACTACAACTGGTCTTGCAGGGAACGATCAAAGCGTAGACAGTTTTAGGCATTACTCCCATTGACAAAAGTCCGCATGGTGACAGTTATATTCTATCCCGATGCAATTTCAATGTTTCATCAACACTCTAAAGGTCCACAAATTACAGAATACCTCTAGATGTGCTTCGGAAACTACTACTGACCTTTCAGGAAGCGATCAAACCGTAGAAGGTTTGAGACATTACTCCCATAGAAAAAATACCATGGTGAATCTTATATTCAATACCGATGCAATTACAGTGATTCATCAACACTCTGAAGGTCCGCGGATTGCAGAATGCCTCCAGATGTGCTTCAGAAACTACTACTGGTCTTCAGGAATCGATTAAAGCCTAGAGAGTTTGAGACATTATTCCCATGGAGAAAATACAGATTGTTGACTGTTGTATTGAATGCCGATGCAAAATCTGTATGTATCAACACGCTGAAGGTCCACAGATTACAGAATGCCCTCATATGTGCTTCGGAAACTACTACTAGTCTTCCAGTGAACGATCAAACCGTAGACAGTTTAAGTCATTACTCTCATGGAGAATAGTCCCCATACTGCTCATTGTGTTCAATGCCGATGCAATTTTTGTGTTTCATCAACACTCTGAAGGTCCACGGATTACAGAATGCCTCCAAATGTGCTTCGGAAGCTACTACTGGTCTTCCAGGAATCGATCAAAACGTAGACAGTTTGAGACATTACTCCCATTGAGAGAGGTCCGCATTGTGCCTGTTGTATTCAATCCCAATGCAATTTCTGTGTTTCATCAACACTTTGAAGGTCCAAAGATTACAGAATGACACGAGATGTGCTTCGGAGACTGCTACTGGTCTTCCAGGGAACGATCAAAGTGTAGAAAGTTTAAGACATTAATCCTATGGGGAAAAGTCCGCTTGGTGCCTGTTGTATTCAATCCCGATGCAGTTTCTGTGTTTCTCAACACTCTGATGGTCCACAGATTACAGAATGCCACCAGATGTGCTTCGGAAACTACTACTGGTCTTCCAGGGAACGATCGAAGCGTAGACAGTTAAAGACATTACTACCATGGAGAAAAGTCCGCATGGTGACTGTTATATTCTATCCCAATCAATTTCTGTGTTTAATGAACACTGTGAGGGTACATAGATTACAGAATGCCTGCAGATGTGCTTCGGAAACAACTAGTTGTCTTCCACTAGTCGATCAAACCGTAGACAGTTTAAGACTTTACTCCCATGGAGAAAAGTCCGCATTTTGCTTATTGTATTCAATGCCGATGCAATTTTTGTGTTCCATCAACACTCTGAAGGTCCACAGATTACAGAATGCCCTCAGATGTGCTTCGCTAACTACTGCTAGTCTTCTAGGGAACGATCAAAGCGTAGACAGTTTGAGACATTACTCCCAGGGAGAAAAGTCTGCATGGTGCCTGTTCTATTCAATCCCGGTGCAATTTCTGTGTTTAATCAACACTCTGAAATTACACAGATGACAGAATGCCTCCAGATGTGCTTCGGAAACTACTACTGGCCTTCTAGGAATCGATCAAATCGTAGACAGTTTGAGACATTACTCCCATGGAGAGAGGTCCGCATGGTGCCTGTTGTATTTAATCGCAATGCAATTTCTGTGTTTCATCAACACTCTGAAGGTCCACAGATTACAGAATAACACCAGATGTGTTTCGGAAGCTACTAGTGGTCTTCCTGTGAACGATCAAAGCGTAGACAGTGTAAGTCAGTACTCCCATGGAGAAAAGTCCACAAGGTACTTATTGTATTCAATGCCGATGCAATTTTTGTGTTTCATCAACGCTCTGAAGATCCACAGATTACGGAATGCCTACAGATGTGCTTCGAGGACTGCTACTGGTCTTCCAGGGAACGATCAAAGCGTAGACAGTTTAAGACATTACTCCTATGGAGAAATGTCCGCTTGGTGCGTGTTGTATTCAATCCCGATGCAGTTTCTGTGTTTGTCAACACTCTGATGGTCCACAGATTACAGAATGCCACCAGATGTGCTTCGGAAACTACTACTGGTCTTCCAGGGAACGATGAAAGCGTAGACGGTTAAAGACATTACTCCCATGGAGAAAAGTCCGCATGGTGACTGTTGTATCTAATCCGTATGCAATTTCTGTGTTTCATCGATATTCTGAGGGTCCACAGATTACAGAATGCCTACTTCGGAAGCTACTAGTGGTCTTCCAGGGATCGATCAAAGCATATATAGTTTGAGACATAACTCCCATGGAGAAAAGTCGGCATGGAGCTTATTGTGTTCAATGCCGATGCAATTTTTGTGTTTCATCAACACTCTGAAGGTCCACAGATTACAGAATGCATCCAGATGTGCTTCGGAAACAACTAGTTGTCTTCCAGTAATCGATCAAACCGTAGACTGTTTAACACATATCTCCCATGGAGAAAAGACTTCATGGTGGTTATTGTATTCAATGCAGATGCAATTTTGTGTTTCATCAAAACTCTGAAGGTCTACTGATTACGGAATGCACACAATTGTGCTTTGGAAACTACTACTGGTCTTCCAGGGAACGATCAAAGCGTAGACAGTTTGAGACATTACTCCTATTGAGAAAAGTCCGCATGGTGCCAGTTGTATTCAATCCCGATGCAATTTCTGTGTTTCATCAACAATCTGATGGTCCACAGATTACAGAATGCCTGCTTCGGAAGCTACTAGTGGTCTTCCAGGGATCGAACTAGGTATACACTGTTTGAGACATAACTCCCATGGAGAAAATTCCGCATGGTGCCTGTTGTATTCAATCCCGATGCAATTTCTGTGTTTCAACAACACTTTGAAGTTACACAGGTTACAGAATGCCTCCAGATGTGCTTCGGAAACTACTAGTGGTCTTTCAGGAATCGATCGAAGAGTAGCCAGTTTGAGACATTACTCCCATTTAGAAAAGTCCGCATGGTGCCTTTTGTATTCAATCCCGACGAAGTTTCTGTGTTTCATCAACACACTGATGGTCCACAGATTACATAATGCCTCCAGATGTCCTTCGGAAACTACTACTGCTCTTCCAGGTAACGATCAAAGCATAGACAGTTTAAGTCATTACTCCCATGGAGAAAAGTCCGCATGGTGCTTATTGTATTCAAAGCCGATACAATTTTTGTGTTTCATCAACACTCTGAAGGTCCACAGATTACGGAATGCCTACAGATGTGCTTCGGATACTGCTACTGGTCTTCTAGGAACGATCAAAGCGTAGACTATTTAAGACATTACTCCCAACGAGAAAAGTCCGCATGGTGCCTGTTGTATTCAATCCCGATGCAGTTTCTGTGATTCCTCAACACTCTGATGGTACACAGATTACAGAATGCCTCCAGATGTGCTCCAGAAAAAGCTACTCGTCTTACAGGGAACGATCAAAGCGTAGACAGTTTAAGACATTACTCCCATTGAGATAAGTCTGCATGGTGCTTAGTATTCAATGCCGATGCAATTTTTGTGTTTCATCAACACCCTGAAGATCCACAGATTACGGAATGCCTACAGATGTGCTTCGGAGACTGCTACTGGTCTTCCAGGGAACGATCAAAGCGTAGACAGTTTAAGAAATTACTCCTATGGAGGAAAGTCAGCTTGGTGCCTGTTGTATTCAATCCCGATGCAGTTTCTGTGTTTCTCAACACTCTGATGGTCCACAGATTACAGAATGCATCCAGATGTGCTTCGGAAACTACTACTGGTCTTCCAGGGAACGATCAAAGCGTAGACAGTTGAAGACATTGCTCCCATGGAGAACAGTCCGCATGGTGACTGTTATATTCTATCCCGATGCAATTTCTGTGTTTAATCAACACTGAGAGGGTACATACATTACAGAATGCCTCGAGATGTGCTTCGGAAACAACTAGTTGTCTTCCACTATTCGATCAAACCGTAGACAGTTTACGAAATTACTCCCATGGAGAAAAGTCCGCATTTTGTTTAATGTATTCAATGCCGATGCAATTTTTGTGTTCCATCAACACTCTGTAGGTCCACAGATTACGGAATGCCTACAGATATGCTTCGGAAACTACAACTGGTCTTCCAGGGAACGATCTAATCGTAGACACTTTTAGGCATTACTCCCATTGAGAAAAGTCCGCATGGTGACAGTTATATTCTATCCCGATGCAATTTCAATGTTTCATCAACACTCTGAAGGTCCACAAATTACGGAATGCCTCTAGATGTGCTTCGGAAACTACTACTGGCCTTTCAGGAAGCGATCAAACCGTAGAAGGTTTGAGAAATTACTCCCATAGAAAATATACACATGGTGAATCTTGTATTCAATACCGATGCATTTACAGTGTTTGATCAACACTCTGAAGGTTCGCGGATTGCAGAATGCCTCCAGATGTGCTTCAGAAACTACTACTGGTCTTCAGGAATCGATTAAATCCTAGACAGTTTGACACATTATTCCCATGGAGAAAAGACAGTTTGGTGACTGTTGTATTGAATGCCGATGCCACATCTGTGTTTAAACAACACTCTGAAGGTCCACAGATTACAGAATGCCCTCAGATGTGTTTCGGTAACTACTACTAGTCTTCTAGGGAACGATCAAAGCGTAGACAGTTTGAGACATTACTCCCAGGGAGAAAAGTCTGCATGGTGCCTGTTCTATTCAATCCCGATGCAATTTCTGTGTTTAATCAACACTCTGAAGGTTTACAGATTACAGAATGCCTTCAGATGTGCTTCGGAACTACTAGTGGTCTTCCTGGATTAGATCAAACCCTAGAAAGTTTGAGTCATTACCCCCATAGAGAAAAGTCCACATGGTGCAAGTTGTATTTAATACCGTTGCAATTTCTGTGTTTCATCAACACTCTGAAGATACACGGATTACAGAATGCCTCCAAATGTGCTTCGGAAACTACTACCGGTCTTCCAAGAATCGATCAAAACGTAGACAGTTTGAGACATTACTCCCAAGGAGAGAGGACCGCATTGTGCCTGTTGTATTCAATCCCAATGCATTTTCTGTGTTTCATCAACACTCTGAATATCCACAGATTACAGAATGACTCCAGACGTCTTCGCAAACTACTACTAGTCTTCCAGTGAACAATCAAAGCGTAGACAGTTTAAGACATTACTCCCATTGAGAAAAATCCGCATGGTGCTTATTGTGTTCAATGCCGATGCAATTTTTGTGTTTCATCATCACTCTGAAGGACCACAGATTACAGAATGCATCCAGATATGCTTCGGAAATTACTACTAGCCTTCCAGGGAACGATCAAAGCGTAGACATTTTAAGACATTACTCCCATGGAGAAAAGTCCGCATGGTGTTTATTGGGTTCAATGCCGATTCAATTTCTGTGTTTCATCAACACTCTGAAGGTTCACAGATTACAGAATGCATACAGAACTGCTTCGGAAACTACTACTATTCTTCCAGGGAACGATCAAACCGTAGACAGTTTAAGACATTACTCTCATGGAGAATGGTCTCCATAGTGTTTATTGTGTTAAATGCCGATGCAATTTTTGTGTTTCATCAAAACTCTGAAGGTCCACTGATTACAGAATGCATCCAGATGTGCTTCGGAAACTACTACTAGTCTTCCAGTGTACGATCAAAGCGTAGACAGTTTAATACATTACTCCCATGGAGAAAATTACGCATCGTGCTTATTGAGTTCAATGCCGATGCAATTTTTGCGTTTCATCAACACTCTGAAGGTCCAAAGATTACAGAATGCCTCCAGATGTGCTTCGGAAACTACTACAAGTCTTCCAGTGAACGATCAAAGCGTAGACAGTTTGAGACATTACACCCATGGAGAAAAGTCCGCATGGTGCTTATTGTATTCAAAGCCGATGCAATTTTTGTGTTTCATCAACACTCTGAAGGTCCACAGATTACGGAATGACTACAGATGTGCTATGGAAACTGCTACTGGTCTTCCAGTGAACGATCAAAGCGTAGACAGTTTAAGACATTACTCCCATTGAGAAAAGTCAAGATGGTGCTTATGGTATCCAAAGCCGTTGCAATTTTTGTGTTTCATCAACACTCTGAACGTCCACAGATTACGGAATGCCTACAGATGTGCTTCAGTAACTGCTACTGGTCTTCCAGGGAACGACCAAAGCGTATACAGTTTAAGACATTACTCCCATGGAGAAAAGTCCACATGGTACTTATTGCATTCAATGCCGATGCATTTTTTGTGTTTCATCAACACTCTGAAGGTCCACAGATTACGGAATGCCTACAGATGTGCTTCGGACACTGCTACTGGTCTTCTAGGGAACGATCAAAGCGTATACTATTTAAGACATTACTCCCAACGAGAAAAGTCCGCATGGTGCCTGTTGTATTCAATCCCGATGCAGTTTCTGTGTTTCCTCAACACTGTGATGGTACACAGATTACAGAATGCCTCCAGATGTGCTTCGGAAAAAATTACTCGGCTTACAGGGAACGATCAAAGCGTAGACAGTTTAAGACATTACTCCCATGGAGATAAGTCCGCATGGTGCTTATTGTGTTCAATGCCGATTCAATTTCTGTGTTTCATCAACACTCTGAAGGTTCACAGATTATAGAATGCATCCAGATGTGCTTCGGAAACTACTACTAGTCATCCAGGGAACGATCAAAGCGTAGACAGTTTAAGAAAATACTCCTATGGAGAAAAGTCAGCTTGGTGCCTGTTGTATTCAATCCCGAAGCACTTTCTGTGTTTCTCAACACTCTGATGGTCCACAGATTACAGAATGCATCCAGATGTGCTTCGGAAACTACTACTGGTCTTCCAGGGAACAATCAATGCGTAGACAGTTAAAGACATTACTACCATGGAGAACAGTCCGCATGGTGACTGTTATATTCTATTCCGATGCAATTTCTGTGTTTAATCAACACTGTGAGGGTACATACATTACAGAATACCTCCAGATGTGCTTCGGAACTACTAGTGGTCTTCCTGGAATCGATCAAACCGTGGAAAGTTTGAGTCATTACTCCCATAGAGAAAAGACCACACGGTGCAAGTTGTATTTAATACCGATGCAATTTCTGTGCTTCATCAACACTCTGAAGGTATACGGATAACAGAATGCCACCAAATGTGCTTCGGAAACTACTACTGGTCTTCCAGGAATCGATCAAAACGTAGGCAGTTTGAGACATTACTCCCATGGAGAGAGGACCTCATTGTGCCTGTTGTATTCAATCCCAATGCAATTTCTGTGTTTCATCAACACTCTGAAGGTTCACAGATTACAGAATGCATCCACATCTGCTTCGGAAACTACTACTATTCATCCAGGGAACGATCAAACCGTAGACAGTTTAAGACATTACTCTCATGGAGAATGGTCTAAATAGTGTTTATTGTGTTCAATTCCGATGCAATTTTTGAGTTTCATCAACACTCTGAAGGTCCACAGATTACAGAATGCATCCAGATGTGCTTCGGAAACTACTACTAGTCTTCCAGTGTACGATCAAAGCGTAGACAGTTTAATACATTACTCCCATGGAGAAAATTCCGCATCGTGCTTATTGAGTTCAATGCCGATGCAATTTTTGTCTTTCATCAACACTCTGAAGGTCCAAAGATTACAGAATGCCTCCAGATGTGCTTCGGAAACTACTACTAATCTTCCAGTGAACGATCAAAGCGTAGACAGTTTGAGACATTACACCCATGGAGAAAAGTCCGCATGGTACGTATTGTATTCAAAGCCGATGCAATTTTTGTGTTTCATCAACACTCTGAAGGTCCACAGATTACGGAATGCCTACAGATGTGCTATGGAAACTGCTACTGGTCTTCCAGTGAATGATCAAATCGTAGACAGTTTAAGACATTACTCCCATTGAGAAAAGTCAAGATGGTGCTTATGGTATCCAAAGCCGATGCAATTTTTGTGTTTCATCAACACTCTGAACGTCCACAGATTACGGAATGCCTACAGATGTGCTTCGGTAACTGCTACTGGTCTTCCAGGGAACGACCAAAGCGTATACAGTTTAAGACATTACTCCCATGGAGAAATGTCAACATGGTACTTATTGTATTCAATGCCGATGCATTTTTTGTGTTTCATCAACACTCTGAAAGTCCACAGATTACGTAATGCCTACAGATGTGCTTCGGATACTGCTACTGGTCTTCTAGGGAACGATCAAAGCGTATGCTATTTAAGACATTACTCCCAACGAGAAAAGTCCGCATGGTGCCTGTTGTATTCAATCCCGATGCAGTTTCTGTGTTTCCTCAACACTCTGATGGTACACAGATTACAGAATGCCTCCAGATGTGCTTCGGAAAAAACTACTGATCTTACAGTGAACGATCAAGGCGTAGACAGTTTAAGACATTACTCCCATGGAGATAAGTCCGCATGGTGCTTATTGTGTTCAATGCCGATTCAATTTCTTTGTTTCATCAACACTCTGGAGGTTCACAGATTATAGAATGCATCCAGATGTGCTTCGGAAACTACTACTGGTCTTCCAGGGAACGATCAAAGCGTAGACATTTAAAGACATTACTACCATGGAGAACAGTCCGCATGGTGACTGTTATATTCTATCCCGATGCAATTTCTGTGTTTAATCAACACTGTGAGGGTACATACATTACAGAATGCCTCCAGATGTGCTTCGGAAACAACTAGTTGTCTTCCACTATTCGATCAAACCGTAGACAGTTTACGACTTTACTCCCATGGAGAAAAGTCCGCATTTTGCTTATTGTATTCAAGGCCGATGCAATTTTTGTGTTCCATCAACACTCTGAAGGTCCACAGATTACGGAATGCCTACAGATATGCTTCGGAAACTACAACTGGTCTTCCAGGGAACGATCAAATCGTAGACACTTTTAGGCATTACTCCCATTGAGAAAAGTCCGCATGGTGACAGTTATATTCTATCTCGATGCAATTTCAATGTTTCATCAACACTCTGATTTTCCACAAATTACAGAATGCCTCTAGATGTGCTTCGGAAACTACTACTGGCCTTTCAGGAAGCGATCAAACCGTAGAAGGTTTGAGACATTACTCCCATAGAAAAAATACACATGGTGAATCTTGTATTCAATACCGATGCAATTACAGTGTTTCATCAACACTCTGAAGGTTCGCGGATTGCAGAATGCCTCCAGATGTGCTTCAGAAACTACTACTGGTCTTCAGGAATCGATTAAATCCTAGACAGTTTGAGACATTATTCCCATGGAGAAAAGACAGTTTGGTGACTGTTGTATTGAATGCCAAAGAAAAATCTGTAATCAACAATCTGAAGGTCCACAGATTACACAATGCCTTCAGATGTGCTTCGGAACTACTAGTGGTCTTCCTGGAATCGATCAAAACGTAGACAGTTTGAGACATTACTCCCATGGAGAAAAGTCCGCATGGTGCTTATTGTATTCAAAGCCGATGCATTTTTTGTGTTTCATCAACACTCTGAAGGTCCACAGATTACGGAATGCCTACAGATGTGATTCGGATACTGCTACTGGTCTTCTAGGGAACGATCAAAGCGTATACTATTTAAGACATTACTCCCAACGAGAAAAGTCCGCATGGTGCCTGTTGTTTTCAATCCCGATGCAGTTTCTGTGTTTCCTCAACACTCTGATGGTACACTACACAATGCCTCCAGATGTGCTTCGGAAAAAACTACTGGTCTTACAGGGAACGATCAAAGCGTAGACAGTTTAAGACATTACTCGCATGGAGATAAGTCCGCATGGTGATTATTGTATTCAATGCCGATGCAATTTTTGTGTTTCATCAACACCCTGAAGATCCACAGATTACGGAATGCCTACAGATGTGCTTCGGAGACTACTACTAGTCATCCAGGGAACGATCAAAGCGTAGACAGTTTAAGAAATTACTCCTATGGAGAAAAGTCTGCTTGGTGCCTGTTGTATTCAATCCCGATGCAGTTTCTGTGTTTCTCAACACTCTGATGGTCCACAGATTACAGAATGCATCCAGATGTGCTTCGGAAACTACTACTGGTCTTCCAGGGAACGATCAAAGCGTAGACATTTAAAGACATTACTACCATGGAGAACAGTCCGCATGGTGACTGTTATATCCTATCCCGATGTAATTTCTGTGTTTAATCAACACTGTGAGGGTACATACATTACAGAATGCCTCGAGATGTGCTTCGGAAACAACTAGTTGTCTTCCACTATTCGATCAAACCCTAGACAGTTTACGACTTTACACCCATGGAGAAAAGTCCGCATTTTGCTTATTGTATTCAATGCCGATGCACTTTTTGTGTTCCATCAACACTCTGAAGGTCCACAGATTACGGAATGCCTACAGATATGCTTCGGAAACTACAACTGGTCTTCCAGGGAACGATCAAATCGTAGACACTTTTAGGCATTACTCCCATTGAGAAAAGTCCGCATGGTGCCAGTTATATTCTATCCCGATGCAATTTCAATGTTTCATCAACACTCTGAAGGTTCACAAATTACAGAATGCCTCTAGATGTGCTTCGGAAACTACTACTGGCCTTTCAGGAAGCGATCAAACCGTAGAAGGTTTTAGACATTACTCCCATAGAAAAAATACACATGGTGAATCTTGTATTCAATACCGATGCAATTACAGTGTTTCATCAACACTCTGAAGGTTCGCGGATTGCAGAATGCCTCCAGATGTGCTTCAGAAACTACTACTGGTCTTCAGGAATCGATTAAATCCTAGACAGTTTGAGACATTATTCCTATGGAGAAAAGACAGTTTGGTGACTGTTGTATTGAATGCCGATGCAAAATCTGTGTTTAATCAACACTCTGAAGATCCACAGATTACAGAATGCCCTCAGATGTGCTTTGGTAACTACTACTAGTCTTCTAGGGAACGATCAAAGCGTAGACAGTTTGAGACATTACTCCCAGGGAGAAAAGTCTGCATGGTGCCTGTTCTTTTCAATCCCGATGCAATTTCTGTGTTTAATCAACACTGTGAAGGTTCACAGATTACAGAATTCCTTCAGATGTGCTTCGGAACTACCAGTGGCCTTCCTGGAATCGATCAAACCGTAGAAAGTGTGAGCCATTACTCCCATAGAGAAAAGTACACATGGTGCAAGTTGTATTTAATACCGATGCTATTTCTGTGTTTCATCAACACTCTGAAGGTCCACGGATTACAGAATGCCTCCAAATGTGCTTCGGAAACTACTACTGGTCTTCCAGGAATCGATCAAAACGTACACAGTTTGAGACATTACTCCCATGGAGAGAGGACCGCATTGTGCCTGTTGTATTCAATCCCAATGCATTTTCTGTGTTTCATCAACACTCTGAATATCCACAGATTACAGAATGACTCCAGATGTCATCGCAAACTACTACTAGTCTTCCAGTGAACAATCAAAGCGTAGACATTTTAAGACATTACTCCCATGGAGAAAAGTCCGCATGGTGCTTATTGTGTTCAATGCCGATGCAATTTTTTGTTTCATCAACACTCTGAAGGTCCACAGATTACAGAATGCATCCAGATATGCTTCGGAAATTACTACTAGTCTTCCAGGGAACGATCAAAGCGTAGACATTTTAAGACATTACTCCCATGGAGAAAAGTCCGCATGGTGTTTATTATGTTTAATGCCGATTCAATTTCTGTGTTTCATCAACACTCTGAAGGTTCACAGATTACAGAATGCAACCAGATCTGCTTCGGAAACTACTACTAGTCTTCCAGTGTACGATCAAAGCGTAGACAGTTTAATACATTACTCCCATGGAAAAAATTCCGCATCGTGCTTATTGAGTTCAATGCCGATGCAATTTTTGTATTTCATCAACACTCTGAAGGTCCAAAGATTACAGAATGGCTCCAGATGTGCTTCGGAAACTACTACTAGTCTTCCAGTCAACGATCAAAACGCAGACATTTGAAGACATTACTACCATGGAGAAAAGTCCGCATGGTGACTGTTATATTCTATCCCGATGCAATTTCTGTGTTTAATCAATACTGTGAGGGTACATAGAATACAGAATGCCTCCAGATGTGCTTCGGAAACAACTAGTTGTCTTCCACTATTCGATCAAACCGTAGACAGTTTAAGACTTTACTCCCATGGAGAAAAGTCCGCATTTTGCTTATTGTATTCAATGCCGATGCAATTTTTGTGTTCCATCAACACTCTGAAGGTCCACAGATTGCGGAATGCCTACAGATGTGCTTCGGAAACTACAACATGTCTTCCAGGGAACGATCAAAGCGTAGACAGTTTTAGGCATTACTCCCATTGAGAAAATTCCGCATGGTGACAGTTATATTCCATCCCGATGCAATTTCAATGATTCATCAACACACTGAAGGTCCACAAATTACAGAATGCCTCTAGATGTGCTTCGAGAACTACTACTGGCCTTTCAGGAAGCGATCAAACCGTAGAAGGTTTGAGAAATTGCTCCCATAGAAAAAATCACATGGTGAATCTTGTATTCAATACCGATGCAATTACAGTGTTTCATTAACACTCTGAAAGTCCGCGGAATGCAGAATGCCTCCAGATGGGCTTCAGAAACTACTACTGGTCTTCTGGATTCGATTAAAGCCTAGACAGTTTGAGACATTATTCCCATGGAGTCAAGACAGTTTGGTGACTGTTGTATTGAATTCCGATGCAATATCTGTGTTTAATCAACACTCTGAAGGTCCACAGATTACAGAATGCCCTCAGATGTGCTTCGGTAACTACTACTAGTCTTCTAGGGAACGATCGAAGCGTAGACAGTTTGAGACATTACTCCCAGGGAGAAAAGTCTGCATGGTGCCTGTTCTATTCAATCCCGATGCAATTTCTGTGTTTCATCAACACTGTGAAGGTCCATAGATTACAGTATGACTCCAGATGTGCTTCGAAAGCTACTAGTGGTCTTCCTGTGAACGATCAAAGCGTAGACAGTTTAAGTCATTACTCCCATGGAGAAAAGTCCTCAAGGTGCTTATTGTATCCAATGCCGATGCAATTTTTGTGATTCATCAACACTCTGAAGGTCCACAGATTACAGAATGCCCTCAGATGTGCTTCGGAAACTACTACTAGTCTTCTAGGGACGATCAAAACGTAGACAGTTTGAGACATTACTCCCAGGGAGAAAAGTCTGCATGGTGCCTGTTCTATTCAATCCCGATGCAATTTCTGTGTTTAATCAACACTCTGAAGGTCCACAGATTACAGATTGCCACCAGATATGCATCGGAAACTACTACTGGTCTTCCAGGGAACGATAAAGGCGTAGACAGTTAAAGACATTACTACCATGGAGAAAAGTCCGCATGGTGACTGTTATATTCTATCCCGATGCAATTTCTGTGTTTGATCAACACTGTGAGGGTACATAGATTACAGAATGCCTCCAAATGTGCTTCGGAAACAACTAGTTGTCTTCCACTATTCGATCAAACCGTAGACAGTTGAAGACTTTACTCCCATGGAGAAAAGTCCGCATTTTGCTTATTGTATTCAATGCCGATGCAATTTTTGTGTTCCATCAACACTCTGAAGGTCCACAGATTACAGAATGCCCTCAGATGTGCTTCGGTAACTACTACTAGTCTTCTAGGGAACGATCAAAGCGTAGACAGTTTGAGACATTACTCCCAGGGAGAAAAGTCGGCATGGTGCCTGTTCTATTCAATCCCGATGCAATTTCTTTGTTTCATCAAGACTGTGAAGGTCCATAGATTACAGTATGACTCCAGATGTGCTTCGAAAGCTACTAGTGGTCTTCCTGTGAACGATCAAAGCGTAGACAGTTTAAGTCATTACTCCCATGGAGGAAAGTCCTCAAGGTGCTTATTGTATTCAATGCCGATGCAATTATTGTGATTCATCAACACTCTGAAGGTCCACAGATTTCAGAATGCATCCAGATATGCTTCGGAAACTACTACTAGTCTTCCAGGGAACGATCAAAGCGTAGACAGTTTAAGACATTAATCCCATGGAGAAAAGTCCGCATGGTGCTTATTGTGGTCAATGCCGATGCAATTTTTGTGTTTCATCAACACCCTGATGGTCCACAGATTACAGAATGCCTCCAGATGTGCCTCGGAAACTATTACTACTCTTCCAGGGAACGATCAAAGCGTAGACAGTTTAAGACATTACTACCATGGAGAAAAGTCCGCATGGTGCTTATTGTGTTCAATGGCGATGCAATTTCTGTGTTTCATCAACACTCTGAAAGTCCACAGATTACAGAATCCCTCCATATGTGCTTCGGAAACTTCTCCTAGTCTTCCAGTGTACGATCAAAGCGTAGACAGTTTAAGACATTACTCCCATGGAGAAATGTCCGCATGGTGCTTATTGTGTTCAATGCCGATGCAATTTTTGTGTTTCATCAACACTCTGAAGTTCCACAGATTACAGAATGCCTCCAGATGTGCCTCGTTAACTACTACTACTCCTCCAGGGAACGATCAAAGCGTAGACAGTTTAAGACATTACTCCCATGGAGAAAAGTCCGCATGGTGCTTATTGTGTTCAATGCCGATGCAATTTCTGTGTTTCATCAACACTCTGAAGGTATACGGATTACAGAATGCCTCCAGATGTGCTTCGGAAACTACTGCTAGTCTTCCAGTGAACGAACACAGCTTAGACAGTTTAAGACATTACTCTCATGGAGAACGGTCCGCATGGTGCTTATTGTGTACAATGCCGATTCAATTTCTGTGTTTCATCAACACTCTGAAGGTCCACAGATTACAGAATGCCTCCAGATGTGCTTCGGAACTTACTACTAGTCTTCCAGTGAACGATCAAAGCGTAGACAGTTTATGACATTACTCTCAGGGAGAAAAGTCCGCATGGTTCTTATTGTGTTAAATGATGATTCAATTTCTGTTTTTCGTCAACACTCTGAAGGTCCACAGATTACAGAATGCTTCCAGATGTTCTTCGGAAACTACTACTAGTCTTCCTGTGTACGATCAAAGCGTAGACAGTTTAAGACATTACTCTCATGGAGAAAAGTCCCCATAGTGCTTATTGTGTTCAATGCCGATGCAATTTTTGTGTTTCATCAACACTCTGAAGGTCCACAGATTACAGAATGCATCCAGATGTGCTTCGGAAACTACTACTAGTCTTCCAGTGTACGATCAAAGCGTAGACAGTTTAAGACATTACTTCCATGGAGAAAATTCCGCATAGAGCATATTCTGTTCAACGCCGATGCTATTTTTTGTGTTTCATCAACACTCTGAAGGTCCACAGGTTACAGAATGCATCCAGATTTGCTTCGGAGGCAACTACGGGTCTTCCAGTGTACGATCAAAGCGTAGACAGTTTAAGACATTACTAGCATGAAGATAATTCGGCATGGTGCTTATTGAGTTCAATGCCGATGCAATTTTTGTGTTTCATCAACACTCTGAAGGTCCACAGATTACAGAATGCCTCCAGATGTGCTTCGGAAACTACTACTAGTCTTCCAGTGAACGATCAAAGCGTAGACAGTTTGAGACATTACTCCCATGGAGAAAAGTCCGCATGGTGCTTATTGTGTTCAATGCCGATGCAATTTTTGTGTTTCATCAACACTCTGAAGTTCCACAGATTACAGAATGCCTCCAGATGTGCCTCGGAAACTACTACTACTCTTCCAGGGAACGATCAAAGCGTAGACAGTTTAAGACATTACTCGCATGGAGAAAAGTCCGCATGGTGCTTATTGTGTTCAATGCCGATGCAATTTCTGTGTTTCATCAACACTCTGAAGGTATACAGATTACAGAATGCCTCCAGATGTTCTTCGGAAACTACTGCAAGTCTTCCAGTGAACGATCACAGCTTAGACAATTTAAGACATTACTCTCATGGAGAAAGGTCCGCATGGTGCTTATTGTGTTCAATGCCGATTCAATTTCTGTGTTTCATCAACACTCTGAAGGTTCACGGATTATAGAATGCATCCAGATCTGCTTCGGAAAGTACTACTAGTCTTCCGTTGAACGATCAAAATGTAGACAGTTTAAGACATTACTCTCATGGAGAAAAGTCCCCATAGTGCTTATTGTGTTCAATGCCGATGCAATTTTTGTGTTTCATCAACACTCTGAAGGTCCACAGATTACAGAATGCATCCAGATGTGCTTCGGAAGCTACTACTAGTCTTCCCGTGTACGATCAAAGCGTAGACAGTTTATGACATTACTTCCATGGAGAAAATTCCGCATCGAGCTTATTGTGTTCAATGCCGACGCAATTTTTGTGTTTCATCAATACTCTGAAGGTCCACAGATTTCAGAATGCCTCCAGATGTGTTCGGAAACTACTACTAGTCTTCCAGGGAACGATCAAAGCGTAGACAGTTTAAGACATTACTCCCATGGAGAAAAGTCCGAATGGTGCTTATTGTGATCAATGACGATGCAATTTCTGTGTTTCATCAACACTCTGAAGGTCCACAGATTACACAAAGCATCCAGATGTGCTTCAGAAACTTCTACTAGTCTCTCAGTGTACGATCAAAGCGTAAACAGTTTAAGACATTACTCCCATGGAGAAAAGTTCGCATGGTGCTTATTGTGTTCAATGCTGATGCAAATTTTGTGTTTCATCAACACTCAGAAGTTCCACAGATTACAGAATGATTCCAGATGTGCTTCGGAAACTACTACTAGTCTACCAGTGTACGATCAAAGCGTAGACAGTTTAAGACATTTCTCCCATGGAGAAAAGTCCGCATGGTGCTTATTGTATTCAATGCCGATGCAATTTTTGTGTTTCTTCAACTCTCTGATGGTCCACAGATTACAGAATGCATCCAGATGTACTTCGTAAACTACTACTAGTCTTCCAGGGAACGACCAAAGCGTAGACGGTTTAAGACATTACTCCCATGGAGAAAAGTCCGCATGGTGATTATTGTATTCAATGCCGATGCAATTTTTGTGTTCCATCAACACTCTGAAGGTCCACAGATTACGGAATGCCTACAGATGTGCTTCGGAAACTACAACTGGTCTTCCAGGGAACGATCAAAACGAAGACAGTATGAGACATTACTCCCAAGGAGAAAAGTCCTCAAGGTGCTTATTGTATTCAATGCCGATGCAATTTTTGTGTTTCGTCAACACTCTGAAGGTTCACAGATTACAGAATGCATCCAGATGTGCTTCGGAAACTACTACTAGTCTTCCAGGGAACGATCAAAGGGTAGAAATATTAAGACATTACTCCCATGGAGAAAAGTCCGCATTGTGCTTATTGTGTTCAATGCCGATTCAATTTCTGTGTTTCATCAACACTCTGAAGGTTCACGGATTACAGAATGCATTCAAATCTGATTCGGAAACTACTACTAGTCTTCCGGGGAACGATCAAAGCGTAGACTGTTTAAGACATTACTCTCATGGAGAAAAGTCCCCATAGTGCTTATTGTGTTCAATGCCGATGCAATTTTTGTGTTTCATCAACACTCTGAAGGTCCACAGATTACAGAATGCATCCAGATGTGCTTCGGAAACTACTACTAGTCTTCCAGTGTACGATCAAAGCGTAGACAGTTTAAGACATTACTTCCATGGAGAAAATTCCGCATCGAGCTTATTGTGTTCAACGCCGATGCTATTTTTTGTGTTTCATCAACACTCTGAAGGTCCACAGGTTACAGAATGCATCCAGATTTGCTTCGGAGGCAACTACGGGTCTTCCAGTGTACGATCAAAGCGTAGACAGTTTAAGACATTACTAGCATGGAGATAATTCGTCATGGTGCTTATTGAGTTCAATGCCGATGCAATTTTTGTGTTTCATCAACACTCTGAAGGTCCACAGATTACAGAATGCCGCCAGATGTGCTTCGAAAACTACTACTAGTCTTCCAGTGAACGATCAAAGCGTAGACAGTTTGAGACATTACTCCCATGGAGAAAAGTCAGCATGGTGCTTATTGTGTTCAATGCCGATGCAATATTTGTGTTTCATCAACACTCTGAAGTTCCACAGATTACAGAATGCATCCAGATATGCTTCGGAAACTACTACTAGTTTCCAGGGAACGATCAAAGCGTAAACAGTTTAAGACATTACTAACATGGAGAAAAGTCCGCATGGTGCTTATTGTGTTAAATGCCGATGCAATTTTTGGGTTTCATCAACAGTCTGAATGTAAACAGATTACAGAATGCATCCAGATGTGCTTCGGAAACTACTACTAGTCTTCCAGGGAACGATCAAAGCGTACACAGTATAAGACAATACTCCCATGGAGAAAAGTCAGCATGGTGCTTATTGTGTTCAATGCCGATGCAATTTTTGTGTTTCATCAACACTCTGAAGTTCCACAGATTACAGAATGCCTCCAGATGTGCCTCGGAAACTACTACTAATCTTCCAGGGAACGATCAAAGCGTAGACAGTTTAAGACATTACTCGCATGGAGAAAAGACCGCATGGTGCTTATTGTGTTCAATGCCGATGCAATTTCTGTGTTTCATCAACACTCTGAAGGTATACAGATTACAGAATGCCTCCAGATGTTCTTCGGAAACTACTGCAAGTCTTCCAGTGAACGATCACAGCTTAGACAATTTAAGACATTACTCTCATGGAGAAAGGTCCGCATGGTGCTTATTGTGTTTAATGCCGATTCAATTTCTGTGTTTCATCAACACTCTGAAGGTTCACGGATTATAGAATGCATCCAGATCTGCTTCGGAAATTACTACTAGTCTTCCGTTGAACGATCAAAACGTAGACAGTTTAAGACATTACTCTCATGGAGAAAAGTCCCCATAGTGCTTATTGTGTTCAATGCCGATGCAATTTTTGTGTTTCATCAACACTCTGAAGGTCCACAGATTACAGAATGCATCCAGATGTGCTTCGGAAACTACTACTAGTCTTCCAGTGTACGATCAAAGCGTAGACAGATTAAGACATTACTTCTATGGAGAAAATTCCGCATCGAGCTTATTGTGTTCAATGCCGACGCAATTTTTGTGTTTCATCAACACTCTGAAGGTCCACAGATTTCAGAATGCCTCCAGATGTGTTCGGAAACTACTACTAGTCTTCCAGGGAACGATCAAAGCGTAGACAGTTTAAGACATTACTCCCATGGAGAAAAGTTCGCATGGTGCTTATTGTGTTCAATGCCGATGCAATTTTTGTGTTTCATCAACACTCAGAAGTTCCACAGATTACAGAATGATTCCAGATGTGCTTCGGAAACTACTACTAGTCTACCAGTGTACGATCAAAGCGTACACAGTTTAAGACATTACTCCCATGGAGAAAAGTCCGCATGGTGCTTATTGTATTCAATGCCGATGCAATTTTTGTGTTCCATCAACACTCTGAAGGTCCACAGATTACGGAATGCCTACAGATGTGCTTCGGAAACTACAACTGGTCTTCCACGAACGATCAAAACGAAGACAGTATGAGACATTACTCCCAAGGAGAAAAGTCCTCAAGGTGCTTATTGTATTCAATGCCGATCCAATTTTTGTGATTCATCAACACTCCGAAGGTCCACAGATTACGGAATGCCTCCAGATGTGCTTCGAAAACTACTACTCGTCTTCCACTGAACGATCAAAACGAAGACAGTATGAGAAATTACTCCCATGGAGAAAAGTCCGCATGGTGACCGTTGTATCCAATCCGGATGCAATTTCTGTGTTTCATCGATACTCTGAAGGTGCACAGATTACAGAATGCCTCTACATGTGCTTCGGCAATTACTACTAGTCTTCCAATGTACGATCAAAGCGTAGAAAGTTTAAGACATTACTCCCATGGAGAAAAGTCCGCATGGTGCTTATTGTGTTCAATGCCGATGCAATGTTTGTGTTTCGTCAACACTCTGAATGTCCACAGATTACAGAATGCCTCCAGATGTGCTTCGGAAACTACTACTAGTCTTCCAGTGTACGATCAAAGCGTAGACAGTTTAAGACCTTACTCCCATGGAGAAAAGTACGCATGGTGCTTATTTTGTCCAATGCCGATGTATTTTTGTGTTTCATCAACGCTCTGAAGGTCCACAGATTACAGAATGAATCCAGATATGCTTCGGAAACTACTACTAGTCTTCCAGGGAACGACCAAAGCGTAGACAGTTTAAGACATTACTCAAATGGAGAAAAGTCCGCATGGTGCTTATTGTGGTCAATGCCGATGCAATTTTTGTGTTTCATCAACACTCTGATGGTCCACAGATTACAGAATGCATCCAGATGTACTTCGGAAACTACTACTAGTCTTCCAGGGAACGATCAAAACGTAAACAGTTTAAGACATTACTCCCATTTAGAAAAGTCCGCATGGTGCTTATTGTATTCAATGCCGATGCAATTTTTGTGTTCCATCAACACTCTGAAGGTCCACAGATTACGGAATGCCTACAGATGTGCTTCGGAAACTACAACTGGTCTTCCACGAACGATCAAAACGAAGACAGTATGAGACATTACTCCCAAGGAGAAAAGTCCTCAAGGTGCTTATTGTATTCAATGCCGATCCAATTTTTGTGATTCATCAACACTCCGAAGGTCCACAGATTACGGAATGCCTCCAGATGTGCTTCGAAAACTACTACTCGTCTTCCACTGAACGATCAAAACGAAGACAGTATGAGAAATTACTCCCATGGAGAAAAGTCCGCATGGTGACCGTTGTATCCAATCCGGATGCAATTTCTGTGTTTCATCGATACTCTGAAGGTGCACAGATTACAGAATGCCTCTACATGTGCTTCGGCAATTACTACTAGTCTTCCAATGTACGATCAAAGCGTAGAAAGTTTAAGACATTACTCCCATGGAGAAAAGTCCGCATGGTGCTTATTGTGTTCAATGCCGATGCAATGTTTGTGTTTCGTCAACACTCTGAATGTCCACAGATTACAGAATGCCTCCAGATGTGCTTCGGAAACTACTACTAGTCTTCCAGTGTACGATCAAAGCGTAGACAGTTTAAGACCTTACTCCCATGGAGAAAAGTACGCATGGTGCTTATTTTGTCCAATGCCGATGTATTTTTGTGTTTCATCAACGCTCTGAAGGTCCACAGATTACAGAATGAATCCAGATATGCTTCGGAAACTACTACTAGTCTTCCAGGGAACGACCAAAGCGTAGACAGTTTAAGACATTACTCAAATGGAGAAAAGTCCGCATGGTGCTTATTGTGGTCAATGCCGATGCAATTTTTGTGTTTCATCAACACTCTGATAGTCCACAGATTACAGAATGCCTCCAGATGTGCATCGGAAACTACTACTGGTCTTCCAATGAACGATCAATGCGGAGACTCTTTGAGACAATACTCCCATGGAGGAAAGTGCGCATGGTGACTGTTGTATTCAATCGCGATGTAATTTCTGTGTTTCATCAACAGTCTGATGGTCCACAGATTACAGAATGCCTCCAGATGTGCATCGGAAACTACCACTGGTCTTCCAGGGAAAGATCAAATAGTAGACTGTTTGAGACATTACTCCCATGGAGGAAAGTGATTATGGTGACTGTTGTATTCTATCCCGATGCAATTTCTGTGTTTCATCAACACGCAGTTAGTCCACAGATTTCAGAATGCCTCCAGATGTGCATCGGAAACTACTACTGGTCTTCCAGGGAACGATCAAAGCGTAGACTGTTTGAGACATTACTCCCATGGAGGTAAGTGCGCATGGTGACTGTTGTATTCCATCCCGATGCAATTTCTGTGTATCATCAACAGTCTGATAGTCCACAGATTACAGAATCCTACAGGTGTGCATCGGAAACTACTATTGGTCTTCCAGGGAACGATCAAAGCGTAGACTGTTTGAGACATTACTCCCATTTAGGAAAGTGCTTATGGTGACTGTTGTATTCTATCCCGATGCAATTTCTGTGTTTCATTAACACTCAGTTAGTCCACAGATTTCAGAATGCCTCCAGATGTGCATCGCAAACTACTACTGGTCTTCCTGGGAACGATCAAAGCGTAGACTGTTTGAGACATTACTCCCATGGAGGAAAGTGCGCATGGTAACTCTTGTATTCTATTCCGATGCAAATTCTGTGTATCATCAACAGTCTGATAGTCCACAGATTACAGAATTCCTCCAGGTGTGCATCGGAAACTACTACTGGTTTTCCAGGGAACGATCAAAGCGTAGACTGTTTGAGACATTACTCCCATGGAGGGAAGTGCGCATGGTGACTGTTGTATTCAATCCCAATGCAATTTCTGTGTTTCATCAACACTCTGATAGTCCACAGATTACAGAATGCCTCCAGATGTGCATCGTAAACTATTACTGGTCTTCCAGGGAATTCAAAGCGTAAACTGTTTAAAACATTACTCCCATGGAGGTAAGAGCGCATGGTAACTATTGTATTCAATCCCTATGCAATTTCTGTGTTTCATCCACACTCTGATAGTCCACATATTACTGAATGCCACCAGATGTGCATCGGAAACTACTACTGGTCTTCCAGGGAACGATCAAACGTAGACAGTTTCAGACATTACTCCCATGGAGGAAAGTGCGTATGGTGACTGTTGTATTCAATCCCGATGCAATTTCTGTGTTTCATCAACACTCAGTTAGTCCACATATTTCAGAATGCCTCCAGATGTGCATCGCAAACTACTTGTGGTCATCCAGGGAACGATCAAAGCGTAGCCTGTTTGAGACACTACTCCCATGGAGAAAAGTGCGCATGGTGACTGTCGTATTCAATCCCGATGAAATTTCTGTGTTTCATCAACACTCTGATAGACCACAGATTACAGAATGCCTCCAGATGTGCATCGGAAATTACTACTGGTCTTCCAGGGAACGATCAAAGCGTAATCTCTTTGACACATTACTCCCATGGAAGAAGGAAAGCATCGTGACTGTTGTATACAATCCCGATGCAATTTCTTTGTTTCATCAACACTCTGATACTTCACAGATTACAGAATGCATCCAGATTTGCATCGGAAACTACAACTGATCTTCCAAGGATCGATCAATGCGTAGACTGTTTGAGACATTACTGCCATGGAGGAAAGTTTGCATGGTGACTGTTGTATTGAATCCCGATGCAATTTCTGTGTTTCATCAACACTCTGATAGTCCACAGATTACAGAATGCCTCCAGATGTGCATCGGAAACTACTACTGGTCTTCCAATGAACGATCAATGCGGAGACTCTTTGAGACATTACTCCCATGGAGGAAAGTGCGCATAGTGACTGTTGTATTCAATCCCGATGTAATTTCTGTGTTTCATCAACAGTCTGATGGTCCACAGATTACAGAATGCCTCCAGATGTGCATCGGAAACTACCACTGGTCTTCCAGGGAAAGATCAAAGAGTAGACTGTTTGAGACACTACTCCCGTGGAGGAAAGTGCGCATGGTGACTGTTGTATTCAATCCCGATGCAATTTCTGAATTTCATCAACACTCGGATTGTCCACAGATTACAGAATGCCACCAGATGTGCATCGGAAACTACTACTGGTCTTCCAGGGAACGAGTAAAGCGTAAACTCTTTGACACATTACTCCCATGGAGGAAGGTAAGCATCGTGACTGTTGTATACAATCCCGATGCAATTTCTGTGTTTCATTAACACTCTGATACTCCACAGATTACAGAATGCCTCCAGATGTGCATCGGAAACTACTACTGGCCTTCCAGGGATCGATCAAAGCGTAGACTGTTTGAGACATTACTCCCATGGAGGAAAGTTCGCATGGTGACTGTTGTATTCAATCCCGAAGCAATTTCTGTGTTTCATCAACACTCTTATAGTCCACAGATTACAGAATGCTTCCAGATGTGCATCGGAAACTACTACTGGTCTTCCAAGGAGCGATCAAAGCGTATACCCTTGAGACATTACTCCCATGGTGGAAAGTGCGCATGGTGACTGTTGTATTCAATCCCGATGCAATCTCTGTGTTTCATCAACACTCTGATAGTCCACAGATTACAGAATGTCACCAGATGTGCATCGGAAACTACTACTGGTCTTCCAGGCAACGATCAAAGCGTAGACAGTTTGAGACATTACTCCCATGGAGAAAAGTGCGCATGGTGACTGTTGTATTCAATCCCGATGCAATTTCTATGTTTCATTAACACTCTGATAGTCCACAGGTTGCAGAATGGCACCAGATGTGCATCGGAAACTACTACTGGCCTTCCAGGGAACGATCAAACGTAGACTGTTTGAGACATACCTTCCGTGAAGGAAAGTGCGCATGGTGATTGTTGTATTCAATCCCGATGCAATTTCTGTGTTTCATCAACATTCTGATAGTCCACAGATTACAGAATGCCACCAGATGTGCATCGTAAACTACTACTGGTCTTACAGGGAACGATCAAATCGTAAACTTTGTGAGACATTACTCCCATGGAGGAAAGTGCGCATGTTGACTGTTGTAATCAATCCCGATGCAATTTCTGTGTTTCATCAACTCTCAATTAGTCCACGGATTTCAGAATGCCTCCAGATGTGCATCGGAAACTACTTCTGGGCTTCCAGGGAACGATCAAAGCGTATACTGTATGAGACACTTCTCCCGTGGAGGAAAGTGCGCATGGTTACCCTTGTATTCAATCCCGACGCAATTTCTGTGTTTCTTCAACACTCTGATAGTCCACAGATTACAGAACGCCTCCACGTGTGCTTCGGAAACTACTACTGGACTTCCAGGGAACGATCAAATGTTAGACTGTTTGAGACATTACTCCCATGGAGGAAAGTGCCCATGGTGACTGTTGTACTCAATCCCGATGCAATTTCAGTGTTTCATAAACACTCTGATAGTCCATAGATTACAGAATGCCTCCAGATGTGCATCGGAAAATACTACTGGTCTTCCAGGGATCGATCAAAGCGTAGACTGTTAGGGACATTAATCTCATGGAGGAAAGTGCGCATGGTGACTGTTGTATTCCATCCCGATGCAATCTCTGTGTTTCATCAACACTCTGATAGTCCACAGATTGCAGAATGCCTCCAGATGTGCATCGGAAACTACTACTGGTCTTCCAGGGAACTCAAAGCGTAGACTGTTTGAGACATTACTCCCATGGAGGAAAGTGCGCATGTGACTGTTGTATTCAATCCCGATGCAATATCTATGTGTCATCAACACTCTGATAGTCCATAGATTACAGAATGCCACCAGATGTGCATCGGAAACTACTACTGGTCTTCCAGGGAACGAGCAAAGCGTAAACTCTTTGACACATTTCTCCCATGGAGGAAGGTAAGCATCGTGACTGTTGTATACAATCCCGATGCAATTTCTTTGTTTCATCAACACTCTGATACTCCACAGATTACAGAATGCCTCCAGATGTGCATCGGAAACTACTACTGGTCTTCCAGGGAGCGATCAAAGCGTAGACTGTTTGAGACATTACTCCCATGGAGGAAAGTCGCGTGGTGACTGTTGTATTCAATCCCGATGCAATTTCTGTGTTTCATCAACAGTCTTATAGTCCACAGATTACAGAATGCCTCCAGATGTGCATCGGAAACTACTACTGGTATTCCAGGGAGCGATCAAAGCGTAAACTCTTTGAGACATTACTCCCATGGTGGAAAGTGCGCATAGTGACTGTTGTATTCAATCCCGATGCAATCTCTGTGTTTCATCAACACTCTGATCGTCCACAGATTACAGAACGTCACCAGATGTGCATCGGAAACTACTAATGGTCTTCCAGGGAACGATCAAAGCGTAGACAGTTTGAGACATTAATCCCACGGTGGAAAGTGCGCATGGTGACAGTTGTATTCAATCCCGATGCAATTTCTATGTTTCATCAACACTCTGATAGTCCACAGATTACAGAATGCCACCAGATGTGCATCGGAAACTACTACTGGCCTTCCAGGGAACGATCAAACGTAGACTGTTTGAGACATACCTCCCGTGAAGGAAAGTGCGCATGGTGACTGTTGTATTCAATCCCGATGCAACTTCTGTGTTTCATCAAAAATCTGATAGTCCACAGATTACAGAATGCCACCAGATGTGCATCGTACACTACTACTGGTCTTACAGGGAACGATCAAATCGTAAACTTTGTGAGACATTACTCCCATGGAGGAAAGTGCGCATGTTGACTGTTGTAATCAATCCCGATGCAATTTCTGTGTTTCATCAACTCTCAATTAGTCCACAGATTTCAGAATGCCTCCAGATGTGCATCGGAAACTACTTCTGGGCTTCCAGGGAACGATCAAAGCGTAGACTGTATGAGACACTTCTCCCGTGGAGGAAAGTGCGCATGGTTACTCTTGTATTCAATCCCGATGCAATTTCTGTGTTTCTTCAACACTCTGATAGTCCACAGATTACAGAACGCCTCCACGTGTGCTTCGGAAACTACTACTGGACTTCCAGGGAACGATCAAAAGTTAGACTGTTTGAGACATTACTCCCATGGAGGAAAGTGCCCATGGTGACTGTTGTACTCAATCCCGATGCAATTTCAGTGTTTCATAAACACTCTGATAGGCCATAGATTACAGAATGCCTCCAGATGTGCATCGGAAACTACTACTGGTCTTCCAGGGATCGATCAAAGCGTAGACTGTTAGGGACATTAATCTCATGGAGGAAAGTGCGCATGGTGACTGTTGTATTCCATCCCGATGCAATTTCTGTGTTTCATCAACACTCTGATAGTCCACAGATTGCAGAATGCCTCCAGACGTGCATCGGAAACTACTACTGGTCTTCCAGGGAACTCAAAGCGTAGACTGTTTGAGACATTACTCCCATGGAGGAAAGTGCGCATGTGACTGTTGTATTCAATCCCGATGCAATATCTATGTGTCATCAACACTCTGATAGTCCATAGATTACAGAATGCCACCAGATGTGCATCGGAAACTACTACTGGTCTTCCAGGGAACGAGCAAAGCGTAAACTCTTTGACACATTTCTCCCATGGAGGAAGGTAAGCATCGTGACTGTTGTATACAATCCCGATGCAATTTCTGTGTTTCATCAACACTCTGATACTCCACAGATTACAGAATGCCTCCAGATGTGCATCGGAAACTACTACTGGTCTTCCAGGGAGCGATCAAAGCGTAGACTGTTTGAGACATCACTCCCATGGAGGAAAGTCGCGTGGTGACTGTTGTATTCAATCCCGATGCAATTACTGTGTTTCATCAACACTCTTATAGTCCACAGATTACAGAATGCCTCCAGAAGTGCATCGGAAACTACTACTGGTATTCCAGGGAGCGATCAAAGCGTAAACTCTTTGAGACATTACTCCCATGGTGGAAAGTGCGCATAGTGACTGTTGTATTCAATCCCGATGCAATCTCTGTGTTTCATCAACACTCTGATCGTCCACAGATTACAGAACGTCACCAGATGTGCATCGGAAACTACTAATGGTCTTCCAGGGAACGATCAAAGCGTAGACAGTTTGAGACATTAATCCCACGGTGGAAAGTGCGCATGGTGACTGTTGTATTCAATCCCGATGCAATTTCTATGTTTCATCAACACTCTGATAGTCCACAGATTACAGAATGCCACCAGATGTGCATCGGAAACTACTACTGGCCTTCCAGGGAACGATCAAACGTAGACTGTTTGAGACATACCTCCCGTGAAGGAAAGTGCGCATGGTGACTGTTGTATTCAATACCGATGCAACTTCTGTGTTTCATCAAAAATCTGATAGTCCACAGATTACAGAATGCCACCAGATGTGCATCGTACACTACTACTGGTCTTCCAGGGAACGATCAAAGTGTAAACTTTGTGAGACTTTACTCCCTTGTAGGAAAGTGCGCATGTTGACTGTTGTAATCAATCCCGATGCAATTTCCGTGTTTCATCAACTCTCAGTTAGTCCACAGATTTCAGAATGCCTCCAGATGTGCATCGGAAATTACTTCTGGGCTTCCAGGGAACGATGAAAGCGTAGACTGTATGAGACACTACTCCCGTGAAGGAAAGTGCGCATGGTTACTCTTGTATTCAATCCCGATGCAATTTCTGTGTTTCATCAACACTCTGATAGTCCACAGATTACAGAATGCCTCCAGAAGTGCTTCGGAAACTACTACTGGACTTCCAGGGAACGATCAAAAGGTAGACTGTTTGAGACATTACTCCCATGGAGGAAAGTGCCCATGGTGACTATTGTACTCAATCCCGATGCAATTTTAGTGTTTCATAAACAGTCTGATAGTCGAGAGATTACAGAATTCCTCCAGATGAGCATCGGAAACTACTTCAGGTCTTCCAGGGAACTCAAAGCGTAGACTGTTTGAGACATTACTCCCATGGAGGAAAGTGCGCAGGTGACTGTTGTATTCAATCCCGATGAAATTTCTGTGTTTCATCAACACTCTGATAGTCCACAGATTACAGAATGCCACCAGATGTGCATCGTAATCTACTACTGGTCTTCCAGGGAACTATCAAACCCTAGACTGTTTGAGAATAACTCCCGTGGAGGAAAGTGCGCATGGTGACTGTTGTATTCAATCCCGATGCAATTTTTGTGTTTCATCAACACTCTGATAGTCGACAGATTACAGAATTCCTCCAGATGAGCATCGGAAACTACTTCAGGTATTCCAGGGAACAATCAAAGCGTAGACTGTTTGAGACATTACTCCCATGGAGAAAAGTGCGCATGGTGACTGTTGTGTTCAATCCCGATGCAATTTCTGTGTTTCATTAACACTCTGATAGTCCACAGGTTACAGAATGCCTCCAGATGTGCATCGGAAACTACTACTGGTCTTCCAGGGAACGATCAGAGCGTAGACTGTTTGAGACATTACTCCCATGGAGGAAAGTGCGCATTGTGACTGTTGTATTTAATTCCGATGCAATTTCTGTGTTTCATCAACAGTCTGATAGTCCACAGATTGCAGAATGCCTTCAGGTGTGCATCGGAAACTACTACTGGAATTCCAGGGAACGATCAAAGGGTAGACTGTTTGAGACATTACTCCCATGGAGGAAAGTGCGCATTGTGACCATTGTACTCAATCCCGATGCAATTTCAGTGTTTCATTAACACTCTGATAGTCCACAGATTACACAATGCCTCCAGATGTCCATCTTAAACTATTACTGGTCTTCCAGGGAACGATCAAAGAGTAGACAGTTAGAGACATTACTGCCATTGAGGAATGTGCGCATGGTGACTGTTGTATTCAATCCCGATGCAATTTCTGTGTTTCATCAACACTCTGACAGTCCACAGATTACAGAATGCCACCAGATGTGCATCGTACACTACTACTGGTCTTCCAGGGAACGATCAAAGCATAGACTCTTTGAGAATTACTCAGATGGAGGAAAGTGCGCATGGTGACTGTTGTATTCAATCCCGATGCAATATCTGTGTTTCTTCAACACTCTAATAATCCACAGAACACAGAATGCCTCCAGATGTGCATCGGAAACTACTTCTGGGCTTCCAGGGAACGATCAAAGCGTAGACTGTTTGAGACATTACTCCCATGGAGGAAAGTGCTCATGGTGACTGTTGAAATCAATCCCTATGCAATTTCTGTGTTTCATCAACACTTAGTCCACAGATTTCAGAATGCCTCCAGATGTGCATCGGAAACTACTTCTGGTTTTCCAGGGTACGATCAAAGCGGTGACTGTTTGAGACATTACTCCCATGGAGGAAAGTGCTCATGGTGACTGTTGTATTAAATCCCGATGCAATTCCTGTGTTTCATCAACAATCAGTTAGTCCACATATTTCAGAATGCCTCCAGATGTGCATCGGAAACTACTTCTGCTCTTCGAGGGAACGATCAAAGCGTTGCCTGTATGAGACACTACTCCCATGGAGAAAAGTGCGCATGGTGACTGTTGTATTCAATCCCGATGCATTTTCTGTGTTTCATCAACACTCTGATAGTCCACAGATTACAGAATGCCTCCAGATGTGCATCGGAAACTACTACTGGTATTCCAGGGAACGATCATAGCGTAAACACTTTGACACATTACTCCCATGGAGGAAGGTAAGCATCGTGACTGTTGTATACAATCACGATGCAATTTCTGTGTTTCATCAACTCTCTGATACTCCACATATTACAGAATGCCTCCAGCTCTGCATCGGAAACTACTACTGATCTTCCAAGGATCGATCAATGCGTAGACTCTTTGAGATATTACTCCCATGGAGGAAAGTTCGCATGGTGACTGTTGCATTGAATCCCGATGCAATTTCTGTGTTTCATCAACACTCTGATAGTCCACAGATTACAGAATGCCTCCAGATGTGCATCGGAAACTACTATTGGTCTTCCAATGAACGAAAAAAACGGAGAATCTTTGAGACATTACTCCCATGGAGGAAAGTGCGCATGGTGACTGTTGTATTCAATCCCGATGTAATTTCTATGTTTCATCAACACTCTGATAGTCCACAGAGTACAGAATGCATCCAGATGTGCATCGGAAACTACTACTGGTATTCCAGGGAACGATCAAAGCGTAGACTGTTTGAGACATTACTCCCATGGAGAAAAGTGCGCATGGTGACTGTTGTATTCATCACGATGCAATTTCTGTGTTTCATCAACACTCTGATAGTCCACAGATTACAGAATGCCACCAGATATGCATCGGAAACTACTTCTGTTCTTCCAGGGAAAGATCAAAGAGTAGACTGTTTGAGACACTACTCCCGTGGAGGAAAGTGCGCATGGTGACTGTTGTATTCAATCCCGATGCAATTTCTGAGTTTCATCAACACTTCGATTGTCCACAGATGACAGAATGCCACCAGATGTTCATCAGAAACTACTACTGGTCTTCCAGGGAACGATCAATGATTAGACTGTTTGAGACATTACTCCCATGGAGGAAAGTGCACATGGTGAATGTTGTATTCTATCCCGATGCAATTTCTGTTTCATCAACACTCTGGTAGTCCAAGGATTACAGAATGCCTCCACATGTGCATCGGAAACTACTATTGGTCTTCCAATGAACGAACAAAGCGGAGAATCTTTGAGACACTACACCCATGGAAGAAAGTGCGCATGGTGACTGTTGTATTCAATCCCGATATAATTTCTGTTTTTCATCAACACTCTGATAGTCCACAGATTACAGAATGCCTCCATATGTGCATCGGAAACTACTATTGGTCTTCCAGGGAAGTCAAAGCGTAGACTGTTTGAGACATTACTCCCATGGAGAAAAGTGCGCATGGTGACTATTGTATTCAATCCCGATGCAATTTCTGTGTTTCATCAACACTCTGATAGTCCACAGATTACAGAATGCCTCCAGATGTGCATCGGAAACTACTTCCTGTCTTCCAGGAACGATCAAAGCGTAGACTGTTTGAGACATTACTTCCATGGAGGAAAGTGCGCAAAGTGACTGTTGTATTCAATCCCGATGCAATTTCTGGGTTTCATCAACACTCTGATACTCCACAGATTACAGAATGCCTCCAGATGTGCATCGGAATCTACTACTGGTTTTCCTACGAACGGTCATAGCGTAGACTGTTTGAAACATTACTCCCATGGAGGAAAGTGCGCATGGTGACTGTTGTATTCAATCCCGATGAAATTTCTGTGTTTCATCAACACTCTGAGAGTCCACAGATAACAGGATGCCTCCAGATTTGCATTGGAAACTACTACTGGTCTTCCAGGGAACGTTCAAAATTGTAAACTCTTTGACACATTACGCTCATGGAGGAAGGTAAGCATTGTGACTGTTGTATACAATCCCGATGCAATTCCTGTGTTTCATCAACACTCTGATACTCCACAGATTACAGAATGCCTCCAGATGTGCATCGGAAACTACTACTGGTCTTCCAGGGATGGATCAATGCGTAGACTGTTTGAAACATTACTCCAATGGAGGAATTTCGCATGGTGACTGTTGTATTGAATCCCGATGCAATTTCTGTGTTTCATCAACACTCTGATAGTCCACTGATTACAGAATGCCACCAGATGTGCATCGTAAACTACTACTGGTCTTCCAGGGAACGATCTAAGCGTAGACTCTTTGAGACATTACTACCATGGAAGAAAGTGCTCATGGTGACTGTTGTATTCAATCCCGATGTAATTTCTGTGTTTCATCAACACTCTGATAGTCCACAGATTATAGAATGCCACCAGATGTGCATCGGAAATTACTTCTGGTCTTCCAGGGAACGATCAAAGAGTAGGCAGTTTGAGACACTACTCCCGTGGAGGAAAGTGCGAATGGTGACTGTTGTATTCATTCCCGTGGCAATTTCTGAGTTTCTTCAACACTCTGATAGTCCACAGATTACAGAATGCCACCAGATGTGCATCGGAAACTACTACTGGTCTTCCAGGGAACGAACAAATCGTAGACTGTTTGAGACATTACTCCCATGGAGGAGAGTGTGGATGGTGACTGTTGTATTCAATCCCGATGCAATTTCTGTGTTTCATCAACACTCTGATAGTCCACAGATTACAGAATGCCTCCATATGTGCATCGGAAACTACTACTGGTCTTCCAGGGAAGTCGAAGCGTAGACTGTTTGAGACATTACTCCCATGGAGAAAAGTGCGCATGGTGACTATTGTATTCTATCCAGATGCAATTTCTGTGATTCATCAACACTCTGATAGTCCACAGATTACAGAATGCCTCCAGATGTGCATCGGAAACTACTTCCTGTCTTCCAGGAACGATCTAAGCGTAGACTGTTTGAGACATTACTTCCTTGGAGGAAAGTGCGCATAGTGACTGTTGTATTCAATCCCGATGCAATTTCTGGGTTTCATCAACACTCTGATACTCCACAGATTACAGAATGCCTCCAGATGTGCATCGGAATCTACTACTGGTTTTCCTAGGAACGGTCATAGCGTAGACTGTTTGAAACATTACTCCCATGGAGGAAAGTGCGCATGGTGACTGTTGTATTCCATCCCGATGAAATTTCTGTGTTTCATCAACACTCTGAGAGTCACAGATAACAGAATGCCTCCAGATTTGCATTGGAAACTACTACTGGTCTTCCAGGGAACGTTCAAAATCGTAAACTCTTTGACACATTACGCCCATGGAGGAAGGTAAGCATTGTGACTGTTGTATACAATCCCGATGCAATTCCTGTGTTTCATCAACACTCTGATACTCCACAGATTACAGAATGCCTCCAGATGTGCATCGGAATCTACTACTGGTTTTCCTAGGAACGGTCATAGCGTAGACTGTTTGAAACATTACTCCCATGGAGGAAAGTGCGCATGGTGACTGTTGTATTCCATCCCGATGAAATTTCTGTGTTTCATCAACACTCTGAGAGTCACAGATAACAGAATGCCTCCAGATTTGCATTGGAAACTACTACTGGTCTTCCAGGGAACGTTCAAAATCGTAAACTCTTTGACACATTACGCCCATGGAGGAAGGTAAGCATTGTGACTGTTGTATACAATCCCGATGCAATTCCTGTGTTTCATCAACACTCTGATACTCCACAGATTACAGAATGCCACCAGATGTGCATCGGAAACTACTACTGGTCTTCCAGGGAACGAACAAATCGTAGACTGTTTGAGACATTACTCCCATGGAGGAGAGTGTGGATGGTGACTGTTGTATTCAATCCCGATGCAATTTCTGTGTTTCATCAACACTCTGATAGTCCACTGATTACAGAATGCCACCAGATGTGCATCGTAAACTACTACTGGTCTTCCAGGGAACGATCTAAGCGTAGACTCTTTGAGACATTACTACCATGGAAGAAAGTGCTCATGGTGACTGTTGTATTCAATCCCGATGTAATTTCTGTGTTTCATCAACACTCTGATAGTCCACAGATTATAGAATGCCACCAGATGTGCATCGGAAATTACTTCTGGTCTTCCAGGGAACGATCAAAGAGTAGGCAGTTTGAGACACTACTCCCGTGGAGGAAAGTGCGAATGGTGACTGTTGTATTCATTCCCGTTGCAATTTCTGAGTTTCTTCAACACTCTGATAGTCCACAGATTACAGAATGCCACCAGATGTGCATCGGAAACTACTACTGGTCTTCCAGGGAACGAACAAATCGTAGACTGTTTGAGAGATTACTCCCATGGAGGTGAGTGTGGATGGTGACTGTTGTATTCAATCCCGATGCAATTTCTGTGTTTCATCAACACTCTGATAGTCCACAGATTACAGAATGCCACCAGATGTGCATCGGAAACTACTACTGGTCTTCCAGGGAACGATCAAATTGTAGACTGTTTGAGACATTACTTCCATGGAGGAAAGTGCGCATCGTGACTGTTGTATTCTATCCCAATGCAATTTCTGTGTTTCATCAACACTCAGTTAGTCCACAGATTTCAGAATGCCTCCATATGTGCATCGGAATCTACTACTGGTCTTCCAGGGAACGATCAAAGCGTAGACTGTTTGAGACATTACTCCCATGGAGGAAAGTGCGCATGGTGACTGTTGTATTCAATCCCGATGTAGTTTCTGTGTTTCATCAACTCTCTGATAGTCCACAGACTACATAATGCCTCCAGATGTGCATCGGAAGTTACTTCTGGTCTTCCAGGGAACGATCAATGCGTAGACTGGGTGAGAAACTACTCCCATGGAGGAAAGTGCGCATGGTGACTGTTGTATTCAATCCCGATGCAATTTCTGTGTTTCATCAACACTCTGATAGTCCACAGACTACAGAATGCATCAGATGTGCATCGGAAACTACTACTGGTTTTCCAGGGAACGATCAAAACGTAGACTGTTTGAGATATTGCTCACATGGAGAAAAGTGCTCATGGTGACTGTTGTATTCAATCCCGATGCAATTTCTGTGTTTCATCAACACTGTGATAGTCCACAGATTACAGAATGCCTCCAGATGTGCATCGATAACTATTACTGGTCTTCAAGGGAACGGTCAAAGCGTAGACTGTTTGAGACAATCCTCCGATGGAGGAAAGTGCGCATGGTGACTCTTGTATTCAATCCCGATGCAATTTCTGTGTTTCAACAACACTCACATAGTCCACAGATTACAGAATGCCTCTATATGTGCGTCGGAAACTACTACTGGTCTTCCAGGGAATGATCAAAGCGTAGACTGTTAGAGACATTACTCCCATTGTGGAAAGTGCGCATGGTGACTGATGTAATCAATCCCGATGCAATTTCTGTGTTTCATCAACACTCTGATAGTCCACAGATTACAGAATACCTCCAGATGTGAATCGGAAACTAGTACTGGCCTTCCAGGTAACGATCAAAGCGTAGACGGTTTGAGACATTACTAACATGGAGGAAAGTGCGCATGGTGACTGTTGTATTCAATAGCGAGGCAATTTTTGTGTTTCATCAACACTTTGAAGGTCCACAGATTACAGAATGCCTCCAGATGTCCATCGGAAACTACTACTGGTCTTCCAGGGAACGATCAAGGCGTAGACTGTTTGAGAATGACTCCCATGGAGGAAAGTGCGCATGGTGACTTGTATTCAATCCCGATGCATTTTCTGTGTTTCATCAACACTCTGATAGTCCACAGATTACAGAATACCTCCAGATGTGAATCGGAAACTACTACTGGTCTTCCAGGAAACGATCAAAGCGTAGACTGTTAGAGACATTACTCCCAATCAGGAATGTGCGCATGGTGACTGTTGTATTAAATCCCGATGCAATTTCTCTGTTTCATCAACACTTTGATAGTCCACAGATTACAGAATACCTCCAGATGTGAATCGGAAACTACTACTGGTCTTCCAGGGAACGATCAAAGTTTAGACTGTTTGAGACATTACTCCCATGCAGGAAAGTGCGCATGGTGACTGTTGTATACAATCCCGATGCAATTACTGTGTTTCATCAACAGTCTGATAGTCCACAGATTACAGAATACCTCCAGATGTGCATTGGAAACTACTTCTGGTCTTCCAGGGAACGATCAATGCGTAGACTGGGTGGGAAACTACTCCCATGGAGGAAAGTGCGCATGGTTACTGTTGTATTCAATCCCGATGCAATTTCTTTGTTTCATCAACACTCTGATAGTCCACAGATTACAGAATGCCTCCAGTTGGGCATCGGAAACTACTACTGGACTTCCAGGGATCGATCAATGCGTAAACTGTTTGAGACATTACTCCCATGGAGGAAAGTGCGCATTGTGGCTGTGGTATTCAATCCCGAAGCATTTTCTGTGTTTCATCAACACTATGATAGTCCACAGATTACAGAATGCCTCCAGATGTGCATCAGAAACTAACACTGGTCTTCCAGGGAATGATCAAATCGTAGACTGTTTGAGACATTACTAACATGGAGGAAAGTGCGCATGGTGACTGTTGTATTCAATCCCGATGCAATTTGCGTATTTCATCAACACTTTGAAGGTCCACAGATTACAGAATGCCTCCAGATCTGCATCGGAAACTACTACTGGTTTTCCAGGGAACGATCAAAACGTAGACTGTTTGAGAATTTGCTCACATGGAGAAAAATGCACATGGTGACTGTTGTATTTAATCCCGATGCAATTTGTGTGTTTCATCAACACTCTGATAGTCCACAGATTACAGAATGCCACCAGATGTGTATCGGAAATTACTACTGGTCTTCAAGGGAACGATCAAAGCATAGACTGTTTCAGACATTACTCCCATGGAGGAAAGTGCGGATGGTGACTGTTGTATTCAATCCCGATGCAACTTTTGTGTTTCATCAACACTCTGATAGTCCACAGATTACAGAATGCCACCAGATGTGCATCGCAAACTACTACTGGTGTTCCAGGGAACGATCAAAGCGTAGACTGTTTGAGACATACCTCCCGTGGAGGAATGTGCGCATGGTGACTCTTGTATTCAATCCCGATGCAATTTATGTGTTTCATCAACACTCTGATAGTCCACAGATTACAGAATGCCACCAGATGTGCATCGGAAACTACTACTGGTCTTCCAGGGAACGATCAAAGCGTAGACTGTTTGAGACATTACTGTCATGGGGGAAAGTGCGCATGGTGAGTGTTGTACTCAACCCCTATGCAATTTCTGTGTTTCATCAACACTCAGATAGTCCACAGATTACCGAATGCCTCGAGATATGCATTGGAAACTATTACTTTTCTTCCAGGGAACGATCAAAGCGTAGACTGTTAGAGACATTACTCCCAAGGAGGAAAGTGCGCATGGTGACTGTTGCATTCAATCCCGATGCAATTTCTTTGTTTCATCAACACTTTCATAGTCCCCAGATTACAGAATTACTCCAGATGTGCATCAGAAACTAACACTGGTCTTCCAGGGAACGATCAAATCGTAGACTGTTTGAGACATTACTCCCATGGAGGAAAGTGCGCAGTTGACTGTTGTTCTCAATCCCGATGCAATTTTAGTGTTTCATCAACACTCTGATAGTCCACAGTTTACAGAATGCCTCCAGATGTGCATCGGTAACTACTACTGGTCTTCCTGTGATCGATCAAGGCGTAGACTGTCTGAGACAAAACTCCCATGGAGGAAAGTGCGCATGATGCCTGTTGTATTCAATCCCGATGCATTTTCTGTGTTTCATCAACACTCTGATAGTCCACAGATTACAGAATACCTCCAAGATGTGCATCGGAAATTACTACTGGTCTTCCTGCAAACGATCAAAGCGTAGACTGTTTGAGATATTACTCCCATCAAGGGAAGTGCGTATGGTGACTATTGTATCACTCCCGATGCAATTTCTGTGTTTCGTCAACACTCTGATAGTCCACAGATTACAGAATGTCTCCAGATGTGAATCGGAAACTACTACTGGTCTTCCAGGAAACGATCAAAGCGTAGACTGTTAGAGACATTACTCCCAATCAGGAATGTGCGCATGGTGACTGTTGTATTCAATCCCGCTGCAATTTCTCTGTTTCATCAACACTTTGATAGTCCACAGATTACAGAATACCTCCAGATGTGAATCGGAAACTACTACTGGTCTTCCAGGGAACGATCAAAGTTTAGACTGTTTGAGACATTACTCCCATGCAGGAAAGTGCGCATGGTGACTGTTGTATACAATCCCGATGCAATTACTGTGTTTCATCAACAGTCTGATAGTCCACAGATTACAGAATACCTCCAGATGTGCATCGGTAACTACTACTGGTCTTCCTGTGAACGATCGAGGCGTAGACTGTCTGAGTGAAAACTCCCATGGAGGAAAGTGCGCATGGTGCCTGTTGTATTCAATCCCGATGCAATATCTGTGTTTCATCAAAACTCTGATAGTCCACAGATTACAGAATGCCTCCAGATGTGCATCGGAAACTACTACTGGTCTTCTAGGGAACGATCAAAGTTTAGACTGTTTGAGACATTTCTCCCATGCAGGAAACTGCGCATGGTGACTGTTGTATTCAATACCGAGGCAATTTTTGTGTTTCATCAACACTTTGAAGGTCCACAGATTACAGAATGCCTCCAGATGTGCATCGGAAACTACTACTGGTCTTCCAGGGAACGATCAAAGCGTAGACTGTTTTAGACATTACTCCCATAGAGGAAAGTGCGCATGGTGATTGTTGTATTCAATCCCGATGCAATATCTGTGTTTCATCAACACTCTGATAGTCCACAGATTACAGAATGCCTCCAGATGTAACTCGGAATCTACTACTGGTCTTCCAGGGAACGATCAAAGCGTAGACTGTTTGAGACATTACTGTCATGGAGGAAAGTGCGCATGGTGAGTGTTGTATTCAACCCCTATGCAATTTCTGTGTTTCATCAACACTCAGTTAGTCCACAGATTACCGAATGCCCCTAGATATGCATTGGAAACTATTACTGGTCTTCCAGGGAACGATCAAAGCGTAGACTGTTAGAGACATTACTCCCAAGGAGGAAAGTGCGCATGGTGACTGTTGCATTCAATCCCGATGCAATTACTTTGTTTCATCAACACTTTGATAGTCCCCAGATTACAGAATTACTCCAGATGTGCATCGGAAACTAACACTGGTCTTCCAGGGAACGATCAAATCGTAGACTGTTTGTGACATTACACCCATGGAGGAAAGTGCGCAGTTGACTGTTGTTCTCAATCCCAATGCAATTTTAGTGTTTCATCAACACTCTGATAGTCCACAGATTACAGAATGCCTCCAGATGTGCATCGGTAACTACTACTGGTATTCTTGTGAACGATCAAGGCGTAGACTGTCTAAGACAAAACTCCCATGGAGGAAAGTGCGCATGGTGCCTGTTGTATTCAATCCCGATGCAATTTCTGTGTTTCATCAAAACTCTTATAGTCCACAGATTACAGAATGCCTCCAGATGTGCATCGGAAACTACTACTGGTCTTCTAGGGAACGATCAAAGTTTAGACTGTTTGAGACATTTCTCCCATGCAGGAAAGTGCGCATGGTGACTGTTGTATTCAATCCCGACGCAATTACTGTGTTTCATCAACAGTCTGATAGTCCACAGATTACAGAATGCCTCGAGATATGCATTGGAAACTATTACTTTTCTTCCAGGGAACGATCAAAGCGTAGACTGTTAGAGACATTACTCCCAAGGAGGAAAGTGCGCATGGTGACTGTTGCATTCAATCCCGAAGCAATTTCTTTGTTTCATCAACACTTTCATAGTCCACAGATTACAGAATACCTCCAGATGTGCATCGGAAACTACTACTGGTCTTCCTGCGAACGATCAAAACGTATACTGTTTAAGACATTACTCCCATGGAGGAAAGTGCGCATGGTGACTGTCATATTCCAACCCGATGCAATTTCTGTGTTTCATCAACACTTTGAAGGTCCACAGATTACAGATTGTCTCCAGATGTGCATTGGAAACTACTACTGGACTTCCTGGGAACTATCAAACCGTAGTCTGTTTGAGAATTACTCCCGTGGAGGAAAGTGCGCATAGCAACTGTTGTATTCAATCCCGATGCAATTTGTGTGTTTCATCAACACTCTGATAGTCCACAGATTACAGAATGCCACCAGATGTGTATCGGAAATTACTACTGGTCTTCAAGGGAACGATCAAAGCATAGACTGTTTCAGACATTACTCCGATGGAGGAAAGTGCGGATGGTGACTGTTGTATTCAATCCCGATGCAATTTTTGTGTTTCATCAACACTCTGATAGTCCACAGATTACAGAATGCCACCAGATGTGCATCGCAAACTACTACTGGTGTTCCAGTGAACGATCAAAGCGTAGACTGTTTGAGACATACCTCCCGTGTAGGAATGTGCGCATGGTGACTCTTGTATTCAATCCCGATGCAATTTATGTGTTTCATCAACACTCTGATAGTCCACAGATTACAGAATGCCACCAGATGTGCATCGGAAACTACTACTGGTCTTCCAGGGAACGATCAAAGCGTAGACTGTTTTAGACATTACTCCCATAGAGGAAAGTGCTCATGGTGACTGTTGTATTCAATTCCGATGCAATTTCTGTGTTTCATCAACACTCTGATAGTCCACACATTACAGAATGCCTCCAGATGTGCATCGGAAACTACTACTGGTCTTCCAGGGAACGATCAAAGCGTAGACTGTTTGAGACATTACTGTCATGGGGGAAAGTGCGCATGGTGAGTGTTGTACTCAACCCCTATGCAATTTCTGTGTTTCATCAACACTCAGATAGTCCACAGATTACCGAATGCCTCGAGATATGCATTGGAAACTATTACTTTTCTTCCAGGGAACGATCAAAGCGTAGACTGTTAGAGACATTACTCCCAAGGAGGAAAGTGCGCATGGTGACTGTTGCATTCAATCCCTAAGCAATTTCTTTGTTTCATCAACACTTTGATAGTCCCCAGATTACAGAATTACTCCAGATGTGCATCGGAAACTAACACTGGTCTTCCAGGGACCGATCAAATCGTAGACTGTTTGAGACATTACTCCCATGGAGGAAAGTGCGCAGTTGACTGTTGTTCTCAATCCCGATGCAATTTTATTGTTTCAACAACACTCTGATAGTCCACAGTTTACAGAATGCCTCCAGATGTGCATCGGTAACTACTACTGTACTTCCTGTGAACGATCAAGGCGTAGACTGTCTGAGACAAAACTCCCATGGAGGAAAGTGCGCATGATGCCTGTTGTATTCAATCCTGATGCATTTTCTGTGTTTCATCAACACTCTGATAGTCCACAGATTACAGAATACCTCCAGATGTGCATCGGAAATTACTACTGGTCTTCCTGCAAACGATCAAAGCGTAGACTGTTTGAGATATTACTCCCATCAAGGGAAGTGCGCATGGTGACTATTGTATCACTCCCGATGCAATTTCTGTGTTTCGTCAACACTCTGATAGTCCACAGATTACAGAATGTCTCCAGATGTGAATCGGAAACTACTACTGGTCTTCCAGGAAACGATCAAAGCGTATACTGTTAGAGACATTACTCCCAATCAGGAATGTGCGAATGGTGACTGTTGTATTCAATCCCGCTGCAATTTCTCTGTTTCATCAACACTTTGATAGTCCACAGATTACAGAATACCTCCAGATGTGAATCGGAAACTACTACTGGTCTTCCAGGGAACGATCAAAATTTAGACTGTTTGAGACATTACTCCCATGCAGGAAAGTGCGCATGGTGACTGTTGTATACAATCCCGATGCAATTTCTGTGTTTCATCAAAACTCTGATAGTCCACAGATTACAGAATGCCTCCAGATGTGCATCGGAATCTACTACTGGACTTCCTGGGAACTATCAAACCGTAGTCTGTTTGAGAATTACTCCCGTGGAGGAAAGTGCGCATAGCGACTGTTGTATTCAATCCCGATGCAATTTGTGTGTTTCATCAACACTCTGATAGTCCACAGATTACAGAATGCCACCAGATGTGTATCGGAAATTACTACTGGTCTTCAAGGGAACGATCAAAGCATAGACTGTTTCAGACATTACTCCGATGGAGGAAAGTGCGGATGGTGACTGTTGTATTCAATCCCGATGCAATTTTTGTGTTTCATCAACACTCTGATAGTCCACAGATTACAGAATACCTCCAGATGTGCATCGGTAACTACTACTGGTCTTCCTGTGAACGATCGAGGCGTAGACTGTCTGAGACAAAACTCCCATGGAGGAAAGTGCGCATGGTGCCTGTTGTATTCAATCCCGATGCAATTTCTGTGTTTCATCAAAACTCTGATAGTCCACAGATTACAGAATGCCTCTAGATGTGCATCGGAAACTACTACTGGTCTTCTAGGGAACGATAAAATTTAGACTGTTTGAGACATTTCTCCCATGCAGGAAAGTGCGCATGGTGACTGTTGTATTCAATACCGAGGCAATTTTTGTGTTTCATCAACACGTTGAAGGTCCACAGATTACAGAATGCCTCCAGATGTGCATCGGAAACTACTACTGGTCTTCCAGGGGACGATCAAAGCGTAGACTGTTTTAGACATTACTCCCATAGAGGAAAGTGCGCATGGTGATTGTTGTATTCAATCCCGATGCAATATCTGTGTTTCATCAACACTCTGATAGTCCACAGATTACAGAATGCCTCCAGATGTGCATCGGAATCTACTACTGGTCTTCCAGGGAACGATCAAAGCGTAGACTGTTTGAGACATTACTGTCATGGAGGAAAGTGCGCATGGTGAGTGTTGTATTCAACCCCTATGCAATTTCTGTGTTTCATCAACACTCAGATAGTCCACAGATTACCGAATGCCCTTAGATATGCATTGGAAACTATTACTGGTCTTCCAGGGTACGATCAAAGCGTAGACTGTTAGAGACATTACTCCCAAGGAGGAAAGTGCGCATGGTGACTGTTGCATTCAATCCCGATGCAATTACTTTGTTTCATCAACACTTTGATAGTCCCCAGATTACAGAATTACTCCAGATGTGCATCGGAAACCAACACTGGTCTTCCAGGGAACGATCAAATCGTAGACTGTTTGTGACATTACACCCATGGAGGAAAGTGCGCAGTTGACTGTTGTTCTCAATCCCAATGCAATTTTAGTGTTTCATCAACACTCTGATAGTCCACAGATTACAGAATACCTCCAGATGTGCATCGGTAACTTCTACTGGTATTCCTGTGAACGATCAAGGCGTAGACTGTCTAAGACAAAACTCCCATGGAGGAAAGTGCGCATGGTGCCTGTTGTATTCAATCCCGATGCAATTTCTGTGTTTCATCAAAACTCTTATAGTCCACAGATTACAGAATGCCTCCAGATGTGCATCGGAAACTACTACTGGTCTTCTAGGGAACGATCAAAGTTTAGACTGTTTGAGACATTTCTCCCATGCAGGAAAGTGCGCATGGTGACTGTTGTATTCAATCCCGATGCAATTACTGTGTTTCATCAACAGTCTGATAGTCCACAGATTACAGAATGCCTCCAGATGTGCAGCGGAAGCTACTACTGGTCTTCCAGGGAACGATCAAAGCGTTAACTCTTTGAGACATTACTCCCATGGAGGAAAGTGCCCATGGAGACTGTTGTATTCAATCCCGATGCATTTTCTGTGTTTCATCAACACTCTGATAGTCCACAGATTACAGAATACCTCCAGATGTGCATCGGAAACTACTACTGGTCTTCCTGCGAACGATCAAAACGTATACTGTTTGAGACATTACTCCCATGGAGGGAAGTGCGCATGGTGACTGTTGTATTCACTCACGATGCAATCTCTGTGTTTCATCAACACTCTGATAGTCCACAGATTACAGAATACCTCCAGATGTGAATTGGAAACTAGTACCGGCCTTCCAGGGAACGATCAAAGCGTAGACGGTTTGAGACATTACTAACATGGAGGAAAGTGCGCATGGTGACTGTTGTATTCAATACCGATTCAATTTTTGTGTTTTATCAACAATTTGAAGGTCCTCAGATTACAGAATGCCTCCAGATGTCCATCGGAAACTACTACTGGTCTTCCAGGGAACGATCAAGGCGTAGACTGTTTGAGAATGACTCCCATGGAGGAAAGTGCGCATGGTGACTGTTGTATTCAATCCCGATGCATTTTCTGTGTTTCATCAACTCTCTGATAGTCCACAGATTACAGAATACCTCCAGATGTGCTTCGGAAATTACTACTGGTCTTCCTGCAAACGATCAAAGCGTAGACTGTTTGAGACATTACTCCCATCTAGGGAAGTGCCCATGTTGACTGTTGTATTCACTCACGATGCAATCTCTGTGTTTCATCAACACTCTGATAGTCCACAGATTACAGAATACCTCCAGATGTGAATTGGAAACTAGTACCGGCCTTCCAGGGAACGATCAAAGCGTAGACGGTTTGAGACATTACTAACATGGAGGAATGTGCGCATGGTGACTGTTGTATTCAATACCGATTCAATTTTTGTGTTTTATCAACAATTTGAAGGTCCTCAGATTACAGAATGCCTCCAGATGTCCATCGGAAACTACTACTGGTCTTCCAGGGAACGATCAAAGCGTAGACTGTTTGAGACATTACTCCCATGGAGGAAAGTGCGTATGGTGACTGTTGTATTGAATCCCGAGGCAATTTCTGTATTTCATCAACACTTTTAAGGTCCACAGATTACAGATTGGCTACAGATGTGCATCGATAACTACTACTGGTCTTCCAGGGAACGATGAAAATGTAGACTGTTTGAGAATTACTACTATGGAGGAAAGTGCGCATGGTGACTTTTGTATTCAATCCCGATGCAATATCTGTGTTTCATCAAAACTCTGATAGTCCACAGATTACAGAATACCTCCAGATGTGCGTCGGAAACTACTACTGGTCTTCCTGCGAACGATCAAAACGTATACTGTTTGAGACATTACTCCCATGGAGGGAAGTGCGCATGGTGACTGTTGTATTCACTCACGATGCAATTTCTGTGTTTCATCAACACTCTGATAGTCCACAGATTACAGAATACCTCCAGATGTGAATCGGAAACTAGTACTGGCCTTCCAAGGAACGATCAAAGCGTAGACGGTTTGAGACATTACTAACATGGAGGAAAGTGCGCATGGTGACTGCTGTATTCAATCCCGATGCAATTTCTGTGTTTCATCAACACTCAGATAGTCCACAGATTACAGAATGCCTCCAGATATGCATCGGAAACTACTACTGGTCTTCCAGGGAACGATCAAAGCGTAGACTGTTTGAGACATTACTCCCATGGAGGAAAGTGCCCATGGTGACTGTTGTATTGAATCCCGAGGCAATTTCTGTGTTTCATCAACACTTTGAAGGTCCACAGATTACAGATTGTCTACAGATGAGCATCGATAACTACTACAGGTCTTCCAGGGAACGATCAAGGCGTAGACTGTCTGAGACAAAACTCCCATGGAGGAAAGTGCGCATGGTGCCTGTTGTATTCAATCCCGATGGAATTTCTTTGTTTCATCAACACTTTGATAGTCCCCAGATTACAGAATTACTCCAGATGTGCATCGGAAACTAACACGGGTCTTCCAGGGAACGATAAAAGCGTAGACTGTTAGAGACAATACTCCAATGGACGCAAGTGCGCATGGTGACTGCTGTATTCAATCCCGTTGCAATTTCTGTGTGTAATCAACACTTTGAAGGTCCACAGATTACAGATTGTCTACAGATGAGCATCGATAACTACTACAGGTCTTACAGGGAACGATCAAAACGTAGACTGTTTGAGAATTACTCCCATGGAGGAAAGTGCTCATGGTGACTGTGGTATTCAATCCCGATGCAATTTCTGTGTTTCATCAACACTTTGAAGGTCCACAGATTACAGAATGCCTCCAGATGTGCATCGAAACTATTACTGGTATTCCAGGGAACGATCAAAGCATAGACTGTTAGGGACATTACTCCCAAGGAAGAAAGTGCGCAAGGTGACTGTTGCGTTCAATCCCGATGCAATTCCTTTGTTTCATCAACACTTTGAGAGTCACCAGATTACAGAACTACTCCAGATGTGCATCGGAAACTAACACTGGTCTTCCAGGGAACGATAAAAGCGTAGACTGTTAGACACAATACTCCCATGGACGAAAGTGCGCATGGCGACTGCTGTATTCAATCCCGTTGCAATTTCTGTGTTTCATCAACACACAGATGGTCCACAGATTACAGAATGCCTCCAGATGTGCATCGGAAACTACTACTGGTCTTCCAGAGAGTGATCAAAGCGTAGCCTGTTAGAGACTTTACTCCAATGGAGGAAGTGCGCATGGTGACTGTTGTATTCAATCCCGATATAATTTCTGTGTTTAAAACACTCAGATAGTCCACAGATTACAGGATGCCTCCAGATGTGCATCGGTTACTACTACTGGTCTTCCAGGGAACGATCAAAGCGTAGACTGTTTGAGACATTACTCCCATGGAGGAAAGTGCGTATGGTGACTGTTGTATTGAATCCCGAGGCAATTTCTGTGTTTCATCAACACTTTTAAGGTCCACAGATTACAGATTGGCTACAGATGTGCATCGATAACTACTACTGGTCTTCCAGGGAACGATCAAAATGTAGACTGTTTGAGAATTACTACTATGGAGGAAAGTGCGCATGGTGACTTTTGTATTCAATCCCGATGCAATTTCTGTGTTTCATCAACACTTTGATAGTCCACAGATTACATAATGCCTGCAGATGTGCATCCGAAACTACTACTGGTCTTCCAGGGAACGATCAAAGCGTAGTCTGTTTGAGACATTATTTTTATGGAGGAAAGTACCCATGGGGACTGTTGTATTCAACCCCGATGCAATTTCTGTGTTTCATCAACGCTCTGATAGTCCACAGATTACAGAATGCCTCCAGATGTGCATCGGTAACTGCTACTGGTCTTCCTGTGAACGATCAAGGCGTAGACTGTCTGAGACAATACTCCCATGGAGGAAAGTGCGCATGGTGCCTGTTGTATTCAATCCCGATGCAATATCTGTGTTTCATCAAAACTCTGATAGTCCACAGATTACAGAATGCCTCCAGATGTGCATCGGAAACTACTACTGGTCTTCCAGGGAACGATCAAAGTTTAGACTATTTGAGACATTACTCCCATGCAGGAAAGTGCGCATGGTGACTGTTGTATTCAATCCCGATGCCATTACTGTGTTTCATCAACAGTCTGATAGTCCACAGATTACAGAATGCCTCCAGATGTGCAGCGGAAGCTACTACTGGTCTTCCAGGGAACGATCAAAGCGTGAACTCTTTGAGACATTATTCCAATGGAGGAAAGTGCCCATAGAGACTGTTGTATTAAATCCCGATGCATTTTCTGTGTTTCATCAACACTCTGATATTCCACAGATTACAGAATACCTCCAGATGTGCATCGGTAACTACTACGGGTCTTCCTGTGAACGATCAAGGCGTAGACTGTCTGAGACAAAACTCCCATGGAGGAAAGTGCGCATGGTGCCTGTTATATTCAATCCCGATGCAATTTCTGTGTTTCATCAACACTCAGATAGTCCACAGATTACAGAATGCCTCCAGATATGCATCGGAAACTACTACTGGTCTTCCAGGGAACGATCAAAGCGTAGACTGAATGAGACATTACTCCCATGGAAGAAAGTGCCCATGGTGACTGTTGTATTGAATCCCGAGGCAATTTCTGTGTGTAATCAACACTTTGAAGGTCCACAGATTACAGATTGTCTACAGATGAGCATCGATAACTACTACAGGTCTTACAGGGAACGATCAAAACGTAGACTGTTTGAGAATTACTCCCATGGAGGAAAGTGCTCATGGTGACTGTGGTATTCAATCCCGATGCAATTTCTGTGTTTCATCAACACTTTGAAGGTCCACAGATTACAGAATGCCTCCAGATGTGCAACGAAACTATTACTGGTATTCCAGGGAGCGATCAAAGCATAGACTGTTAGAGACATTACTCCCAAGGAGGAAAGTGCGCAAGGTGACTGTTGCGTTCAATCCCGATGCAATTCCTTTGTTTCATCAACACTTTGAGAGTCCCCAGATTACAGAACTACTCCAGATGTGCATCGGAAACTAACACTGGTCTTCCAGGGAACGATAAAAGCGTAGACTGTTAGACACAATACTCCCATGGACGAAAGTGCGCATGGCGACTGCTGTATTAAATCCCGTTGCAATTTCTGTGTTTCATCAACACACAGATGGTCCGCAGAATACAGAATGCCTCCAGATGTGCATCGGAAACTACTACTGGTCTTCCAGAGAGTGATCAAAGCGTAGCCTGTTAGAGACTCTACTCCAATGGAGGAAGTGCGCATGGTGACTGTTGTATTCAATCCCGATATAATTTCTGTGTTTAAAACACTCAGATAGTCCACAGATTACAGGATGCCTCCAGATGTGCATCGGTTACTACTACTGGTCTTCCAGGGAACGATCAAAGCGTAGACTGTTTGAGAGATTACTCCCATGGAGGAAAGTGCGTATGGTGACTGTTGTATTGAATCCCGAGGCAATTTCTGTGTTTCATCAACACTTTTAAGGTCCACAGATTACAGATTGGCTACAGATGTGCATCGATAACTACTACTGGTCTTCCAGGGAACGATCAAAATGTAGACTGTTTGAGAATTACTACTATGGAGGAAAGTGCGCATGGTGACTTTTGTATTCAATCCCGATGCAATTTCTGTGTTTCATCAACACTTTGATAGTCCACAGATTACATAATGCCTGCAGATGTGCATCCGAAACTACTACTGGTCTTCCAGGGAACGATCAAAGCGTTGTCTGTTTGAGACATTATTTTTATGGAATAAAGTACCCATGGGGACTGTTGTATTCAACCCCGATGCAATTTCTGTGTTTCATCAACGCTCTGATAGTCCACAGATTACAGAATGCCTCCAGATGTGCATCGGTAACTACTACTGGTCTTCCTGTGAACGATCAAGGCGTAGACTGTCTGAGACAATACTCCCATGGAGGAAAGTGCGCATGGTGCCTGTTGTATTCAATCCCGATGCAATATCTGTGTTTCATCAAAACTCTGATAGTCCACAGATTACAGAATGCCTCCAGATGTGCATCGGAAACTACTACTGGTCTTCCAGGGAACGATCAAAGTTTAGACTATTTGAGACATTACTCCCATGCAGGAAAGTGCGCATGGTGACTGTTGTATTCAATCCCGATGCCATTACTGTGTTTCATCAACAGTCTGATAGTCCACAGATTACAGATTGTCTACAGATGAGCATCGATAACTACTACAGGTCTTCCAGGGAACGATCAAAACGTAGACTGTTTGAGAATTACTCCCATGGAGGAAAGTGCGCATGGTGACTGTGGTATTCAATCCCGATGCAATTTCTGTGTTTCATCAACAGTTTGAAGGTCCACAGATTACAGAATGCCTCCAGATGTGCATCGAAACTATTACTGGTATTCCAGGGAACGATCAAAGCGTAGACTTTTAGAGACATTACTCCCAAGGAGGAAAGTGAGCAAGGTGACTGGTGCGTTCAATCCCGATGCAATTTCTGTGTTTCATCAACACTCTGATAGTCCACAGATTACAGAATGCCTTCAGATATGCATCGGAAACTACTACTGGTCTTCCAGGGAACGATCAAAGCGTAGACTGTTAAAGACAATACTCCCATGGAGGAAAGTGCCCATGGTGACAGTTGTATTGAATCCCGAGGCAATTTCTGTGTGTCATAAACACTTTGAAGGTCCACAGATTACAGATTGTCTACAGATGAGCATCGATAACTACTACAGGTCTTCCAGGGAACGATCAAAACGTACTCTGTTTGAGAATTACTCCCATGGAGGAAAGTGCGCATGGTGACTGTGGTATTCAATCCCGATGCAATTTCTGTGTTTCATCAACACTTTGAAGGTCCACAGATTACAGAATGCCTCCAGATGTGCATCGGAACTATTACTGGTATTCCAGGGAACGATCAAAGCGTAGACTTTTAGAGACATTACTCCCAAGGAGGAAAGTGAGCAAGGTGACTGTTGCGTTCAATCCCGATGCAATTTCTGTGTTTTATCAACACTCTGATAGTCCACAGATTACAGAATGCCTTCAGATATGCATCGGAAACTACTACTGGTCTTCCAGGGAACGATAAAAGCGTAGACTGTTAGAGACAATACTCTCATGGACGAAAGTGCGCATGGTGACTGCTGTATTCAATCCCGATGCAATTTCTGTGTTTCATCAACACTCAGATGGTCCACAGATTACAGAATGCCTCCAGATTTGCATCGGAAACTACTACTGGTCTTCCAGAGAGTGATCAAAGCGTAGCCTGTTAGAGACTTTACTCCAATGGAGGAAGTGCGCATGGTGACTGTTGTATTCAATCCCGATATAATTTCTGTGTTTAAAACACTCAGATAGTCCACAGATTACAGAATGCCTCCAGATGTGCATCGGTAACTACTACTGGTCTTCCAGGGAACGATCAAAGCGTAGACTGTTTGAGACATTACTCCCATGGAGGAAAGTGCGCATGGTGACTGTTGTATTGAATCCCGAGGCAATTTCTGTGTTTCATCAACACTTTTAAGGTCCACAGATTAAAGATTGTCTACAGATGTGAATCGATAACTACTACTGGTCTTCCAGGGAACGATCAAAGTGTAGACTGTTTGAGAATTACTCCTATGGAGGAAAGTGCGCATGGTGGCTTTTGTATTCAATCCCGATGCAATTTCTGTGTTTCATCAACACTTTGATAGTCCACAGATTACAGAACGCCTCCAGATGTGCATCGGTAACTACTACTGGTCTTCCTGTGAACGATCAAGGCGTAGACTGCCTGAGACAATACTCCCATGGAGGGAAGAGCGCATGGTGCCTGTTGTATTCAGTCCCGATGCAATATCTGTGTTTCATCAAAACTCTGATAGTCCACAGATTACAGAATGCCTATAGATGTGCATCGGAAACTACTACTGGTCTTCCAGGGAACGATCAAAGTTTAGACTATTTTAGACATTACTCCCATGCAGGAAAGTGCGCATGGTGACTGTTGTATTCAATCCCGATGCAATTACTGTGTTTCATCAACAGTCTGATAGTCCAGAGATTACAGAATGCCTCCAGATGTGCAGCGGAAGCTACTACTGGTCTTCCAGGGAACGATCAAAGCGTTAACACTTTGAGACATTATTCCAATATATGAAAGTGCCCATGGAGACTGTTGTATTGAATCCCGAGGCAATTTCTGTGTTTCATCAACACTTTGAACGTCCACAGATTACAGATTGTCTACAGATGAGCATCGATAACTACTACAGGTCTTCCAGGGAACGATCAAAACGTAGACTGTTTGAGAATTACTCCCATGGAGGAAAGTGCGCATGGTGACTGTTGGATTCAATACCGGGGCAATTTTGGTTTCATCAATACTTTGAAGGTCCACAGATTACAGAATGCCTCCAGATGTGCATCGGAAACTACTACTGGTCTTCCAGGGAACGATCAAAACGTAGACTGTTTGAGAATTACTCGCATGGAGGAAAGTGCGCATGGTGACTGTTGTATTCAATCCCGAAGCAATTTCTGTGTTTCATCAACACTTCGAAGATCCACAGATTACAGAATGCCTCCAGATGTGCGTCGGAAACTACTACTGGCCTTCCAGGGAACGATCAAAGCGTAGACGTTTGAGAATTACTCCCATGGAGGAAACTGCGAATGGTGACTTTTGTAATCAATCCCGATGCAATTTCTGTGTTTCATCTACACACTGATAGTCCACAGATTACAGAATGCCTCCAGATGTGCATCGGAAACTACTACTGGTCTTCCAGGGAACGATCAAAGCGTAGACTGTTAGAGACATTACTCCCTAGGAGGAAAGTGCGCATGGTGACTCTTGTATTCAATCCCGATGCAATTCCTGTGTTTCATCAATACTCTGATAGTCCACAGATTTCAGAATGCCTCCAGATGTGCATCGGAAACTAACACTGGTCTTCCAGGGAACGATCAAATCGTAGACTGTTTGAGACATTACTAACATGGAGGAAAGTGCGGTTAGTGACTTTGTATTCAATCCCGATGCAATTTCTGTGTTTCATCAGCACTTTGAATGTCCACAGATTACAGAATGCCTTCAGATGTGCATCGGAAACTACTTCTGGTCTTCCAGGCAACGATCAAAGAATAGACTGTTTGAGACATTTCTCCCATGAAGGAAAGTGCGCATGGTGCCTGTTGTATTCAATCACGATGCAATTTCTGTGTTTCATCAACACTCTGATAGTCCACAGAATCCAGAATGCCTCCAGATGTGCATGGGAATCTACTACTGGTTTTCCAGGGAACGATCAAAGCGTAGACTGTTAGAGGCCTTTCTCGAATGGATGAAAGTGCGCATGGTGACTGTTGTATTCAATCCCGATGCAATTTCTGTGTTTCATCAACACTCTGATAGTCCGCAGTTTACAGAATGCCTCCAGATGTGCATCGGCAACTACTACTGGCCTTCCAGGGATCGATCAAAGCGTAGACTGTTTGAGACATTACTCCCATGGAGGAAAGTGCGCATGGTGACTGTTGTACTGAATACCGAGGCAATTTCTGTGTTTCATCAACAGTTTGAAGGTCCACAGTTTACAGATTGTCTACAGATGTGCATCGATAACTACTACTGGTCTCCCAGGGAACGATCAAAACGTACACTCTTTGAGACATTACTCCCATGGAGGGAAGTGCGCATGGTGCCTTTTGTATTCAATCCCGATGCAATTTCTGTGTTGCATCAACAGTGTGATAGTCCACAGATTACAGAATGCCTCCAGATGTGCATCGGAAACTACTACTGGTCTTCCACGGAACGATCAAAGCGTAGACTGTTTGAGACATTACTCCCATGCAGGAAAGTGCGCATGGTGACTGTTGCATTCAATCCCGATGGAATTTCTGTGTTTCATCAACAGACTGATAGTCCACAGATTACAGAATGCCTACAGATGTGCATCGGAAAGTACTACGGGTCTTTCAGGGAACGATCAAAACGTAAACTATTTGAGACATTACTCCCATAGAGGAAAGTGCACATGGTGACTGTTGTATTCACTCCCGATGCAATTTCTGAGTTTCATCAACACTCTGATAGTTCACAGATAACAGAATGTCTCCAGATGTGAATCGGAAACTACTACTGGTCTTCCAGGGAACGATCAAAGCGTAGACAGTTTGAGACATTACTCCCATGGAGAAAAGTGCGCATGGTGACTGTTGTATTCCATTCCGATGCACTTTCTGTGTTTCATCAACAGTCTGATAGTAAGCAAATTACAGAATGCCTCCAGATGTGCATCGGAAACTACTACTGGACTTCTAATGAACGATCAAAGCGTAGACTGTTAGAGACATTACTCCCAAGGAGGAAAGTGCGCATGGTGACTGTTGTATTCAATCCCGATGCAATATCTGTGTTTCATCAACACTTTGATAGTCCACAGATTACAGAATTATTCCTGATGTGCATCGGAAACTAACACTGGTCTGCCAGGGAACGATCAAATTGTAGACTGTTTGCGCCATTACTAACATGGAGGAAAGTGCGGTTGGTGACTTGTATTCAATACCAATGCAATTTCTGTGTTTCATCAGCACTTTGAAGGTCCACAGATCTCAGAATGCCTCCAGATGTGCATCGGAAACTACTACTGGTCTTCCAGGGAACGATCAAAGCGTAGACTGTTAGAGACTTTACTCCCATGGAGGAAAGTGCGCATGGTGACTGTTGTATTCAATCCCGATGCAATTTCTGTGTTTCATCAACACTTTGAAGGTCCACAGATTACAGAATGCCTCCAGATGTGCATCGGTAACTACTACTGGTCTTCCAGGGAACGATCATAGCGTAGAATGTTAGAGACTTTACTCCCATGGAGGAAAGTGCGCATGGTGACTGTTATACTCAATCCCGATGCAATTGCTGTGTTTCATCAACACTCTGATAGTCCACAGTTTACAGAATGCCTCCAGATGTGCATCGGAAACTACTACTTGTCTTCCAGGGAACGATCAAAGCGTAGACTGTAAGAGACTTTACTCCCATGGAGGAAAGGGCGCATGGTGACTGTTGTATTGAATACCGAGGCAATTTCTGTGTTTCATCAACACTTTGAAGGTCCACAGTTTACAGATTGTCTACAGATGTGCATCGATAACAACTACTGGTCTCCCAGGGAACGATCAAAACGTAGACTCTTTGAGACATTACTCCAATGGCGGAGAGAGCGCATGGTGCCTATTGTATTCAATCCCGATGCAATTTCTGTGTTGCATCAACACTGTGATAGTCCACAGATTACAGAATGTCTCCAGATGTGAATCGGAAACTACTACTGGTCTTCCAGGGAACAATCAAAGCGTAGACTGTTAGAGACATTACTCCCAAGGAGGAAAGTGAGCATGGTGACTGTTGTATTGAATACCGAGGCAATTTCTGTGTTTCATCAACACTTTGAAGGTCCACAGCTTACAGATTGTCTACAGATGTGCATCGATAACTACTACTGGTCTCCCAGGGAACGATCAAAACGTAGACTCTTTGAGACATTACTCCCATGGAGGAGAGAGCGCATGGTGCCTATTGTATTCAACCCCCATGCAATTTCTGTGTTGCATCAACAGTGTGATAGTCCAGAGATTACAGAATGCCTCCAGATGTGCATCGGAAACTACTACTGGTTTTCCAGGGAGCGATCAAAGGGTAATATGTTAGAGACATTACTCCCATGGAGGAAAGTGCGGATGGTGAATGTTGTATTCAATCCCGAAGCAATTTCTGTGTTTCATCAACACTTCGAAGGTCCACAGATTACAGAATGCCTCCAGATGTGCGTCGGAAACTACTACTGGTCTTCCAGGGAACGATCAAAGCGTAGACTGTTTGAGACATTACTAACATGGAGGAAAGTGTGGTTAGTGACTGTTGTATTCAATCCCATGCAATTTCTGTGTTTCATCAGCACTTTGAAGGTCCACAGATTACAGAATGCCTCCAGATGTGCATCGGAAACTACTTCTGGTCTTCCAGGGAACGATCAAAGAATAGACTGTTTGAGACATTTCTCCCATGAAGGAAAGTGCGCATGGTGCCTGTTGTATTCAATCACGATGCAATTTCTGTGTTTCATCAACACTCTGATAGTCCACAGAATGCAGAATGCCTCCAGATGTGCATGGGAATCTACTACTGGTCTTATTGGGAACGATCAAAGCGTAGACTGTTAGAGGCCTTTCTCGAATGGATGAAAGTGCACATGGTGACTGTTGTATTCAATCCCGATGCAATTTCTGTGTTTCATCAACACTCTGATAGTCCGCAGTTTACAGAATGCCTATAGATGTGCATCGGCAACTACTACAGGCCTTCCAGGGATCGATCAAAGCGTAGACTGTTTGAGACATTACTCCCATGGAGGAAAACGCGCATGGTGACTGTTGTACTGAATACCGCGGCAATTTCTGTGTTTCATCAACAGTTTGAAGGTCCACAGTTTACAGATTGTCTACAGATGTGCATCGATAACTACTACTGGTCTCCCAGGGAACGATCAAAACGTAGACTCTTTGAGACATTACTCCCATAGAGGAAAGTGCGCATGGTGCCTTTTGTATTCAATCCCGATGCAATTTCTGTGTTGCATCAACAGTGTGATAGTCCACAGATTACAGAATTCCTCCTGATGTGCATCGAAAACTACTACTGGCCTTCCAGGGAACGATCAAACGTAGACTGTTTGAGACATACCTCCCGTGAAGAAAGTGTGCATGGTGACTGTTGTATTCAATCCCGATGCAATTTCTGTGTTTCATCAACACTCTGAAAGTCCACAGATTACAGAATGCCACCAGATGTGCATCGTAAACTACTACTGGTCTTCCAGGGAACGATCAAAGCGTAAACTTTGTGAGACATTACTCCCATTGAGGAAAGTGCACATGGTGACTTTTGTATTCACTCCCGATGCAATTTCTGAGTTTCATCAACACTCTGATAGTTCACAGATAACAGAATGTCTCCAGATGTGAATCGGAAACTACTACTGGTCTTCCAGGGAACGATCAAAGCGTAGACAGTTTGAGACATTACTCCCATGGAGAAAAGTGCGCATGGTGACTGTTGTATTCCATTCCGATGCACTTTCTGTGTTTCATCAACAGTCTGATAGTAAGCAAATTACAGAATGCCTCCAGATGTGCATCGGAAACTACTACTGGACTTCTAGGGAACGATCAAAGCGTAGACCGTTAGAGACATTACTCCCAAGGAGGAAAGTGCGCATGGTGACTGTTGTATTCAATCCCGATGCAATATCTGTGTTTCATCAACACTTTGATAGTCCACAGATTACAGAATTCCTCCTGATGTGCATCGGAAACTAACACTGGTCTGCCAGGGAACGATCAAATTGTAGACTGTTTGCGACATTACTAACATGGAGGAAAGTGCGGTTGGTGACTTGTATTCAATACCGAGGCAATTTCTGTGTTTCATCAGCACTTTGAACGTCCACAGATCTCAGAATGCCTCCAGATGTTCATCGGAAACTACTACTGGTTTTCCAGGGAACCATCAAGGCGTAGAATGTTTGAGAATTACTCCCATGGAGGAAAGTGCGCATGGTGACTGTTGTATTCAATCACGATGCATTTTCTGTGTTTCATCAACACTCTGATAGTCCACAGATTACAGGAAACCTCAAGATGTGCATCGGAAACTACTACTGGTCTTCCTGCGAACGATTAAAGCGTAGACTGTTTGAGACATTACTCCCATGGAGGGAAGTGCGCATGGTGAGTGTTGTATTCAATACCGAGGCCATTTTTGTGTTTCATCAACACTTTGAAGGTCCACAGATTACAGAATGCCTCCAGATGTGCATCGGAAACTACTACTGGTCTTCCAGGGAACGATCAAAATGTAGACTGTTTGAGAATTACTCGCATGGAGGAAAGTGCGCATGGTGACTGTTGTATTCAATCCCGAAGCAATTTCTGTGTTTCATCAACACTTCGAAGATCCACAGGTTACAGAATGCCTCCAGATGTGCGTCGGAAACTACTACTGGCCTTCCAGGGAACGATCAAAGCGTAGACGTTTGAGAATTACTCCCATGGAGGAAACTGCGAATGGTGACTTTTGTAATCAATCCCGATGCAATTTCTGTGTTTCATCTACACACTGATAGTCCACAGATTACAGAATGCCTCCAGATGTGCATCGGAAACTACTACTGGTCTTCCAGGGAACGATCAAAGCGTAGACTGTTAGAGACATTACTCCCTAGGAGGAAAGTGCGCATGGTGACTGTTGTATTCAATCCCGATGCAATTCCTGTGTTTCATCAATACTCTGATAGTCCACAGATTTCAGAATGCCTCCAGATGTGCATCGGAAACTAACACTGGTCTTCCAGGGAACGATCAAATCGTAGACTGTTTGAGACATTACTAACATGGAGGAAAGTGCGGTTAGTGACTTTGTATTCAATCCCGATGCAATTTCTGTGTTTCATCAGCACTTTGAATGTCCACAGATTACAGAATGCCTTCAGATGTGCATCGGAAACTACTTCTGGTCTTCCAGGGAACGATCAAAGAATAGACTGTTTGAGACATTTCTCCCATGAAGGAAAGTGCGCATGGTGCCTGTTGTATTCAATAACGATGCAATTTCTGTGTTTCATCAACACTCTGATAGTCCACAGAATCCAGAATGCCTCCAGATGTGCATGGGAATCTACTACTGGTCTTCCAGGGAACGATCAAAGCGTAGACTGTTAGAGGCCTTTCTCGAATGGATGAAAGTGCGCATGGTGACTGTTGTATTCAATCCCAATGCAACTTCTGTGTTTCATCAACACTCTGATAGTCCGCAGTTTACAGAATGCCTCCAGATGTGCATCGGCAACTACTACTGGCCTTCCAGGGATCGATCAAAGCGTAGACTGTTTGAGACATTACTCCCATGGAGGAAAGTGCGCATGGTGACTGTTGTACTGAATACCGAGGCAATTTCTGTGTTTCATCAACAGTTTGAAGGTCCACAGTTTACAGATTGTCTACAGATGTGCATCGATAACTACTACTGGTATCCCAGGGAACGATCAAAACGTACACTCTTTGAGACATTACTCCCATGGAGGAAAGTGCGCATGGTGCCTTTTGTATTCAATCCCGATGCAATTTCTGTGTTGCATCAACAGTGTGATAGTCCACAGATTACAGAATGCCTCCAGATGTGCATCGGAAACTACTACTGGTCTTCCACGGAACGATCAAAGCGTAGACTGTTTGAGACATTACTCCCATGCAGGAAAGTGCGCATGGTGACTGTTGCATTCAATCCCGATGGAATTTCTGTGTTTCATCAACAGACTGATAGTCCACAGATTACAGAATGCCTACAGATGTGCATCGGAAAGTACTACGGGTCTTTCAGGGAACGATCAAAACGTAAACTATTTGAGACATTACTCCCATAGAGGAAAGTGCACATGGTGACTGTTGTATTCACTCCCGATGCAATTTCTGAGTTTCATCAACACTCTGATAGTTCACAGATAACAGAATGTCTCCAGATGTGAATCGGAAACTACTACTGGTCTTCCAGGGAACGATCAAAGCGTAGACAGTTTGAGACATTACTCCCATGGAGAAAAGTGCGCATGGTGACTGTTGTATTCCATTCCGATGCACTTTCTGTGTTTCATCAAAAGTCTGATAGTAAGCAAATTACAGAATGCCTCCAGATGTGCATCGGAAACTACTACTGGACTTCTAATGAACGATCAAAGCGTAGACTGTTAGAGACATTACTCCCAAGGAGGAAAGTGCGCATGGTGACTGTTGTATTCAATCCCGATGCAATATCTGTGTTTCATCAACACTTTGATAGTCCACAGATTACAGAATTCCTCCTGATGTGCATCGGAAACTAACACTGGTCTGCCAGGGAACGATCAAATTGTAGACTGTTTGCGCCATTACTAACATGGAGGAAAGTGCGGTTGGTGACTTGTATTCAATACCAATGCAATTTCTGTGTTTCATCAGCACTTTGAAGGTCCACAGATCTCAGAATGCCTCCAGATGTGCATCGGAAACTACTACTGGTCTTCCAGGGAACGATCAAAGCGTAGACTGTTAGAGACTTTACTCCCATGGAGGAAAGTGCGCATGGTGACTGTTGTATTCAATCCCGATGCAATTTCTGTGTTTCATCAACACTTTGAAGGTCCACAGATTACAGAATGCCTCCAGATGTGCATCGGTAACTACTACTGGTCTTCCAGGGAACGATCATAGCGTAGAATGTTAGAGACTTTACTCCCATGGAGGAAAGTGCGCATGGTGACTGTTATATTCAATCCCGATGCAATTGCTGTGTTTCATCAACACTCTGATAGTCCACAGTTTACAGAATGCCTCCAGATGTGCATCGGAAACTACTACTTGTCTTCCAGGGAACGATCAAAGCGTAGACTGTAAGAGACTTTACTCCCATGGAGGAAAGGGCGCATGGTGACTGTTGTATTGAATACCGAGGCAATTTCTGTGTTTCATCAACACTTTGAAGGTCCACAGTTTACAGATTGTCTACAGATGTGCATCGATAACAACTACTGGTCTCCCAGGGAACGATCAAAACGTAGACTCTTTGAGACATTACTCCAATGGCGGAGAGAGCGCATGGTGCCTATTGTATTCAATCCCGATGCAATTTCTGTGTTGCATCAACACTGTGATAGTCCACAGATTACAGAATGTCTCCAGATGTTAATCGGAAACTACTACTGGTCTTCCAGGGAACAATCAAAGCGTAGACTGTTAGAGACATTACTCCCAAGGAGGAAAGTGAGCATGGTGACTGTTGTATTGAATACCGAGGCAATTTCTGTGTTTCATCAACACTTTGAAGGTCCACAGCTTACAGATTGTCTACAGATGTGCATCGATAACTACTACTGGTCTCCCAGGGAACGATCAAAACGTAGACTCTTTGAGACACTACTCCCATGGAGGAGAGAGCGCATGGTGCCTATTGTATTCAATCCCGATGCAATTTCTGTGTTGCATCAACATTGTGATAGTCCAGAGATTACAGAATGCCTCCAGATGTGCATCGGAAACTACTACTGGTCTTCCAGGGAGCGATCAAAGGGTAATATGTTAGAGACATTACTCCCATGGAGGAAAGTGCGGATGGTGAATGTTGTATTCAATCCCGAAGCAATTTCTGTGTTTCATCAACACTTCGAAGGTCCACAGATTACAGAATGCCTCCAGATGTGCGTCGGAAACTACTACTGGTCTTCCAGGGAACGATCAAAGCGTAGACTGTTAGAGACATTACTCCCTAGGAGGAAACGGCGAATGGTGACTGTTGTATTCAATCCCGATGCAATTTCTGTGGTTCATCAATACTCTGATAGTCCACAGAATCCAGAATGCCTCCAGATGTGCATGGGAATCTACTACTGGTCTTCCTGGGAACGATCAAAGCGTAGACTGTTAGAGGCCTTTCTCGAATGGATGAAAGTGCGCATGGTGACTGTTGTATTCAATCCCGATGCAATTTCTGTGTTTCATCAACACTCTGATAGTCCGCAGTTTACAGAATGCCTCCAGATGTGCATCGGCAACTACTACTGGCCTTCCAGGGATCGATCAAAGCGTAGACTGTTTGAGACATTACTCCCATGGAGGAAAGTGCGCATGGTGACTGTTGTACTGAATACCGCGGCAATTTCTGTGTTTCATCAACAGTTTGAAGGTCCACAGTTTACAGATTGTCTACAGATGTGCATCGATAACTACTACTGGTCTCCCAGGGAACGATCAAAACGTAGACTCTTTGAGACATTACTCCCATAGAGGAAAGTGCGCATGGTGCCTTTTGTATTCAATCCCGATGCAATTTCTGTGTTGCATCAACAGTGTGATAGTCCACAGATTACAGAATGCCTCCAGATGTGCATCGGAAACTACTACTGGTCTTCCACGGAACGATCAAAGCGTAGACAGTTTGAGACATTACTCCCATGGAGAAAAGTGCGCATGGTGACTGTTGTATTCCATTCCGATGCACTTTCTGTGTTTCATCAACAGTCTGATAGTAAGCAAATTACAGAATGCCTCCAGATGTGCATCGGAAACTACTACTGGACTTCTAGGGAACGATCAAAGCGTAGACTGTTAGAGACATTACTCCCAAGGAGGAAAGTGCGCATGGTGACTGTTGTATTCAATCCCGATGCAATATCTGTGTTTCATCAACACTTTGATAGTCCACAGATTACAGAATTCCTCCTGATGTGCATCGGAAACTAACACTGGTCTGCCAGGGAACGATCAAATTGTAGACTGTTTGCGACATTACTAACATGGAGGAAAGTGCGGTTGGTGACTTGTATTCAATACCAATGCAATTTCTGTGTTTCATCAGCACTTTGAAGGTCCACAGATCTCAGAATGCCTCCAGATGTTCATCGGAAACTACTACTGGTCTTCTAGGGAACGATCAAAGCGTAGACTGTTAGAGACTTTACTCCCATGTAGGAAAGTGCGCATGGTGACTGTTGTATTGAATCCCGATGCAATTTCTGTGTTTCATCAACACTTTGAAGGTCCACAGATTACAGAATGCCTCCAGATGTGCATCGGTAACTACTACTGGTCTTCCAGGGAACCATCATAGCGTAGAATGTTAGAGACTTTACTCCCATGGAGGAAAGTGCGCATGGTGACTGTTATATTCAATCCCGATGCAATTGCTGTGTTTCATCAACACTCTGATAGTCCACAGTTTACAGAATGCCTCCAGATGTGCATCGGAAACTGCTACTTGTCTTCCAGGGAACGATCAAAGCGTAGACTGTAAGAGACTTTACTCCCATGGAGGAAAGGGCGCATGGTGACTGTTGTATTGAATACCGAGGCAATTTCTGTGTTTCATCAAACACTTTGAAGGTCCACAGTTTACAGATTGTCTACAGATGTGCATCGATAACAACTACTGGTCTCCCAGGGAACGATCAAAACGTAGACTCTTTGAGACATTACTCCAATGGCGGAGAGAGCGCATGGTGCCTATTGTATTCAATCCCGATGCAATTTCTGTGTTGCATCAACACTGTGATAGTCCACAGATTACAGAATGTCTCCAGATGTGAATCGGAAACTACTACTGGTCTTCCAGGTAACGATCAAAGCGTAGACTGTTAGAGACATTACTCCCAAGGAGGAAAGAGCGCATGGTGACTGTTGTATTCAATCCCGATGTAATTTCTGTGTTTCATCAACACTTTGATAGTCCACAGATTACAGAATTCCTCCAGATGTGCATCGGAAACTAACACTGGTCTGCCAGGGAACGATCAAATTGTAGACTGTTTGCGACATTACTGACATGGAGGAAAGTGCGGTTGGTGACTTGTATTCAATACCAATGCAATTTCTGTGATTCATCAACACTTTGAAGGTCCACAGATTACAGAATGCCTCCAGATGTGCATCGGTAACTACTACTGGTCTTCCAGGGAACGATCATAGCGTAGAATGTTAGAGACTTTACTCCCATGGAGGAAAGTGCGCATGGTGACTGTTATATTCAATCCCGATGCAATTGCTGTGATTCATCAACACTCTGATAGTCCACAGTTTACAGAATGCCTCCAGATGTGCATCGGAAACTACTACTTGTCTTCCAGGGAACGATCAAAGCGTAGACTGTAAGAGACTTTACTCCCATGAAGGAAAGGGCGCATGGTGACTGTTGTATTGAATACCGAGGCAATTTCTGTGTTTCATCAACACTTTGAAGGTCCACAGTTTACAGATTGTCTACAGATGTGCATCGATAACAACTACTGGTCTCCCAGGGAACGATCAAAACGTAGACTCTTTGAGACATTACTCCAATGGCGGAGAGAGCGCATGGTGCCTATTGTATTCAATCCCGATGCAATTTCTGTGTTGCATCAACACTGTGATAGTCCACAGATTACAGAATGTCTCCAGATGTGAATCGGAAACTACTACTGGTCTTCCAGGGAACAATCAAAGCGTAGACTGTTAGAGACATTACTCCCAAGGAGGAAAGTGAGCATGGTGACTGTTGTATTGAATACCGAGGCAATTTCTGTGTTTCATCAACACTTTGAAGGTCCACAGCTTACAGATTGTCTACAGATGTGCATCGATAACTACTACTGCTCTCCCAGGGAACGATCAAAACGTAGACTCTTTGAGACATTACTCCCATGGAGGAGAGAGCGCATGGTGCCTATTGTATTCAATCCCGATGCAATTTCTGTGTTGCATCAACAGTGTGATAGTCCAGAGATTACAGAATGCCTCCAGATGTGCATCGGAAACTACTACTGGTTTTCCAGGGAGCGATCAAAGGGTAATATGTTAGAGACATTACTCCCATGGAGGAAAGTGCGGATGGTGAATGTTGTATTCAATCCCGAAGCAATTTCTGTGTTTCATCAACACTTCGAAGGTCCACAGATTACAGAATTCCTCCAGATGTGCGTCGGAAACTACTACTGGTCTTCCAGGGAACGATCAAAGCGTAGACTGTTAGAGACATTACTCAATAGGAGGAATGTGCGCATGGTGACTGTTGTATTCAATCCCAAAGCAATTTCTGTGTTTCATCAATACTCTGATAGTCCACAGTTTTCAGAATGCCTCCAGATGTGCATCGGAAACTAACACTGGTCTTCCAGGGAACGATCAAATCGTAGACTGTTTGAGACATTACTAACATGGAGGAAAGTGCGGTTAGTGACTGTTGTATTCAATCCCGATGCAATTTCTGTGTTTCATCAGCACTTTGAAGGTCCACAGATTACAGAATGCCTCCAGATGTGCATCGGAAACTACTTCTGGTCTTCCAGGGAACGATCAAAGAATAGACTGTTTGAGACATTTCTCCCATGAAGGAAAGTGCGCATGGTGCCTGTTGTATTCAATCACGATGCAATTTCTTTGTTTCATCAACACTCTGATAGTCCACAGAATCCAGAATGCCTCCAGATGTGCATGGGAATCTACTACTGGTCTTCCTGGGAACGATCAAAGCGTAGACTGTTAGAGGCCTTTCTCGAATGGATGAAAGTGCGCATGGTGTATGTTGTATTCAATCCCGATGCAATTTCTGTGTTTCATCAACACTCTGATAGTCCGCAGTTTACAGAATGCCTCCAGATGTGCATCGGCAACTACTACTGGCCTTCCAGGGATCGATCAAAGCGTAGACTGTTTGAGACATTACTCCCATGGAGGAAAGTGCGCATGGTGACTGTTGTACTGAATACCGCGGCAATTTCTGTGTTTCATCAACAGTTTGAAGGTCCACAGTTTACAGATTGTCTACAGATGTGCATCGATAACTACTACTGGTCTCCCAGGGAACGATCAAAACGTAGACTCTTTGAGACATTACTCCCATAGAGGAAAGTGCGCATGGTGCCTTTTGTATTCAATCCCGATGCAATTTCTGTGTTGCATCAACAGTGTGATAGTCCACAGATTACAGAATGCCTCCAGATGTGCATCGGAAACTACTACTGGTCTTCCACGGAACGATCAAAGCGTAGACTGTTTGAGACATTACTCCCATGCAAGGAAGTGCGCATGGTGACTGTTGCATTCAATCCCGATGGAATTTCTGTGTTTCATCAACAGACTGATAGTCCACAGATTACAGAATGCCTACAGATGTGCATCGGAAAGTACTACTGGTCTTTCAGGGAACGATCAAAACGTAAACTATTTGAGACATTACTCCCATAGAGGAAAGTGCACATGGTGACTCTTGTATTCACTCCCGATGCAATTTCTGAGTTTCATCAACACTCTGATAGTTCACAGATAACAGAATGTCCCCAGATGTGAATCGGAAACTACTACTGGTCTTCCAGGGAACGATCAAAGCGTAGACAGTTTGAGACATTACTCCCATGGAGAAAAGTGCGCATGGTGACTGTTGTATTCCATTCCGATGCACTTTCTGTGTTTCATCAACAATCTGATAGTAAGCAAATTACAGAATGCCTCCAGATGTGCATCGGAAACTACTACTGGACTTCTAGGGAACGATCAAAGCGTAGACTGTTAGAGACATTACTCCCAAGGAGGAAAGTGCGCATGGTGACTGTTGTATTCAATCCCGATGCAATATCTGTGTTTCATCAACACTTTGATAGTCCACAGATTACAGAATTCCTCCTGATGTGCATCGGAAACTAACACTGGTCTGCCAGGGAACGATCAAATTGTAGACTGTTTGCGACATTACTAACGTGGAGGAAAGTGCGGTTGGTGACTTGTATTCAATACCAATGCAATTTCTGTGTTTCATCAGCACTTTGAAGGTCCACAGATCTCAGAATGCCTCCAGATGTTCATCGGAAACTACTACTGGTCTTCTAGGGAACGATCAAAGCGTAGACTGTTAGAGACTTTACTCCCATGTAGGAAAGTGCGCATGGTGACTGTTGTATTGAATCCCGATGCAATTTCTGTGTTTCATCAACACTTTGAAGGTCCACAGATTACAGAATGCCTCCAGATGTGCATCGGTAACTACTACTGGTCTTCCAGGGAACCATCATAGCGTAGAATGTTAGAGACTTTACTCCCATGGAGGAAAGTGCGCATGGTGACTGTTATATTCAATCCCGATGCAATTGCTGTGTTTCATCAACACTCTGATAGTCCACAGTTTACAGAATGCCTCCAGATGTGCATCGGAAACTGCTACTTGTCTTCCAGGGAACGATCAAAGCGTAGACTGTAAGAGATTTTACTCCCATGGAGGAAAGGGCGCATGGTGACTGTTGTATTGAATACCGAGGCAATTTCTGTGTTTCATCAAACACTTTGAAGGTCCACAGTTTACAGATTGTCTACAGATGTGCATCGATAACAACTACTGGTCTCCCAGGGAACGATCAAAACGTAGAATCTTTGAGACATTACTCCAATGGCGGAGAGAGCGCATGGTGCCTATTGTATTCAAACCCGATGCAGTATCTGTGTTGCATCAACACTGTGATAGTCCACAGATTACAGAATGTCTCCAGATGTGAATCGGAAACTACTACTGGTCTTCCAGGTAACGATCAAAGCGTAGACTGTTAGAGACATTACTCCCAAGGAGGAAAGGACGCATGGTGACTGTTGTATTCAATCCCGATGTAATTTCTGTGTTTCATCAACACTTTGATAGTCCACAGATTACAGAATTCCTCCAGATGTGCATCGGAAACTAACACTGGTCTGCCAGGGAACGATCAAATTGTAGACTGTTTGCGACATTACTGACATGGAGGAAAGTGCGGTTGGTGACTTGTATTCAATACCAATGCAATTTCTGTGTTTCATCAGCACTTTGAAGGTCCACAGATCTCAGAATGCCTCCAGATGTTCATCGGAAACTACTACTGGTCTTCTAGGGAACGATCAAAGCGTAGACTGTTAGAGACTTTACTCCCATGTAGGAAAGTGCGCATGGTGACTGTTGTATTGAATCCCGATGCAATTTCTGTGTTTCATCAACACTTTGAAGGTCCACAGATTACAGAATTCCTCCAGATGTGCATCGGAAACTACTACTGGTCTTCCAGGGAACGATAAAAGCGTATACTGTTAGAGACATTACTCCAATGGAGGAAAGTGCTCATGGTGACTGCTGTATTCAATCCCGATGCAATTTCTGTGTTTCATCGACACCCAGATAGTCCACAGATTACAGAATGCATCCAGATGTGCATCGGAAACTACTACTGGTCTTCCAGGGAACGATCAAAGCGTAGAATGTTAGTGACTTTACTCCCATGGAGGAAAATGCACATGGTGACTGTTGTATTCAATCCCGATGCAATTTCTGTGTTTCATCAACACTTTGAATTTCCACAGATTACAGGATGCCTCCAGATGTGCATCGGTAACTACTACTGGTCTTCCAGGGAACGATCATAGCGTAGACTGTTAGAGACTTTACTCCCATGGAGGAAAGTGCGCATGGTGACTGTTGTATTCAATCCCGATGCAATTTCTGTGTTTCATCAACACTCTGATAGTCCACAGTTTACAGAATGCCTCCAGATGTGCATCGGAAACTACTACTTGTCTTCCAGGGAACGATCAAAGCATAGAGTGTTAGAGATTTTACTCCCATGGAGGAAAGTGCGCATGGTGTCTGTTGTATTGAATACCGAGGCAATTTCTGTGTTTCATCAACACTTTGAAGGTCCACAGCTTACAGATTGTCTACAGATGTGCATCGATAACTACTACTGGTCTCCCAGGGAACGATCAAAACGTAGACTCTTTGAGACATTACTCCCATGGAGGAGAGAGCGCATGGTGCCTATTGTATTCAATCCCGATGCAATTTCTGTGTTGCATCAACAGTTTGATAGTCCACAGATTACAGAATGCCTCCGGATGTGCATCGGAAACTACTACTGGTTTTCCAGGGAGCGATCAAAGGATAATATGCTACAGACATTACTCCCATGGAGGAAAGTGCGGATGGTGAATGTTGTATTCAATCCCGATACAATTTCTGTATTTCATCAACTCTCTGATAGTCCACAGATTACAGAATGCCTCCAGATGTGCATCGGAAACTACTACTGGTCTTCCAGGGAACGATAAAAGCGTAGACTGTTAGAGACATTACTCCCGAGGAGGAAAGTCCGCATGGTGACTGTTGTATTCAATCCCGATGCAATTTCTGTGTTTCAACAACACTTTGATAGTCCACATATTACAGAATTCCTCCAGATGTGCATCGGAAACTAACACTGGTCTTCCAGGGAACGATCAAATCGTAGACTGTTTGAGACATTACTAACATGGAGGAAAGTGCGGTTGGTAACTGTTGTATTCAATCCCGACGCAATTTCTGTGTTTCATCAGCACTCTGAAGGTACACAGATTACACAATGCCTCCAGATGTGCATCGGAAACTACTACTGGTCTTCCAGGGAACGATCAAATCGTAGACTGTTTGAGAATTACTCCCATGGAGGAAAGTGGGCATGGTGACTGTTGTATTAAACCCCGATGAATTTTCTCTGTTTCATCAACACTCTGATGGTCCACAGATTACAGAATACCTCCAGATGTGCATCGGAAACTACTACTGGTCTTCCTACGAACGATCAAAGCGTAGACTGTTTGAGACATTACTCCCATGGAGGGAAGTGCGCATGGTGACTGTTGTATTCACTCCCGATGCAATTTCTGTGTTTCATTAACACTCTGATAGTTCAATGATTACAGAATGTCTCCAGATGGAATCGGAAACTACTACTGGTCTCCTAGGGACCGATCAAAGCGTAGACTGTTAGAGACTTTACTCCCATGTAGGAAAGTGCGCATGGTGACTGTTGTATTGAATCCCGATGCAATTTCTGTGTTTCATCAACACTTTGAAGGTCCACAGATTACAGAATGCCTCCAGATGTGCATCGGTAACTACTACTGGTCTTCCAGGGAACCATCATAGCGTAGAATGTTAGAGACTTTACTCCCATGGAGGAAAGTGCGCATGGTGACTGTTATATTCAATCCCGATGCAATTGCTGTGTTTCATCAACACTCTGATAGTCCACAGTTTACAGAATGCCTCCAGATGTGCATCGGAAACTGCTACTTGTCTTCCAGGGAACGATCAAAGCGTAGACTGTAAGAGACTTTACTCCCATGGAGGAAAGGGCGCATGGTGACTGTTGTATTGAATACCGAGGCAATTTCTGTGTTTCATCAAACACTTTGAAGGTCCACAGTTTACAGATTGTCTACAGATGTGCATCGATAACATCTACTGGTCTCCCAGGGAACGATCAAAACGTAGACTCTTTGAGACATTACTCCAATGGCGGAGAGAGCGCATGGTGCCTATTGTATTCAATCCCGATGCAATTTCTGTGTTGCATCAACACTGTGATAGTCCACAGATTACAGAATGTCTCCAGATTTGAATCGGAAACTACTACTGGTCTTCCAGGTAACGATCAAAGCGTAGACTGTTAGAGACATTACTCCCAAGGAGGAAAGGACGCATGGTGACTGTTGTATACAATCCCGATGTAATTTCTGTGTTTCATCAACACTTTGATAGTCCACAGATTACAGAATTCCTCCAGATGTGCATCGGAAACTAACACCGGTCTGCCAGGGAACGATCAAATTGTAGACTGTTTGCGACATTACTGACATGGAGGAAAGTGCGGTTGGTGACTTGTATTCAATACCAATGCAATTTCTGTGTTTCATCAGCACTTTGAAGGTCCACAGATCTCAGAATGTCTCCAGATGTTCATCGGAAACTACTACTGGTCTTCTAGGGAACGATCAAAGCGTAGACTGTTAGAGACTTTACTCCCATGTAGGAAAGTGCGCATGGTGACTGTTGTATTGAATCCCGATGCAATTTCTGTGTTTCATCAACACTTTGAAGGTCCACAGATTACAGAATTCCTCCAGATGTGCATCGGAAACTACTACTGGTCTTCCAGGGAACGATAAAAGCGTATACTGTTAGAGACATTACTCCAATGGAGGAAAGTGCTCATGGTGACTGCTGTATTCAATCCCGATGCAATTTCTGTGTTTCATCGACACCCAGATAGTCCACAGATTACAGAATGCATCCAGATGTGCATCGGAAACTACTACTGGTCTTCCAGGGAACGATCAAAGCGTAGAATGTTAGTGACTTTACTCCCATGGAGGAAAATGCACATGGTGACTGTTGTATTCAATCCCGATGCAATTTCTGTGTTTCATCAACACTTTGAAGGTCCACAGATTACAGGATGCCTCCAGATGTGCATCGGTAACTACTACTGGTCTTCCAGGGAACGATCATAGCGTAGACTGTTAGAGACTTTACTCCCATGGAGGAAAGTGCGCATGGTGACTGTTGTATTCAATCCCGATGCAATTTCTGTGTTTCATCAACACTCTGATAGTCCACAGTTTGCAGAATGCCTCCAGATGTGCATCGGAAACTACTACTTGTCTTCCAGGGAACGATCAAAGCATAGAGTGTTAGAGATTTTACTCCCATGGAGGAAAGTGCGCATGGTGTCTGTTGTATTGAATACCGAGGCAATTTCTGTGTTTCATCAACACTTTGAAGGTCCACAGCTTACAGATTGTCTACAGATGTGCATCGATAACTACTACTGGTCTCCCAGGGAACGATCAAAACGTAGACTCTTTGAGACATTACTCCCATGGAGGAGAGAGCGCATGGTGCCTATTGTATTCAATCCCGATGCAATTTCTGTGTTGCATCAACAGTGTGATAGTCCACAGATTACAGAATGCCTCCGGATGTGCATCGGAAACTACTACTGGTTTTCCAGGGAGCGATCAAAGGATAATATGTTACAGACATTACTCCCATGGAGGAAAGTGCGGATGGTGAATGTTGTATTCAATCCCGATACAATTTCTGTATTTCATCAACTCTCTGATAGTCCACAGATTACAGAATGCCTCCAGATGTGCATCGGAAACTACTACTGGTCTTCCAGGGAACGATAAAAGCGTAGACTGTTAGAGACATTACTCCCGAGGAGGAAAGTCCGCATGGTGACTGTTGTACTCAATTCCGATGCAATTTTAGTGTTTCATCAACACTCGGATAGTCCACAGATTACAGAATGCCTCCAGATGTGCATCGGAAACTACTACTGGTCTTCCAGGGAACGATCAAAGGGTAAACTGCTAGAGGCGTTACTCCCATGGAGGACAGTGCGCATGGTGACTGTTGTATTCAATCCCGAGGCAATTTCTGTGTTTGATCAACACTTTGATAGTCCACAGATTACAGAATTCCTCCAGATGTGCATCGGAACTAACACTGGTCTGCCAGGGAACGAACAAATTGTAGACTGTCTGAGACATTACTAACATGGAGGAAAGTTCGGTTGGTGACTTGTATTCAATACCGATGCAATTTCTGTGTTTCATCAGCACTTTGAAGGTCCACAGATTACAGAATGCCTCCAGATGTGCATCGGAAACTACTACTGGTCTTCCAGGGAACGATAAAAGCGTAGACTGTTAGAGACTTTACTTCCATGGAGGAAAGTGCGCATGGTGACTGTTGTATTCAATCCCGATGCAATGTCTGTGTTTCATCAACACTTTGATAGTCCACAGTTTACAGAATGCCTCCAGATGTGCATCGGTAACTACTACTGGTCTTCCAGGGAACGATCAAATCGTAGACTGTTAGAGACTTTACTCCCATTGAGGAATGTGCGCATGATGGCTGATGTATTGAATACCGAGGCAATTTCTGTGTTTCATTAACACTTTGAAGGTCCACAGTTTACAGATTGTCTACAGATGTGCATCGATAACTACTACTGGTCTTCCAGGGAACGATCAAAGCGTAGACTGTTTGAGAATTACTCCCATGGAGGAAAGTGCTCATGGTGACTGTTGTATTCAATCCCGATGCATTTTCTGTGTTTCATCAACACTCTTATAGTCCACAGATTACAGAATACCTCCAGATGTGCATCGGAAACTACTACTGGTCTTCCTGCGAACGATCAAAGCGTAGACTGTTAGAGACATTACTCCCATGGAGGGAAGTGCGCATGGTGACTGTTGTATTCACTCCCGATGCAATTTCTGTGTTTCATCAACACTCTGATAGTATACAGATTACAGAATGCCTCCAGATGTGCATCGGAAACTACCACTGGTCTTCATGGGAGCGATCAAAGGGCAGACTGTTTCAGACATTACTCCCATGGAGGAAAGTGCGCATGGTGACTGTTGTATACAATACCGATGAAATTTCTGTGTTTCATCAACACTTTGAAGGTCCACAGAATACAGAATGCCTCCAGATGTGCATCGGAAACTACTACTGGTCTTCCAGGGAACGATCATAGCGTAGACTGATTGAGAATTACTCCCATGGAGGAAAGTGCGCATGGTGACTGTTGTATTCAATCCCGATGCATTTTCTGTGTTTCATCAACACTCTTATAGTCCACAGATTACAGAATACCTCCAGATGTGCATCGGAAACTACTTCTGGTCTTCCAGGGTACGATCAAACAATAGACTGTTTGAGACTTTACTCCCATGGAGGAAAGTGCGCATGGTGCCTGTTGTATTCAATCCCGATGCAATTTCTGTTTTTCATCAACAGTCTGATAGTCCACAGATTACAGAATGCCTACAGATGTGCATCGGAAAGTACTACTGGTCTACCAGGGAACGATCAAAGCGTAAGTTATTTGAGACATTACTCCCATAGAGGAAAGTGCGCATGGTCATTGTTGTATTTAATCCCGATGCAATTTCTGTGTTTCATCAACACTTTGAAGGTCCACAGATTACAGAATGCCTCCAAATGTGCATCGGAAACTACTACTGGTCTTCCTGCGAACGATCAAATCGTAGACTGTTTGAGAATTACTCCCATGGAGGGAAGTGCGCATGGTGACTGTTGTATTCAATTTCGATGCAATTTCTGTGTTTCATCAACACTCTGATAGTCCACAGATTACAGAATGCCTCCAGATGTACATCGGAAGCTACTACTGGTCTTCCAGGGAACGATCAAATCGTAAACACTTTGAGACATTACTCCCATGGAGGAAAGTGCCCATGGAGACTGTTGTATTCAATCGCGATGCATTTTCTGTGTTTCATCAACACTCTGATAGTCCACAGACTACAGAATACCTCCAGATGTGCATCGGAAACTACTACTGGTCTTCCTGCGAACGATCAAAGCGTAGACTGTTTGAGACATTACTCCCATGGAGGTAAGTGCGCATGGTGACTTTTGTATTCACTCTTGATGAAATTTTTTGTGTTTCATCAACACTCTGATAGTACACAGATTACAGAATGTCTCCAGATGTTCATCGGAAACTACTTCTGGTCTTCCACTGAAGGATCAAAGAATAGACTGTTTGAGACATTCCTCCCATGGAGGAAATTGCGCATGGTGACTGTTGTATGCAATCCCGATGCAATTTCTGTGTTTCATCAACACTCTGATCGTCCACCGGTTACAGAATGCCACCAGATGTGCATCGGAAACTACTACTGGTCTTCCAGGGAACCATCAAAGCGTAGACTGTTTGAGACATTACTTTCATGGAGGAAAGTGCACATGCTGACTGTTGTATTCAATACCGAGGCAATTTCTGTGTTTCATCAACACTTTGAAGGTCCACAGATTACAGAATGCCACCTGATGTGCATCGGAAACTACTTCTGGTCTTCCAGTTAACAATCAAAGCGTAGACTGTTTGAGACATACCTCCCGTGGAGGAAAGTGCGCAAGGTGACTGTTGTATTCACTCCCGATGCAATTTCTGTGTTTCATCAACACTCTGATAGTCCACAGATTGAAGAATGGGTCCTGATGTGCATCGGAAACTACTACTGGTCTTCCAGAGAATGATCAAAGCGTGGACTGTTTGAGAATTACTCCCATGGAGGAAAGTGTGCATGGTGACTGTTGTATTCAATCCCGATGCAATTTCTGTGTTTCATCAACACTCTGATAGTCCACAGATTACAGGATGCCACCGGATGTGCATCGGTAACTACTACTGGTCTTCCAGGGAACGATCAAAACGTAGACTCTTTGAGACATTACTCCCATGGAGGAATGTGCGCATGCTGACTGTTGTATTTAATCCCGAGGCAATTTCTGTGTTTCATCAACACTTTGAAGGTCCACAGATTACAGAATGCCTCCAGATGTGCTTCGGTAACTACTACTGGTCTTCCAGGGAAAGACCAAAGCGTAGACTGTTTGAGACATTACAACCATGGAGGGAAATGCGCATGGTGACTGTTGTATTCACTCCCGATGAAATTTCTGTGTTTCATCAACACTTTGAAGGTCCACAGATTACAGAATGCCTCCAGATGTGCATCGGAAACTACTACTGGTCTTCCAGGGAACGATCAAAGTTTAAACTGTTAGAGACATTACTCAGATGGAGGAATGTGCTCATGGTGGGTGTTGTATTCAATCCCGATGCAATTTCTGTGTTTCATCAACACACTGATAGTCGTCACATTACGGAATGCCTCCAGATGTGCAATGGAAACTAACACTGGTCTTCCAGGGAACTATCAAAGCGTAGACTGTTTGAGACATTACTAACATGGAGGAAAGGGCGGATGGTGACTGTTGTATTCAATCACGATGCAATTTCTGTGTTTCATCAACACTTTGAAGGTCCACAGTTTACAGATTGTCTACAGATGTGCATCGATAACTAGTACTGGTTTTCCAGGGAACGATGAAAACGTACCCTCTTTGAGACATTACTCCCGTGGAGGAAAGTGCGCATGGGGACTGTTGTATTCAATCCCGATGCAATTTCTGTGTTTCATCAGCACTTTGAAAGTCCACAGATTACAGAATGCCTCCAGATGCTCATCGGAAACTACTTCTGGTCTTCCAGTGAAGGATCAAAGAATAGACTGTTTGAGACATTCCTCCCATGGGCGAAAGTGCGCATGGTTAGTGTTGTATGCAATCCCGATGCAATTTCTGTGTTTCATCAACACTCTGATCGTCCACAGGTTACAGAATGCCACCAGATGTGCATCGGAAACTACTACTGGTCTTCCAGGGAACCATCAAAGCGTAGACTGTTTGAGACATTACTCCCATCGAGGAAAGTGCGCATGCTGACTGTTGTATTCAATCCCGAGGCAATTTCTGTGATTCATCAACCCTTTGAAGGTCCACAGATTACAGATTGTCACCAGATGTGCATCGGAAAATACGACTGGTCTTCCTGGGAACGATCAAAACGTAGACTGTTTGAGAATTACTCTCATGGAGGAAAGTGCGGATGGTGACTGTTGTATTCACTCCCGATGCAATTTCTGTGTTTCATCAACAGTCTGATTGTCCACAGATTACAGAATGCCTCCAGATGTGCATCGGAAACTACCACTGGTCTTCCAGGGAACGATCAAAGAGTAGACTCTTTGAGACATTACTCCCATGGAAATAGTGCGCATGCTGACTGTTGTATTCAATCCCGAGGCAATTTCTGTGTTTCATCAACACTTTGAAGGTCCACAGATTACAGATTGTCTCCAGATGTGCATCGGAAACTACTACTGGTCTTCCTGGGAGCGATCAAGGCGTAGTCTGTTTGAGACATTACTAACATGGAGGAAAGTGCGCATGGTGGCTGTTGTATTCAATCCCGATGCAATTTCTGTGTTTCATCAACAGTGTGACAGTCCACAGATTACAGAATGCCTCCAGATGTGCATCGGAAACTACTTCTGGTCTTCCAGGGAACGATCAAAGCGTAGACTGTTTGAAACATTACTCCCATGCAGGAAAGTGCGGATGGTGACTGTTGTATTCAATTCCGATGAAATTTCTGTGTTTCATCATCACTCTGATAGTCCACAGGTTACAGATTGCCTCCAGATGTGCATCGGAAATTACTTCTGGTCTTCCAGGGTACGATCAAAGAATAGAATGTTTGAGACATTACTCCCATGGAGGAACGTGCGCATGTTGCCTGTTGTATTCAATCCCGATGCAATTTCTGTCTTTCATCAACAGTGTGACAGTCCACAGATTACAGAATGCCTCCAGATGTGCATCGGAAACTACTTCTGGTCTTCCAGGGAACGATCAAGGCGTAGACTGTTTAATAATTACTCCCATGGAGGAAAGTGCGCATGGTGACTGTTGTATTCACTCACGATGCATTATCTGTGTTTCATTAACACACTGATAGTCCACAGATCACAGAATGTCTCCAGATGTGAATCGGAAACTACTACTGGTCTTCCAGGGAACGACCAAAGCGTACACTGTTTGAGACATTACTCCCATGGAGAAAAGTGCGCAGTGGTGACTGTTGTATTCAATTCCTATGCAATTTCTGTGTTTCATCAACAGTCTGATAGTCTGCAGATTACAGAATGCCTCCAGATATGCATCGGAAACTACTACTGGACTTCTAGGGAACGATCAAAGCGTAGACTGTTTCAGACATTACTCCCATGGAGGAAAGTGCGCATGGTGAATGTTGTATTCAATACCGAGGCAATTTCTGTGTTTCATCAACACTTTGAAGGTCCACAGAATACAGAATGCCTCTAGATGTGCATCGGAAACTACTACTGGTCTTCCTGTTATCGATCAAGGCGTAGACTGTCTGAGACAATACTCCCATGGAGGAAAGTGCGCATGGTGACTGTTGTATACAATTCCGATGAAATATCTGTGTTTCATCATCTCTCTGCTAGTCCACAAGTTACAGATTGCCTCCAGATCTGCATCGGAAACTACTTCTGGTCTTCCAGAGTACGATCAAAGAATAGACTGTTTGAGACATTACTCCCATGGAGGAAAGTGCGCATGGTGCCTGTTGTATTCAATCCCGATGCAATTTCTGTCTTTCATCAACAGTCTGATAGTCCACAGATTACAGAATGCCTCCAGATGTGCATCGGAAACTACTACTGGTCTTCCTGGGAACGATCAAGGCGTAGACTGTTTGAGACATTATTAACATGGAGGAAAGTGCGCATGGTGGCTGTTGTATTCAATCCCGATGCAATTTCTGTGTTTCATCAACACTCTGATAGTCCACAGATTACAAAATGCCTAAAGATATGCATCGGAAAGTAACACTGTTCTTCCTGGGAACTATCAAAGCGTAGACTGTTTCAGACATTACTGACATGGAGGAAAGTGCGCATGGTGACTGTTGTATTCAATCCCGATGCAATTTCTGTGTTTCATCAACACACTGATAGTCCACACATTACAGAATGCTCCCAGATGTGCATCGAAAACTACTACTGGTCTTCCAGGGAACGATCAAAGCGTAAACTGTTTGAGACATTTCTCCCATGGAGGAAAGTGCGCATGGTGACTGTTGTATTGAATCCTGATGCAATTTTTGTGTTTCATCAACACTCTGATAGTCCACAGATTGCAGAATGACACCAGAAGTGCATCGGAAACTACTACTTGTCTTCCAGGGAATGATCAAAGCGTAGACTGTTTGAGATATTACTCCCATGGAGGAAAGTGCGAATGCTGACTGTTGTTTTCAATCCCCCGGCAATTCCTGTATTTCATCAACACTTTGAAGGTCCACAGATTACAGAAAGCCCCCAGATTTGCATTGGAAAGTACTACTGGTCTTGCAGGGAACGATCAAAGCGTAGACTGTTTGAGACATTACTCCCATGGAGGAAAGTGCGCATGGTGACTGTTGTATTCAATCCCGATGCAATTTCTGTGTTTCATCAACACACTGATAGTCCACACATTACAGAATGCCTTCAGATGTGCATCGGAAATTACTACTGGTCTTCCAGGGAACGATCAAAGCGTAATCGGTTTGAGGCATTACTCCCATAGAGGAAAATGCGCATGATGACTGTTGTATTCAATCCCGAGGCAATTTCTGTGATTCATCAACACTTTGAAGGTCCACAGATTACAGATTGTCACCAGATGTGCATCGGAAACTACTACTGGTCTTCCTGGGAACGATCAAAACGTAGACTGTTTGAGAATTACTCTCATGGAGGAAAGTGCGGATGGTGACTGTTGTATTCACTCCCGATGCAATTTCTGTGTTTCATCAACAGTCTGATAGTCCACAGATTACAGAATGCCTCCAGATGTGCATCGGAAACTACTACTGGTCTTCCAGGGAACGATCAAAGAGTAGACTCTTTGAGACATTACTCCCATGGAAATAGTGCGCATTCTGACTGTTGTATTCAATCTCGAGGCAATTTCTGTGTTTCATCAACACTTTGAAGGTCCACAGATTACAGATTGTCTCCAGATGTGCATCGGAAACTACTACTGGTCTTCCTGGGAGCGATCAAGGCGTAGACTGTTTGAGACATTACTAACATGGAGGAAAGTGCGCATGGTGGCTGTTGTATTCAATCCCGATGCAATTTCTGTGTTTCATCAACAGTGTGACAGTCCACAGATTACAGAATGCCTCCAGATGTGCATCGGAAACTACTTCTGGTCTTCCAGGGAACGATCAAAGCGTAGACTGTTTGAAACATTACTCCCATGCAGGAAAGTGCGCATGGTGACTGTTGTATTCAATTCCGATGAAATTTCTGTGTTTCATCATCACTCTGATAGTCCACAGGTTACAGATTGCCTCCAGATGTGCATCGGAAATTACTTCTGGTCTTCCAGGGTACGATCAAAAAATAGAATGTTTGAGACATTACTCCCATGGAGGAACGTGGGCATGTTGCCTGTTGTATTCAATCCCGATGCAATTTCTGTCTTTCATCAACAGTGTGACAGTCCACAGATTACAGAATGCCTCCAGATGTGCATCGGAAACTACTTCTGGTCTTCCAGGGAACGATCAAAGCGTAGACAGTTTAATAATTACTCCCATGGAGGAAAGTGCGCATGGTGACTGTTGTATTCAATCCCGATGCATTTTCTGTGTTTCATCAACACTCTGATAGGCCACAGATTACAGAATACCTCCAGATGAGTATCGGGAACTACTACTGGTCTTCCTGCGAACGATCAAAGCGTAGACTGTTAGAGACATTACTCCCATGGAGGGAAGTGCGCATGGTGACTGTCGTATTCACTCACGATGCATTATCTGTGTTTCATTAACTCTCTGATAGTCCACAGATCACAGAATGTCTCCAGATGTGAATCGGAAACTACTACTGGTCTTCCAGGGAACGATCAAATCGTACACTGTTTGAGACGTTACTCCCATGGAGAAAAGTGCGCAGTGGTGACTGTTGTATTCAATTCCTATGCAATTTCTGTGTTTCATCAACAGTCTGATAGTCCGCAGATTACAGAATGCCTCCAGATATGCATCGGAAACTACTACTGGACTTCTAGGGAACGATCAAAGCGTAAACTGTTTGAGACATTTCTCCCATGGAGGAAAGTGCGCATGGTGACTGTTGTATTGAATCCTGATGCAATTTTTGTGTTTCATCAACACTCTGATAGTCCACACATTACAGAATGCCTTCAGATGTGCATCGGAAATTACTACTGGTCTTCCTGTTATCGATCAAGGCGTAGACTGTCTGAGACAATACTCCCATGGAGAAAAGTGCGCATGGTGACTGTTGTATACAATTCCGATGAAATATCTGTGTTTCATCATCTCTCTGCTAGTCCACAAGTTACAGATTGCCTCCAGATCTGCATCGGAAACTACTTCTGGTCTTCCAGGGTACGATCAAAGAATAGACTGTTTGAGACATTACTCCCATGGAGGAAAGTGCGCATGGTGCCTGTTGTATTGAATCCTGACGCAATTTTTGTGTTTCATCAACACTCTGATAGTCCACAGATTGCAGAATGACACCAGAAGTGCATCGGAAACTACTACTTGTCTTCCAGGGAATAATCAAAGCGTAGACTGTTTGAGACATTACTCCCATGGAGGAAAGTGCGAATGCTGACTGTTGTTTTCAATCCCCCGGCAATTCCTGTATTTCATCAACACTTTGAAGGTCCACAGATTACAGAAAGCCCCCAGATTTGCATTGGAAAGTACTACTGGTCTTGCAGGGAACGATCAAAACGTAGACTGTTTGAGACATTACTCCCATGGAGGAAAGTGCGCATGGTGACTGTTGTATTCAATCCCGATGCAATTTCTGTGTTTCATTAACACACTGATAGTCCACACATTACAGAGTGCTCCGAGATGTGCATCGGAAACTACTACTGGTCTTCCAGGGAACGATCAAAGCGTAAACTGTTTGAGACATTTCTCCCATGGAGGAAAGTGCGCATGGTGACTGTTGTATTGAATCCTGATGCAATTTTTGTGTTTCATCAACACTCTGATAGTCCACACATTACAGAATGCCTTCAGATGTGCATCGGAAATTACTACTGGTCTTCCAGGGAACGATCAAAGCGTAATCGGTTTGAGACATTACTCCCATAGAGGAAAATGCGCATGATGACTGTTGTATTCAATCCCGAGGCAATTTCTGTGATTCATCAACACTTTGAAGGTCCACAGATTACAGATTGTCACCAGATGTGCATCAAAAACTACTACTGGTCTTCCTGGGAACGATCAAAACGTAGACTGTTTGAGAATTACTCTCACGGAGGAAAGTGCGGATGGTGACTGTTGTATTCACTCCCGATGCAATTTCTGTGTTTCATCAACAGTCTGATAGTCCACAGATTACAGAATGCCTCCAGATGTGCATCGGAAACTACTACTGGTCTTCCAGGGAACGATCAAAGAGTAGACTCTTTGAGACATTACTCCCATGGAAATAGTGCGCATGCTGACTGTTGTATTCAATCCCGAGGCAATTTCTGTGTTTCATCAACACTTTGAAGGTCCACAGATTACAGATTGTCTCCAGATGTGCATCGGAAACTACTACTGGTCTTCCTGGGAGCGATCAAGGCGTAGACTGTTTGAGACATTACTAACATGGAGGAAAGTGCGCATGGCGGCTGTTGTATTCAATCCCAATGCAATTTCTGTGTTTCATCAACAGTGTGACAGTCGACAGATTACAGAATGCCTCCAGATGTGCATCGGAAACTACTTCCGGTCTTCCAGGGAACGATCAAAGCGTAGACCGTTTGAAACATGACTCCCATGCAGGAAAGTGCGCATGGTGACTGTTGTATTCAATCCCGATGCAATTTCTGTCTTTCATCAACAGTGTGACAGTCCACAGATTACAGAATGCCTCCAGATGTGCATCGGAAACTACTTCTGGTCTTCCAGGGAACGATCAAAGCGTAGACAGTTTAATAATTACTCCCATGGAGGAAAGTGCGCATGGTGACTGTTGTATTCAATTCCGATGAAATTTCTGTGTTTCATCATCACTCTGATAGTCCACTGGTTACAGATTGCCTCCAGATGTGCATCGGAAATTACTTCTGGTCTTCCAGGGTACGATCAAAGAATAGAATGTTTGAGACATTACTCCCATGGAGGAACGTGCGCATGTTGCCTGTTGTATTCAATCCCGATGCAATTTCTGTCTTTCATCAACAGTGTGACAGTCCACAGATTACAGAATGCCTCCAGATGTGCATCGGAAACTACTTCTGGTCTTCCAGGGAAGGATCAAAGAATAGACTGTTTGAGACATTCCTCCCATGGGCGAAAGTGCGCATGGTTACTGTTGTATGCAATCCCGATGCAATTTCTGTGTTTCATCAACACTCTGATCGTCCACAGGTTACAGAATGCCACCAGATGTGCATCGGAAACTACTACTGGTCTTCCAGGGAACCATCAAAGCGTAGACTGTTTGAGACATTACTCCCATCGAGAAAAGTGCGCATGCTGACTGTTGTATTCAATCCCGAGGCAATTTCTGTGATTCATCAACACTTTGAAGGTCCACAGATTACAGATTGTCACCAGATGTGCATCGGAAACTACTACTGGTCTTCCTGGGATTGATCAAAACGTAGACTGTTTGAGAATTACTCTCATGGAGGAAAGTGCGGATGGTGACTGTTGTATTCACTCCCGATGCAATTTCTGTGTTTCATCAACAGTCTGATAGTCCACAGATTACAGAATGCCTCCAGATGTGCATCGGAAACTACTACTGGTCTTCCAGGGAACGATCAAAGAGTAGACTCTTTGAGACATTACTCCCATGGAAATAGTGCGCATGCTGACTGTTGTATTCAATCCCGAGGCAATTTCTGTGTTTCATCAACACTTTGAAGGTCCACAGATTACAGATTGTCTCCAGATGTGCATCGGAAACTACTACTGGTCTTCCTGGGAGCGATCAAGGCGTAGACTGTTTGAGACATTACTCCCATGGAGGAACGTGCGCATGTTGCCTGTTGTATTCAATCCCGATGCAATTTCTGTGTTTCATCAACAGTGTGACAGTCCACAGATTACAGAATGCCTCCAGATGTGCATCGGAAACTACTTCTGGTCTTCCAGGGAACGATCAAAGCGTAGACAGTTTAATAATTACTCCCATGGAGGAAAGTGCGCATGGTGACTGTTGTATTCAATTCCGATGAAATTTCTGTGTTTCATCATCACTCTGATAGTCCACAGGTTACAGATTGCCTCCAGATGTGCATCGGAAATTACTTCTGGTCTTCCAGGGTACGATCAAAGAATAGAATGTTTGAGACATTACTCCCATGGAGGAACGTGCGCATGTTGCCTGTTGTATTCAATCCCGATGCAATTTCTGTCTTTCATCAACAGTGTGACAGTCCACAGATTACAGAATGCCTCCAGATGTGCATCGGAAACTACTTCTGGTCTTCCAGGGAACGATCAAAGCGTAGACTGTTTAATAATTACTCCCATTGAGGAAAGTGCGCATGGTGACTGTTGTATTCAATCCCGATGCATTTTCTGTGTTTCATCAATACTCTGATAGGCCACAGATTACAGAATACCTCCAGATGAGTATCGGGAACTACTACTGGTCTTCCTGCGAACGATCAAAGCGTAGACTGTTAGAGAAATTACTCCCATGGAGGGAAGTGCGCATGGTGACTGTCGTATTCACTCACGATGCATTATCTGTGTTTCATTAACACTCTGATAGTCCACAGATCACAGAATGTCTCCAGATGTGAATCGGAAACTACTACTGGTCTTCCAGGGAACGATCAAGCGTACACTGTTTGAGACATTACTCCCATGGAGAAAAGTGCGCAGTGGTGATTGTTGTATTCAATTCCTATGCAATTTCTGTGTTTCATCAACAGTCTGATAGTCTGCAGATTACAGAATGCCTCCAGATATGCATCGGAAACTACTACTGGACTTCTAGGGAACGATCAAAGCGTAGACTGTTTCAGACATTACTCCCATGGAGGAAAGTGGGCATGGTGAATGTTGTATTCAATACCGAGGCAATATCTGTGTTTCATCAACACTTTGAAGGTCCACAGAATACAGAATGCCTCTAGATGTGCATCGGAAACTACTACTGGTCTTCCTGTTATCGAGCAAGGCGTAGACTGTCTGAGACAATACTCCCATGGAGAAAAGTGCGCATGGTGACTGTTGTATACAATTCCGATGAAATATCTGTGTTTCATCATCTCTCTGCTAGTCCACAAGTTACAGATTGCCTCCAGATCTGCATCGGAAACTACTTCTGGTCTTCCAGGGTACGATCAAAGATTAGACTGTTTGAGACATTACTCCCATGGAGGAAAGTGCGCATGGTGCCTGTTGTATTCAATCCCGATGCAATTTCTGTCTTTCATCAACAGTCTGATAGTCCACAGATTACAGAATGCCTCCAGATGTGCATCGGAAACTACTACTGGTCTTCCATTGAACGAACAAATCGTAGACTCTTTGAGGCATTACTCCCATGGAGAAAGTGCGCATGCTGACTGTTGTATTCAATCTCGAGGCAATTTCTGTGTTTCATCAACACTTTGAAGGTCCACAGATTACAGATTGTCTCCAGATGTGCATCGCAAACTACCACTGGTCTTCCTGGAAACGATCAAGGCGTAGACTGTTTGAGACATTACTAACATGGAGGAAAGTGCGCATGGTGGCTGTTGTATTCAATCCCGATGCAATTTCTGTGTTTCATCAACACTCTGATAGTCCACAGATTACAAAATGCCTAAAGATATGCATCGGAAAGTAACACTGTTCTTCCTGGGAACTATCAAATCGTAGACTGTTTGAGACATTACTGACATGGAGGAAAGTGCGCATGGTGACTGTTGTATTCAATCCCGATGCAATTTCTGTGTTTCATCAACACACTGATAGTCCACACATTACAGAATGCTCCCAGATGTGCATCGAAAACTACTACTGGTCTTCCAGGGAACGATCAAAGCGTAAACTGTTTGAGACATTTCTCCCATGGAGGAAAGTGCGCATGGTGACTGTTGTATTGAATCCTGATGCAATTTTTGTGTTTCATCAACACTCTGATAGTCCACAGATTGCAGAATGACACCAGAAGTGCATCGGAAACTACTACTTGTCTTCCAGGGAATGATCAAAGCGTAGACTGTTTGAGACATTACTCCCATGGTGGAAAGTGCGAATGCTGACTGTTGTTTTCAATCCCTCGGCAATTACTGTATTTCATCAACACTTTGAAGGTCCACAGATTACAGAAAGCCCCCAGATTTGCATTGGAAAGTACTACTGGTCTTGCAGGGAACGATCAAAGCGTAGACTGTTTGAGACATTACTCCCATGGAGGAAAGTGAGCATGGTGACTGTTGTATTCAATCCCGATGCAATTTCTGTGTTTCATCAACACACTGATAGTCCACACATTACAGAGTGCTCCGAGATGTGCATCGGAAACTACTACTGGTCTTCCAGGGAACGATCAAAGCGTAAACTGTTTGAGACATTTCTCCCATGGAGGAAAGTGCGCATGGTGACTGTTGTATTCAATACCGAGGCAATTTCTGTGTTTCATCAACACTTTGAAGGTCCACAGATTACAGAATGCCACCTGATGTGCATCGTAAGATACTTCTGGTCTTCCAGTTAACAATCAAAGCGTAGACTGTTTGAGACATACCTCCCGTGGAGGAAAGTGCGAAAGGTGACTGTTGTATTAAATCCCGATGCAATTTCTGTGTTTCATCAACACTCTGATAGTACACAGATTACAGAATGTCTCCAGATGTTCATCTGAAACTAGTTCTGGTCTTCCACTGAAGGATCAAAGAATAGACTGTTTGAGACATTCCTCCCATGGAGGAAATTGCGCAAGGTGACTGTTGTATGCAATCCCGATGCAATTTCTGTGTTTCATCAACACTCTGATCGTCCACCGGTTACAGAATGCCACCAGATGTGCATCGGAAACTACTACTCGTCTTCCAGGGAACCATCAAAGCGTAGACTGTTTGAGACATTACTCCCATGGAGGAAAGTGCACATGCTGACTGTTGTATTCAATACCGAGGCAATTTCTGTGTTTCATCAACACTTTGAATGTCCACAGATTACAGAATGCCACCTGATGTGCATCGGAAACTACTTCTGGTCTTCCAGTTAACAATCAAAGCGTAGACTGTTTGAGACATACCTCCCGTGGAGGTAAGTGCGCAAGGTGACTGTTGTATTCAATCCCGATGCAATTTCTGTGTTTCATCAACACTCTGATAGTCCACAGATTGAAGAATGGGTCCTGATGTGCATCGGAAACTACTACTGGTCTTCCAGGGAATGATCAAAGCGTGGACTGTTTGAGAATTACTCCCATGGAGGAAAGTGGGCATGGTGACTGTTGTATTCAATCCCGATGCAATTTCTGTGTTTCATCAACACTCTGATAGTCCACAGATTACAGAATGCCACCAGATGTGCATCGGTAACTACTACTGGTCTTCCAGGGAACGATCAAAACGTAGACTCTTTGAGACATTACTCCCATGGAGGAATGTGCGCATGCTGACTGTTGTATTTAATCCCGAGCCAATTTCTGTGTTTCATCAACACTCTGATTGTTAACAGATTACAGAATGCCTCCAGATGTGCATCGGTAACTACTACTGGTCATCAAGGGAACGATCAAAGCGTAGACTGTTTGAGACATTCCTCCCATGGAGGAAATTGCGCAAGGTGACTGTTGTATGCAATCCCGATGCAATTTCTGTGTTTCATCAACACTCTGATCGTCCACCGGTTACAGAATGCCACCAGATGTGCATCGGAAACTACTACTGGTCTTCCAGGGAACCATCAAAGCGTAGACTGTTTGAGACATTACTCCCATGGAGGAAAGTGCACATGCTGACTGTTGTATTCAATACCGAGGCAATTTCTGTGTTTCATCAACACTTTGAATGTCCACAGATTACAGAATGCCACCTGATGTGCATCGGAAACTACTTCTGGTCTTCCAGTTAACAATCAAAGCGTAGACTGTTTGAGACATACCTCCCGTGGAGGTAAGTGCGCAAGGTGACTGTTGTATTCAATCCCGATGCAATTTCTGTGTTTCATCAACACTCTGATAGTCCACAGATTGAAGAATGGGTCCTGATGTGCATCGGAAACTACTACTGGTCTTCCAGGGAATGATCAAAGCGTGGACTGTTTGAGAATTACTCCCATGGAGGAAAGTGGGCATGGTGACTGTTGTATTCAATCCCGATGCAATTTCTGTGTTTCATCAACACTCTGATAGTCCACAGATTACAGAATGCCACCAGATGTGCATCGGTAACTACTACTGGTCTTCCAGGGAACGATCAAAACGTAGACTCTTTGAGACATTACTCCCATGGAGGAATGTGCGCATGCTGACTGTTGTATTTAATCCCGAGCCAATTTCTGTGTTTCATCAACACTCTGATTGTTAACAGATTACAGAATGCCTCCAGATGTGCATCGGTAACTACTACTGGTCATCAAGGGAACGATCAAAGCGTAGACTGTTTGAGACATTCCTCCCATGGAGGAAAGTGCGCATGGTGACTGTTTTATTCAAAACCGATGCAATTTCTGTGTTTCATCAACACTCTGATAGTCCACAGATTACAGAATGCCTCCAGATGTGCTTTGGTAACTACTACTGGTCTTCCAGGGAAAGACCAAAGCGTAGACTGTTTGAGACATTACAACCATGGAGGGAAATGCGCATGGTGACTGTTGTATTCACTCCCGATGAAATTTCTGTGTTTCATCAACACTTTGAAGGTCCACAGATTACAGAATGCCTCCAGATGTGCATCGGAAACTACTACTGGTCTTCCAGGGAACGATCAAAGTTTAAACTGTTAGAGACATTACTCCCATGGAGGAAAGTGCTCATGGTGGGTGTTGTATTCAATCCCGATGCAATTTCTGTGTTTCATCAACACACTGATAGTCGTCACATTACGGAATGCCTCCAGATGTGCAATGGAAACTAACACTGGTCTTCCAGGGAACTATCAAAGCGTAGGCTGTTTGAGACATTACTAACATGGAGGAAAGGGCGGATGGTGACTGTTGTATTCAATCACGATGCAATTTCTGTGTTTCATCAACACTTTGAAGGTCCACAGTTTACAGATTGTCTACAGATGTGCATCGATAACTAGTACTGGTTTTCCAGGGAACGATGAAAACGTACACTCTTTGAGACATTACTCCCGTGGAGGAAAGTGCGCATGGGGACTGTTGTATTCAATCCCGATGCAATTTCTGTGTTTCATCAGCACTTTGAAAGTCCACAGATTACAGAATGCCTCCAGATGCTCATCGGAAACTACTTCTGGTCTTCCAGTGAAGGATCAAAGAATAGACTGTTTGAGACATTCCTCCCATGGGCGAAAGTGCGCATGGTTACTGTTGTATGCAATTTCTGTGTTTCATCAACACTCTGATCGTCCACAGGTTACAGAATGCCACCAGATGTGCATCGGAAACTACTACTGGTCTTCCAGGGAACCATCAAAGCGTAGACTGTTTGAGACATTACTCCCATCGAGGAAAGTGCGCATGCTGACTGTTGTATTTAATCCCGAGGCAATTTCTGTGATTCATCAACACTTTGATGGTCCACAGATTACAGATTGTCACCAGATGTGCATCGGAAACTACTACTGGTCTTCCTGGGAACGATCAAAACGTAGACTGTTTGAGAATCACTCTCATGGAGGAAAGTGCGGATGGTGACTGTTGTATTCACTCCCGATGAAATTTCTGTGTTTCATCAACAGTCTGATAGACCACAGATTACAGAATGCCTCCAGATGTGCATCGGAAACTACTACTAGTCTTCCAGGGAACGATCAAAGAGTAGACTCTTTGAGACATTACTCCCATGGAAATAGTGCGCATGCTGACTGTTGTATTCAATCCCGAGGCAATTTCTGTGTTTCATCAACACTTTGAAGGTCCACAGATTACAGATTGTCTCCAGATGTGCATCGGAAACTACTACTGGTCTTCCTGGGAGCGATCAAGGCGTAGACTGTTTGAGACATTACTAACATGGAGGAAAGTGCGCATGGTGGCTGTTGTATTCAATCCCGATGCAAATTCTGTGTTTCATCAACAGTGTGACAGTCCACAGATTACAGAATGCCTCCAGATGTGCATCGGAAACTACTTCTGGTCTTCCAGGGAACGATCAAAGCGTAGACTGTTTGAAACATTACTCCCATGCAGGAAAGTGCGCATGGTGACTGTTGTATTCAATTCCGATGAAATTTCTGTGTTTCATCATCACTCTGATAGTCCACAGGTTACAGATTGCCTCCAGATGTGCATCGGAAATTACTTCTGGTCTTCCAGGGTACGATCAAAGAATAGAATGTTTGAGACATTACTCCCATGGAGGAACGTGCGCATGTTGCCTGTTGTATTTAATCCCGATGCAATTTCTGTCTTTCATCAACAGTGTGACAGTCCACAGATTACAGAATGCCTCCAGATGTGCATCGGAAACTACTTCTGGTCTTCCAGGGAACGATCAAAGCGTAGACTGTTTAATAATTACTCCCATGGAGGAAAGTGCTCATGGTGACTGTTGTATTCAATCCCGATGCATTTTCTGTGTTTCATCAACACTCTGATAGGCCACAGATTACAGAATACCTCCAGATGAGTATCGGGAACTACTACTGGTCTTCCTGCGAACGATCAAAGCGTAGACTGTTAGAGACATTACTCCCATGGAGGGAAGTGCGCATGGTGACTGTCGTATTCACTCACGATGCATTATCTGTGTTTCATTAACACTCTGATAGTCCAGAGATCACAGAATGTCTCCAGATGTGAATCGGAAACTACTACTGGTCTTCCAGGGAACGATCAAAGCGTACACTCTTTGAGACATTACTCCCATGGAGAAAAGTGCGCAGTGGTGACTGTTGTATTCAATTCCTATGCAATTTCTGTGTTTCATGAACAGTCTGATAGTCCGCAGATTACAGAATGCCTCCAGATATGCATCGGAAACTACTACTGGACTTCTAGGGAACGATCAAAGCGTAGACTGTTTCAGACATTACTCCCATGGAGGAAAGTGCGCATGGTGAATGTTGTATTCAATACCGAGGCAATTTCTGTGTTTCATCAACACTTTGAAGGCCCACAGAATACAGAATGCCTCTAGATGTGCATCGGAAACTACTACTGGTCTTCCTGTTATCGATCAAGGCGTAGACTGTCTGAGACAATACTCCCATGGAGAAAAGTGCGCAAGGTGACTGTTGTATACAATTCCGATGAAATATCTGTGTTTCATCATCTCTCTGCTAGTCCACAAGTTACAGATTGCCTCCAGATCTGCATCGGAAACTACTTCTGGTCTTCCAGGGTACGATCAAAGAATAGACTGTTTGAGACATTACTCCCATGGAGGAAAGTGCGCATGGTGCCTGTTGTATTCAATCCCGATGCAATTTCTGTCTTTCATCAACAGTCTGATAGTCCACAGATTACAGAATGCCTCCAGATGTGCATCGGAAACTACTACTGGTCTTCCATTGAACGATCAAAGCGTAGACACTTTGAGGCATTACTCCCATGGAGAAAGTGCGCATGCTGACTGTTGTATTCAATCTCGAGGCAATTTCTGTGTTTCATCAACACTTTGAAGGTCCACAGATTACAGATTGTCTCCAGATGTGCATCGGAAACTACTACAGGTCTTCCTGGGAACGATCAAGGCGTAGACTGTTTGAGACATTACTAACATGGAGGAAAGTGCGCATGGTGGCTGTTGTATTCAATCCCGATGCAATTTCTGTGTTTCATCAACACACTGATAGTCCACACATTACAGAGTGCTCCGAGATGTGCATCGGAAACTACTACTGGTCTTCCAGGGAACGATCAAAGCGTAAACTGTTTGAGACATTTCTCCCATGGAGGAAAGTGCGCATGGTGACTGTTGTATTGAATCCTGATGCAATTTTTGTGTTTCATCAACACTCTGATAGTCCACACATTACAGAATGCCCTCAGATGTGCATCGGAAATTACTACTGGTCTTCCAGGGAACGATCAAAGCGTAATCGGTTTGAGACATTACTCCCATAGAGGAAAATGCGCATGATGACTGTTGTATTCAATACCGAGGCAATTTCTGTGTTTCATCAACACTTTGAAGGTCCACAGATTACAGAATGCCACCTGATGTGCATCGTAAACTACTTCTGGTCTTCCAGTTAACAATCAAAGCGTAGACTGTTTGAGACATCCCTCCCGTGGAGGAAAGTGCGAAAGGTGACTGTTGTATTAAATCCCGATGCAATTTCTGTGTTTCATCAACACTCTGATAGTCCACAGATTGCAGAATAAATCTAGATGTGCATCGGAAACTACCACTGGCCTTCCAGGGAACGACGAAAGCGTAGACTGTTTGAGACATTGTTTCCATGGAGGAAAGTGCGCATAGTGACTGTTGTATTCAATCCCGATGCAATTTCTGTGTTTCATCAACTCTCTGATAGTCCACGGATTACAGAATGCCTCCAGATGAGCATCGGTAACTACTACTGGTCTTCCAGGGAATGATCAAAGCGTAGACTCTTTGAGACATTACTCCCATGGAGGAATGTGCGCATGCTGACTGTTGTATTCAATCCCGAAGCAATTTCTGTGTTTCATCAACACTCTGATAGTCCACAGATTACAGAACGCCTCCAGATGTGCATCGGTAACTACTGCTGGTCTTCAAGGGAACGATCAAAGCGTAGACTGTTTGAGACATTACTCCCATCGAGGAAAGTGCGCATGCTGACTGTTGTATTTAATCCCGAGGCAATTTCTGTGATTCATCAACACTTTGAAGGTCCACAGATTACAGAACGCCTCCAGATGTGCATCGGTAACTACTACTGGTCTTCAAGGGAACGATCAGAGCGTAGACTGTTTGAGACATTAATCCCATGGAGGAAAGTGCGCATGGTGACTGTTGTATTCAATGCAGAGGCAATTTCTGTGTTTCATCAACACTCTGACGATCCAAAGATTACAGAATGCCTCCAGATGTGCATCGGTAACTACTACTGGTCTTCAAGGGATCTATCAAAGCGTAGACTGTTTGAGACATTACTCCCATGGAGGAAAGTGCGCATGGTGACTCTTGCATTCAATCCCGATGCAATTTATGTGTTTCATCAACACTCAGATAGTCCACAGAATACAGATTGTCTCCAGATGTGCATCGGAAATTACTACTGGTCTTCCTGGGAGCGATCAAGGCGTAGACTGTTTGAGACATTACTAACATGGAGGAAAGTGCGCATGGTGGCTGTTGTATTCAATCCCGATGCAATTTCTGTGTTTCATCAACAGTGTGACAGTCCACAGATTACAGAATGCCTCCAGATGTGCATCGGAAACTACTTCTGGTCTTCCAGGGAACGATCAAATAGTAGACTGTTTGAAACATTACTCCCATGCAGGAAAGTGCGCATGGTGACTGTTGTATTCAATCCCGATGCAATTTCTGTCTTTCATCATCACTCTGATAGTCCACAGGTTACAGATTGCCTCCAGATGTGCATCGGAAATTACTTCTGGTCTTCCAGGGTACGATCAAAGCGTAGACTGTTAGAGACATTACTCCCATGGAGGGAAGTGCGCATGGTGACTGTCGTATTCACTCACGATGCATTATCTGTGTTTCATTAACACTCTGATAGTCCACAGATTACAGAATGTCTCCAGATGTGAATCGGAAACCACTACTGGTCTTCCAGGGAACGATCAAAGCGTACACTGTTTGAGACATTACTCCCATGGAGAAAAGTGCGCAGTGGTGACTGTTGTATTCAATTCCTATGCAATTTCTGTGTTTCATCAACAGTCTGATAGTCCGCAGATTACAGAATGCCTCCAGATATGCATCGGAAACTACTACTGGACTTCTAGGGAACGATCAATACCGAGGCAATTTCTGTGTTCATCAACACTTTGAAGGTCCACAGAATACAGAATGCCTCCAGATGTGCATCGGAAACTACTACTGGTCTTCCTGTTATCGATCAAGGCGTAGACTGTCTGAGACAATACTCCCATGGAGGAAAGTGCGCATGGTGACTGTAGTAAACAATTCCGATGAAATATCTGTGTTTCATCATCTCTCTGCTAGTCCACAAGTTACAGATTGCCTCCAGATCTGCATCGGAAACTACTTCTGGTCTTCCAGGGTACGATCAAAGAATAGACTGTTTGAGACATTACTCCCATGGAGGAAAGTGCGCATGGTGCCTGTTGTATACAATCCCGATGCAATTTCTGTCTTTCATCAACAGTCTGATAGTCCACAGAGTACAGAATGCCTCCAGATGTGCATCGGAAACTACTACTGGTCTTCCATTGAACGATCAAATCGTAGACTCTTTGAGGCATTACTCCCATGGAGAAAGTGCGCATGCTGACTGTTGTATTCAATCTCGAAGCAATTTCTGTGTTTCATCAACACTTTGAAGGTCCACAGATTACAGATTGTCTCCAGATGTGCATCGGAAACTACTACTGGTCTTCCTGGGAACGATCAAGGCGTAGACTGTTTGAGACATTACTAACATGGAGGAAAGTGCGCAAGGTGGCTGTTGTATTCAATCCCGATGCAATTTCTGTGTTTCATCAACACTCTGATAGTCCACAGATTACAAAATGCCTAAAGATATGCATCGGAAAGTAACACTGTTCTTCCTGGGAACTATCAAAGCGTAGACTGTTTGAGACATTACTGACATGGAGGAAAGTGCGCATGGTGACTGTTGTATTCAATCCCGATGCAATTTCTGTGTTCCATTAACACACAGATAGTCCACACATTACAGAATGCTCCCAGATGTGCATCGAAAACTACTACTGGTCTTCCAGGGAACGATCAAAGCGTAAACTGTTTGAGACATTTCTCGCATGGAGGAAAGTGCGCATGGTGACTGTTGTATTGAATCCTGATGCAATTTTTGTGTTTCATCAACACTCTGATAGTCCACAGATTACAGAATGACACCAGAAGTGCATCGGAAACTACTACTTGTCTTCCAGGGAATGATCAAAGCGTTGACTGTTTGAGACATTACTCCCATGGAGGAAAGTGCGAATGCTGACTGTTGTTTTCAATCCCCCGGCAATTCCTGTATTTCATCAACACTTTGAAGGTCCACAGATTACAGAAAGCCCCCAGATTTGCATTGGAAAGTACTACTGGTCTTGCAGGGAACGATCAAAGCGTAGACTGTTTGAGACATTACTCCCATGGAGGAAAGTGCGCATGGTGACTGTTGTATTCAATCCCGATGCAATTTCTGTGTTTCATCAACACACTGATAGTCCACACATTACAGAATGCTCCGAGATGTGCATCGGAAACTACTACTGGTCTTCCAGGGAACGATCAAAGCGTAAACTGTTTGAGACATTTCTCCCATGGAGGAAAGTGCGCATGGTGACTGTTGTATTGAATCCTAATGCAATTTTTGTGTTTCATCAACACTCTGATAGTCCACACATTTCAGAATGCCTTCAGATGTGCATCGGAAATTACTACTGGTCTTCCAGGGAACGATCAAAGCGTAATCGGTTTGAGACATTACTCCCATAGAGGAAAATGCGCATGATGACTGTTGTATTCAATACCGAGGCAATTTCTGTGTTTCATCAACACTTTGAAGGTCCACAGATTACAGAATGCCACCTGATTTGCATCGTAAACTACTTCTGGTCTTCCAGTTAACAATCAAAGCGTAGACTGTTTGAGACATACCTCCCGTGGAGGAAAGTGCGAAAGGTGACTGTTGTATTAAATCCCGATGCAATTTCTGTGTTTCATCAACACTCTGATAGTCCACAGATTGCAGAATAAATCTAGATGTGCATCGGAAACTACCACTGGCCTTCCAGGGAACGACGAAAGCGTAGACTGTTTGAGACATTGTTTCCATGGAGGAAAGTGCGCATGGTGTCTGTTGAATTCAAACCCGATGCAATTTCTGTGTTTGATCAACACTCTGATAGTCCACGGATTACAGAATGCCTACAGATGAGCATCGGTAACTACTACTGGTCTTCCAGGGAACGATCAAAGCGTAGACTCTTTGAGACATTACTCCCATGGAGGGATGTGCGCATGCTGACTGTGGTATTCAATCCCGAAGCAATTTCTGTGTTTCATCAACACTCTGATAGTCCACAGATTACAGAACGCCTCCAGATGTGCATCGGTAACTACTGCTGGTCTTCAAGGGAACGATCAAAGCGTAGACTGTTTGAGACATTCCTCCCATTTAGGAAAGTGCGCATGGTGACTGTTTTATTCAAACCCGATGCAATTTCTGTGTTTCATCAACACTCTGATAGTCCACACATTACAGAATGCCTCCAGATGTAAATCGGTAACTACTACTGGTCTTCCAGCGAACGACCAAAGCCTAGACTGTTTGAGACATTACTGCCATGGAGGAAAGTGCGCAAGGTGACTGTTGTATTCAATCCCGATGCAATTTCTGTGTTTCATCAACACTCTGATAGTCCACAGATTACAGAATGCCTCCAGATGTGCATCGGAAACTAACACTGGTCTTCCTGGGAACTATCAAATCGTAGACAGTTTGAGACATTCCTCCCATGGAGGAAAGGGCACATGGTGACTCTTGTATTCAATCCCGATGCAATTTATGTGTTTCATCAACACTCAGATAGTCCACAGATTACAGAATGCCTCCAGATGTGCATCGGCAACTACTACTGGTCTTCCAGGGAATGATCAATTGTAGACTCTTAGAGACATTGCTCCCATGGAGGAATGTGCGCATGGTGCCTGTTGTATTCAAACCCGATGCTATTTTTGTGTTTCGTCACCACTCTGATAGTCCACAGATTACAGAATGCCTCCAGATGTGCATCGGATACTGTTACTGGTCTTCCAGGGAATGATCAAAGCGTAGACTGTTTGAGACATTACTCCCATGGAGGAAAGTGCGCATGGTGACGGTTGTATTCAATCCCGATGCAATTTCTATGTTTCTTCAACACTCTGATAGTCCACAGATTACAGAATGCCTCCAGATGTGCATCGGTAACTACTACTGGTCTTCAAGGGAACGATCAAAGCGTAGACTGTTTGAGACATTACTTCCATGGAGGAAAGTGCGCATGGTGACTCTGGTATTCAATCCCGATGCAATTTATGTGTTTCATCAACACTCAGATAGTCCACAGATTACAGAAAGCCTCCAGATGTGAATCGGAAACTACTACTGGTCTTCCAGGGAATGATCAGTGCGTAGACTGTTTGAGACATTACTCCCATGGAGGAAAGTGCGCATGGTGACTGTTGTATTCAATCCCGATGAAATTTTAGTGTTTCATCAACACTCTGATAGTCCACTGATTACAGAATGCCTGCAGATGTGCATCGGAAACTGTTACTGGTCTTCCAGGGAATGATCAAAGTGTAGACTGTTTGAGACATTACTCCCATGGAGGAATGTGCGCATGCTGACTGTTGTATTCAATCCAGAGGCAATTTCTGTGTTTCATCAACACTCTGATAGTCCACAGATTACAGAATGCCTCCAGATGTGCATCGGTAACTACTACTGGTCTTCAAGGGATCTATCAAAGCGTAGACTGTTTGAGACATTACTCCCATGGAGGAAAGTGCGCATGGTGACTCTTGTATTAAATCCCGATGCAATTTATGTGTTTCATCAACACTCAGATAGTCCACAGAATACAGAATGCCTCCAGATGTGAATCGGAAACTACTACTGGTCTTCCAGGGAATGATCTAAGCGTAGACTGTTTGAGACATTACTCCCATTGAGGAAAGTTCGTATGGTGACTGTTGTATTCAATCCCGATGCAATTTTAGTGTTTCATCAACACTCTGATAGTCCACTGATTACAGAATGCCTCCAGATGTGCATCGGAAACTACTACTGGCCTTCCAGGGAACGATCAAAGCGTAGACTGTTTGAGACATTGCTCCCATGGAGGAAAGTGCGCATGGTGACTGTTGTATTCAATCCCGATGCAATTTCTGTGTTTCATCAACACTCTGATAGTCCACAGATTACAGAATGCCTCCAGATGTGCATCGGAAACTAACACTGGTCTTCCTGGGAACTATCAAATCGTAGACTGTTTGAGACATTACTCCCATGGAGGAAAGGGCACATGGTGACTCTTGTATTCAATCCCGATGCAATTTATGTGTTTCATCAACACTCAGATAGTCCACAGATTACAGAATGCCTCCAGATGTGCATCGGAAACTACTACTGGTCTTCCAGGGAATGATCAAAGCGTAGACTGTTAGAGACATTGCTCCCATGGAGGAAAGTGCGCATGGTGCCTGTTGTATTCAAACCCGATGCAATTTGTGTGTTTCATCAACACTCTGATAGTCCACAGATTACATAATGCCTCCAGATGTGCATCGGTAACTACTACTGGTCTACAAGGGACCGATCAAAGCGGTGACTATTTGAGACATTACTCCCATGGAGGAAAGTGCGCATGGTGACTCTTGTATTCAATCCCGAGGCAATTTCTGTGTTTCATCAACACTTTGAAGGTCCACAGATTACAGAATGCCACCTGATGTGCATCGGAAACTACTTCTGGTCTTCCAGTTAACGATCAAAGCGTAGACTGTTTGAGACATACCTCCCGTGGAGGAAAGTGCGCAAGGTGACTGTTGTATTCAATCCCGATGCAATTTCTGTGTTTCATCAACACTCTGATAGTCCACAGATTACAGAATGGGTCCAGATGTGCATCGGAAACTATACTGGTCTTCCAGGGAATGATCAAAGCGTAGACTGTTTGAGAATTACTCCCATGGAGGAAAGTGGGCATGGTGACTGTTGTATTCAATCCCGATGCAATTTCTGTGTTCCATCAACACTTTGAAGGTCCACAGATTACAGAATGCCTCCAGATGTGCATCGGAAACTACCACTGGCCTTCCAGGGAACGATGAAAGCGTAGACTGTTTGAGACGTTGTTCACATGGAGGAAAGTGCGCTTGGTGACTGTTGTATTCAATCCCGATGCAATTTCTGTGTTTCATCAACACTCTGATAGTCCACAGATTACAGAATGCCTCCAGATGTGCATCGGTAACTACTACTGGTATTCCAGGGAACGATCAAAGCGTAGACTCTTTGAGACATGACTCCCATGGAGGAATGTGCGCACGCTGACTGTTGTATTCAATCCCGAGGCAATTTCTGTGTTTCATCAACACTCTGATAGTCCACAGATTACAGAACGCCTCCAGATGTGCATCGGTAACTACTACTGGTCTTCAAGGGAACGATCAAAGCGTAGACTGTTTGAGACATTCCTCCCATGGAGGAAAGTGCGCATGGTGACTGTTTTATACAAACCCGATGCAATTTCTGTGTTTCATCAACACTCTGATAGTCCACACATTACAGAATTCTTCCAGATGTGCATCGGTAACTACTACTGGTCTTCCAGGGAACGATCAAACCGTAGACTGTTTGAGACATTACTCCAATGGAGGAAAGTGCGCATGGTGACTGTTGTATTCAATCCCGATGCAATTTCTGTGTTTCATCAACACTCTGATAGTCGTCAGATTACAGAATGCCTCCAGATGTGCATCGGGAACTAACACTGGTCTTCCAGGGAACTATCAAAGCGTAGACTGTTTGAGAATTACTCCCATGGAGGAAAGTGGGCATGGTGACTGTTGTATTCAATCCCGATGCAATTTCTGTGTTCCATCAACACTTTGAAGGTCCACAGATTACAGAATGCCTCCAGATGTGCATCGGAAACTACCACTGGCCTTCCAGGGAACGATGAAAGCGTAGACTGTTTGAGACGTTGTTCACATGGAGGAAAGTGCGCTTGGTGACTGTTGTATTCAATCCCGATGCAATTTCTGTGTTTCATCAACACTCTGATAGTCCACAGATTACAGAATGCCTCCAGATGTGCATCGGAAACTAACACTGGTCTTCCTGGGAACTATCAAATCGTAGACTGTTTGAGACATTACTCCCATGGAGGAAAGGGCACATGGTGACTCTTGTATTCAATCCCGATGCAATTTATGTGTTTCATCAACACTCAGATAGTCCACAGATTACAGAATGCCTCCAGATGTGCATCGGAAACTACTACTGGTCTTCCAGGGAATGATCAAAGCGTAGACTGTTAGAGACATTGCTCCCATGGAGGAAAGTGCGCATGGTGCCTGTTGTATTCAAACCCGATGCAATTTGTGTGTTTCATCAACACTCTGATAGTCCACAGATTACATAATGCCTCCAGATGTGCATCGGTAACTACTACTGGTCTACAAGGGACCGATCAAAGCGGTGACTATTTGAGACATTACTCCCATGGAGGAAAGTGCGCATGGTGACTCTTGTATTCAATCCCGAGGCAATTTCTGTGTTTCATCAACACTTTGAAGGTCCACAGATTACAGAATGCCACCTGATGTGCATCGGAAACTACTTCTGGTCTTCCAGTTAACGATCAAAGCGTAGACTGTTTGAGACATACCTCCCGTGGAGGAAAGTGCGCAAGGTGACTGTTGTATTCAATCCCGATGCAATTTCTGTGTTTCATCAACACTCTGATAGTCCACAGATTACAGAATGGGTCCAGATGTGCATCGGAAACTATACTGGTCTTCCAGGGAATGATCAAAGCGTAGACTGTTTGAGAATTACTCCCATGGAGGAAAGTGGGCATGGTGACTGTTGTATTCAATCCCGATGCAATTTCTGTGTTCCATCAACACTTTGAAGGTCCACAGATTACAGAATGCCTCCAGATGTGCATCGGAAACTACCACTGGCCTTCCAGGGAACGATGAAAGCGTAGACTGTTTGAGACGTTGTTCACATGGAGGAAAGTGCGCTTGGTGACTGTTGTATTCAATCCCGATGCAATTTCTGTGTTTCATCAACACTCTGATAGTCCACAGATTACAGAATGCCTCCAGATGTGCATCGGTAACTACTACTGGTATTCCAGGGAACGATCAAAGCGTAGACTCTTTGAGACATGACTCCCATGGAGGAATGTGCGCACGCTGACTGTTGTATTCAATCCCGAGGCAATTTCTGTGTTTCATCAACACTCTGATAGTCCACAGATTACAGAACGCCTCCAGATGTGCATCGGTAACTACTACTGGTCTTCAAGGGAACGATCAAAGCGTAGACTGTTTGAGACATTCCTCCCATGGAGGAAAGTGCGCATGGTGACTGTTTTATACAAACCCGATGCAATTTCTGTGTTTCATCAACACTCTGATAGTCCACACATTACAGAATTCTTCCAGATGTGCATCGGTAACTACTACTGGTCTTCCAGGGAACGATCAAACCGTAGACTGTTTGAGACATTACTCCAATGGAGGAAAGTGCGCATGGTGACTGTTGTATTCAATCCCGATGCAATTTCTGTGTTTCATCAACACTCTGATAGTCGTCAGATTACAGAATGCCTCCAGATGTGCATCGGGAACTAACACTGGTCTTCCAGGGAACTATCAAAGCGTAGACTGTTTGAGACATTACTCCCATGGAGGGAAGTGCGCATGGTTACTGTTGTATTCACTCCCGATGAAATTTCTGTGTTTCTTTAACACTTTGAAGGTCCACAGATTACAGAATGCCTCCAGATGTGGATCGGAAACTACTACTCGTCTTCCATGGAACGATCAAAGTGTAAACTCTTAGAGACATTACTCCCATGGAGGAAAGTGCGCATGGTGGCTGTTGTATTCAATCCCGAGGCCATTTCTGTGTTTCATCAACACTCTGATAGTCGTCAGATTACAGAATGCCTCCAGATGTGCATCGGAAACTAACACTGGTCTTCCAGGGAACTATCAAAGCGTAGACTGTTTGAGACATTACTAACATGGAGGAAAGGGCGGATGGTGACTGTTGTATTCAATCCCGATGCAATTTTAGTGTGTCATCAACACTCTGATAGTCCACTGATTACAGAATGCCTCCAGATGTGCATCGGAAACTACTACTGGCCTTCCAGGGAACGTTCAAAGCGTAGACTCTTTGAGACATTGCTCCCATGGAGGAAAGTGCGCATGGTGACTGTTGTATTCAATCCCGATGCAATTTCTGTGTTTCATCAACACTCTTATAGTCCACAGATTACAGAATGCCTCCATATGTGCATCGGTAACTACTACTGGTCTTCAAGGGAACGATCAAAGCGTAGACTGTATGAGACATTACTCCCATGGAGGAAAGTGCGCATGGTGACTCTTGTATTCAATCCCGATGCAATTTATGTGTTTCATCAACACTCATATATTCCACAGATTACAGAATGCCTCCAGATGTGAATCGGAAACTACTACTGGTCTTCCAGGGAATGATCAAAGCGTAGACTGTTTGAGACATTACTCCCATGGAGGAAAGTGCGCATGGTGACTGTTGTATTCGATCCCGATGCAGTTTTAGTGTTTCATCAACACTCTGATAGTCCACTGATTACAGAATGCCTCCAGATGTGCATCGGAAACTACTACTGGTCTTCCAGGGAACGATGACAGCGTAGACTCTTTGAGACATTACTCCCATGGAGGAATGTGCACATGCTGACTGTGGTATTCAATCCCGAAGCAATTTCTGTGTTTCATCAACACTCTGATAGTCCACAGATTACAGAACGCCTCCAGATGTGCGTCGGTAACTACTGCTGGTCTTCAAGGGAACGATCAAAGCGTAGACTGTTTGAGACATTCCTCCCATGGAGGAAAGTGCGCATGGTGACTGTTTTATTCAAACCCGATGCAATTTCTGTGTTTCATCAACACTCTGATAGTCCACACATTACAGAATGCCTCCAGATGTAAATCGGTAACTACTACTGGTCTTCCAGGGAACGACCAAAGCCTAGACTGTTTGAGACATTACTGCCATGGAGGAAAGTGCGCAAGGTGACTGTTGTATTCAATCCCGATGCAATTTCTGTGTTTCATCAACACTCTGATAGTCCACAGATTACAGAATGCCTCCAGATGTGCATCGGAAACTAACACTGGTCTTCCTGGGAACTATCAAATCGTAGACAGTTTGAGACATTCCTCCCATGGAGGAAAGGGCACATGGTGACTCTTGTATTCAATCCCGATGCAATTTATGTGTTTCATCAACACTCAGATAGTCCACAGATTACAGAATGCCTCCAGATGTGCATCGGCAACTACTACTGGTCTTCCAGGGAATGATCAATTGTAGACTCTTAGAGACATTGCTCCCATGGAGGAAAGTGCGCATGGTGCCTGTTGTATTCAAACCCGATGCTATTTTTGTGTTTCGTCACCACTCTGATAGTCCACAGATTACAGAATGCCTCCAGATGTGCATCGGATACTGTTACTGGTCTTCCAGGGAATGATCAAAGTGTAGACTGTTTGACACATTACTCCCATGGAGGAAAGTGCGCATGGTGACGGTTGTATTCAATCCCGATGCAATTTCTATGTTTCATCAACACTCTGATAGTCCACAGATTACAGAATGCCTCCAGATGTGCATCGGTAACTACTACTGGTCTTCAAGGGAACGATCAAAGCGTAGACTGTTTGAGACATTACTTCCATGGAGGAAAGTGCGCATGGTGACTCTGGTATTCAATCCCGATGCAATTTATGTGTTTCATCAACACTCAGATAGTCCACAGATTACAGAATGCCTCCAGATGTGAATCGGAAACTACTACTGGTCATCCAGGGAATGATCAGTGCGTAGACTGTTTGAGACATTACTCCCATGGAGGAAAGTGCGCATGGTGACTGTTGTATTCAATCCCGATGAAACTTTAGTGTTTCATCAACACTCTGATAGTCCACTGATTACAGAATGCCTGCAGATGTGCATCGGAAACTGGTACTGGTCTTCCAGGGAATGATCAAAGTGTAGACTGTTTGAGACATTACTCCCATGGAGGAATGTGCGCATGCTGACTGTTGTATTCAATCCAGAGGCAATTTCTGTGTTTCATCAACACTCTGATAGTCCACAGATTACAGAATGCCTCCAGATGTGCATCGGTAACTACTACTGGTCTTCAAGGGATCTATCAAAGCGTAGACTGTTTGAGACATTACTCCCATGGAGGAAAGTGCGCATGGTGACTCTTGTATTCAATCCCGATGCAATTTCTGTGTTTCATCAACACTCTGATAGTCCACAGATTACAGAATGCCTCCAGATGTGCATCGGAAACTAACACTGGTCTTCCTGGGAACTATCAAATCGTAGACTGTTTGAGACATTACTCCCATGGAGGAAAGGGCACATGGTGACTCTTGTATTCAATCCCGATGCAATTTATGTGTTTCATCAACAACTCAGATAGTCCACAGATTACAGAATGCCTCCAGATGTGCATCGGAAACTACTACTGGTCTTCCAGGGAATGATCAAAGCGTAGACTGTTAGAGACATTGCTCCCATAGAGGAAAGTGCGCATGGTGCCTGTTGTATTCAAACCCGATGCAATTTGTGTGTTTCATCAACACTCTGATAGTACACAGATTACATAATGCCTCCAGATGTGCATCGGTAACTACTACTGGTCTACAAGGGACCGATCAAAGCGATGACTATTTGAGACATTACTCCCATGGAGGAAAGTGCGCATGGTGACTCTTGTATTCAATCCCGAGGCAATTTCTGTGTTTCATCAACACTTTGAAGGTCCACAGATTACAGAATGCCACCTGATGTGCATCGGAAACTACTTCTGGTCTTCCAGTTAACGATCAAAGCGTAGACTGTTTGAGACATACCTCCCGTGGAGGAAAGTGCGCAAGGTGACTGTTGTATTCAATCCCGATGCAATTTCTGTGTTTCATCAACACTCTGATAGTCCACAGATTACAGAATGGTTCCAGATGTGCATCGGAAACTATACTGGTCTTCCAGGGAATGATCAAAGCGTAGACTGTTTGAGAATTACTCCCATGGAGGAAAGTGGGCATGGTGACTGTTGTATTCAATCCCGATGCAATTTCTGTGTTCCATCAACACTTTGAAGGTCCACAGATTACAGAATGCCTCCAGATGTGCATCGGAAACTACCACTGGCCTTCCAGGGAACGATGAAAGCGTAGACTGTTTGAGACGTTGTTCACATGGAGGAAAGTGCGCTTGGTGACTGTTGTATTCAATCCCGATGCAATTTCTGTGTTTCATCAACACTCTGATAGTCCACAGATTACAGAATGCCTCCAGATGTGCATCGGTAACTACTACTGGTATTCCAGGGAACGATCAAAGCGTAGACTCTTTGAGACATGACTCCCATGGAGGAATGTGCGCACGCTGACTGTTGTATTCAATCCCGAGGCAATTTCTGTGTTTCATCAACACTCTGATAGTCCACAGATTACAGAACGCCTCCAGATGTGCATCGGTAACTACTACTGGTCTTCAAGGGAACGATCAAAGCGTAGACTGTTTGAGACATTCCTCCCATGGAGGAAAGTGCGCATGGTGACTGTTTTATACAAACCCGATGCAATTTCTGTGTTTCATCAACACTTTGATAGTCCACACATTACAGAATTCTTCCAGATGTGCATCGGTAACTACTACTGGTCTTCCAGGGAACGATCAAACCGTAGACTGTTTGAGACATTACTCCAATGGAGGAAAGTGCGCATGGTGACTGTTGTATTCAATCCCGATGCAATTTCTGTGTCTCAACAACACTCTGATAGTCGTCAGATTACAGAATGCCTCCAGATGTGCATCGGAAACTAACACTGGTCTTCCAGGGAACTATCAAAGCGTAGACTGTTTGAGACATTACTCCCATGGAGGGAAGTGCGCATGGTTACTGTTGTATTCACTCCCGATGAAATTTCTGTGTTTCTTTAACACTTTGAAGGTCCACAGATTACAGAATGCCTCCAGATGTGGATCGGAAACTACTACTCGTCTTCCATGGAACGATCAAAGTGTAAACTCTTAGAGACATTACTCCCATGGAGGAGAGTGCGCATGGTGGCTGTTGTATTCAATCCCGAGGCCATTTCTGTGTTTCATCAACACTCTGATAGTCGTCAGATTACAGAATGCCTCCAGATGTGCATCGGAAACTAACACTGGTCTTCCAGGGAACTATCAAAGCGTAGACTGTTTGAGACATTACTAACATGGAGGAAAGGGCGGATGGTGACTGTTGTATTCAATCCCGATGCAATTTTAGTGTGTCATCAACACTCTGATAGTCCACTGATTACAGAATGCCTCCAGATGTGCATCGGAAACTACTACTGGCCTTCCAGGGAACGTTCAAAGCGTAGACTCTTTGAGACATTGCTCCCATGGAGGAAAGTGCGCATGGTGACTGTTGTATTCAATCCCGATGCAATTTCTGTGTTTCATCAACACTCTGATAGTCCACAGATTACAGAATGCCTCCATATGTGCATCGGTAACTACTACTGGTCTTCAAGGGAACGATCAAAGCGTAGACTGTATGAGACATTACTCCCATGGAGGAAAGTGCGCATGGTGACTCTTGTATTCAATCCCGATGCAATTTATGTGTTTCATCAACACTCATATATTCCACAGATTACAGAATGCCTCCAGATGTGAATCGGAAACTACTACTGGTCTTCCAGGGAATGATCAAAGCGTAGACTGTTTGAGACATTACTCCCATGGAGGAAAGTGCGCATGGTGACTGTTGTATTCGATCCCGATGCAGTTTTAGTGTTTCATCAACACTCTGATAGTCCACTGATTACAGAATGCCTCCAGATGTGCATCGGAAACTACTACTGGTCTTCCAGGGAACGATGACAGCGTAGACTCTTTGAGACATTACTCCCATGGAGGAATGTGCACATGCTGACTGTTGTATTCAATCCCGATGCAATTTTAGTGTGTCATCAACACTCTGATAGTCCACTGATTACAGAATGCCTCCAGATGTGCATCGGAAACTACTACTGGCCTTCCAGGGAACGTTCAAAGCGTAGACTCTTTGAGACATTGCTCCCATGGAGGAAAGTGCGCATGGTGACTGTTGTATTCAATCCCGATGCAATTTCTGTGTTTCATCAACACTCTGATAGTCCACAGATTACAGAATGCCACCAGATGTGCATCGGAAACTACTACTGGCCTTCCAGTGAACGATCAAAGCGTAGACTGTTTGAGACATTGCTCCCATGGAGGAAAGTGAGCATGGTGACTGTTGTATTCAATCCCGATGCAAATTCTGTGTTTCATCAACACTCTGATAGTCCACAGATTACAGAATGCCACCAGACGTGCATCGGAAGCAACTACTGGTCTTCCAGGTAACGATCAAAGCGTACACTGTTTGAGACATTACTCTAATGGATTAAAGTGCGCATGGTGCCTGTTGTATTCAATCCCGATGCAATTTCTGTGTTTCATCAACACTCTGATCGTCCACAGGTTACAGAATGCCACCAGACGTGCATCGGAAACTACTACTGGTCTCCCAGGGAACCATCAAAGCGTAGATTGTTTGAGACATTATTCCCATGGAGGAAAGTGCGCATGCTGACTGTTGTATTCAATACCGAGGCAATTTCTGTGTTTCATCAACACTTTGAAGGTCCACAGATTACAGAATGCCACCTGATGTGCATCGTAAACTACTTCTGGTCTTCCAGTTAACAATCAAAGCGTAGACTGTTTGAGACATACCTCCCGTGGAGGAAAGTGCGCAAGGTGACTGTTGTATTCAATCCCGATGCAATTTCTGTGTTTCATCAACACTGTGATAGTCCACAGATTGCAGAATAAATCCAGATGTGCATCGGAAACTACTACTGGTCTTCCTGGGAACGATCAAAGCGTAGACTGTTTGAGACATTAGTCCCATGGAGGGAAGTGCGCATGGTTACTGTTGTATTCACTTTCGATGAAATTTCTGTGTTTCATCAACACTTTGAAGGTCCACAATATTACAGAATGCCTCCAGAGGTGCATCGGAAACTACTACTCGTCTTCAATGGAACGATCAAAGTGTAAACTCTTAGAGACATTACTCCCATGGAGGGAAGTGCGCATGGTGGCTGTTGTATTCAATCCCGAGGCCATTTCTGTGTTTCATCAACACTCTGATAGTCGTCAGATTACAGAATGCCTCCAGATGTGCATCGGAAACTAACACTGGTCTTCCAGGGAACTATCAAAGCGTAGACTGTTATGACATTACTAACATGGAGGAAAGGGCGGATGGTGACTGTTGTATTCACTCCCGATGCAATTTTAGTGTGTCATCAACACTCTGATAGTCCACTGATTACAGAATGCCTCCAGATGTGCATCGGAAACTACTACTGGCCTTCCAGGGAACGTTCAAAGCGTAGACTCTTTGAGACATTGCTCCCATGGAGGAAAGTGCGCATGGTGACTGTTGTATTCAATCCCGATGCAATTTCTGTGTTTCATCAACACTCTGATAGTCCACAGATTACAGAATGCCTCCATATGTGCATCGGTAAGTACTACTTGTCTTCAAGGGAACGATAAAAGCGTACACCGTTTGAGACATTACTCCCATGGAGGAAAGTGCGCATGGTGACTCTTTTATTCAATCCCGATGCAATTTATGTGTTTCATCAACACTCAGATATTCCACAGATTACAGAATGCCTTTAGATGTGAATCGGAAACTACTACTGGTCTTCCAGGCAATGATCAAAGCGTAGACTGTTTGAGACATTACTCCCATGGAGGAAAGTGCGCATGGTGACTGTTGTATTCGATCCCGATGCAGTTTTAGTGTTTCATCAACACTCTGATAGTCCACTGCTTACAGAATGCCTCCAGATGTGCATCGGAAACTACTACTGGTCTTCCAGGGAACGATGACAGCGTAGACTCTTTGAGTCATTACTCCCATGGAGGAATGTGCGCATTCTGACTGTTGTATTCAATCCCGATGAATTTTAGTGTTTCATCAACACTCTGATAGTCCACTGATTACAGGATGTCTCCAGATGTGCATCGGAAACTACTACTGGCCTTCCAGGGAACGATCAAAGCGTAGACTGTTTGAGACAATGCTCCCATGGAGGAAAGTGAGCATGGTGACTTTTGTATTCAATCCCGATGCAATTTCTGTGTTTCATAACACTCTGATAGTCCACAGATTACAGAATGCCACCAGACGTGCATCGGATGCAACTACTGGTCTTCCAGGTAACGATCAAAGCGTACACTGTTTGAGACATTACTCTAATGGATTAAAGTGCGCATGGTGACTGTTGTATTCAATCCCGATGCAATTTCTGTGTTTCATCAACACTCTGATCGTCCACAGGTTACAGAATGCCACCAGACGTGCATCGGAAACTACTACTGGTCTCCCAGGGAACCATCAAAGCGTAGGCTGTTTGAGACATTATTCCCATGGAGGAAAGTGCGCATGCTGACTGTTGTATTCAATACCGAGGCAATTTCTGTGTTTCATCAACACTTTGAAGGTCCACAGATTGCAGAATGCCACCTGATGTGCATCGTAAACTACTTCTGGTCTTCCAGTTAACAATCAAAGCGTAGACTGTTTGAGACATACCTCCCGTGGAGGAAAGTGCGCAAGGTGACTTTTGTATTCAATCCCGATGCAATTTCTGTGTTTGATCAACACCCTGATAGTCCACAGATTACAGAATGGGTCCAGATGTGCATCGGAAACTATACTGGTCTTCCAGGGAATGATCAAAGCGTAGACTGTTTGAGAATTACTCCCATTGAGGAAAGTGGGCATGGTGACTGTTGTATTCAATCCCGATGCAATTTCTGTGTTCCATCAACACTTTGAAGGTCCACAGATTACAGAATGGCTCCAGATGTGCATCGGAAACTACCACTGGCCTTCCAGGGAACGATGAAAGCGTAGACTGTTTGAGACATTGTTCACATGGAGGAGAGTGCGCATGGTGACTGTTGTATTCAATCCCGATGCAATTTCTGTGTTTCATCAACACTCTGATAGTCAACAGATTACAGAAGGCCTCCAGATGTGCATCGGTAACTACTACTGGTATTCCAGGGAACGATCAAAGCGTAGACTCTTTGAGACATTACTCCCATGGAGGAATGTGCGCATGCTGACTGTTGTATTCAATCCCGAGGGAATTTCTGTGTTTCATCAACACTCTGATAGTCCACAGATTACAGAACGCCTCCAGATGTGCATCGGTAACTACTACTGGTCTTCAAGGGAAAGATCAAAGCGTAGACTCTTTGAGACATTCCTCCCATGGAGGAAAGTGCGCATGGTGACTGTTTTATTCAAACCCGATGCAATTTCTGTGTTTCATCAACACTCTGATAGTCCACACATTACAGAATGCCTCCAGATGTGCATCGGTAACTACTACTGGTCTTCCAGGGAACGACCAAAGCGTAGACTGTTTGAGACATTACTCCAATGGAGGAAAGTGTTCATGGTGACTGTTGTATTCAATCCCGATGCAATTTCTGTGTTTCATCAACACTCTGATAGTCCACAGATTACAGAATGCCTCCAGATGTACATCGGAAGCTACTACTGGTCTTCCAGGGAACGATCAAAGCGTAAACTCTTTGAGACATTACTCACATGGAGGAAAGTGCCCATGGAGACTGTTGTATTCAATCCCGATGCATTTTCTGTGTTTCATCAACACTGTGATAGTCCACAGATTGCAGAATAAATCCAGATGTGCATCGGAAACTACTACTGGTCTTCCTGGGAACGATCAAAGCGTAGACTGTTTGAGACATTACTCCCATGGAGGGAAGTGCGCATGGTTACTGTTGTATTCACTCCCGATGAAATTTCTGTGTTTCATCAACATTTTGAAGGTCCACAGATTATAGAATGCCTCCAGATGTGCATCGGAAACTACTACTCGTCTTCCATGGAACGATCAAAGTGTAAACTCTTAGAGACATTACTCCCATGGAGGAAAGTGCGCATGGTGGCTGTTGTATTCAATCCCGAGGCCATTTCTGTGTTTCATCAACACTCTGATAGTCGTCAGATTACAGAATGCCTCCAGATGTGCTTCGGAAACTAACACTGGTCTTCCAGGGAATGATCAAAGCGTAGACTGTTAGAGACATTACTCCCATGGGGGAAAGTGCGCATGGTGCCTGTTGTATTCAAACCCGATGCAATTTGTGTGTTTCATCAACACTCTGATAGTCCACAGATTACATAATGCCTCCAGATGTGCATCGGTAACTACTACTAATCTACAAGGGACCGATCAAAGCGTAGACTCTTTGAGACATTACTCCCATGGAGGAAAGTGCGCATGGTGACTGTTGTCTTCAATCCCGATGCAATTTCTGTGTTTCATCAGCACTCTGATAGTCCACAGATTACAGAATGCCTCCATATGTGCATCGGTAACTACTACTGGTCTTCAAGGGAACGATCAAAGTGTAGACTGTTTGAGACATTACTCCCATGGAGGAAAGTGCGCATGGTGACTCTTGTATTCAATCCCGATGCAATTTATGTGTTTCATCAACACTCAGATATTCCACAGATTACAGAATGCCTCCAGATGTGAATCAGAAACTACTACTGGTCTTCCAGGGAATGATCAAAGCGTAGACTGTTTGAGACATTACTCCCATGGAGGAAAGTGCGCATGGTGACTGTTGTATTCGATCCCGATGCAGTTTTAGTGTTTCATCAACACTCTGATAGTCCACTGATTACAGAATGCCTCCAGATGTGCATCGGAAATTACTACTGGCCTTCCAGGGAACGATCAAAGCGTAGACTGTTTGAGACATTGCTCCCATGGAGGAAAGTGCGCATGGTGACTGTTGTATTCAATCCCGATGCAATTTCTGTGTTTCATCAACACTCTGATAGTCCACAGATTACAGAATGCCTCCAGGTGTGCATCGGTAACAACTACTGGTCTTCAAGGAAACGATCAAATCGTAGACTGTTTGAGACATTACTCCCATGGAGGAAAGTGCGCATGGTGACTCTTGTATTCAATCCCGATGCAATTTTAGTGTTTCATCAACACTCTGATAGTACACTGATTACAGAATGCCTCCAGATGTGCATCGGAAACTACTACTGGCCTTCCAGGGAACGATCAAAGCGTAGACTGTTTGAGACATTGCTCCCATGGAGGAAAGTGCGCATTGTGACTGTTGTATTCAATCCCGATGCAATTTCTGTGTTTCATCAACACTCTGATAGTCCACAGATTACAGAATGCCTCCAGATGTGCATCGGTAACTACTACTGGTCTTCAAGGGAACGAACAAAGCGTAGGCTGTCTGAGACATTCCTCCCATGGAGGAAAGTGCGCATGGTGACTCTTGTATTCAATCCCGATGCAATTTCTGTGTTTCATCAAAACCCTGATAGTCCACAGATTACAGAATGCCTCCAGATGTGCACCGGAAACTACTACTGGTCTTCCAGGGAATGATCAAAGCGTAGACTGTTAGAGACGTTACTCCCATGGAGGAAAGTGCGCATGGTGACTGTTTTATTCAAACCCGATGCAATTTCTGTGTTTCATCAACACTCTGATAGTCCACAGATTACAGAATGCCTCCAGATGTGCATAGGAAACTAACACTGGTCTTCCTGGGAACTATCAAATCGTAGGCCGTTTGAGACATTAATCCCATGGAGGAAAGGGCACATGGTGACTCTTGTATTCAATCCCGACGCAATTTATGTGTTTCATCAACACTCAGATGGTCCACAGATTACAGAATGCCTCCAGATGTGCATCGGAAACTACTACTGGTCTTCTAGGGAATGATCAAAGCTTAGACTGTTAGAGACATTGCTCCCATGGAGGAAAGTGCGCATGGTGCCTGTTGTATTCAAACCCGATGCAATTTGTGTGTTTCATCAACACTCTGATAGTCCACAGATTACAGAATGCCTCCAGATGTGCATCGGTAACTACTACTGGTCTTCAAGGGACCGATCAAAGCGTTGACTGTTTGAGACATTACTCCCATGGAGGAAAGTGCGCATGCTGACTGTTGTATTCAATCCTGAGGCAATTTCTGTGTTTCAACAACACTTTAAAGGTCCACAGATTACAGATTGTCTCCAGATGTGCATCGGAAACTACTACTGGTCTTCCTGGGAACGATCCAAACGTAGACTGTTTGAGAATTACTCTCATGGAGGAAGTGCGAATAGTGACTGTTGTATTCACTCCCGATGCAAATTTCTGTGTTTCATCAACAGTCTGATAGTCCACAGATTACAGAATGCCTCCAGATGTGCATCGAAATCTACTACTGGTCTTCCAGGGAACGATCAAAGCGTAGACTGTTTGAGACATTACTCCCATGGAGGAAAGTGCGCATGGTGACTGTTTTATTCAAACCCGATCAATTTCTGTGTTTCATCAACACTCTGATAGTCCACAGATTACAGAATGCCTAAAGATGTGCATCGGTAACTACTACTGGTCTTCCAGGGAACAATCAAAGCGTATACTCTTTGAGACATTACTCCCATGGAGGAAAGAGCGCATGCTGACTGTTGTATTCAATCCCGAGGCAATTTCTGTGTTTCATCAACACTTTGAAAGTCCACAGATTACAGATTGTCTCCAGATGTGCATCGGAAACTACTACTGGTCTTAATGGGAACGATCAAAACGTAAACTCTTTGAGACATTACTCTCATGGAGGAAAGTTCGCATGGTGACTGTTATATTTAGTCCCGATGCAATTTCTGTGTTTCATCAACAATCGGATAGTCCACAGATTACAGAATGCCTCCAGATGTGCATCGGAAACTACTACTGGTCTTCCAGGGACCGATCAAAGGGCGGACTGTTAGAGACATTACTCCCATGGAGGAAAGTGCGCATTGTGGCCGTTGTATTCAATCCCGATGCAATTTCTATGTTTCATCAACACTCTGATAGTCCACAGATTACAGAATGGCTCCAGATGTGCATCGGAAGCTAACACTGGTTTCCAGGGAATGATCAAAGCGTAGACTGTTTGAAACAATACTAACATGGAGGAAAGTGCGCATGGTGACTGTTGTATTCAAGCCCGATGGAATATCTGTGTTTCATCAACAGTCTGATAGTCCACAGATCACAGACTGCCTTCAGATGTGCATCGGAAACTACTACTGGACTTCTAGGGAACGATTAAGGAGTAGACTGTTTGAGACATTACTCCCTTGGAGGAAAGTGCGCATGGCTACTATTGTATTCAGTCCCGATGCAATTTCTATGTTTCATCAACAATCTGATAGTCCACAGATTACAGAATTCCTCCAGATGTGCATCGGAAACTACTACTGGCCTCCCAGGGACCGATCAAAGGGTAGACTGTTATAGACATTACTCCCATGGAGGGAAGTGCGCATTGTATCTGTTGTATTCAATCCCGATGCAATATCTGTGTGTCATCAATACTCTGATAGTCCATAGATTACAGAATGCCTCCAGATGTGCATCGGAAACTAACACTGGTCTTCCAGGGAATGATCAAAGCGTATACTGTTTGAGACATTACTAACATGGAGGAAAGTACGAATGGTGACTGTTGCATTCAATCCCGATGCAATTTCTGTGTTTCATCAACACTCTGATAGTCCACAGATTACAGAATGCCTCCAGATGTGCATCGGAAACTACTACTGGTCTTCCTGGGAACGATCAAAACGTAGACTGTTTGAGAATTACTCTCATGGAGGAAAGGGCGGATGGTGACTGTTGTATTCACTCCCGATGCAACTTCTGTGTTTCATCAACAGTCTTATAGTCCACAGATTACAGATTGCCTCCATATGTGCATCGGAAACTACTACTGGTCTACAAGGGAACGATCAAAGCGTAGCCTGTTTGAGACATTACTAACATGGAGGAAAGTGTGCATGGTGACTGTTGTATTCAATCCCGATGCAATTTCTGTGTTTCATCAACACTCTGATAGTCCACAGATTACAGAATGCCTCCAAATGAGCATCGGAAACTAACACTGGTCTTCCAGGGTACTATCAAAGCGTAGACTGTTTGAGACATTACTAACATGGAGGAAAGTGCGGATGGTGACTGTTGTATACAGTCCCTATGCAATTTCTGTGTTTCATCAACACTTTGAAGGTCCACAGATGACAGAATGCCACCAGATGTGCATCGGAAACTACTACTGGCCATCCAGGGAACGATCAAAGCGTAGACTGTGTGAGACATTGCTCCCATGGAGGAAAGTGAGCATGGTTACTGTTGTATTCAATCCCGATGTAATTTATGTGTTTCATCAACACTCAGATAGTCCACAGATTACAGAATGCCTCCAGATGTGCATCGGAAACTACTACTGGTCTTCCAGAGAACGATAAAAACGTAAACACTTTGAGACATTACTCCAATGGTGGAAAGTTCGCATGGTGACTGTTGTAATCAATCCCGATGCAATATTAGTGTTTCATCAACACTCTGATAGTCGACAGATTACAGAATTCCTCCAGATGTGCATCGGAAACTACTACTGGTCATCAGGGACCGATCAAAGCGTAGACTGTTTGAGACATTGCTCCCATGGAGGGAAGGGCACATGGTGACTCTTGTATTCAAACCAAATGCAATTTATGTGTTTCATCAAAACTCAGATAGTCCACAGATTATAAAATGCCTCCAGATGTGCATCGGAAACTACTACTGGTCATCATGGGAATGATCAAAGCGTATACTGTTAGAGACATCACTCCCATGGAGGAAAGTGCGCATGGTGACTGTGTTATTCAAACCCGATGCAATTTCTGTGTTTCATCAACACTCTGATAGTCCACAGATTACAGAATGCCTCCAGATGTGCATCGGAAACTACTACTGGTCTTCCTGGGAACGATGAAAACGTAGACTGTTTGAGAATTACTCTCATGGAGGAAAGTGCCGATGGTGACTGTTGTATTTACTCCCGATGCAATATCTGTGTTTCATCAACAGTCTGATAGTGCACAGATTACAGAATGCCTCCAGATGTGCATTGGAAACTACTACTGGTCTTCCAGGGAACGATCAAAGCGTAAACTCCTTGAGACATTAATCCAATTTAGGAAAGTTCGCATGGTGACTGTTGTAATCAATCCCGATGCAATTTTAGTGTCTCATCAACACTCTGATAGTCCACAGATTACAGAATTCCTCCAGATGTGCATCGGAAACTACTACTGGTCTTCCAGGGACCGATCAAAGGGTAGACTGTTTGAGACATTGCTCCCATGGAGGAAAGTGCGCATGGTGACGGTTATATTCAATCCCGATGAAATTTATGTGTTTCATCAACTCTCAGATAGTCCACAGATTACATAATGCCTCCTGATGTGCATCGGTAACTACTACTGGTCTTCAAGGGAACGATCAAATCGTAGACTGTTTGAGACATTCCTCCCACACAGGAAAGGGCAAATGGTGACTCTTGTATTCAATCCCGATGCAATTTATGTGTTTCATCCACACTCAGATAGTCCACAGATTACCTAATGCCTCCAGATGTGCAGCGGAAACTACTACTGGTCTTCGAGGGAATGATCAAAGCGTAGACTGTTAGAGACATTACTCCCATGGAGGAAAGTGCGCATGCTGACAGTTGTATTCAATCCCGAGGCAATTTCTGTGTTTCATCAACACTTTGAAGGTCCACAGATTACAGATTGTCTCCAGATGTGCATCGGAAACGACTACTGGTCTTCCTGGGAACGATCAAAACGTAGACTGTTTGAGAATTACTCTCATGGAGGAAAGTGCGGATGGTGACTGTTGTATTCACTCCCGATGCAACTTCTGTGTTTCATCAACAGTCTTATAGTCCACAGATTACAGATTGCCTCCATATGTGCATCGGAAACTACTACTGGTCTTCAAGGGAACGATCAAAGCGTAGACTGTTTGAGACATTACTAACATGGAGGAAAGTGTGCATGGTGACTGTTGTATTCAATCCCGATGCAATTTCTGTGTTTCATCAACACTCTGATAGTCCACAGATTACAGAATGACTCCAAATCAGGATCGGAAACTGACACTGGTCTTTCAGGGTACTATCAAAGCGTAGACTGTTTGAGACATTACTAACATGGAGGAAAGTGCGGATGGTGACTGTTGTATTCACTCCCGATGCAACATCTGTGTTTCATCAACAATCTTATAGTCCACAGATTACAGATTGCCTCCATATGTGCAGCGGAAACTACTACTGGTCTTCAAGGGAACGATCAAAGCGTAGACTGTTTGAGACATTACTAACATGGAGGAAAGTGTGCATGGTGACTGTTTTATTCAAACCCGATGCAATTTCTGTGTTTCATCAACACTCTGGTAGTCCACAGATTACAGAATGCCACCAGATGTGCATCGGTAACTACTACTGGTCTTCCAGGGAACGACCAAAGCGTAGACTGTTTGAGACATTACTCCCATGGTGGAAAGTTCGCATGGTGACTGTTGTATTCAATCCCGATGCAATTTTAGTGTTTAATCAACACTCTGATAGTCCACAGATTACAGAATTCCTCCAGATGTGAATCGGAAACTACTACTGGTCATCAGGGACCGATCAAAGCGTAGACTGTTTGAGACATTCCTCCCATGGAGGAAAGTGCGCATGGTGACACTTTTATTCAATCCCGATGCAATTTCTGTGTTTCAACAACACTCAGATAGTCCACAGATTACAGAATTCCTCCAGATGTGCATCGGAAACTACTACTGGTCTTCCAGGGACCGATCAAAGGGTAGACTGTTAGAGACATTACTCCCATGGAGGAAAGTGCGCATGGTGACTGTTTTATTCAAACCCGATGCCATTTCTGTGTTTAATCAACACTTTGAAGGTCCACAGATTACAGATTGTCTCCAGATGTGCATCGGAAACTACTACTGGTCTTCCTGGAAACGATCAAAACGTAGACTGTTTGAGAATTACTCTCATGGAGGAAAGTGCGGATGGTGACTGTTGTATTCACTCCCGATGCAAATTCTGTGTTTCATCGACAGTCTTATAGTCCACAGATTACAGATTGCCTCCAGATGTGCATCGGAAACTACTACTGGTCTTCCAGGGGACGATCAAATCGTACACTCATTGAGACATTACTCCCATGGAGGAAAGTTCGCATGGTACTATTGTATTCAATCGCGATGCAATTTTAGTGTTTCATCAACACTCTGATAGTCCACAGATTACAGAATGCCTCCAGATGTGAATCGGAAACTAACACTGGTCTTACAGGGAACTATCAAAGCGTAGACTGTTTGAGATATTACTAACATGGAGGAAAGTGCGGATGGTGACTGTTGTATTCAATCCCGATGCAATTTCTGTGTTTCATCAACTCTTTGAAGGTCCACAGATTACAGAATGCCTCCAGATGTGCATCGGAAACTACTACTGGCCTTCCAGGGAACGATCAAAGCGTAGACTGTTTGAGACATTGCTCCCATGGAGGAAAGTGCGCATGGTGACTGTTGTAATCAATTTCGATGAAATTTCTGTGTTTCATCAACACTCTGATAGTCCACAGATTACAGAATGCCTCCAGATGTGCATCGGTAACTACTACTGGTCTTCAAGGGAACGATCAAAGCGTAGACTGTTTGAGACATTACTAACATGGAGGAAAGTGTGCATGGTGACTGTTGTATTCAATCCCGATGCAATTTCAGTGTTTCATCAACACTCTGAAAGTCCACAGATTACAGAATGCCTCCAAATGTGCATCGGAAACTAACACTGGTCTTCCAGGGTACTATCAAAGCGTAGACTGTTTGATACATTACTAACATGGAGGAAAGTGCGGATGGTGACTGTTGTATTCAGTCCCGATGCAATTTCTGTGTTTCATCAACACTTTGAAGGTCCACAGATGACAGAATGCCACCAGATGTGCATCGGAAACTACTACTGGCCTTCCAGGGAACGATCAAAACGTAGACTGTTTGAGAATTACTACCCATGGAGGAAAGTAGGCATGGTAACTGTTGTATTCAATCCCGATGCAATTTCTGTGTTTCATCAAAACTTTGAAGGTCCACAGGTTACAGAATTAGACCTTATGTGCATCGGAAACTACTACTGGTCTTCCAGGGAACGATCAAAGCGTAGACTGTTTGAGACATTACTCCCATAGAGGAAAGTGCGCATGGTGACTGTTGTATTCAATTCCGATGCAATTTCTGTGTTTCATCAACACTCTGAAAGTCCACAGATTACATAATGCCACCAGATGTGCATCGGAAATTACTACTGGTCTTCAAGGGAACGATCAAAGCATAGACTGTTTCAGACATTACTCCCATGGAGGAAAGTGCGGATGGTGACTGTTGTATTCAATCCCGATGCAATTTCTGGGTTTCATCAACATTCTGATAGTCCACAGATTACAGAATGCCTCCAGATGTGCATCGCAAACTACTACTGGTCTTCCAGGGAACGATCAAAGCGTAGACTGTTCGAGACATACCTCCCGTAGAGGAATGTGCGCATGGTGACTGTTGTATTCAATCCCGATGCAATTTCTGTATTTCATCAACACTCTGATAGTCCACAGATTACAGAATGCCACAAGATGTGCATCGGAAACTACTACTGAACTTCCAGGGAACGATGAAAGCGTAGACTGTTTGAGAATTACTCCCGTGGAGAAAAGTGTGCATGGTGATTGTTGTATTCAATCCCGATGCAATTTCTGTGTTTCATCAAAACTCTGATAGTCCACAGATTACAGAATGCCTTTAGATATGCATCGGTAACTACTACTGGTCCTCCTAGGAACGATAAAGAGAAGACTGTTTGAGACATTACTCCCATGAGGGGAAGTGCACATGGTGACTGTTGTATTCAATTCCGATGCAATTTCTGTGTTTCATCAACACTCTGAAAGTCCACAGATTACAGATTGTCTCCAGATGTGCATCGGTAACTACTACTGCTCTTCCAGGGAACAATCAAATGGTCGGCTGTTTCAGACATAACTCCCATAGAGGAAAGTGCGCATGCTGACTGTTGTATTCAATCCCGAGGCAATTTCTGTGTTTCATCAACACTTTGAAGGTCCACAGATTACAGATTGTCTCCAGATGTGCATCGGAAACTACTACTGGTCTTCCTGGGAACGATCAAACCGTAGACTGTTTGAGAATTACTCGCATGGAGGAAAGTAGGCATGGTAACTGTTGTATTCAATCCCGATGCAATATCTGTGTTTCATCAAAACTTTGAAGGTCCACAGATTACAGAATTAGACCTTATGTGCATCGGAAACTACTACTGGTTTTCCAGGGAACGATCAAAACGTAGACTGTTTGAGACATTGCTCCCATGGAGGAAAGTGCGCATGGTGACTGTTGTATTCAATCGCGATGCATTTTCTGTGTTTCATCAACACTGTGATAGTCCACAGATTACTGAATGCCTCCAGATGTGCATCGATAACTACTACTGGTCTTCAAGGAAACGGTCAAAGCGTAGACTGTTTCACACATTCCTCCCATGGAGGAAAGTGCGCATGGTGACACCTGTATTCAATCCCGATGCAATTTCTGTGTTTCAACAACACTCAGATAGTCCACAGATTACAGAATGCCCCCATATTTGCATCGGTAACTACTACTGTTCTTCCAGGAAACGATCAAAGCGTCGGCTGTTTGAGACATTACTCCCATAGAGGAAAGTGCGCATGCTTACTGTTTTATTCAATCCCGAGGCAATTTCTGTGTTTCATGAACACTTTGAAGGTCCACAGATTACAGATTGTCTCCAGATGTGCATCGGAAACTACTACTGGTCTTCCTGGGAACGATCAAAACGTAGACTGAGAATTACTCCCATGGAGGAAAGTAGGCATGGTAACTGTTGTATTGAATCCCGATGCAATTTCTGTGTTTCATCAAAACTTTGAAGGTCCACAGGTTACAGAATGCCACCTTATGTGCATCGGAAACTACTACTGGTCTCCCAGGGAACGATCAAAGCCTAGACTGTTTGAGAATTACTCCCGTGTAGGAAAGTGTGCATGGCAACTGTTGTATTCAATTCCGATGCAATTTCTGTGTTTCATCAACACTCTGATTGTCCACAGATTACAGAATGCCACCAGATGTGCATCGGAAATTACTACTGGTCTTCAAGGGAACGATCAAAGCATAGACTGTTTCAGACATTACTCCCATGGAGGAAAGTGCGGATGGTGACTGTTGTATTCAATCCCGATGCAATTTCTGGGTTTCATCAACATTCTGATAGTCCACAGATTACAGAATGCCTCCAGATGTGCATCGCAAACTACTACTGGTCTTCCAGGGAACGATCAAAGCGTAGACTGTTCGAGACATGCCTCCCGTAGAGGAATGTGCGCATGGTGACTGTTGTATTCAATCCCGATGCAATTTCTGTATTTCATCAACACTCTGATAGTCCACTGATTACAGAATGCCACAAGATGTGCATCGGAAACTACTACTGAACTTCCAGGGAACGATCAAAGCGTAGACTGTTTGAGAATTACTCCCGTGGAGAAAAGTGTGCATGGTGATTGTTGTATTCAATCCCGATGCAATTTCTGTGTTTCATCAAAACTCTGATAGTCCACAGATTACAGAATGCCTTTAGATATGCATCGGTAACTACTACTGGTCCTCCTAGGAACGATAAAAGAGAAGACTGTTTGAGACATTACTCCCATGAGGGAAAGTGCACATGGTGACTGTTGTATTCAATTCCGATGCAATTTCTGTGTTTCATCTACACTCTGAAAGTCCACAGATTACAGATTGTCTCCAGATGTGCATCGGTAACTACTACTGCTCTTCCAGGGAACAATCAAATGGTCGGCTGTTTCAGACATAACTCCCATAGAGGAAAGTGCGCATGCTGACTGTTGTATTCAATCCCGAGGCAATTTCTGTGTTTCATCAACACTTTGAAGGTCCACAGATTACAGATTGTCTCCAGATGTGCATCGGAAACTACTACTGGTCTTCCTGGGAACGATCAAACCGTAGACTGTTTGAGAATTACTCGCATGGAGGAAAGTAGGCATGGTAACTGTTGTATTCAATCCCGATGCAATATCTGTGTTTCATCAAAACTTTGAAGGTCCACAGATTACAGAATTAGACCTTATGTGCATCGGAAACTACTACTGGTCTTCCAGGGAACGATCAAAGCGTAGACTGTTTGAGACATTACTCCCATAGAGGAAAGTGCGCATGGTGACTGTTGTATTCAATTCCGATGCAATTTCTGTGTTTCATCAACACTCTGAAAGACCACAGATTACAGAATGCCACCAGATGTGCATCTTCAACTACTACTGGTCTTCCAGGGAACGATCAAGGCGTAGACTGTTTGAGACATTACTCCCATGGAGGAAAGTGAGCATGGTGACTGTTGTATTCAATCCCGATGCATTTTCTGTGTTTCATCAACACTCTGATAGTCCACAGATTACAAAATTCCTCCAGATGTGCATCGGAAACTACTACTGGTTTTCCAGGGAACGATCAAAACGTAGACTGTTTGAGACATTGCTCCCATGGAGGAAAGTGCGCATGGTGACTGTTGTATTCAATCGCGATGCATTTTCTGTGTTTCATCAACACTGTGATAGTCCACAGATTACTGAATGCCTCCAGATGTGCATCGATAACTACTACTGGTCTTCAAGGAAACGGTCAAAGCGTAGACTGTTTCACACATTCCTCCCATGGAGGAAAGTGCGCATGGTGACACTTGTATTCAATCCCGATGCAATTTCTGTGTTTCAACAACACTCAGATAGTCCACAGATTACAGAATGCCCCCATATTTGCATCGGTAACTACTACTGTTCTTCCAGGAAACGATCAAAGCGTCGGCTGTTTGAGACATTACTCCCATAGAGGAAAGTGCGCATGCTTACTGTTTTATTCAATCCCGAGGCAATTTCTGTGTTTCATGAACACTTTGAAGGTCCACAGATTACAGATTGTCTCCAGATGTGCATCGGAAACTACTACTGGTCTTCCTGGGAACGATCAAAACGTAGACTGAGAATTACTCCCATGGAGGAAAGTAGGCATGGTAACTGTTGTATTAAATCCCGATGCAATTTCTGTGTTTCATCAAAACTTTGAAGGTCCACAGGTTACAGAATGCCACCTTATGTGCATCGGAAACTACTACTGGTCTCCCAGGGAACGATCAAAGCCTAGACTGTTTGAGAATTACTCTCGTGTAGGAAAGTGTGCATGGCGACTGTTGTATTCAATTCCGATGCAATTTCTGTGTTTCATCAACACTCTGATTGTCCACAGATTACAGAATGCCACCAGATGTGCATCGGAAATTACTACTGGTCTTCAAGGGAACGATCAAAGCATAGACTGTTTCAGACATTACTCCCATGGAGGAAAGTGCGGATGGTGACTGTTGTATTCAATCCCGATGCAATTTCTGGGTTTCATCAACATTCTGATAGTCCACAGATTACAGAATGCCTCCAGATGTGCATCGCAAACTACTACTGGTCTTCCAGGGAACGATCAAAGCGTAGACTGTTCGAGACATACCTCCCGTAGAGGAATGTGCGCATGGTGACTGTTGTATTCAATCCCGATGAAATTTCTGTATTTCATCAACACTCTGATAGTCCACAGATTACAGAATGCCACAAGATGTGCATCGGAAACTACTACTGAACTTCCAGGGAACGATCAAAGCGTAGACTGTTTGAGAATTTCTCCCGTGGAGAAAAGTGTGCATGGTGATTGTTGTATTCAATCCCGATGCAATTTCTGTGTTTCATCAAAACTCTGATAGTCCACAGATTACAGAATGCCTTTAGATATGCATCGGTAACTACTACTGGTCCTCCTAGGAACGATAAAAGAGAAGACTGTTTGAGACATTACTCCCATGAGGGAAAGTGCACATGGTGACTGTTGTATTCAATTCCGATGCAATTTCTGTGTTTCATCAACACTCTGAAAGTCCACAGATTATAGATTGTCTCCAGATGTGCATCGGTAACTACTACTGCTCTTCCAGGGAACAATCAAATGGTCGGCTGTTTCAGACATAACTCCCATAGAGGAAAGTGCGCATGCTGACTGTTGTATTCAATCCCGAGGCAATTTCTGTGTTTCATCAACACTTTGAAGGTCCACAGATTACAGATTGTCTCCAGATGTGCATCGGAAACTACTACTGGTCTTCCTGGGAACGATCAAACCGTAGACTGTTTGAGAATTACTCGCATGGAGGAAAGTAGGCATGGTAACTGTTGTATTCAATCCCGATGCAATATCTGTGTTTCATCAAAACTTTGAAGGTCCACAGATTACAGAATTAGACCTTATGTGCATCGGAAACTACTACTGGTCTTCCTTGGAACGATCAAAGCGTAGACTGTTTGAGACATTACTCCCATAGAGGAAAGTGCGCATGGTGACTGTTGTATTCAATTCCGATGCAATTTCTGTGTTTCATCAACACTCTGAAAGTCCACAGATTACAGAATGCCACCAGATGTGCATCTTCAACTACTACTGGTCTTCCAGGGAACGATCAAAGCGTAGACTGTTTGAGACATTACTCCCATGGAGGAAAGTGCGCATGGTGACTGTTGTATTCAATCCCGATGCATTTTCTGTGTTTCATCAACACTCTGATAGTCCACAAATTACAAAATTCCTCCAGATGTGCATCGGAAACTACTACTGGTTTTCCAGGGAACGATCAAAACGTAGACTGTTTGAGACATTGCTCCCATGGAGGAAAGTGCGCATGGTGACTGTTGTATTCAATCGCGATGCATTTTCTGTGTTTCATCAACACTGTGATAGTCCACAGATTACTGAATGCCTCCAGATGTGCATCGATAACTACTACTGGTCTTCAAGGAAACGGTCAAAGCGTAGACTGTTTCACACATTCCTCCCATGGAGGAAAGTGCGCATGGTGACACTTGTATTCAATCCCGATGATATTTCTGTGTTTCAACAACACTCAGATAGTCCACAGATTACAGAATGCCCCCATATTTGCATCGGTAACTACTACTGTTCTTCCAGGAAACGATCAAATCGTCGGCTGTTTGAGACATTACTCCCATAGAGGAAAGTGCGCATGCTTACTGTTTTATTCAATCCCGAGGCAATTTCTGTGTTTCATGAACACTTTGAAGTTCCACAGATTACAGATTGTCTCCAGATGTGCATCGGAAACTACTACTGGTCTTCCTGGGAACGATCAAAACGTAGACTGTTTGAGAATTACTCCCATGGAGGAAAGTAGGCATGGTAACTGTTGTATTGAATCCCGATGCAATTTCTGTGTTTCATCAAAACTTTGAAGGTCCACAGGTTACAGAATGCCACCTTATGTGCTTCGGAAACTACTACTGGTCTCCCAGGGAACGATCAAAGCCTAGACTGTTTGAGAATTACTCCCGTGTAGGAAAGTGTGCATGGCGACTGTTGTATTCAATTCCGATGCAATTTCTGTGTTTCATCAACACTCTGATTGTCCACAGATTACAGAATGCCACCAGATGTGCATCGGAAATTACTACTGGTCTTCAAGGGAACGATCAAAGCATAGACTGTTTCAGACATTACTCCCATGGAGGAAAGTGCGGATGGTGACTGTTGTATACAATCCCGATTCAATTTCTGTGTTTCATCAACACTCTGATAGTCCACAGATTACAGAATGCCACAAGATGTGCATCGGAAACTACTACTGGACTTCCAGGGAACTATCAAAGCGTAGACTGTTTGAGAATTACTCCCGTGGAGAAAAGTGTGCATGGTGATTGTTGTATTCAATCCCGATGCAATTTCTGTGTTTCATCAAAACTCTGATAGTCCACAGATTACAGAATGCCTTTAGATATGCATCGGTAACTACTACTGGTCCTCCTAGGAACGATAAAAGAGAAGACTGTTTGAGACATTACTCCCATGGAGGAAAGTGCACATGGTGACTGTTGTATTCAATTCCGATGCAATTTCTGTGTTTCATCAACACTCTGAAAGTCCACAGATTACAGGTTGTCTCCAGATGTTCATCGGTAACTACTACTGCTCTTCCCGGGAACAATCAAATGGTCGGCTGTTTCAGACATAACCCCCATAGAGGAAAGTGCGCATGCTGACTGTTGTATTCAATCCCGAGGCAATTTCTGTGTTTCATCAACACTTTGAAGGTCCACAGATTACAGATTGTCTCCAGATGTGCATCGGAAACTACTACTGGTCTTCCTGGGAACGATCAAACCGTAGACTGTTTGAGAATTACTCGCATGGAGGAAAGTAGGCATGGTAACTGTTGTATTCAATCCCGATGCAATATCTGTGTTTCATCAAAACTTTGAAGGTCCACAGATTACGGAATTAGACCTTATGTGCATCGGAAACTACTACTGGTCTTCCAGGGAACGATCAAAGCGTAGACTGTTTGAGACATTACTCCCATAGTGGAAAGTGCGCATGGTGACTGTTGTATTCAATTCCGATGCAATTTCTGTGTTTCATCAACACTCTGATAGTCCACAGATTACAGAATGCCACCAGATGTGCATCTTCAACTACTACTGGTCTTCCAGGGAACGATCAAAGCGTAAACTGTTTGAGACATTACTGTCATGGAGGAAAGTGCGCATGGTGACTGTTGTATTCAATCCCGATGAATTTTCTGTGTTTCATCAACACTCTGATAGTCCACAGATTACAGAATGCCACCAGATGTGCATCGCAAACTACTACTGGTCTTCCAGGGAACGATCAAAGCGTAGACTGTTCGAGACATACCTCCCGTGGAGGAATGTGCGCATGGTGACTGTTGTATTCAATCCCGATGCATTTAGTGTGTTTCATCAACACTCTGATAGTCCGGAGATTACAGAATGCCTTTAGATGTGCATCGGTAACTGCTACTGGTCTTCCTGCGAACGGTAAAAGAGAAGAATCTTTGAGACCTCCCATGGATGAATGTGCGCATGGTAACTGTTGTATTCAACCCCGTTGCAATATCTGTGTTTCATCAACACTCTGATTGTCCACAGATTACAGAATGCCACCAGATGTCATCGGAAACTACTACTGGTCTTCCAGGGAACGATCAAAGCGTAGACTGTTTGAGACATTACTCCCGTGGAGGAAAGAGCGCATGGCGACTGTTGTATTCAATCCCGATGCAATTTCTTTGTTTCATCAACACTCTGATAGTCCACAAATTAGAGAATGCCACCAGATGTGCATCGGAAATTACTACTAGTCTTCCAGGGAACGATCAAAGCTTAGACTCTTTCAGACATTACTCCGATGGAGGAAGGTGCGGATGGTGAGTGTTGTATTCAATCCCGATGCACTTTCTGTGTTTCATATACACTCTGATAGTCCACAGATTACAGAATTCCACCAGATGTGCATCGCAAACTACTACTGGTCTTCCAGGGAACGATCAAAGCGTAGACTGTTTGAGACATATCTCCCGTGTAGGAAGGAGCGCATGGTGACTGTTGTATTCAATCCCGATGCAATTTCTGTGTTTCATCAACACTCTGATAGTCCCCAGATTACAGAATGCCACCAGATGTGCAACGGAAACTACTACTGGTCTTCAAGGGAACGATCAAAGCGTAGACTGTTGAGAATTACTCCCGTTAAGGAATGTGCGCATGGTGACTGTTGTATTCAATCCCGATGCAATTTCTGTGTTTCATCAACACTCTATTAGTCCACAGATTACAGTATGACTCTAGATGTGCATCGGATACTACTACTGGTCTTCCAGGGAACGATCAAAGCGTGCAATGTGTGAGACATTACTCCCATGGAGGAAAGTGCGCATAGTGACAGTTGTATTCAATCCCGATGCAATTTCTGTGTTTCATCAACACTCTGATAGTCCACAGATTACAGAATGCCACCGGATGTGCATCGGAAACTACTACTGGTCTTCCAGGGAACGATCAAAGCGTAGACTGTTCGAGACATACCTCCCGTGGAGGAATGTGCGCATGGTGACTGTTTTATTCAATCCCGATGCAATTTCTGTGTTTCATGAACACTCTGATAGTCCACAGATTACAGAATGCCACCAGATGTGCATCGGAAACTACTACTAGTCTTCCAGGGAACGATCAAATCGTAGACTGTTTGAGACATTACTCCCATAGAGTAAAGTGCGCATGGTGACTGTTGTATTCAATTCCGATGCAATTTCTACGTTTCATCAACACTCTGATAGTCCACAGATTACAGAATGCCACCAGATGTGCATCGCAAACTACTACTGGTCTTCCAGGGAACGATCAAAGCGTAGACTGTTTGAGACATTACTCCCATGGAGGAAAGTGCGCATGGTGACTGTTGTATTCAATCCCGATGCATTTAGTGTGTTTCATCAACACTCTGATAGTCCGGAGATTACAGAATGCCTTTAGATGTGCATCGGTAACTGCTACTGGTCCTCCTGGGAACGATAAAAGAGAAGACACTTTGAGACCTCCCATGGATGAATGTGCGCATGGTGACTGTTGTATTCAACCCCGTTGCAATATCTGTGTTTCAACAACACACTGATAGTCCACAGATTACAGAATGCCACCAGATGTCATCGGAAACTACTACTGATCTTCCAGGGAACAATCAAAGCGTAGACAGTTTGAGACATTACTCCCGTGGAGGAAAGAGCGCATGGCGACTGTTGTATTCAATCCCGATGCAATTTCTTTATTTCATCAACACTCTGATAGTCCACAAATTACAGAATGCCACCAGATGTGCATCGGAAATTACTACTAGTCTTCCAGGGAACGATCAAAGCTTAGAATGTTTCAGACATTACTCCGATGGAGGAAAGTGCGGATGGTGAGTGTTGTATTCAATCCCGATGCAATTTCTGTGTTTCATCAACACTCTGATACTCCACAGATTACAGAATTCCACCAGATGTGCATCGCAAACTACTACTGGTCTTCCAGGGAACGATCAAAGCGTAGACTGTTTGAGACATATCTCCCGTGTAGGAAAGTGCGCATGGTGACTGTTGTATTCAATCCCGATGCAATTTCTGTGTTTCATCAACACTCTGATAGTCCCCAGATTACAGAATGCCACCAGATGTGCAACGGAAACTACTACTGGTCTTCAAGGGAACGATCAAAGCGTAGACTGTTTGAGAATTACTCCCGTTAAGGAAAGTGCGCATGGTGACTGTTGTATTCAATCCCGATGCAATTTCTGTGTTTCATCAACACTCTGATAGTCCACAGATTACAGAATGCCACCAGATGTGCATCGGAAACTACTACTAGTCTTCCAGGGAACGATCAAATCGTAGACTGTTTGAGACATTACTCCCATAGAGGAAAGTGCGCATTGTGACTGTTGTATTCAATTCCGATGCAATTTCTGTGTTTCATCAACACTCTGATAGTCCACAGATTACAGAATGCCACCAGATGTGCATCGCAAACTACTACTGGTCTTCCAGGGAACGATCAAAGCGTAGACTGTTTGAGACATTACTCCCATGGAGGAAAGTGCGCATGGTGCCTGTTGTATTCAATCCCGATGCATTTTCTGTGTTTCATCAACACTCTGATAGTCCACAGATTACAGAATGCCACCAGATGTGCATCGGATATTACTACTGGTCTTCAAGGGAACGATCAAATCGTAGACTGTTTCAGACATTACTCCCATGGAGGAAACTGCGGATGGTGACTGTTGTATTCAATCCCGATGCAATTTCTGTGTTTCATCAACACTCTAATAGTCCACAGATTACAGAATGCTACCAGATGTGCATCGCAAACTACTACTGGTCTTCCAGGGAACGATCAAAGCGTAGACTGTTTGAGACATTACTCGCATGGAGGAAAGTGCGCATGGTGACTGTTGTATTCAATCCCGATGCATTTTCTGTGTTTCATCATCACTCTGATAGTCCGCAGATTACAGAATGCCTTTAGATGTGCATCGGTAACTGCTACTGGTCTTCCTGGGAACGATAAAAGAGAAGACTGTTTGAGACATTAGTCCCATGGAGGAATGTGCGCATGGTAACTGTTGTATTCAACCGCGTTGCAATTTCTGTGTTTCATCAACACTCTGATAGTCCACAGATTACAGAATGCCACCAGATGTGCATCGGAAACTACTACTGGTCTTCCAGGGAACGATCAAAGCGTAGACTGTTTGAGACATTACTCACGTGGAGGAAAGAGCGCATGGCGACTGTTGTATTCAATTCCGATGCAATTTCTGTGTTTCATCAACACTCTGATAGTCCACAGATTACAGAATGCCACCAGATGTGCATCGCAAACTACTGCTGGTCTTCCAGGGAACGATCAAAGCGCAGACTGTTTGGGACATTACTACCATAGAGGAAAGTGCGCATGGTGACTGTTGTATTCAATTCCGATGCAATTTCTGTGTTTCATCAACACTCTGATAGTCCACAGATTACAGAATGCCACCAGATGTGCATCGCAAACTACTACTGGCCTTCCAGGGAACGATCAAAGCGTGGACTGTTCGAGACATACCTCCCGTGGTGGAATGTGCGCATGTTGACTGTTTTATTCAATCCCGATGCAATTTCTGTGTTTCATCAACACTCTGATAGTCCACAGATTACAGAATGCCACCAGATGTGCATCGCAAACTACTACTGGTCTTCCAGGGAACGATCAAAGCGTAGACTGTTTGAGACATTACTCCCATGGAGGAAAGTGCGTATGGTGACTGTTGTATTCAATCCCGATGCATTTTCTGTGTTTCATCAACACTTTGATAGTCCACAGATTGCAGAATGCCACCAGATGTGCATCGGAAATTACTACTGGTCTTCAAGGGAACGATCAAACCGTAGACTGTTTCAGACATTACTCCCATGGAGGAAAGTGCGGATGGTGACTGTTGTATTCAATCCCGATGCAATTTCTGTGTTTCATCAACACTCTGATAGTCCACAGATTACAGAATGCCACCAGATGTGCATCGCAAACTACTACTTGTCTTCCAGGGAACGATCAAAGCGTAGACAGTTCGAGACATACCTCCCGTGGAGGAATGTGCGCACGGTGACTGTTGTATTCAATCCCGATGCAATTTCTGTGTTTCATCAACACTCTGATAGTCCACAGATTACAGAATGCCACCAGATGTGCATCGGAAACTACTACTGGTCTTCCAGGGAACGATCAAAGCGTAGACTGTTTGAGACATTACTTCCATAGAGGAAAGTGCGCATGGTGACTGTTGTATTCAATCCCGATGCAATTTCTGTGTTTCATCAACACTCTGATAGTCCACAGATTACAGAATGCCACCAGATGTGCATCGGAAACTACTACTGGTCTTCCAGGGAACGATCAAAGCGTAGACTGTTTGAGAATTACTCCCATGGAGGGAAGTGCGCATGGTGATTGTTGTATTCAATCCCGATGGAATATCTGTGTTTCATTAACACTCTGATAGTCCACAGACTACAGAATGCCTCCAGATGTGCATCGGAAACTACTACTTGTCTTCCAGGGAACGATCAAAGCGTAGACTGTTTGAGACATTACTCGCATGTAGGAAAGTGCGCATGGTGACTGTTGTATTCAATCCCGATGCATTTTCTGTGTTTCATCATCACTCTGATAGTCCGCAGATTACAGAATGCCTTTAGATGTGCATCGGTAACTGCTACTGGTCTTCCTGGGAACGATAAAAGAGAAGACTGTTTGAGACATTACTCCCATGGAGGAATGTGCGCATGGTGACTGTTGTATTCAACCCCGTTGCAATATCTGTGTTTCAACAACACACTGATAGTCCACTGATTACAGAATGCCACCAGATGTCATCGGAAACTACTACTGATCTTCCAGGGAACAATCAAAGCGTAGACAGTTTGAGACATTACTCCCGTGGAGGAAAGAGCGCATGGCGACTTTTGTATTCAATCCCGATGGAATTTCTTTGTTTCATCAACACTCTGATAGTCCACAAATTACAGAATGCCACCAGATGTGCATCGGAAATTACTACTAGTCTTCCAGGGAACGATCAAAGCTTAGAATGTTTCAGACATTACTCCGATGGAGGAAAGTGCGGATGGTGAGTGTTGTATTCAATCCCGATGCAATTTCTGTGTTTCATCAACACTCTGATAGTCCACAGATTACAGAATTCCACCAGATGTGCATCGCAAACTACTACTGGTCTTCCAGGGAACGATCAAAGCGTAGACTGTTTGAGACATATCTCCCGTGTAGGAAAGTGCGCATGGTGACTGTTGTATTCAATCCCGATGCAATTTCTGTGTTTCATCAACACTCTGATAGTCCACAGATTACAGAATGCCACCAGATGTGCATCGGAAACTACTACTAGTCTTCCAGGGAACGATCAAATCGTAGACTGTTTGAGACATTACTCCCATAGAGGAAAGTGCGCATGGTGACTGTTGTATTCAATTCCGATGCAATTTCTGTGTTTCATCAACACTCTGATAGTCCACAGATTACAGAATGCCACCAGATGTGCATCGCAAACTACTACTGGTCTTCCAGGGAACGATCAAAGCGTAGACTGTTTGAGACATTACTCCCATGGAGGAAAGTGCGGATGGTGACTGTTGTATTCAATCCCGATGCAATTTCTGTGTTTCATCAACACTCTGATAGTCCACAGATTACAGAATGCCACCAGATGTGCATCGGAAACTACTACTAGTCTTCCAGGGAACGATCAAATCGTAGACTGTTTGAGACATTACTCCCATAGAGGAAAGTGCGCATGGTGACTGTTGTATTCAATTCCGATGCAATTTCTACGTTTCATCAACACTCTGATAGTCCACAGATTACAGAATGCCACCAGATGTGCATCGCAAACTACTACTGGTCTTCCAGGGAACGATCAAAGCGTAGACTGTTTGAGACATTACTCCCATGGAGGAAAGTGCGCATGGTGACTGTTGTATTCAATCCCGATGCATTTAGTGTGTTTCATCAACACTCTGATAGTCCGGAGATTACAGAATGCCTTTAGATGTGCATCAGTAACTGCTACTGGTCTTCCTGGGAACGATATAAGAGAAGACCCTTTGAGACCTCCCATGGATGAATGTGCGCATGGTGACTGTTGTATTCAACCCCGTTGCAATATCTGTGTTTCAACAACACACTGATAGTCCACAAATTACAGAATGCCACCCGATGTCATCGGAAACTACTACTGATCTTCCAGGGAACAATCAAAGCGTAGACTGTTTGAGTATTACTCCCGTTAAGGAAAGTGCGCATGGTGACTGTTGTATTCAATCCCGATGCAATTTCTGTGTTTCATCAACACTCTGATAGTCCACAGATTACAGAATGCCACCAGATGTGCATCGGAAACTACTACTAGTCTTCCAGGGAACGATCAAATCGTAGACTGTTTGAGACATTACTCCCATAGAGGAAAGTGCGCATGGTGACTGTTGTATTCAATTCCGATGCAATTTCTGTGTTTCATCAACACTCTGATAGTCCACAGATTACAGAATGCCACCAGATGTGCATCGCAAACTACTACTGGTCTTCCAGGGAACGATCAAAGCGTAGACTGTTTGAGACATTACTCCCATGGAGGAAAGTGCGCATGGTGACTGTTGTATTCAATCCCGATGCATTTTCTGTGTTTCATCAACACTCTGATAGTCCACAGATTACAGAATGCCACCAGATGTGCATCGCAAACTACTACTGGTCTTCCAGGGAACGATCAAAGCGTAGACTGTTTGAGACATTACTCCCGTGGAGGAAAGAGCGCATGGCGACTGTTGTATTCAATTCCGATGCAATTTCTGTGTTTCATCAACACTCTGATAGTCCACAGATTACAGAATGCCACCAGATGTGCATCGCAAACTACTGCTGGTCTTCCAGGGAACGATCAAAGCGCAGATTGTTTGGGACATTACTCCCATAGAGGAAAGTGCGCATGGTGACTGTTGTATTCAATTCCGATGCAATTTCTGTGTTTCATCAACACTCTGATAGTCCACAGATTACAGAATGCCACCTGATGTGCATCGCAAACTACTACTGGTCTTCCAGGGAACGATCAAAGCGTGGACTGTTCGAGACATACCTCCCGTGGTGGAATGTGCGCATGTTGACTGTTTTATTCAATCCCGATGCAATTTCTGTGTTTCATCAACACTCTGATAGTCCACAGATTACAGAATGCCACCAGATGTGCATCGCAAACTACTACTGGTCTTCCAGGGAACGATCAAAGCGTAGACTGTTTGAGACATTACTCCCATGGAGGAAAGTGCGCATGGTGACTGTTGTATTCAATCCCGATGCATTTTCTGTGTTTCATCAACACTTTGATAGTCCACAGATAACAGAATGCCACCAGATGTGCATCGGAAATTACTACTGGTCTTCAAGGGAACGATCAAACCGTAGACTGTTTCAGACATTACTCCCATGGAGGAAAGTGCACATGGTGACTGTTGTATTCAATCCAGATGCAATTTCTGTGTTTCATCAACACTCTGATAGTCCACAAATTACAGAATGCCACCAGATGTGCATCGCAAACTACTACTTGTCTTCCAGGGAACGATCAAAGCGTAGACTGTTCGAGACATACCTCCCGTGGAGGAATGTGCGCACGGTGACTGTTGTATTCAATCCCGATGCAATTTCTGTGTTTCATCAACAATCTGATAGTCCACAGATTACAGAATGCCACCAGATGTGCATCGGAAACTACTACTGGTCTTCCAGGGAACGATCAAAGCGTAGACTGTTTGAGACATTACTTCCATAGAGGAAAGTGCGCATGGTGACTGTTGTATTCAATCCCGATGCAGTTTCTCTGTTTCATCAACACTCTGATAGTCCACAGATTACAGAATGCCACCAGATGTGCATCGGAAACTACTACTGGTCTTCCAGGGAACGATCAAATCGTAGACTGTTTCAGAATTACTCCCATGGAGGGAAGTGCGCATGGTGATTGTTGAATTCAATCCCGATGCAATATCTGTGTTTCATTAACACTCTGATAGTCCACAGACTACAGAATGCCTCCAGATGTGCATCGGAAACTACTACTGGTCTTCCAGGGAACGATCAAAGCGTAGACTGTTTGAGACATTACTCGCATGTAGGAGAGTGCGCATGGTGACTGTTGTATTCAATCCCGATGCATTTTCTGTGTTTCATCATCACTCTGATAGTCCGCAGATTACAGAATGCCTTTAGATGTGCATCGGTAACTGCTACTGGTCTTCCTGGGAACGATAAAAGAGAAGACTGTTTGAGACATTACTCCCATGGAGGAATGTGCGCATGGTGACTGTTGTATTTAACCACGTTGCAATTTCTGTGTTTCATCAATACTCTGATAGTCCACTGATTACAGAATGAAACCAGATGTGCATCGGAAACTACTACTGGTCTTCCAGGGAACGATCAAAGCCTAGACTGTTTGAGACATTACTCCCGTGGAGGAAAGAGCGCATGGCGACTGTTGTATTCAATCCCGATGCAATTTCTGTGTTTCATCAACACTCTGATAGTCCACAGATTACAGAATGCCACCAAATGTGCATCGGAAATTACTACTGGTCTTCCAGGGAACGATCAAAGCGTAGACTGTTTCAGACATTACTCCCATGGAGGAAAGTGCGCATGGTGACTGTTGTATTCAACCCCGTTGCAATTTCTGTGTTTCATCAACACTCTGATAGTCCACAGATTACAGAATGCCACCAGATGTGCATCGGAAACTACTACTGGTCTTCCAGGGAACGATCAAAGAATAGACTGTTTGAGACATTACTCCCGTGGAGGAAAGAGCGCATGGCGACTGTTGTATTCAGTCCCCAAGCAATTTATGTGTTTCATCAACACTCTGATAGTCCCCAGATTACAGAATGCCACCAGATGTGCAACGGAAACTACTACTGGTCTTCAAGGGAACGACCAAAGCGTAGACTGTTTGAGAATTACTCCCGTTAAGGAAAGTGCGCATGGTGACTGTTGTATTCAATCCCGATGCAATTTCTGTGTTTCATCAACACTCTGATAGTCCACAGATTACAGAATGCCACCAGATGTGCATAGGAAACTACTACTAGTCTTCCAGGGAACGATCAAATCGTATACTGTTTGAGACATTACTCCCATAGAGGAAAGTGCGCATGGTGACTGTTGTATTCAATTCCGATGCAATTTCTGTGTTTCCTCAACACTCTGATAGTCCACAGATTACAGAATGCCACCAGATGTGCATCGCAAACTACTACTGGTCTTCCAGGGAACGATCAAAGCGTAGACTGTTTGAGACATTACTCCCATGGAGGAAAGTGCGCATGGTGACTGTTGTATTCAATCCCGATGCATTTTCTGTGTTTCATCAACACTCTGATAGTCCACAGATTACAGAATGCCACCAGATGTGCATCGGATATTACTACTGGTCTTCAAGGGAACGATCAAATCGTAGACTGTTTCAGACATTACTCCCATGGAGGAAAGTGCGGATGGTGACTGTTGTATTCAATCCCGATGCAATTTCTGTGTTTCATCAACACTCTGATAGTCCACAGATTACAGAATGCCACCAGATGTGCATCGGAAACTACTACTAGTCTTCCAGGGAACGATCAAATCGTAGACTGTTTGAGACATTACTCCCATAGAGGAAAGTGCGCATGGTGACTGTTGTATTCAATTCCGATGCAATTTCTGTGTTTCATCAACACTCTGATAGTCCACAGATTACAGAATGCCACCAGATGTGCATCGCAAACTACTACTGGTCTTCCAGGGAACGATCAAAGCGTAGACTGTTTGAGACATTACTCCCATGGAGGAAAGTGCGCATGGTGACTGTTGTATTCAATCCCGATGCATTTTCTGTGTTTCATCAACACTCTGATAGTCCACAGATTACAGAATGCCACCAGATGTGCATCGGAAACTACTACTGGTCTTCCAGGGAACGATCAAAGCGTAGACTGTTTGAGACATTACTCCCGTGGAGGAAAGAGCGCATGGCGACTGTTGTATTCAATTCCGATGCAATTTCTGTGTTTCATCAACACTCTGATAGTCCACAGATTACAGAATGCCACCAGATGTGCATCGCAAACTACTGCTGGTCTTCCAGGGAACGATCAAAGCGCAGACTGTTTGGGACATTACTCCCATAGAGGAAAGTGCGCATGGTGACTGTTGTATTCAATTCCGATGCAATTTCTGTGTTTCATCAACACTCTGATAGTCCACAGATTACAGAATGCCACCAGATGTGCATCGCAAACTACTACTGGCCTTCCAGGGAACGATCAAAGCGTGGACTGTTCGAGACATACCTCCCGTGGTGGAATGTGCGCATGTTGACTGTTTTATTCAATCCCGATGCAATTTCTGTGTTTCATCAACACCCTGATAGTCCACAGATTACAGAATGCCACCAGATGTGCATCGCAAACTACTACTGGTCTTCCAGGGAACGATCAAAGCGTAGACTGTTTGAGACATTACTCCCATGGAGGAAAGTGCGCATGGTGACTTTTGTATTCAATCTCGATGCATTTTCTGTGTTTCATCAACAATTTGATAGTCCACAGATTGCAGAATGCCACCAGATGTGCATCGGAAATTACTACTGGTCTTCAAGGGAACGATCAAACCGTAGACTGTTTCAGACAATACTCCCATGGAGGAAAGTGCGGATGGTGACTGTTGTATTCAATCCCGATGCAATTTCTGTGCTTCATCAACATCTGATAGTCCACAGATTACAGAATGCCACCAGATGTGCATCGCAAACTACTACTTGTCTTCCAGGGAACGATCAAAGTGTAGACTGTTCGAGACATACCTCCCGTGGAGGAATGTGCGCACGGTGACTGTTGTATTCAATCCCGATGCAATTTCTGTGTTTCATCAACACTCTGATAGTCCACAGATTACAGAATGCCACCAGATGTGCATCGGAAACTACTACTGGTCTTCCAGGGAACGATCAAAGCGTAGACTGTTTGAGACATTACTTCCATAGAGGAAAGTGCGCATGGTGACTTTTGTATTCAATCCCGATGCAGTTTCTGTGTTTCATCAACACTCTGATAGTCCACAGATTACAGAATGCCACCAGATGTGCATCGGAAACTACTACTGGTCTTCCAGGGAAGGATCAAAGCGAAGACCGTTTGAGAATTACTCCCATGGAGGGAAGTGCGCATGGTGATTGTTGTATTCAATCCCGATGCAATATCTGTGTTTCATTAACACTCTGATAGTCCACAGACTACAGAATGCCTCCAGATGTGCATCGGAAACTACTACTGGTCTGCCAGGGAACGATCAAAGCGTAGACTGTTTGAGACATTACTCGCATGTAGGAAAGTGCGCATGGTGACTGTTGTATTCAATCCCGATGCATTTTCTGTGTTTCATCATCACTCTGATAGTCCGCAGATTACAGAATGCCTTTAGATGTGCAACGGTAACTGCTACTGGTCTTCCTGGGAACGATAAAAGAGAAGACTGTTTGAGACCTTACTCCCATGGAGGAATGTGCGCATGGTGAGTTGTATTTAACCACGTTGCAATTTCTGTGTTTCATCAACACTCTGATAGTCCACTGATTACAGAATGAAACCAGATGTGCATCGGAAACTACTACTGGTCTTCCAGGGAACGATCAAAGCGTAGACTGTTTGAGACATTACTCCCGTGGAGGAAAGAGCGCATGGCGACTGTTGTATTCAATCCCGATGCAATTTCTGTGTTTCATCAACACTCTGATAGTCCACAGATTACAGAATGCCACCAAATGTGCATCGGAAATTACTACTGGTCTTCTAGGAAACGATCAAAGCGTAGACTGTTTCAGACATTACTCCCATGGAGGAAAGTGCGCGTGGTGACTGTTGTATTCAACCCCGTTGCAATTTCTGTGTTTCATCAACACTCTGATAGTCCACAGATTACAGAATGCCACCAGATGTGCATCGGAAACTACTACTGGTCTTCCAGGGAACGATCAAAGCGTAGACTGTTTGAGACATTACTCCCGTGGAGGAAAGAGCGCATGGCGACTGTTGTATTCAGTCCCCAAGCAATTTATGTGTTTCATCAACACTCTGATAGTCCCCAGATTACAGAAAGCCACCAGATGTGCAACGGAAACTACTACTGGTCTTCGAGGGAACGATCAAAGCGTAGACTGTTTGAGAATTACTCCCATGAAGGAAATTGCGCATGGTGACTGTTGTATACAATCCCGATTCAATTTCTGTGTTTCATCAACACTCTCTTAGTCCACAGATTACAGAATGCCACCAGATGTGCATCGCAAACTACTACTGGTCTTCCAGGGAACGATCAAAGCGTAGACTGTTTGAGACATTACTCCCATGGAGGAAAGTGCGCATGGTGACTGTTGTATTCAATCCCGCTGCATTTTCTGTGTTTCATCAACACTCTGATATTCCACAGATTACAGAATGCCACCAGATGTGCATCGGATATTACTACTGGTCTTCAAGGGAACGATCAAATCGTAGACTGTTTCAGACATTACTCCCATGGAGGAAAGTGCGGATGGTGACTGTTGTATTCAATCCCGATGCAATTTCTGTGTTTCATCAACACTCTGATAGTCCACAGATTACAGAATGCCACCAGATGTGCATCGCAAACTACTACTGGTCTTCCAGGGAACGATCAAAGCGTAGACTCTTTGAGACATTACTCGGATGGAGGAAAGTGCGCATGGTGGCTGTTGTATTCAATCCCGATGCATTTTCTGTGTTTCATCATCACTCTGATAGTCCGCAGATTACAGAATGCCTTTAGATGTGCATCGGTAACTGCTACTGGTCTTCCTGGGAACGATAAAAGAGAAGACTGTTTGAGACATTAGTCCCATGGAGGAATGTGCGCATGGAAACTGTTGTATTCAACCGCGTTGCAATTTCTGTGTTTCATCAACACTCTGATAGTCCACAGATTACACAATGCCACCAGATGTGCATCGGAAACTACTACTGGTCTTCCAGGGAACGATCAAAGCGTAGACTGTTCGAGACATAACTGCTGTGGTGGAATGTGCGCATGTTGACTGTTTTATTCAATCCCGATGCAATTTCTGTGTTTCATCAACACTCTGATAGTCCACAGATTACAGAATGCCACCAGATGTGCATCGCAAACTACTACTGGTCTTCCAGGGAACGATCAAAGCGTAGACTGTTTGAGGCATTACTCCCATGGAGGAAAGAGCGCATGGTGACTGTTGTATTCAATCCCGATGCATTTTCTGTGTTTCATCAACACTCTGATAGTCCACAGATTGCAGAATGCCACCAGATGTGCATCGGAAACTACTACTGGTCTTCCAGGGAACGATCAAAGCGCAGACTGTTTGGGACATTACTCAAATAGAGGAAAGTGCGCATGGTGACTGTTGTATTCAATTCCGATGCAATTTCTGTGTTTCATCAACACTCTGATAGTCCACAGATTACAGAATGCCACCAGATGTGCATCGCAAACTACTACTGGCCTTCCAGGGAACGATCAAAGAGTGGACTGTTCGAGACATACCTCCCGTGGTGGAATGTGCGCATGTTGACTGTTTTATTCAATCCCGATGCAATTTCTGTGTTTCATCAACACTCTGATAGTCCACAGATTACAGAATGCCACCAGATGTGCATCGCAAACTACTACTGGTCTTCCAGGGAACGATCAAAGCGTAGACTGTTTGAGACATTACTCCCATGGAGGAAAGTGCGCATGGTGACTGTTGTATTCAATCCCGATGCATTTTCTGTGTTTCATCAACACTCTGATAGTCCACAGATTGCAGAATGCCACCAGATGTGCATCGGAAATTACTACTGGTCTTCAAGGGAACGATCAAACCGTAGACTGTTTCAGACATTACTCCCATGGTGGAAAGTGCGGATGGTGACTGTTGTATTCAATCCCGATGCAATTTCTGTGTTTCATCAACACTCTGATAGTCCACAGATTACAGAATGCCACCAGATGTGCATCGCAAACTACTACTTGTCTTCCAGGGAACGATCAAAGCGTAGACTGTTCGAGACATACCTCCCGTGGAGGAATGTGCGCACGGTGACTGTTGTATTCAATCCCGATGCAATTTCTGTGTTTCATCAACACTCTGATAGTCCACAGATTACAGAATGCCACCAGATGTGCATCGGAAACTACTACTGGTCTTCCAGGGAACGATCAAAGCGTAGACTGTTTGAGACATTACTTCCATATAGGAAAGTGCGCATGGTGACTGTTGTATTCAATCCCGATGCAATTTCTGTGTTTCATCAACACTCTGATAGTCCACAGATTACAGAATGCCACCAGATGTGCATCGGAAACTACTACTGGTCTTCCAGGGAACGATCAAAGCGTAGACTGTTTGAGAATTACTCCCATGGAGGGAAGTGCGCATGGTGACTGTTGTATTCAATCCCGATGCATTTTCTGTGTTTCATTAACACTCTGATAGTCCACAGACTACAGAATGCCTCCAGATGTGCATCGGAAACTACTACTGGTCTTCCAGGGAACGATCAAAGCGTAGACTGTTTGAGACATTACTCGCATGTAGGAAAGTGTGCATGGTGACTGTTGTATTCAATCCCGATGCATTTTCTGTGTTTCATCATCACTCTGATAGTCCGCAGATTACAGAATGCCTTTAGATGTGCATCGGTAACTGCTACTGGTCTTCCTGGGAACGATAAAAGAGAAGACTGTTTGAGACATTACTCCCATGGAGGAATGTGCGCATGGTGACTGTTGTATTTAACCACGTTGCAATTTCTGTGTTTCATCAACACTCTGATAGTCCACTGATTACAGAATGAAACCAGATGTGCATCGGAAACTACTACTGGTCTTCCAGGGAACGATCAAAGCGTAGACTGTGTGAGACATTACTCCCGTGGAGGAAAGAGCGCATGGCGACTGTTGTATTCAATCCCGATGCAATTTCTGTGTTTCATCAACACTCTGATAGTCCACAGATTACAGAATGCCACCAAATGTGCATCGGAAATTACTACTGGTCTTCCAGGGAACGATCAAAGCGTAGACTGTTTCAGACATTACTCCCATGGAGGAAAGTGCGCATGGTGACTGTTGTATTCAACCCCGTTGCAATTTCTGTGTTTCATCAACACTCTGATAGTCCACAGATTACAGAATGCCACCAGATGTGCATCGGAAACTACTACTGGTCTTCCAGGGAACGATCAAAGCGTAGCCTGTTTGAGACATTACTCCCGTGGAGGAAAGAGCGCATGGCGACTGTTGTATTCAGTCCCCAAGCAATTTATGTGTTTCATCAACACTCTGATAGTCCCCAGATTACAGAATGCCACCAGATGTGCAACGGAAACTACTACTGGTCTTCAAGGGAACGATCAAAGCGTAGACTGTTTGAGAATTACTCCCGTTAAGGAAAGTGCGCATGGTGACTGTTGTATTCAATCCCGATGCAATTTCTGTGTTTCATCAACACTCTGATAGTTCACAGATTACAGAATGCCACCAGATGTGCATCGGAAACTACTACTAGTCTTCCAGGGAACGATCAAATCGTATACTGTTTGAGACATTACTCCCATAGAGGAAAGTGCGCACGGTGACTGTTGTATTCAATTCCGATGCAATTTCTGTGTTTCATCAACACTCTGATAGTCCACAGATTACAGAATGCCACCAGATGTGCATCGCAAACAACTACTGGTCTTCCAGGGAACGATCAAAGCGTAGACTGTTTGGAACATTACTCCCATGGAGGAAAGTGCGCATGGTGACTGTTGTATTCAATCCCGATGCATTTTCTGTGTTTCATCAACACTCTGATAGTCCACAGATTACAGAATGCCACCAGATGTGCATCGGATATTACTACTGGTCTTCAAGGGAACGATCAAATCGTAGACTGTTTCAGACATTACTCCCATGGGGGAAAGTGCGGATGGTGACTGTTGTATTCAATCCCGATGCAATTTCTGTGTTTCATCAACACTCTGATAGTCCACAGATTACAGAATGCCACCAGATGTGCATCGGAAACTACTACTAGTCTTCCAGGGAACGATCAAATCGTAGACTGTTTGAGACATTACTCCCATAGAGGAAAGTGCGCATGGTGACTGTTGTATTCAATTCCGATGCAATTTCTGTGTTTCATCAACACTCTGATAGTCCACAGATTACAGAATGCCACCAGATGTGCATCGCAAACTACTACTGGTCTTCCAGGGAACGATCAAAGCGTAGACTGTTTGAGACATTACTCCCGTGGAGGAAAGAGCGCATGGCGACTGTTGTATTCAATCCCGATGCAATTTCTGTGTTTCATCAACACTCTGATAGTCCACAGATTACAGAATGCCACCAAATGTGCATCGGAAATTACTACTGGTCTTCCAGGGAACGATCAAAGCGTAGACTGTTTGAGAATTACTCCCATGGAGGGAAGTGCGCATGGTGACTGTTGTATTCAATCCCGATGCATTTTCTGTGTTTCATCAACACTCTGATAGTCCACAGATTACAGAATGCCACCAGATGTGCATCGGAAACTACTACTGGTCTTCCAGGGAACGATCAAAGCGTAGACTGTTTGAGACATTACTCCCGTGGAGGAAAGAGCGCATGGCGACTGTTGTATTCAATTCCGATGCAATTTCTGTGTTTCATCAACACTCTGATAGTCCACAGATTACAGAATGCCACCAGATGTGCATCGCAAACTACTGCTGGTCTTCCAGGGAACGATCAAAGCGCAGACTGTTTGGGACATTACTCCCATAGAGGAAAGTGCGCATGGTGACTGTTGTATTCAATTCCGATGCAATTTCTGTGTTTCATCAACACTCTGATAGTCCACAGATTACAGAATGCCACCAGATGTGCATCGCAAACTACTACTGGCCTTCCAGGGAACGATCAAAGCGTGGACTGTTCGAGACATACCTCCCGTGGTGGAATGTGCGCATGTTGACTGTTTTATTCAATCCCGATGCAATTTCTGTGTTTCATCAACACCCTGATAGTCCACAGATTACAGAATGCCACCAGATGTGCATCGCAAACTACTACTGGTCTTCCAGGGAACGATCAAAGCGTAGACTGTTTGAGACATTACTCCCATGGAGGAAAGTGCGCATGGTGACTTTTGTATTCAATCCCGATGCATTTTCTGTGTTTCATCAACAATTTGATAGTCCACAGATTGCAGAATGCCACCAGATGTGCATCGGAAATTACTACTGGTCTTCAAGGGAACGATCAAACCGTAGACTGTTTCAGACAATACTCCCATGGAGGAAAGTGCGGATGGTGACTGTTGTATTCAATCCCGATGCAATTTCTGTGCTTCATCAACACTCTGATAGTCCACAGATTACAGAATGCCACCAGATGTGCATCGCAAACTACTACTTGTCTTCCAGGGAACGATCAAAGTGTAGACTGTTCGAGACATACCTCCCGTGGAGGAATGTGCGCACGGTGACTGTTGTATTCAATCCCGATGCAATTTCTGTGTTTCATCAACACTCTGATAGTCCACAGATTACAGAATGCCACCAGATGTGCATCGGAAACTACTACTGGTCTTCCAGGGAACGATCAAAGCGTAGACTGTTTGAGACATTACTTCCATAGAGGAAAGTGCGAATGGTGACTTTTGTATTCAATCCCGATGCAGTTTCTGTGTTTCATCAACACTCTGATAGTCCACAGATTACAGAATGCCACCAGATGTGCATCGGAAACTACTACTGGTCTTCCAGGGAAGGATCAAAGCGAAGACCGTTTGAGAATTACTCCCATGGAGGGAAGTGCGCATGGTGATTGTTGTATTCAATCCCGATGCAATATCTGTGTTTCATTAACACTCTGATAGTCCACAGACTACAGAATGCCTCCAGATGTGCATCGGAAACTACTACTGGTCTTCCAGGGAACGATCAAAGCGTAGACTGTTTGAGACATTACTCGCATGTAGGAAAGTGCGCATGGTGACTGTTGTATTCAATCCCGATGCATTTTCTGTGTTTCATCATCACTCTGATAGTCCGCAGATTACAGAATGCCTTTAGATGTGCAACGGTAACTGCTACTGGTCTTCCTGGGAACGATAAAAGAGAAGACTGTTTGAGACATTACTCCCATGGAGGAATGTGCGCATGGTGAGTTGTATTTAACCACGTTGCAATTTCTGTGTTTCATCAACACTCTGATAGTCCACTGATTACAGAATGAAACCAGATGTGCATCGGAAACTACTACTGGTCTTCCAGGGAACGATCAAAGCGTAGACTGTTTGAGACATTACTCCCGTGGAGGAAAGAGCGCATGGCGACTGTTGTATTCAATCCCGATGCAATTTCTGTGTTTCATCAACACTCTGATAGTCCACAGATTACAGAATGCCACCAAATGTGCATCGGAAATTACTACTGGTCTTCTAGGAAACGATCAAAGCGTAGACTGTTTCAGACATTACTCCCATGGAGGAAAGTGCGCGTGGTGACTGTTGTATTCAACCCCGTTGCAATTTCTGTGTTTCATCAACACTCTGATAGTCCACAGATTACAGAATGCCACCAGATGTGCATCGGAAACTACTACTGGTCTTCCAGGGAACGATCAAAGCGTAGACTGTTTGAGACATTACTCCCGTGGAGGAAAGAGCGCATGGCGACTGTTGTATTCAGTCCCCAAGCAATTTATGTGTTTCATCAACACTCTGATAGTCCCCAGATTACAGAAAGCCACCAGATGTGCAACGGAAACTACTACTGGTCTTCGAGGGAACGATCAAAGCGTAGACTGTTTGAGAATTACTCCCATGAAGGAAATTGCGCATGGTGACTGTTGTATTCAATCCCGATTCAATTTCTGTGTTTCATCAACACTCTCTTAGTCCACAGATTACAGAATGCCACCAGATGTGCATCGCAAACTACTACTGGTCTTCCAGGGAACGATCAAAGCGTAGACTGTTTGAGACATTACTCCCATGGAGGAAAGTGCGCATGGTGACTGTTGTATTCAATCCCGCTGCATTTTCTGTGTTTCATCAACACTCTGATATTCCACAGATTACAGAATGCCACCAGATGTGCATCGGATATTACTACTGGTCTTCAAGGGAACGATCAAATCGTAGACTGTTTCAGACATTACTCCCATGGAGGAAAGTGCGGATGGTGACTGTTGTATTCAATCCCGATGCAATTTCTGTGTTTCATCAACACTCTGATAGTCCACAGATTACAGAATGCCACCAGATGTGCATCGCAAACTACTACTGGTCTTCCAGGGAACGATCAAAGCGTAGACTCTTTGAGACATTACTCGGATGGAGGAAAGTGCGCATGGTGGCTGTTGTATTCAATCCCGATGCATTTTCTGTGTTTCATCATCACTCTGATAGTCCGCAGATTACAGAATGCCTTTACATGTGCATCGGTAACTGCTACTGGTCTTCCTGGGAACGATAAAAGAGAAGACTGTTTGAGACATTAGTCCCATGGAGGAATGTGCGCATGGAAACTGTTGTATTCAACCGCGTTGCAATTTCTGTGTTTCATCAACACTCTGATAGTCCACAGATTACACAATGCCACCAGATGTGCATCGGAAACTACTACTGGTCTTCCAGGGAACGATCAAAGCGTAGACTGTTCGAGACATAACTGCTGTGGTGGAATGTGCGCATGTTGACTGTTTTATTCAATCCCGATGCAATTTCTGTGTTTCATCAACACTCTGATAGTCCACAGATTACAGAATGCCACCAGATGTGCATCGCAAACTACTACTGGTCTTCCAGGGAACGATCAAAGCGTAGACTGTTTGAGGCATTACTCCCATGGAGGAAAGAGCGCATGGTGACTGTTGTATTCAATCCCGATGCATTTTCTGTGTTTCATCAACACTCTGATAGTCCACAGATTGCAGAATGCCACCAGATGTGCATCGGAAACTACTACTGGTCTTCCAGGGAACGATCAAAGCGCAGACTGTTTGGGACATTACTCCCATAGAGGAAAGTGCGCATGGTGACTGTTGTATTCAATTCCGATGCAATTTCTGTGTTTCATCAACACTCTGATAGTCCACAGATTACAGAATGCCACCAGATGTGCATCGCAAACTACTACTGGCCTTCCAGGGAACGATCAAAGAGTGGACTGTTCGAGACATACCTCCCGTGGTGGAATGTGCGCATGTTGACTGTTTTATTCAATCCCGATGCAATTTCTGTGTTTCATCAACACTCTGATAGTCCACAGATTACAGAATGCCACCAGATGTGCATCGCAAACTACTACTGGTCTTCCAGGGAACGATCAAAGCGTAGACTGTTTGAGACATTACTCCCATGGAGGAAAGTGCGCATGGTGACTGTTGTATTCAATCCCGATGCATTTTCTGTGTTTCATCAACACTCTGATAGTCCACAGATTGCAGAATGCCACCAGATGTGCATCGGAAATTACTACTGGTCTTCAAGGGAACGATCAAACCGTAGACTGTTTCAGACATTACTCCCATGGTGGAAAGTGCGGATGGTGACTGTTGTATTCAATCCCGATGCAATTTCTGTGTTTCATCAACACTCTGATAGTCCACAGATTACAGAATGCCACCAGATGTGCATCGCAAACTACTACTTGTCTTCCAGGGAACGATCAAAGCGTAGACTGTTCGAGACATACCTCCCGTGGAGGAATGTGCGCACGGTGACTGTTGTATTCAATCCCGATGCAATTTCTGTGTTTCATCAACACTCTGATAGTCCACAGATTACAGAATGCCACCAGATGTGCATCGGAAACTACTACTGGTCTTCCAGGGAACGATCAAAGCGTAGACTGTTTGAGACATTACTTCCATATAGGAAAGTGCGCATGGTGACTGTTGTATTCAATCCCGATGCAATCTCTGTGTTTCATCAACACTCTGATAGTCCACAGATTACAGAATGCCACCAGATGTGCATCGGAAACTACTACTGGTCTTCCAGGGAACGATCAAAGCGTAGACTGTTTGAGAATTACTCCCATGGAGGGAAGTGCGCATGGTGACTGTTGTATTCAATCCCGATTCAATTTCTGTGTTTCATTAACACTCTGATAGTCCACAGACTACAGAATGCCTCCAGATGTGCATCGGAAACTACTACTGGTCTTCCAGGGAACGATCAAAGCGTAGACTGTTTGAGACCTTACTCGCATGTAGGAAAGTGTGCATGGTGACTGTTGTATTCAATCCCGATGCATTTTCTGTGTTTCATCATCACTCTGATAGTCCGCAGATTACAGAATGCCTTTAGATGTGCATCGGTAACTGCTACTGGTCTTCCTGGGAACGATAAAAGAGAAGACTGTTTGAGACATTACTCCCATGGAGGAATGTGCGCATGGTGACTGTTGTATTTAACCACGTTGCAATTTCTGTGTTTCATCAACACTCTGATAGTCCACTGATTACAGAATGAAACCAGATGTGCATCGGAAACTACTACTGGTCTTCCAGGGAACGATCAAAGCGTAGACTGTGTGAGACATTACTCCCGTGGAGGAAAGAGCGCATGGCGACTGTTGTATTCAATCCCGATGCAATTTCTGTGTTTCATCAACACTCTGATAGTCCACAGATTACAGAATGCCACCAAATGTGCATCGGAAATTACTACTGGTCTTCCAGGGAACGATCAAAGCGTAGACTGTTTCAGACATTACTCCCATGGAGGAAAGTGCGCATGGTGACTGTTGTATTCAACCCCGTTGCAATTTCTGTGTTTCATCAACACTCTGATAGTCCACAGATTACAGAATGCCACCAGATGTGCATCGGAAACTACTACTGGTCTTCCAGGGAACGATCAAAGCGTAGACTGTTTGAGACATTACTCCCGTGGAGGAAAGAGCGCATGGCGACTGTTGTATTCAGTCCCCAAGCAATTTATGTGTTTCATCAACACTCTGATAGTCCCCAGATTACAGAATGCCACCAGATGTGCAACGGAAACTACTACTGGTCTTCAAGGGAACGATCAAAGCGTAGACTGTTTGAGAATTACTCCCGTTAAGGAAAGTGCGCATGGTGACTGTTGTATTCAATCCCGATGCAATTTCTGTGTTTCATCAACACTCTGATAGTTCACAGATTACAGAATGCCACCAGATGTGCATCGGAAACTACTACTAGTCTTCCAGGGAACGATCAAATCGTATACTGTTTGAGACATTACTCCCATAGAGGAAAGTGCGCATGGTGACTGTTGTATTCAATTCCGATGCAATTTCTGTGTTTCATCAACACTCTGATAGTCCACAGATTACAGAATGCCACCAGATGTGCATCGCAAACAACTACTGGTCTTCCAGGGAACGATCAAAGCGTAGACTGTTTGAGACATTACTCCCATGGAGGAAAGTGCGCATGGTGACTGTTGTATTCAATCCCGATGCATTTTCTGTGTTTCATCAACACTCTGATAGTCCACAGATTACAGAATGCCACCAGATGTGCATCGGATATTACTACTGGTCTTCAAGGGAACGATCAAATCGTAGACTGTTTCAGACATTACTCCCATGGAGGAAAGTGCGGATGGTGACTGTTGTATTCAATCCCGATGCAATTTCTGTGTTTCATCAACACTCTGATAGTCCACAGATTACAGAATGCCACCAGATGTGCATCGGAAACTACTACTAGTCTTCCAGGGAACGATCAAATCGTAGACTGTTTGAGACATTACTCCCATAGAGGAAAGTGCGCATGGTGACTGTTGTATTCAATTCCGATGCAATTTCTGTGTTTCATCAACACTCTGATAGTCCACAGATTACAGAATGCCACCAGATGTGCATCGCAAACTACTACTGGTCTTCCAGGGAACGATCAAAGCGTAGACTGTTTGAGACATTACTCCCGTGGAGGAAAGAGCGCATGGCGACTGTTGTATTCAATCCCGATGCAATTTCTGTGTTTCATCAACACTCTGATAGTCCACAGATTACAGAATGCCACCAAATGTGCATCGGAAATTACTACTGGTCTTCCAGGGAACGATCAAAGCGTAGACTGTTTGAGAATTACTCCCATGGAGGGAAGTGCGCATGGTGACTGTTGTATTCAATCCCGATGCATTTTCTGTGTTTCATTAACACTCTGATAGTCCACAGACTACAGAATGCCTCCAGATGTGCATCGGAAACTACTACTGGTCTTCCAGGGAACGATCAAAGCGTAGACTGTTTGAGACATTACTCGCATGTAGGAGAGTGCGCATGGTGACTGTTGTATTCAATCCCGATGCATTTTCTGTGTTTCATCATCACTCTGATAGTCCGCAGATTACAGAATGCCTTTAGATGTGCATCGGTAACTGCTACTGGTCTTCCTGGGAACGATAAAAGAGAAGACTGTTTGAGACATTACTCCCATGGAGGAATGTGCGCATGGTGGCTGTTGTATTTAACCACGTTGCAATTTCTGTGTTTCATCAATACTCTGATAGTCCACTGATTACAGAATGAAACCAGATGTGCATCGGAAACTACTACTGGTCTTCCAGGGAACGATCAAAGCGTAGACTGTTTGAGACATTACTCCCATGGAGGAAAGTGCGCATGGTGACTGTTGTATTCAATCCCGATGCATTTTCTGTGTTTCATCAACACTCTGATAGTCCACAGATTACAGAATGCCACCAGATGTGCATCGGATATTACTACTGGTCTTCAAGGGAACGATCAAATCGTAGACTGTTTCAGACATTACTCCCATGGAGGAAAGTGCGGATGGTGACTGTTGTATTCAATCCCGATGCAATTTCTGTGTTTCATCAACACTCTGATAGTCCACAGATTACAGAATGCCGCCAGATGTGCATCGGAAACTACTACTAGTCTTCCAGGGAACGATCAAATCGTAGACTGTTTGAGACATTACTCCCATAGAGGAAAGTGCGCATGGTGACTGTTGTATTCAATTCCGATGCAATTTCTGTGTTTCATCAACACTCTGATAGTCCACAGATTACAGAATGCCACCAGATGTGCATCGCAAACTACTACTGGTCTTCCAGGGAACGATCAAAGCGTAGACTGTTTGAGACATTACTCCCATGGAGGAAAGTGCGCATGGTGACTGTTGTATTCAATCCCGATGCATTTTCTGTGTTTCATCAACACTCTGATAGTCCACAGATTACAGAATGCCACCAGATGTGCATCGGAAACTACTACTGGTCTTCCAGGGAACGATCAAAGCGTAGACTGTTTGAGACATTACTCCCGTGGAGGAAAGAGCGCATGGCGACTGTTGTATTCAATTCCGATGCAATTTCTGTGTTTCATCAACACTCTGATAGTCCACAGATTACAGAATGCCACCAGATGTGCATCGCAAACTACTGCTGGTCTTCCAGGGAACGATCAAAGCGCAGACTGTTTGGGACATTACTCCCATAGAGGAAAGTGCGCATGGTGACAGTTGTATTCAATTCCGATGCAATTTCTGTGTTTCATCAACACTCTGATAGTCCACAGATTACAGAATGCCATCAGATGTGCATCGCAAACTACTACTGGCCTTCCAGGGAACGATCAAAGCGTGGACTGTTCGAGACATACCTCCCGTGGTGGAATGTGCGCATGTTGACTGTTTTGTTCAATCCCGATGCAATTTCTGTGTTTCATCAACACTCTGATAGTCCAAAGATTACAGCATGATACCAGATGTGCATCGCAAACTACTAATGGTCTTCCAGGGAACGATCAAAGCGTAGACTGTTTGAGACATTTCTCCCATGGAGGAAAGTGCGCATGGTGACTGTTGTATTCAATCCCGATGCATTTTCTGTGTTTCATCAACAATTTGATAGTCCACAGATTGCAGAATGCCACCAGATGTGCATCGGAAATTACTACTGGTCTTCAAGGGAACGATCAAACCGTAGACTGTTTCAGACAATACTCCCATGGAGGAAAGAGCGGATGGTGACTGTTGTTTTCAATCCCGATGCAATTTCTGTGTTTCATCAACACTCTGATAGTCCACAGATTACAGAATGCCACCAGATGTGCATCGCAAACTACTACTTGTCTTCCAGGGAACGATCAAAGCGTAGACTGTTCGAGACATACCTCCCGTGGAGGAATGTGCGCACGGCGACTGTTGTATTCAATCCCGATGCAATTTCTGTGTTTCATCAACACTCTGACAGTCCACAGATTACAGAATGCCACCAGATGTGCATCGGAAACTACTACTGGTCTTCCAGGGAACGATCAAAGCGTAGACTGTTTGAGACATTACTTCCATAGAGGAAAGTGCGCATGGTGACTGTTGTATTCAATCCCGATGCAGTTTCTGTGTTTCATCAACACTCTGATAGTCCACAGATTACAGAATGCCACCAGATGTGCATCGGAAACTACTACTGGTCTTCCAGGGAACGATCAAAGCGTAGACCGTTTGAGAATTACTCCCATGGAGGGAAGTGCGCATGGTGGTTGTTGTATTCAATCCCGATGCAATATCTGTGTTTCATTAACACTCTGATAGTCCACAGACTACAGAATGGCTCCAGATGTGCATCGGAAACTACTACTGGTCTTCCAGGGAACGATCAAAGCGTAGACTGTTTGAGACATTACTCGCATGTAGGAAAGTGCGCATGGTGACTGTTGTATTCAATCCCGATGCATTTTCTGTGTTTCATCATCACTCTGATAGTCCGCAGATTACAGAATGCCTTTAGATGTGCATCGGTAACTGCTACTGGTCTTCCTGGGAACGATAAAAGAGAAGACTGTTTGAGACATTACTCCCATGGAGGAATGTGCGCATGGTGACTGTTGTATTTAACCACGTTGCAATTTCTGTGTTTCATCAACACTCTGATAGTCCACTGATTACAGAATGAAACCAGATGTGCATCGCAAACTACTACTGGTCTTCCAGGGAACGATCAAAGCGTAGACTGTTTGAGACATTACTCCCGTGGAGGAAAGAGCGCATGGCGACTGTTGTATTCAATCCCGATGCAATTTCTGTGTTTCATCAACACTCTGATAGTCCACAGATTACAGAATGCCACCAAATGTGCATCGGAAATTACTACTGGTCTTCCAGGGAACGATCAAAGCGTAGACTGTTTCAGACATTACTCCCATGGAGGAAAGTGCGCGTGGTGACTGGTGTATTCAACCCCGTTGCAATTTCTGTGTTTCATCAACACTCTGATAGTCCACAGATTACAGAATGCCACCAGATGTGCATCGCAAACTACTACTGGTCTTCCAGGGAACGATCAAAGCGTAGACTGTTTGAGACATTACTCCCGTGGAGGAAAGAGCGCATGGCGACTGTTGTATTCAGTCCCCAAGCAATTTATGTGTTTCATCAACACTCTGATAGTCCCCAGATTACAGAATGCCACCAGATGTGCAACGGAAACTACTACTGGTCTTCGAGGGAACGATCAAAGCGTAGACTGTTTGAGAATTACTCCCATGAAGGAAATTGCGCATGGTGACTGTTGTATTCAATCCCGATTCAATTTCTGTGTTTCATCAACACTCTCTTAGTCCACAGATTACAGAATGCCACCAGATGTGCATCGCAAACTACTACTGGTCTTCCAGGGAACGATCAAAGCGTAGACTGTTTGAGACATTACTCCCATGGAGGAAAGTGCGCATGGTGACTGTTGTATTCAATCCCGCTGCATTTTCTGTGTTTCATCAACACTCTGATAGTCCACAGATTACAGAATGCCACCAGATGTGCATCGGATATTACTACTGGTCTTCAAGGGAACGATCAAATCGTAGACTGTTTCAGACATTACTCCCATGGAGGAAAGTGCGGATGGTGACTGTTGTATTCAATCCCGATGCAATTTCTGTGTTTCATCAACACTCTGACAGTCCACAGATTACAGAATGCCACCAGATGTGCATCGCAAACTACTACTGGTCTTCCAGGGAACTATCAAAGCGTAGACTCTTTGAGACATTACTCGCATGGAGGAAAGTGCGCATGGTGACAGTTGTATTCAATCCCGATGCATTTTCTGTGTTTCATCATCACTCTGATAGTCCGCAGATTACAGAATGCCTTTAGATGTGCATCGGTAACTGCTACTGGTCTTCCTGGGAACGATAAAAGAGAAGACTGTTTGAGACATTAGTCCCATGGAGGAATGTGCGCATGGTAACTGTTGTATTCAACCGCGTTGCAATTTCTGTGTTTCATCAACACTCTGATAGTCCACAGATTACACAATGCCACCAGATGTGCATCGGAAACTACTACTGGTCTTCCAGGGAACGATCAAAGTGTAGACTGTTTGAGACATTACTCCCGTGGAGGAAAGAGCGCATGGCGACTGTTGTATTCAATTCCGATGCATTTTCTGTGTTTCATCAACACTCTGATAGTCCACAGATTACAGAATGCCACCAGATGTGCATCGGAAACTACTACTGGTCTTCCAGGGAACGATCAAAGCGTAGACTGTTTGAGACATTACTCCCGTGGAGGAAAGAGCGCATGGCGACTGTTGTATTCAATTCCGATGCAATTTCTGTGTTTCATCAACACTCTGATAGTCCACAGATTACAGAATGCCACCAGATGTGCATCGCAAACTACTGCTGGTCTTCCAGGGAACGATCAAAGGGCAGACTGTTTGGGACATTACTCCCATAGAGGAAAGTGCGCATGGTGTTTGTTGTATTCAATTCCGATGCAATTTCTGTGTTTCATCAACACTCTGATAGTCCACAGATTACTGAATGCCATCAGATGTGCATCGCAAACTACTACTGGCCTTCCAGGGAACGATCAAAGCGTGGACTGTTCGAGACATACCTCCCGTGGTGGAATGTGCGCATGTTGACTGTTTTATTCAATCCCGATGCAATTTCTGTGTTTCATCAAGACTCTGATAGTCCACAGATTACAGAATGCCACCAGATGTGCATCGCAAACTATTACTGGTCTTCCAGGGAACGATCAAAGCGTAGACTGTTTGAGACATTACTCCCATGGAGGAAAGTGCGCATGGTGACTGTTGTATTCAATCCCGATGCATTTTCTGTGTTTCATCAACAATTTGATAGTCCACAGATTGCAGAATGCCACCAGATGTGCATCGGAAATTACTACTGGTCTTCAAGGGAACGATCAAACCGTAGACTGTTTCAGACAATACTCCCATGGAGGAAAGTGCGGATGGTGACTGTTGTATTCAATCCCGATGCAATTTCTGTGTTTCATCAACACTCTGATAGTCCACAGATTACAGAATGCCACCAGATGTGCATCGCAAACTACTACTTGTCTTCCAGGGAACGATCAAAGCGTAGACTGTTCGAGACATACCTCCCGTGGAGGAATGTGCGCACGGCGACTGTTGTATTCAATCCCGATGCAATTTCTGTGTTTCATCAACACTCTGATAGTCCACAGATTACAGAATGCCACCAGATGTGCATCGGAAACTACTACTGGTCTTCCAGGGAACGATCAAAGCGTAGACTGTTTGAGACATTACTTCCATAGAGGAAAGTGCGCATGGTGACTGTTGTATTCAATCCCGATGCAGTTTCTGTGTTTCATCAACACTCTGATAGTCCACAGATTACAGAATGCCACCAGATGTGCATCGGAAACTACTACTGGTCTTCCAGGGAACGATCAAAGCGTAGACCGTTTGAGAATTACTCCCATGGAGGGAAGTGCGCATGGTGATTGTTGTATTCAATCCCGATGCAATATCTGTGTTTCATTAACACTCTGATAGTCCACAGACTACAGAATGGCTCCAGATGTGCATCGGAAACTACTACTGGTCTTCCAGGGAACGATCAAAGCGTAGACTGTTTGAGACATTACTCGCATGTAGGAAAGTGCGCATGGTGACTGTTGTATTCAAACCCGATGCATTTTCTGTGTTTCATCATCACTCTGATAGTCCGCAGATTACAGAATGCCTTTAGATGTGCATCGGTAACTGCTACTGGTCTTCCTGGGAACGATAAAAGAGAAGACTGTTTGAGACATTACTCCCATGGAGGAATGTGCGCATGGTGACTGTTGTATTTAACCACGTTGCAATATCTGTGTTTCATCAACACTCTGATAGTCCGCTGATTACAGAATGAAACCAGATGTGCATCGCAAACTACTACTGGTCTTCCAGGGAACGATCAAAGCGTAGACTGTTTGAGACATTACTCCCGTGGAGGAAAGAGCGCATGGCGACTGTTGTATTCAATCCCGATGCTATTTCTGTGTTTCATCAACACTCTGATAGTCCACAGATTACAGAATGCCACCAAATGTGCATCGGAAATTACTACTGGTCTTCCAGGGAACGATCAAAGCGTAGACTGTTTCAGACATTACTCCCATGGAGGAAAGTGCGCGTGGTGACTGTTGTATTCAACCCCGTTGCAATTTCTGTGTTTCATCAACACTCTGATAGTCCACAGATTACAGAATGCCACCAGATGTGCATCGGAAACTACTACTGGTCTTCCAGGGAACGATCAAAGCGTAGACTGTTTGAGACATTACTCCCGTGGAGGAAAGAGCGCATGGCGACTGTTGTATTCAGTCCCCAAGCAATTTATGTGTTTCATCAACACTCTGATAGTCCCCAGATTACAGAATGCCACCAGATGTGCAACGGAAACTACTACTGGTCTTCGAGGGAACGATCAAAGCGTAGACTGTTTGAGAATTACTCCCAAGAAGGAAATTGCGCATGGTGACTGTTGTATTCAATCCCGATTCAATTTCTGTGTTTCATCAACACTCTCTTAGTCCACAGATTACAGAATGCCACCAGATGTGCATCGCAAACTACTACTGGTCTTCCAGGGAACGATCAAAGCGTAGACTGTTTGAGACATTACTCCCATGGAGGAAAGTGCGCATGGTGACTGTTGTATTCAATCCCGCTGCATTTTCTGTGTTTCATCAACACTCTGATAGTCCACAGATTACAGAATGCCACCAGATGTGCATCGGATATTACTACTGGTCTTCAAGGGAACGATCAAATCGTAGACTGTTTCAGACATTACTCCCATGGAGGAAAGTGCGGATGGTGACTGTTGTATTCAATCCCGATGCAATTTCTGTGTTTCATCAACACTCTGATAGTCCACAGATTACAGAATGCCACCAGATGTGCATCGCAAACTACTACTGGTCTTCCAGGGAACGATCAAAGCGTAGACTCTTTGAGACATTACTCGCATGGAGGAAAGTGCGCATGGTGACAGTTGTATTCAATCCCGATGCATTTTCTGTGTTTCATCATCACTCTGATAGTCCGCAGATTACAGAATGCCTTTAGATGTGCATCGGTAACTGCTACTGGTCTTCCTGGGAACGATAAAAGAGAAGACTGTTTGAGACATTAGTCCCATGGAGGAATGTGCGCATGGTAACTGTTGTATTCAACCGCGTTGCAATTTCTGTGTTTCATCAACACTCTGATAGTCCACCGATTACACAATGCCACCAGATGTGCATCGGAAACTACTACTGGTCTTCCAGGGAACGATCAAAGCGTAGACTGTTTGAAACATTACTCCCGTGGAGGAAAGAGCGCATGGCGACTGTTGTATTCAATTCCGATGCAATTTCTGTGTTTCATCAACACTCTGATAGTCCACAGATTACCGAATGCCACCAGATGTGCATCGCAAACTACTGCTGGTCTTCCAGGGAACGATCAAAGCGCAGACTGTTTGAGACATTACTCCCATAGAGGAAAGGGTGCATGGTGACTGTTGTCTTCAATTCCGATGCAATTTCTGTGTTTCATCAACACTCTGATAGTCCACAGATTACAAAATGCCACTAGATGTGCATCGCAAACTACTACTGGCCTTCCAGGGAACGATCAAAGCGTGGACTGTTCGAGACATAACTCCTGTGGTGGAATGTGCGCATGTTGACTGTTTTATTCAATCCCGATGCAATTTCTGTGTTTCATCAACACTCTGATAGTCCACAGATTACAGAATGCCACCAGATGTGCATCGCAAACTACTACTGGTCTTCCAGGGAACGATCAAAGCGTAGACTGTTTGAGGCATTACTCCCATGGAGGAAAGAGCGCATGGTGACTGTTGTATTCAATCCCGATGCATTTTCTGTGTTTCATCAACACTCTGATAGTCCACAGATTGCAGAATGCCACCAGATGTGCATCGGAAACTACTACTGGTCTTCCAGGGAACGATCAAAGCGCAGACTGTTTGGGACATTACTCCCATAGAAGAAAGTGCGCATGGTGACTGTTGTATTCAATTCCGATGCAATTTCTGTGTTTCATCAACACTCTGATAGTCCACAGATTACAGAATGCCACCAGATGTGCATCGCAAACTACTACTGGCCTTCCAGGGAACGATCAAAGCGTGGACTGTTCGAGACATACCTCCCGTGGTGGAATGTGCGCATGTTGACTGTTTTATTCAATCCCGATGCAATTTCTGTGTTTCATCAACACTCTGATAGTCCACAGATTACAGAATGCCACCAGATGTGCATCGCAAACTACTACTGGTCTTCCAGGGAACGATCAAAGCGTAGACTGTTTGAGACATTACTCCCATGGAGGAAAGTGCGCATGGTGACTGTTGTATTCAATCCCGATGCATTTTCTGTGTTTCATCAACACTCTGATAGTCCACAGATTGCAGAATGCCACCAGATGTGCATCGGAAATTACTACTGGTCTTCAAGGGAACGATCAAACCGTAGACTGTTTCAGACATTACTCCCATGGTGGAAAGTGCGGATGGTGACTGTTGTATTCAATCCCGATGCAATTTCTGTGTTTCATCAACACTCTGATAGTCCACAGATTACAGAATGCCACCAGATGTGCATCGCAAACTACTACTTGTCTTCCAGGGAACGATCAAAGCGTAGACTGTTCGAGACATACCTCCTGTGGAGGAATGTGCGCACGGTGACTGTTGTATTCAATCCCGATGCAATTTCTGTGTTTCATCAACACTCTGATAGTCCACAGATTACAGAATTCCACCAGATGTGCATCGGAAACTACTACTGGTCTTCCAGGGAACGATTAAAGCGTAGACTGTTTGAGACATTACTTCCATATAGGAAAGTGCGCATGGTGACTGTTGTATTCAATCCCGATGCAATTTCTGTGTTTCATCAACACTCTGATAGTCCACAGATTACAGAATGCCACCAGATGTGCATCGGAAACTACTACTGGTCTTCCAGGGAACGATCAAAGCGTAGACTGTTTGAGAATTACTCCCATGGAGGGAAGTGCGCATGGTGACTGTTGTATTCAATCCCGATGCTTTTTCTGTGTTTCATTAACACTCTGATAGTCCACAGACTACAGAATGCCTCCAGATGTGCATCGGAAACTACTACTGGTCTTCCAGGGAACGATCAAAGCGTAGACTGTTTGAGACATTACTCGCATGTAGGAAAGTGTGCATGGTGACTGTTGTATTCAATCCCGATGCATTTTCTGTGTTTCATCATCACTCTGATAGTCCGCAGATTACAGAATGCCTTTAGATGTGCATCGGTAACTGCTACTGGTCTTCCTGGGAACGATAAAAGAGAAGACTGTTTGAGACATTACTCCCATGGATGAATGTGCGCATGGTGACTGTTGTATTTAACCACGTTGCAATTTCTGTGTTTCATCAACACTCTGATAGTCCACTGATTACAGAATGAAACCAGATGTGCATCGGAAACTACTACTGGTCTTCCAGGGAACGATCAAAGCGTAGACTGTTTGAGACATTACTCCCGTGGAGGAAAGAGCGCATGGCGACTGTTGTATTCAATCCCGATGCAATTTCTGTGTTTCATCAACACTCTGATAGTCCACAGATAACAGAATGCCACCAGATGTGCATCGGAAACTACTACTGGTCTTCCAGGGAACGATCAAAGCGTAGACTGTTTGAGACATTACTCCCGTGGAGGAAAGAGCGCATGGCGACTGTTGTATTCAGTCCCCAAGCAATTTATGTGTTTCATCAACACTCTGATAGTCCCCACATTACAGAATGCCGCCAGATGTGCAACGGAAACTACTACTGGTCTTCGAGGGAACTATCAAAGCGTAGACTGTTTGAGAATTACTCCCATGAAGGAAATTGCGCATAGTGACTGTTGTATTCAATCCCGATGCATTTTCTGTGTTTCATCAACACTCTGATAGTCCACAGATTACAGAATGCCACCAGATGTGCATCGGATATTACTACTGGTCTTCAAGGGAACGATCAAATCGTAGACTGTTTCAGACATTACTCCCATGGAGGAAAGTGCGCGTGGTGACTGTTGTATTCAACCCCGTTGCAATTTCTGTGTTTCATCAACACTCTGATAGTCCACAGATTACAGAATGCCACCAGATGTGCATCGGAAACTACTACTGGTCTTCCAGGGAACGATCAAAGCGTAGACTGTTTGAGACATTACTCCCGTGGAGGAAAGAGCGCATGGCGACTGTTGTATTCAGTCCCCAAGCAATTTATGTGTTTCATCAACACTCTGATAGTCCCCAGATTACAGAATGCCACCAGATGTGCAACGGAAACTACTACTGGTCTTCGAGGGAACGATCAAAGCGTAGACTGTTTGAGAATTACTCCCATGAAGGAAATTGCGCATGGTGACTGTTGTATTCAATCCCGATTCAATTTCTGTGTTTCATCAACACTCTCTTAGTCCACAGATTACAGAATGCCACCAGATGTGCATCGCAAACTACTACTGGTCTTCCAGGGAACGATCAAAGCGTAGACTGTTTGAGACATTACTCCCATGGAGGAAAGTGCGCATGGTGACTGTTGTATTCAATCCCGCTGCATTTTCTGTGTTTCATCAACACTCTGATAGTCCACAGATTACAGAATGCCACCAGATGTGCATCGGATATTACTACTGGTCTTCAAGGGAACGATCAAATCGTAGACTGTTTCAGACATTACTCCCATGGAGGAAAGTGCGGATGGTGACTGTTGTATTCAATCCCGATGCAATTTCTGTGTTTCATCAACACTCTGATAGTCCACAGATTACAGAATGCCACCAGATGTGCATCGCAAACTACTACTGGTCTTCCAGGGAACGATGAAAGCGTAGACTCTTTGAGACATTACTCGCATGGAGGAAAGTGCGCATGGTGACAGTTGTATTCAATCCCGATGCATTTTCTGTGTTTCATCATCACTCTGATAGTCCGCAGATTACAGAATGCCTTTAGATGTGCATCGGTAACTGCTACTGGTCTTCCTGGGAACGATAAAAGAGAAGACTGTTTGAGACATTAGTCCCATGGAGGAATGTGCGCATGGTAACTGTTGTATTCAACCGCGTTGCAATTTCTGTGTTTCATCAACACTCTGATAGTCCACAGATTACACAATGCCACCAGATGTGCATCGGAAACTACTACTGGTTTTCCAGGGAACGATCAAAGCGTAGACTGTTTGAGACCTTACTCCCGTGGAGGAAAGAGCGCATGGCGACTGTTGTATTCAATTCCGATGCAATTTCTGTGTTTCATCAACACTCTGATAGTCCACAGATTACCGAATGCCACCAGATGTGCATCGCAAACTACTGCTGGTCTTCCAGGGAACGATCAAAGCGTAGATTGTTTGAGACATTACTCCCATAGAGGAAAGGGTGCATGGTGACTGTTGTCTTCAATTCCGATGCAATTTCTGTGTTTCATCAACACTCTGATAGTCCACAGATTACAAAATGCCACTAGATGTGCATCGCAAACTACTACTGGCCTTCCAGGGAACGATCAAAGCGTGGACTGTTCGAGACATAACTCCTGTGGTGGAATGTGCGCATGTTGACTGTTTTATTCAATCCCGATGCAATTTCTGTGTTTCATCAACACTCTGATAGTCCACAGATTACAGAATGCCACCAGATGTGCATCGCAAACTACTACTGGTCTTCCAGGGAACGATCAAAGCGTAGACTGTTTGAGGCATTACTCCCATGGAGGAAAGAGCGCATGGTGACTGTTGTATTCAATCCCGATGCATTTTCTGTGTTTCATCAACACTCTGATAGTCCACAGATTGCAGAATGCCACCAGATGTGCATCGGAAACTACTACTGGTCTTCCAGGGAACGATCAAAGCGCAGACTCTTTGGGACATTACTCCCATAGAGGAAAGTGCGCATGGTGACTGTTGTATTCAATTCCGATGCAATTTCTGTGTTTCATCAACACTCTGATAGTCCACAGATTACAGAATGCCACCAGATGTGCATCGCAAACTACTACTGGCCTTCCAGGGAACGATCAAAGCGTGGACTGTTCGAGACATACCTCCCGTGGTGGAATGTGCGCATGTTGACTGTTTTATTCAATCCCGATGCAATTTCTGTGTTTCATCAACACTCTGATAGTCCACAGATTACAGAATGCCACCAGATGTGCATCGCAAACTACTACTGGTCTTCCAGGGAACGATCAAAGTGTAGACTGTTTGAGACATTACTCCCATGGAGGAAAGTGCGCATGGTGACTCTTGTATTCAATCCCGATGCATTTTCTGTGTTTCATCAACACTCTGATAGTCCACAGATTGCAGAATGCCACCAGATGTGCGTCGGAAATTACTACTGGTCTTCAAGGGAACGATCAAACCGTAGACTGTTTCAGACATTACTCCCATGGTGGAAAGTGCGGATGGTGACTGTTGTATTCAATCCCGATGCAATATCTGTGTTTCATCAACACTCTGATAGTCCACAGATTACAGAATGCCACCAGATGTGCATCGCAAACTACTACTTGTCTTCCAGGGAACGATCAAAGCGTAGACTGTTCGAGACATACCTCCCGTGGAGGAATGTGCGCACGGTGACTGTTGTATTCAATCCCGATGCAATTTCTGTGTTTCATCAACACTCTGATAGTCCACAGATTACAGAATTCCACCAGATGTGCATCGGAAACTACTACTGGTCTTCCAGGGAACGATCAAAGCGTAGACTGTTTGAGACATTACTTCCATATAGGAAAGTGCGCATGGTGACTGTTGTATTCAATCCCGATGCAATTTCTGTGTTTCATCAACACTCTGATAGTCCACAGATTACAGAATGCCACCAGATGTGCATCGGAAACTACTACTGGTCTTCCAGGGAACGATCAAAGCGTAGACTGTTTGAGAATTACTCCCATGGAGGGAAGTGCGCATGGTGACTGTTGTATTCAATCCCGATGCTTTTTCTGTGTTTCATTAACACTCTGATAGTCCACAGACTACAGAATGCCTCCAGATGTGCATCGGAAACTACTACTGGTCTTCCAGGGAACGATCAAAGCGTAGACTGTTTGAGACATTACTCGCATGTAGGAAAGTGTGCATGGTGACTGTTGTATTCAATCCCGATGCATTTTCTGTGTTTCATCATCACTCTGATAGTCCGCAGATTACAGAATGCCTTTAGATGTGCATCGGTAACTGCTACTGGTCTTCCTGGGAACGATAAAAGAGAAGACTGTTTGAGACATTACTCCCATGGATGAATGTGCGCATGGTGACTGTTGTATTTAACCACGTTGCAATTTCTGTGTTTCATCAACACTCTGATAGTCCACAGATTACAGAATGCCACCAGATGTGCATCGGATATTACTACTGGTCTTCAAGGGAACGATCAAATCGTAGACTGTTTCAGACATTACTCCCATGGAGGAAAGTGCGGATGGTGACTGTTGTATTCAATCCCGATGCAATTTCTGTGTTTCATCAACACTCTGATAGTCCACAGATTACAGAATGCCACCAGATGTGCATCGCAAACTACTACTGGTCTTCCAGGGAACGATGAAAGCGTAGACTCTTTGAGACATTACTCGCATGGAGGAAAGTGCGCATGGTGACAGTTGTATTCAATCCCGATGCATTTTCTGTGTTTCATCATCACTCTGATAGTCCGCAGATTACAGAATGCCTTTAGATGTGCATCGGTAACTGCTACTGGTCTTCCTGGGAACGATAAAAGAGAAGACTGTTTGAGACATTAGTCCCATGGAGGAATGTGCGCATGGTAACTGTTGTATTCAACCGCGTTGCAATTTCTGTGTTTCATCAACACTCTTATAGTCCACAGATTACACAATGCCACCAGATGTGCATCGGAAACTACTACTGGTCTTCCAGGGAACGATCAAAGCGTAGACTGTTTGAGACCTTACTCCCGTGGAGGAAAGAGCGCATGGCGACTGTTGTATTCAATTCCGATGCAATTTCTGTGTTTCATCAACACTCTGATAGTCCACAGATTACCGAATGCCACCAGATGTGCATCGCAAACTACTGCTGGTCTTCCAGGGAACGATCAAAGCGTAGATTGTTTGAGACATTACTCCCATAGAGGAAAGGGTGCATGGTGACTGTTGTCTTCAATTCCGATGCAATTTCTGTGTTTCATCAACACTCTGATAGTCCACAGATTACAAAATGCCACTAGATGTGCATCGCAAACTACTACTGGCCTTCCAGGGAACGATCAAAGCGTGGACTGTTCGAGACATAACTCCTGTGGTGGAATGTGCGCATGTTGACTGTTTTATTCAATCCCGATGCAATTTCTGTGTTTCATCAACACTCTGATAGTCCACAGATTACAGAATGCCACCAGATGTGCATCGCAAACTACTACTGGTCTTCCAGGGAACGATCAAAGCGTAGACTGTTTGAGGCATTACTCCCATGGAGGAAAGAGCGCATGGTGACTGTTGTATTCAATCCCGATGCATTTTCTGTGTTTCATCAACACTCTGATAGTCCACAGATTGCAGAATGCCACCAGATGTGCATCGGAAACTACTACTGGTCTTCCAGGGAACGATCAAAGCGCAGACTGTTTGGGACATTACTCCCATAGAGGAAAGTGCGCATGGTGACTGTTGTATTCAATTCCGATGCAATTTCTGTGTTTCATCAACACTCTGATAGTCCACAGATTACAGAATGCCACCAGATGTGCATCGCAAACTACTACTGGCCTTCCAGGGAACGATCAAAGCGTGGACTGTTCGAGACATACCTCCCGTGGTGGAATGTGCGCATGTTGACTGTTTTATTCAATCCCGATGCAATTTCTGTGTTTCATCAACACTCTGATAGTCCACAGATTACAGAATGCCACCAGATGTGCATCGCAAACTACTACTGGTCTTCCAGGGAACGATCAAAGTGTAGACTGTTTGAGACATTACTCCCATGGAGGAAAGTGCGCATGGTGACTCTTGTATTCAATCCCGATGCATTTTCTGTGTTTCATCAACACTCTGATAGTCCACAGATTGCAGAATGCCACCAGATGTGCGTCGGAAATTACTACTGGTCTTCAAGGGAACGATCAAACCGTAGACTGTTTCAGACATTACTCCCATGGTGGAAAGTGCGGATGGTGACTGTTGTATTCAATCCCGATGCAATATCTGTGTTTCATCAACACTCTGATAGTCCACAGATTACAGAATGCCACCAGATGTGCATCGCAAACTACTACTTGTCTTCCAGGGAACGATCAAAGCGTAGACTGTTCGAGACATACCTCCCGTGGAGGAATGTGCGCACGGTGACTGTTGTATTCAATCCCGATGCAATTTCTGTGTTTCATCAACACTCTGATAGTCCACAGATTACAGAATTCCACCAGATGTGCATCGGAAACTACTACTGGTCTTCCAGGGAACGATCAAAGCGTAGACTGTTTGAGACATTACTTCCATATAGGAAAGTGCGCATGGTGACTGTTGTATTCAATCCCGATGCAATTTCTGTGTTTCATCAACACTCTGATAGTCCACAGATTACAGAATGCCACCAGATGTGCATCGGAAACTACTACTGGTCTTCCAGGGAACGATCAAAGCGTAGACTGTTTGAGAATTACTCCCATGGAGGGAAGTGCGCATGGTGACTGTTGTATTCAATCCCGATGCTTTTTCTGTGTTTCATTAACACTCTGATAGTCCACAGACTACAGAATGCCTCCAGATGTGCATCGGAAACTACTACTGGTCTTCCAGGGAACGATCAAAGCGTAGACTGTTTGAGACATTACTCGCATGTAGGAAAGTGTGCATGGTGACTGTTGTATTCAATCCCGATGCATTTTCTGTGTTTCATCATCACTCTGATAGTCCGCAGATTACAGAATGCCTTTAGATGTGCATCGGTAACTGCTACTGGTCTTCCTGGGAACGATAAAAGAGAAGACTGTTTGAGACATTACTCCCATGGATGAATGTGCGCATGGTGACTGTTGTATTTAACCACGTTGCAATTTCTGTGTTTCATCAACACTCTGATAGTCCACTGGTTACAGAATGAAACCAGATGTGCATCGGAAACTACTACTGGTCTTCCAGGGAACGATCAAAGCGTAGACTGTTTGAGACATTACTCCCGTGGAGGAAAGAGCGCATGGCGACTGTTGTATTCAATCCCGATGCAATTTCTGTGTTTCATCAACACTCTGATAGTCCACAGATTACACAATGCCACCAGATGTGCATCGGAAACTACTACTGGTCTTCCAGGGAACGATCAAAGCGTAGACTGTTTGAGACATTACTCCCGTGGAGGAAAGAGCGCATGGCGACTGTTGTATTCAGTCCCCAAGCAATTTATGTGTTTCATCAACACTCTGATAGTCCCCACATTACAGAATGCCGCCAGATGTGCAACGGAAACTACTACTGGTCTTCGAGGGAACGATCAAAGCGTAGACTGTTTGAGAATTACTCCCATGAAGGAAATTGCGCATAGTGACTGTTGTATTCAATCCCGATGCATTTTCTGTGTTTCATCAACACTCTGATAGTCCACAGATTACAGAATGCCACCAGATGTGCATCGGATATTACTACTGGTCTTCAAGGGAACGATCAAATCGTAGACTGTTTCAGACATTACTCCCATGGAGGAAAGTGCGGATGGTGACTGTTGTATTCAATCCCGATGCAATTTCTGTGTTTCATCAACACCCTGATAGTCCACAGATTACAGAATGCCACCAGATGTGCATCGCAAACTACTACTGGTCTTCCAGGGAACGATCAAAGCGTACACTGTTTGAGACATTACTCGCATGGAGGAAAGTGCGCATGGTGACTGTTGTATTCAATCCCGATGCATTTTCTGTGTTTCATCATCACTCTGATAGTCCGCAGATTACAGAATGCCTTTAGATGTGCATCGGTAACTGCTACTGGTCTTCCTGGGAACGATAAAAGAGAAGACTGTTTGAGACATTAGTCCCATGGAGGAATGTGCGCATGGTAACTGTTGTATTCAACCGCGTTGCAATTTCTGTGTTTCATCAACACTCTGATAGTCCACAGATTACAGAATGCCACCAGATGTGCATCGGAAACTACTACTGGTCTTCCAGGGAACGATCAAAGCGTAGACTGTTTGAGACATTACTCCCGTGGAGGAAAGAGCGCATGGCGACTGTTGTATTCAATTCCGATGCAATTTCTGTGTTTCATCAACACTCTGATAGTCCACAGATTACCGAATGCCACCAGATGTGCATCGCAAACTACTGCTGGTCTTCCAGGGAACGATAAAAGCGCAGACTGTTTGAGACATTACTCCCATAGAGGAAAGTGCGCATGGTGACTGTTGTATTCAATTCCGATGCAATTTCTGTGTTTCATCAACACTCTGATAGTCCACAGATTACAGAATGCCACCAGATGTGCATCGCAAACTACTACTGGCCTTCCAGGGAACGATCAAAGCGTGGACTGTTCGAGACATACCTCCTGTGGTGGAATGTGCGCATGTTGACTGTTTTATTCAATCCCGATGCAATTTCTGTGTTTCATCAACACTCTGATAGTCCACAGATTACAGAATGCCACCAGATGTGCATCGCAAACTACTACTGGTCTTCCAGGGAACGATCAAAGCGTAGACTGTTTGAGACATTACTCCCATGGAGGAAAGTGCGCATGGTGACTGTTGTATTCAATCCCGATGCATGTTCTGTGTTTCATCAACACTCTGATAGTCCACAGATTGCAGAATGCCACCAGATGTGCATCGGAAATTACTACTGGTCTTCAAGGGAACGATCAAACCGTAGACTGTTTCAGACATTACTCCCATGGAGGAAAGTGCGGATGGTGACTGTTGTATTCAATCCCGATGCAATTCCTGTGTTTCATCAACACTCTGATAGTCCACAGATTACAGAATGCCACCTGATGTGCATCGCAAACTACTACTTGTCTTCCAGGGAACGATCAAAGCGTAGACTGTCCGAGACATACCTCCCGTGGAGGAATGTGCGCACGGTGACTGTTGTATTCAATCCCGATGCAATTTCTGTGTTTCATCAACACTCTGATAGTCCACAGATTACAGAATGCCACCAGATGTGCATCGGAAACTACTACTGGTCTTCCAGGGAACGATCAAAGCGTAGACTGTTTGAGACATTACTTCCATAGAGGAAAGTGCGCATGGTGACTGTTGTAATCAATCCCGATGCAATTTCTGTGTTTCATCAACACTCTGATAGTCCACAGATTACAGAATGCCACCAGATGTGCATCGGAAACTACTACTGGTCTTCCAGGGAACGATCAAAGCGTAGACTGTTTGAGAATTACTGCCATGGAGGGAAGTGCGCATGGTGATTGTTGTATTCAATCCCGATGCAATATCTGTGTTTCATTAACACTCTGATAGTCCACAGACTACAGAATGCCTCCAGATGTGCATCGGAAACTACTACTGGTCTTCCAGGGAACGATCAAAGCGTAGACTGTTTGAGACATTACTCGCATGTAGGAAAGTGCGCATGGTGACTGTTGTATTCAATCCCGATGCATTTTCTGTGTTTCATCATCACTCTGATAGTCCGCAGATTACAGAATGCCTTTAGATGTGCATCGGTATCTGCTACTGGTCTTCCTGGGAACGATAAAAGAGAAGACTGTTTGAGACATTACTCCCATGGAGGAATGTGCGCATGGTAACTGTTGTATTTAACCACGTTGCAATTTCTGTGTTTCATCAACACTCTGATAGTCCACTGATTACAGAATGAAACCAGATGTGCATCGGAAACTACTACTGGTCTTCCAGGGAACGATCAAAGCGTAGACTGTTTGAGACATTACTCCCGTGGAGGAAAGAGCGCATGGCGACTGTTGTATTCAATCCCGATGCAATTTCTGTGTTTCATCAACACTCTGATAGTCCACAGATTACAGAATGCCACCAAATGTGCATCGGAAATTACTACTGGTCTTCCAGGGAACGATCAAAGCGTAGACTGTTTCAGACATTACTCCCATGGAGGAAAGTGCGCATGGTGACTGTTGTATTCAACCCCGTTGCAATTTCTGTGTTTCATCAACACTCTGATAGTCCACAGATTACAGAATGCCACCAGATGTGCATCGGAAACTACTACTGGTCTTCCAGGGAACGATCAAAGCGTAGACTGTTTGAGACATTACTTCCGTGGAGGAAAGAGCGCATGGCGACTGTTGTATTCAGTCCCCAAGCAATTTATGTGTTTCATCAACACTCAGATAGTCCCCAGATTACAGAATGCCTCCAGATGTGCATCGGCAACTTCTACTGGTCTTCCTGGGAACGATCAAATAGTAGACTGTTTGTGACATTACTCCCATGGAGGAAAGTGCATTTGGTGACTGTTGTAGTCAATCCCGAGGCAATTTCTGTGTTTCATCAACACTTTGAAGGTCCACAGATTACAGATTGTTTCCAGGTGTGCATCGGAAACTACTACTGGTCTTCCTGGGAACGTTCAAAGCGTAGACTGTTTGAGAATTACTCCCATTCAGGAAAGTGCGGCTGGTGACTGTTGTATTCACTCCCGATGCAATTTCTGTGTTCCATCAACAGTCTGATACTTAACAGATTACAGAATGCCTCCAGACGTGCATCGGAAACTACTACTGGTCTTCCAGGGAACGATCAAAGCGTAAACTCTTAGAGACATTACTCCCATGGAGGAAAGTGCGCATTGTGCCTGTTGTATTCAATCCCGATGCAATTTCTGTGTTTCATCAACACTCTGATAGTCCACAGGTTACAGAATGCCTCCAGATGTGCACCGGAAACTACTACTGGTCTTCCAGGGAACGATCAAAGCGTAGACTGTTTGAGACATTACTCCCGTGGAGGAAAGTGCGCATGGCGACAGTTGTACTCAATCCCGATGCAATATCTGTGTTTCATCAACACTCTGATAGTCCACAGATTACAGAATGCCTCCAGATGTGCATCGGAAACTACTACTGGTCTTCCAGGGAACGATCAAAGCGTAGACTGTTTGAGACATTACTCCCATGAAGGGAAGTGCACATGATGACTGTTGTATTCAATTCCGATGCAATTTCTGTTTTTCATCAACACTCTGATAGTCCACATATTACAGAATGCCACCAGACGTGCATAGGAAGCTACTACTGGTCTTCCAGGTAACGATTAAAGCGTAGACTGTTTGAGACATTAATCCCGTGGAGGAAAGTGCTCATGGTGACTGTTGTATTCAATCCCGATGCAATATCTGTGTTTCATCAACACTCCGATAGTCCACAGGTTACAGAATGCCACCAGATGTGCATCGGAAACTACTACTGGTCTTCCAGGCAACTATCAAAGCGTAGACTGTTTGAGATATTACACCCGTGGAGGAAAGTGCGCATGGCGACAGTTGTACTCAATCCCGATGCAATAACTGTGTTTCATCAACACTCTGATAGTCTACAGGTTACAGAATGCCTCCAGATGTGCATCGGAAACTACTACTGGATTTCCAGGGATCGATCAAAGCGTAGACTGTTTGAGACATTACTCCGATGGAGGAAAGTGCACATGATGACTGTTGTATTCAATTCCGATGCAATTTCTGTGTTTCATCAACACTCCGATAGTCCACTGGTTACAGAATGCCACCAGATGTGCATCGGAAACTACTACTGGTCTTCCAGGCAACGATCAAAGCGTAGACTGTTTGAGACATTACTCCCGTGAAGGAAAGTGCTCATGGCGACTGTTGTATTCAATCCCGATGCAATTTCTGTGTTTCATCAACACCCTGATAGTCCAAAGATTACAGAATGCCACTAGATGTGCATCGGAAATTACTACTGGTCTTCAAGGGAACGATCAAAGCGTTGTCTGTTTCAGACATTACTCCCATGGAGGAAAGTGCACATGGTGACTGTTGTATTCAATCCAGATGCAATTTCTGTGTTTCATCAACACTCTGATAGTCCACAGATTACAGAATGCCACCAGATGTGCATCGCAAACTACTATTGGTCTTCCAGGGAACGATCAAAGCGTAGACCGTTTGAGACATACCTCCGGTGGAGGAAAGTGCGCATGGCGACTGTTGTATTCAATCCCGATGCAATTTCTGTGTTTCATCAACACTGATAGTCCACAGATTACAGAATGCCACCAGACGTGCACCGGAAACTACTACTGGTCTTCCAGGAAACGATCAAAGCGTAGACTGTTTGGGAATTACTCCCGTGGAGGAAAGTGCGCATGGTGAATGTTGTATTCAATCCCGATGCAATTTCTGTGTTTCATCAACACTCTGATAGTCCACAGATTACAGAATGCCTCCAGATGTGCATCGGAAACTACTACTGGTCTTCCAGGGAACGATCAAAGCGTAGACTGTTTGAGACATTACTCCCATAGAGGAAAGTTCGCATGGTGACTGTTGTATTCAATCCCGATGCATTTTCTGTGTTTCATCAACACTCTGACAGTCCACAGATTACAGAATGCCTTTAGATGTGCATCGGAAACTACTACTGGTCTTCCAGGGAACGATCAAAGCGTAGACCGTTTGAGACATTACTCCCATGGCGGAAAGTGCACATGGTAACTGTTGTATTCAATTCCGATGCAATTTCTGTGTTTCATCAACACTCTATTAGTCCACAGATTACAGTATGACTCTAGATGTGCATCGGAAACTACTACTGGTCTTCCAGGGAACGATCAGAGCGTGCACTGTTTGAGACATTACTCCCATGGAGGAAAGTGCGCATGGTGAGAGTTGTATTCAATCCCGATGCAATTTCTATGTTTCATCAACACTCTGATAGTCCACAGATTACAGAATGCCACCAGATGTGCATCGGAAACTACTACTGGTCTTCCAGGGAACGATCAAAGCGTAGACTGTTCGAGACATACCTCCCGTGGAGGAATGTGCGCATGGTGACTGTTTTATTCAATCCCGATGCAATTTCTGTGTTTCATCAACACTCTGATAGTCCACAGATTACAGAATTCCATCTGATGTGCATCGGAAACTACTACTAGTCTTCCAGGGAACGATCAAATCGTAGACTGTTTGAGACATTACTCCCATAGAGGAAAGTACGCATGGTGACTGTTGTATTCAATTCCGATGCAATTTCTGTGTTTCATCAACACTCTGATAGTCCACAGATTACAGAATGCCACTAGATGTGCATCGCAAACTACTGCTGGTCTTCCAGGGAACGATCAAAGCGCAGTCTGTTTGAGACATTACTCCCATAGAGGAAAGTGCGCATGGTGACTGTTGTATTCAATCCCGATGCATTTTCTGTGTTTCATCAACACTCTGATAGACCACAGATGGCAGAATGCCACCAGATGTGCATCGGAAATTACTACTGGCCTTCAAGGGAACGATCAAACCGTAGACTGTTTCAGACATTACTCCCATGGAGGAAAGTGCGGATGGTGACTGTTGTATTCAATCCCGATGCAATTTCTGTGTTTCATCAACACTCTGATAGTCCACAGATTACAGAATGCCACCAGATGTGCATCGGAAACTACTACTGCTCTTCCAGGGAACGATCAAAGCGTAGACTGTTTGAGACATTACTTCCATAGAGGAAAGTGCGCATGGTGACTGTTGTATTCAATCCCGCTGCAATTTCTGTGTTTCATCAACACTCTGATAGTCCACAGATTACAGAATGCCACCAGATGTGCATCGGAAACCACTACTGGTCTTCCAGGGAACGATCAAAGCGTAGACTGTTTGAGAATTACTCCCATGGAGGGAAGTGCGCATGGTGATTGTTGTATTCAATCCCGATGCAATTTCTGTGTTTCATTAACACTCTGATAGTCCACAGACTACAGAATGCCTACAGATGTGCATCGGAAACTACTACTGGTCTTCCAGGGAACGATCAAAGCGTAGACTGTTTGAGACCTTACTCCCGTGGAGGAAAGAGCGCATGGCGACTGTTGTATTCAATCCCGATGCCATTTCTGTGTTTCATCAACACTCTGATAGTCCACAGATTACAGAATGCCACCAGATGTGCATCGGAAACTACTACTGGTCTTCCAGGGA